>NC_138162.1:73053928-73653928 GCF_964165515.1 Mesoplodon bidens | reverse complement strand
GAAATCCAATAAAAATGTGGTGGGTTGAGGGCTGGCAAAGACTCTCTCCTTAACAAACCTCACAAAGGTTCCTCTGAGCCCTCCTTCAACTAGGCTTCATCCTTGGGTCCTGTCTTTGGATTGTATAGTCCAGTTGTAGCAAGAATCCTGCTAGGTCATTTAAGCAAGAAACCCCCCACGCTTGATGTCTCCTTTTAGTAATTTCCATCCACTGACCTGCTCATCCTTCTCCTTGTACATGAAGTCCCATGTGTCTTTGTATTTCAAATTGTGCCCAGTTCTATATTGGAGTCTCTTTTCCTCTATTACAATAGTTCCTGAGTAAAATCCGTCTTCACCACTTTAATTAATGTCAGGATCTAGTACCCTCTGACACGGCTCCCAGGTATAGCAGCTGCAGGAGCAGCAGAACCTAGCACATGGAGCACCAGCCAGCGGCGCAGCAAGGTGGTGTCACCCATACTGGAAGGCAGCACGCTGGGCACTGTTAAGAGCACAGGTGAGGGTCAAGAGGCAAAGAAGACAAACATCACCAATAGGGGCTGGCACAGAAGAGGAAACTGGCAGGTATGCTTCAGTATCCCAGAGAAGCTGGGAGACTGCCTGGGGATGCCCAGCAGAAAGAAGATGAGAGAAGAATCTGATCTACTCAAGAGGAGAATGCAGAGGAGAATGGAGCTCCTACAACAGAAAGAAGAGTAAAGTCTTTGAAATAGTGTGTGGCTCCTAACTCTACCTACAACCTCCCACTCTCCATCCACTCATGCCAAGTTCTATAAAACGGCCATAAAATATTTATGTATGCATATGATTATATGGATCAGCCCAAAGACTGGGAGAGACATTAAATAATCTTTGCCCCTTTCCCTTAGGAAAACAGCACCTAGTCTTTCTCTTGTCTTTCACGGTCTCTCTGTGGGTTTCCGTCTTCTGAGCTCCTGTTTGCCTGCTCCTATTCCCATTTTTCAGTTAGAAAAGGAATTCCTTTTCAGATAGAAGGAATCTGACTGGCCCATTTCACCCTTGTGTGGGAAGAGCTTTTTGCTGGCCAGCCCATGGACTGCTGTCTTCGGGTCAGTTGCGTACCCATAATACAGTCAGCCATATTTGAGCGAGGGTCAAGTGGAGTAAAACATGGTGGTCCAGAAGGTGAGCAGTTATCCTCAGAAAGAGACTGTGGGCATGACTGACAAGTTAACTGCTCACGATATTGTCATAGAGTTAGACAATTAGCAAGTTTTCGCATACCTGTTTGAAAAGAAAAGCAAAAACCTGAGGAATATTCAGTTCTACTAGGACAAATATAGATTATTTAATGTCTTGAAGTCTTTGGGCACATCTGTTCCTAAATTATTCCAGACACCATCTTAAAAGTCTCCCTGGACAAAAGAATTGGTAAGAAATAGCCCACAAAATGCCATGGGGGAGGCAAAGTTTTGACCAAGCCAAAAATATGGGTAAATGTAAATTCTGAGGTAAAGAGTCAATAAATTGTAGCAGAGAAGTAAAAGATAAAGCAAAGAAAAGAGCTGAGGAAATAAATAAACTATGCCTGAGGTCAGCTCTAGGAAAGGAAGGGAGGGAGAGAGGGAGGAAGAAAGGAAGGAAGGAAGGAGGAAGGCAGGCAGGTGGGGGGAGGTGGGAGGGAGGAGGGCAGAAGGGAGTTGAGCCTGTCCTTGGCATAGTGCTGGGGTGGGGAGTCAGTGAACTACTGCTGCTACTGCAGGGTCCAGATAGCACAGTCCCTAGAATTGATGTTGATTTTCCAATTCCAGGTCCTGGCCATTTCTTGATTCAACTTTGCATTTCCAAAGAGCCATTTTTGCTATTATTGCCACCTGCAGCCTTACAACAAGCTCTATTACTTGAAGAAGCCCACTTATGAAAGAAGCCTACACACACACTGGGACTTGTGCATTTAACATAACTAGAAAGCTGCACGAAGGTCAAGTGTTCTGGACATTTTTTGCTATAAAAATGAATTTTTTTCTTTCTTACATACAATGTAACAACTCCGCAAAAAGAAAAGTTGTGTTCTCAACAGTCAAGGCCTGGAAAAAATCAGACAACAGGCTTCAGGTGAAATTAAAGATAGCCTTGGAATCACAGCCTAGATATTATGAATCCTCACAAAAGAGATTGCTAATGCTCCAGTCCTGTCAGAAATCCTTGAGTAATTGTGGAAAATGGAAGATGTGCCAAAAACTGGGGAACTGGCAAATGTCATTCATGTTTTCAGTCTGAAGAAGAAGGTAGATTCAAAAAATTGTATACAGGTCACTTTGGTAAAAATCCAAAATGGTTTATTAAAGGGATTGTTCACGAGAAGCCAGAAAGAGAAACTACCATCACCAGAAGGCAGCAAAATTTTACCCACAATTGGCCATATCTGCCTAAACATTTTTCCTTTCGATTATACCAAAATGTGGACTTCAACAATGCATTTTACAAGGTCTCTTATGATATTATAAATTATGGGGGGGGAGGATGTAAAACTTATAAACATAAACCATTCCCAAATTTGACACCCACCACAGAGAGATTTCCAGCAGCTTGACACAGAACCCTATCCTTGGCCCATCCAGCTGAACATTTTCATATGAAGCTGAATGAAGATAGTAATAATACAGGGATGCCCATAAAATCCTGAGAGGTCACAGTGCTGAGAAAGGTAGCAGATACATCAAATGGCACAGTACGGAGCCAGAGAGGGTTGGCAGGTGTGAGAGACCTAGCAGGATGTAACGTTCTCTACTTGGGTCCAAATAAGCAATTACATAAGTACAGGCTGAGATACCCAGTTTAAGCAGCAGCATAGGAAAAGACTATGTTTTCATCAACAGAAAGCCAAACGGGATTCAGCGATGGGACCAGGTCATCAATAAAGCTAATAAGGTAAGTTGTGTTTAATGTGCATATGGCTTCTAGGATTAGAGAAGCAATAAATCCTTTCTACTCTGGACCATACGTGAAATATCCCCTTTAGTTCTAGTGATGCAATTTTTGAGGAATGTTCATTCACTGGAAAATACTTAGAGGATAGCTACTAGGATAAGGAGGGAACCCTAAATTGTATCATATGAGGAATAGTAAACTGGGTGTGTTCACTTAGCAAGTGTGGGCAGGGGGACATGACAATTTTTCTTGAAATAAATGAAAGGTTGTCATATGGAAGAGAGGCAATACACTGTCTAGGTATCTCCAAAGGAAAAATTAGGGATGAAGCTATAGAAGATATTTTAGCTCATTTGAAAATAGAATAGGCTGCCTTGGCAGGTGTTCAAAGGCCCAATAACCACTAAGTTATAGCTACCTTAAAATGTGTAGCTGGACTGGGTAATCTTTAAGGTCCTTTTTAATCTTAAGGGTCTATGCTTTTAAAAAAATATTACTTTTTTAGTCTTATATTCCAGTTCCAATCATGTATTTTCACAAAATATGCTATTGCTCCCAATTACAAAAAGGCTTAAATCCACACCCTTAGACCTACCATTTAAAGACCTCTACCAGATGGCTTCATTTGCCTTTCATTTTAGTTTCACAAATATTTATTGAGTACCTACTATAATCTGGGCACTATGCTAAGAGCTAATTTTATATCACCAATGCATGGTCCCTGGCCTCAAGGAGCTCACAATCTAAGGGGAGAAAGAATTTTAACATAATGCTGTCAGAGTGAAAAGAGACGGAGTGGGCTCAGTGTGTTACATTATTATAGCACAGAAGAGGGGCCCCCTAGCTAAGTCAGGGAAGACCTTATGAAAGACTTAAGCTGGCATTATGGCTCTAGAGCCACATCCTGGACCTTTCTGTATACTCTCTCGGTTACACAGAAAAGTAACTCAAAGTAGTTTAGACAAGGCCAATGAACTATTGTGAGATAAACTCTGTTGGGATAGAAGGGGTGCAAGCACAATCCTACTTCACCAAACTCATGCATCCAAGAATGGATTTCCAAGGCCCTCCTTAGGAGAGAGATTTTCTGTATAAGGCTTCTGGTCCTCCTAGCCATTCCCTAGGGAAGGAGAGTGTGACTAATACTAAGGAGACTCTGACATCCACTGGACCCAGTTAACCATGGAGTTAGTTATACCCTCCACAACCAGCTGCTATCTGGTAGACCCAGGAAGGTCTTTGTTCTCTAATTCTAATTTTTCCAGAATTTTTCCAATTTTTCCAGATGGGAAGTCTGGGTAAGACTCAAGATTCAGGCAGTGAGGTAAGGGGCACCACTGTGTGCTGCACTCTAACCCATGATCGGAGAACCCTAAATAAAACATACTTTGTCCTATTTACTGCAGTTCTGTGTGTTCATACCGAATTTAGCCAAACCCTGAAGAAGAGGGGTGAGTGGTAACATTTGAGCATCGAACCCTACTCTGACTCTCTAGCAGATTCTATCATACAGGGCATGTTAGAGTTAAACATAATGCAACATTTAAGCTGAACCATGGAAAGCAAACAGTATTTTTTAATACTGAATGACGTTCATGAGGATCAAGAGAAGAAAACATATTGAGCAGAAGATGTAAAGGTACAAATCAAGCTGTGAGATGGTTCATGCACTGTAAGGGATCCTGCTAGAAACTTATTTCCCTGTGGATCTATTTAAACAGTCCACCTTAAATGCTGATGTTACACAGGGCTATCATATAGTCACACCATGGCTCAGTATATGCATAATATAATATAAGCCACTCTCATAAATAGAAAAAAAGTTAGCTTGCACAGTCAGAAACAACTTGCTTAACCACATTATAGTATTCAACTGTGTGCTTATTTTTACATCACATTAAATCACTTGGAAGGCAATGACCTAATGAAGAGAGAAGTACCTCCTCATGGAGCACATGAAAGCACCATTTAAGACCAGGATTGAAAGGTGGCAGCATCTCTTCCAACACTGAAGTCCTCTCTATGGAAATCAGATGTCCCAGCTGCAAACTTTCTTAATAAGTTCACCCCTCTCAGATACTGTCCTTCCAGCCACCCATCATGTAACCAGGCCTAGCATGTACACCTATTAGGACCCCTACACAAACATCTTACCAACAACTTTGTGACTTCCAATATTTTAGCCCTTTTCTGAAAATAGGCAATATATTTCTCCTAAAAAACCATCTCTGGAGACTCAGTGACTTTACTGCATCCTATCACTTTGAAATAGTCACCAAAAAGCAGTAAGATGAGTACTCAAGTACTCACAGCAAGCCAGTATTTAAAATAGTTTTGGGTTCCTGATGTAGTCAGCAGGCCTCTATTGTACTGAATGTCATAGGCATAGAGACTGCTGAGGACAAAACGCTGGGTTTTAACCAGGTAGCAATTCAGATGAACACCAAGGATGTATGAGCAAATTATCACATAATCATACAAGCCAAGAAACAAACACCTAACAACAATAACAACAACAACAACAACAACAACCAGCTGTCCTAGACACCAAGTAGGCTACATCTTGATAAGAACTGCTTTTTACCAGCCTAGGATACAGAGAGATTCACAGACCTGCAACTTGTGTACTGGTTGTTGAAATATTCAAATGCATTCATACTGGTTGGTAAATAACCACTGCCGTGATACCTAAGTTCCCCCTGCCACTAGCATGGCCACCTGGACTCCTCCTATAGGATCCCTTCCCCACAACATGATAGCTAAAGGATGAAAGCCTGCACAAAATGGGCTGTCCAGGACTCTGTGTCAGCAATATAGTTGGCATCCATTCCAACTGGTCAGTGCCATGCCAGGCCAGCTAGTAAAGACGGTGACTATCATCAAAGCCCACAGCCCAGGGATGCTAGTGAGAGTGTCCTGTGAGCCTATTAATATTCTGATTCTCTCCCTCATCCTCTTTTATACACATCTCCCTGCTTCCAACACACATATGGACACATAGGATTAAGCTCTCTCTCTGCATAAGAATCCTCTGAGAATGTCTTAAGATCACAGAGTATATATCTCATATAGAAGAAGCTATGCTAGGTTAGGAGTCTTTATTGTTCTCATACTTTTTTTATCAGGATTCAAATCTTTTAGTTGTGACTTTTTTCCATATTCTAATACTAGGTTTCCCCCGAAAGTCACTTGCATCACTTTTTATTAGCCTGGCTAGGCTCTAACCCCCCCATCAGAGATAAGCCTTCATGTAAGAGGGGATAAAAAGAGTAAGAGGGGATAAAAAGAGTAAGCCTAGGACTCCCCTGGTGGCACAGTGGTTAAGAATCCGCCTCCCAGTGAAGGGAACACAGGTTCAAGCCCTGGTCTGGGAAGATCCCACATGCCGCAGAGCAACTAAGCCTGTGCGCCACAACTACTGAGCCCGTGCCTAGAGCCCGCAAGCCACAACTACTGAGCCTATGTGCCACAACTATTGAAGCCTGCATTCCTAGAGCCCATGCTCCGCAACAAGAGAAGCCACTGCAATGAGAAGCCCGTGCACCGCAACAAAGAGTAGCCCCCGCTCACTGCAACTAGAGAAAGTCTATGCACAGCAACAAAGACCCAATGCAGCCAAAAATAAATAAACAAATAAATTTATTTTAAAAAAAAAGATAGTAAGCCTTTACACCTGCAGGTGAAACCCTAAACCTGCCTTCGGGGTCCTTGTAGTTGGGGGAAGTAGAAAGTTTCACAATAAACTACAAAGATTTGTTTTTCCTCCTGTTTGAGAACAATATACTCCTTCTGATAAATGTAGGATCCTAGGCAAGTAATTACCACTCAGACACACGTCTCAGAGGACTGCCTGAAAGCATCCATTGATAATCTCCTGTGAGGCCTAAATTTTCCCTGTACTCCCAGTCCCATAAGAAACTGGGTCAAAATTGAAAGCAGACAATGGGCCTCAGACAAACAGAACAGAATGCACTTCTCTTCTCTCACGTGTTTATGAGGGAATTCAAACACTGCCTAAGCAACACATAGCATTGCTTATTTCCAATGGTGAGTGTAGTAGGAAGAGCAAACGAAAAAAAAGGAAAGGTGTATGTGGGGGTGAGTGGCTGCCACTGACAAGTAGACAGAACATTCTGGATTGTTGGAAATTATAACAATCCTAACATTTTCTTAAGACAGTCTGGTGGAATGCCTTATACCTGAGCCTCAATATATCAAAACCACCTCTTCAATAATATATCTAAATATACCTCCACCTCCCAATAACTATGCAGATCAGAGGAAGTGGTAGAAAAAACAAGGAGGCCTCGGTAGCATTTTATTTATGTAAGTTGAAGAAAGAAAAAGGTCATAACAACTTGAGACACTAAATGAATACTACTTGAGATATAATTTTTTTTAAAGAGCATAGTCATCATTCTTACCAGAGGTTTGAAAACTCTTTAGATGTTTCATCAATAATCTGGGGGGACTACAGAATTTTCACCAGTTTCTCATTCTAAGAAATGTCAGATCGATGACACACCAAACTCAATGAAGAAATATGGGACTACTGCTATGGCTAATATTCTGAAGTTTGATCAAAGGTGCTTATTTTTCCCCATTTGTGTTTGCTTTAGGTGCTAGGCTTGTGAAAGGTATGAATCTTTATAGATAATACATATATACATGTATTGAAATAACATCCTAGATGCACAAGGCAGGTTAGGGACAGGTGAGGCCAGGACAAAAATCAGGCCTCTGGAATGCCAGGCCACTGTTCTGCCCTTCCTCCTTCCCCCACGCTACCTCTATCTATGGCCATGTCTTCAACTTGGTCTTGGGAGACCTGTCCAAACCTCCTCCACCTGTTTTATTTCCAAGTCTGGTGTTCTTAATAATGAATATCACCTCCCCCCACACCCACTCCTCAACTGCAGAGCCTTCTCTTTTCACTAAGACCTCAGGAACAGTCAGCAAGCTCGCAGGTGAGAATGTTCCTCACATATAAAAAAGTTAGACATTAAAGTACATCAGGGGGAGGCCCGTGTATAAAACACATCCTATTCACTTCTAAAGGGTTTAAGACATTAAAGAATAGATTCATTGGAGAGATGTGTGCATCTGCATATTTGTACAATTGTATTTGTGTTCAATTTTACCTTGATAAGTCCCTGAAAGCAATACTCATATCAGACAAAATAGGCTTTAAAATAAGAACCGTTACAAGAGACAAAGAAGGACACTATATAATGATCAAGGGATCAATCCAGATGGTATGGGCCTAAATAAATACAAAATTAAACGTCTTCCCTAAAATAAAGGGCTAAGCCTGACAACCTACAATTACTTTTCAGGATTTTTTCCAACTGTGTGTAAATGTCTCTTGGTATGGACTAGTGTCAAAATCACAGTTGGGTTTAATTTTTTTCAATTGTGGTAAAATATACATACTATTTTAACCACTTTAAAGTGTGCAATTCATTGGTATTAAGTACATTCACAGTGTTGTGCAACCATTACCCCTATCTAGTTCCAGAACCTTTTCATTACCCTGAAAGGAAACCTCATAGCCATTAGCAGTTGCTTCCCGTTCCCTGCTTCCCATAAACTAATCAACTACTAACCTACTATCTATCTCTGTGGATTTACCTACCTATGTCATATAAGTTGAATCACATAATATGTGGCCTTTTCGTCTAGCTTCTTTCACTTAGCACAGTGTTTTCAAGGTTCATCCATGTTGTAGCGTCTATCAGTACTTCATTCCTTTTTATGGCTGAATAATAGGCCACTGTATGGACATAACACATTTTGTTTATCCCTTCAACCATTGATGGACATTTGGTTTTTTTACATCTTTTGGCTACTGTGAGTAGTGCTGCTATGAATATTCATGTACAAGTTCCTGTTTGAACATCTGTTTTCAATTCTTTTAGGTATATACCTAGAAGTAGAATTGCTGGGTCATATGGTAATTCTACATTTAACTTATTGAGGAACCACCAAACTATGTTTCTCCAGGCTACCCCATTTGTGTTTAATTTGATAACTATTATTAAATAACATGAACAGTCAGTGCAGGAACAAGCAGTTATGCTGGCTTCTCCATTTTGCCCAAATTCAGCTAACTGGGCACCTCCTCACACAGAACCTTTTGGTCACTCAAACTGAAACAGCTCCTCCTCCCCATCCCCAGGTACTTCCAGGCTATTATCCTATTGTACTCTTTTCACAGCACTTTCAGATTCTCTGAAATTATTTATTTATTCATTTGCTTGTTAATTGCCTACCTTTCTCTGCTAGAATGTAAGCTCCATGAGAGCAGCACTCTTTTGTCTTGTTCACCACTATATCCCCAGTGCATAAAACAGTACCAGGCACAGTAGGCATTTCTTTAGTGAATAAATATCTGAAGAGTGCTTAAGGCTAAAAAGAATTCCTACAAGACAGAGGAAGAGCCAGACTCTGTGCCTATTAATTTTCTTTCTTCTCAAAAACAAAACAAAACAAAATAATTCTGGATGGCAACAGGCTCTAAAGCCCAAAGAAAGGAAACAAATGTGGCCTCAAAGGCCACCCAATTAGTGACACCATTGACCAACTAACTGTAGACTGCTTAGTTTCAATTGTGCATTTAAGTCTTGGCCTTTCTTTCACAGACCAGTTGTCACTGCAATTGGTTGGTTTTGTTCCTGAGGTTAAGACAAAAGAGCTTAGCCCTTAAGGTAAGTTTGCTTCAAGCTTTGATTTTATTTTGTTCTGTTCTGCTTATCAAATAGAAGCCTCCAAGAACTCACTTTAAGGTCAAAGCAAAAAGTCAAGTTACTTTGCAGGATCCCTCAATGTGTACACATTTGCTTTTACCCAACTTGGGTCTTTTTCACAACAATCAGATTCCTGCTGTTTGAATAAGAGAGAAAGAGGAACAAAAAGAAAATGTTTGAGTTGAGCACAAAGCCTTCTAAAGGTCTCACTCTTTCTTTTAGGAGATGAAGACCCCATGGCTTCATGCAGTAAACTGCTTATTCAAAGACAGACCTCCCTGGTGGCAGGGCAGACTGCCCATCTACACTCGCCAGCAGAACATCAGCTCCATGAGGGCAGAGACCTTGCCTCTCGTGGTCACTGCTTGATTTCAGAATAGAGCAATGCCTGCAGTGTACTCAATAGATGTTCCCTCAGCTCCACAGCAACTCCACGTTTCCAAGCTTTCAAAGGCACAAAACAAATAAATGTGTGTTCCCAAGCTCTGAAGAACTACCTGAATTTAAGGATTGACATTAAACACCTTGGTTAGAGTCACATGAGGATGTGCTCTGGAGTAAATTCAACAGTCAGAGCCTGTGGGTTCTGCAGGTACAGAAATGGCCTTCCATGGGAGAAGGAGGTAAATGCAGGCCTGATCAGGGCTTCAGGTAGAATCAGATCACAGGGAACACTGGTGACAAAGCTGCCTCCATGGCAATTCAGAGTTTGAAGACATGATTATCACTTTTCCTGGGCCTTGGAAAATAATAATATTTTAGCTAAAATAATAATAATAATAATAATAATAATAATAATAATAATAATAATGGCAGCACATCATGGATAGCCAAACTAGAACATTTTGAAAGCAGAGTAAATTTTAAAAAATTTTGGTGTGTGCTGCCGTGGGAGGGTGGTGGTGGTGGTGGTGTTCTTGACCAAATCAGCTGAGAAACCAGCAGTTTTCAACATCTTGCTCCTTGGCACACTTGACTGCTATGGGCTTTCAGTGCTTAGAAGATTCTATTTTTAAAAATGAAGATATTGGTCCAATTAATGTGCTCTCATGGCTTTTCCCACAAGAGCTACTAATTTACTTTTCTGGGATTTAACAAGGTTTGCCCTAACATTGATATCTAGGGCTTTTAAAAAATCATTATGATGCTACCCTGATTTTTTAAATTCTATTCTCCTCTCTTCTGGATCTGTGGGTAAGGGAAAAAAAGAAAAGATGATGCCAGATATGCTTCATCTTTCTCCTTTCCATTACTTTTTCATCCTGGACCAAGCATGAACAGGGCAACTGGGGTTTCCTTCTTCTTAGCATATGGAGCTGTCATCCTTGACATCAATAGACTTGGCAAGAGCCCCCTGTTTTCTCTTTTTTGGACTATTCTGAGACATGTAGCTGCAGATGTAGAGTTTGACTAGAAATAGTGTGGCTGGCCTCAGATTACTCTAAATTCTAGGTAAGATGAAATCAAGGGTTCCTCTGTGTATCCCGGTTCCTGATCCTATTTTTTAACGTCAGCATCACCAAAAAGCTCCTATACTTGAGCACCTTCCGTATGCAAAGAAAATGGGGGTTCTAAGGTGAGGTAGATGAGTAGCTACCTCTCAGGGCTTATAATCTTGAGACACATGAAAGTTTAGAATACATAAATATGAGATAGAGAATGTGTGCTTTAAAATGAGGATTTACAACTGAGGATTTTAAATGGAATACTCCCTTAAAGATGGGACAAACTGAATGAAATTCAACCTAAGATTGAATGCCAGTTTCTCAGGAGACTTTCTATGGAGCCAGGCTTTGGGAGCAAAGTAAAGGCTGGAGAGAGGAGGAAAAACAAACAAACAAACAAAAAAAACAAAGAGAAGAAAACAGAGAAGAGGAGAGAGAGGAGAGAAAGAAGAAAACAGAGACAGACATAGACAAGCACACACAAACTGTGAGGTCAAGAGACAGGGAAAGAGAAAATGTTGATGAATAGGGAAAAGGGAGTTGGCAAAAGCAGCTACTACTTGCCCAAATAATATCTTTGTGTATTAGAAAAGGCTGCTCTTCTTCCCCAAGACACTTTTTTGCCACATGCCAGGAAGAAATGCCACTAATTATCTAAATCTATGATGACTAAGAATGTGAATGGTGCTCCCTAGGATTGTTCAGTGCACAACCTGCACAGCCTTACATCCTGGCCATGCAAACTTCATAACAACTAGGCTCCCAAATTTCACCTCATTCAAGACCATGACTCTAGAATATCTGGATGAACAGCTTCTTGAGAGATCAGCAATGTCCTAAGGAACCAGAAGCTGAGATAATCCAAATTCCAGAGCTGGCTTTATGGGCATATAAGCTGTGTAGTTGCACAGGGCTTCACCCTTACAAAGGCTCCACACTGGGAGCCTTTCACCTAGGATGGTGACAGCCTAAAATTCTTAACGATTTTTGAACAAGGGGTCCCATATTTTCATTTTGCACTGGGCCCTGCAAATTATGAAGCTGGTCCTGACTGATTTCAAACTGAATTTTCTCTGCTTGGGTCTGTACCCAAGAAAAATATCTAATGAAGATACAAATTTTATTCTAAAAAGCTGAGCAGGAAAGCAGAGAGACAGGTGACAAAGAACAATTTTTAAATGGATAATCACATATAAATAAAGAGAAGAACTTTTTCATTTCCTGGAAAAGGCAGGCACTTGGGGTCTGTTTCAGACTCATTATTTGTTCTCGATTAAAAAGCACAACATAAAATCACATTTTGTGTGAACCAGTGCACTCTTCTTCAAATGAAAGAAAATTGAAAAAGAAATAAAAAAGAAGGAAAGGTCAACCAACTTCCTAGGGAACAGAAAAATGCAGCATAAAACAAAAACAGTTTACTCAACTTTTTCCATGATATCAAAAGGAGTCTTTGACAATTCTCAGCAAAGACAGGACAGTACTTTTAATGCTGTAAGAAACAGTGGTCTTCACTGAGAAAAACCTCAGAAAACAGGCCTTGATGATGGGCTTATGCAGAAAGCCCAGGCCCATTGCTATGAACTTTGATCTACTTTACAGGTTAAACAAAATTAACTGTAAAGAAAATACGTTCTAAAATTATCTATAGATATTTGTTGCTATTCTGGGCTTTGGAACTCAGACATTTTCTTCTAGTGCATCTGCCCCTTTGCATGAGTGATTTCTCCAAATAAAGCTAAGGAAAAAGACAAAGAATATCACTCATTGTGTGGATTGTACAGAATCACAAATGTACCTTATTCCTAGGGAAAAGGAAGTGAATCCAGGATTTAGCTATGAGCCTGGCTTCTTGTGCCACTAATTTCTCCAGACCAAGAAATGCTTGTAGGCCTTTGCTCTCTTTTCCTTGCTTTGCTTTTTTTTTTGTTTTAATTTATTTTTTGTTTTTCCATAATTAGCAACTATGAACACACATGTATAATAGGGAGCACAAGAGCATGGCAGAGGATAAGTTGTCACTGCCCTGGGTACAGAATCACATCCCTATTGAATAGGGCCTTTCTCTCCCTATTGAGCTCTTTGGCTCTCTAGATTCTCCTGCCCCAACTTTAAAAAAGAAATTGCTGTCTCTCCGCTGAAATTCCACATCTGTTCTTGCATGTTATCCATTTTTTCCACTAGATCCTTGAAGATACCTAGCATAATCATTTAAAATCCTGCCTAATAATTAAAAAACTGGACCATCTTTATGTCTATGACTATTTCCTCTCTTGGGCAAGAGTCACATTCACTTATTTTTTCATAGGTCTATAACTTATTTTTTGCAGACATTTTGTGTAGAAGAACAATGGAGACTTAGTTAATATTTATCCACAGAAAAGGCCTCATCCTTCTTTGGTGGGGGGAAAGGAGCACTGTGTCATTTAATCTATAGTTGATCTGTGTCTGGATTTACTAAGGCTGTAGTTAAATTCAATTCACCACTGGCTTTAATATTTAGAGGATGGGATCAGGACTCTTTTTTAGCAGGGCTTGAGATCTGAGTACTAATAAGATTCCAGAAGATCTCCCTATGGTTTACAGGTAAACCATCAACGTTCAAAACTGGTGGTTATCTCTCTCAACTTTAAAGTCCAGCAGGCATATTCTGGGGTCATTAAGAAATTCTCTTCATTCTCCATTACAGCTCCTGGCTTTCTGTATCTCTGCAAAGCTCTCTCTGCCCTACTTTTGGGTGCCCTCAACCTTTGGATGGTGACTACAGAACACTCTAGAGTGCTGTGACAGAATTTCTCTCAGCTCTCCTCTCCTCTCCTGTGTCAGTCTTCACCAAGTCACTGTCTTACTCTCGGGAAAGCCCACATGTGTCTTAAAAGGAAACTATCAGCTTTTCTGTCCTACTCTCAGACTTTTGCCTGTCACCCCTATGCACTTGGTAAAAGCCCACAGAGAAGTTAGAGGGTGATGCAGGCTTGCTCTGTGGCTAGGGATCCTTGGTTTTCTAAACAGTCATGCCAGCCAACATGCATTCACTTAAAGTTAGTTAAAATTGGGCTAGTTTCTTCTTACTCTGCCTATAACATATTCCTCCTATTCCTACCACTCTTCCAGGACTGAAAGCAGCCCTGGGTTTCTTCTCTCCTAGGAAGAGAAAGAAGTTATGTCTACTTCTTTGTGTCCTTAGCTCTCTCATTGGTTTAAAAACATCTGTAATTCTATTGCTTATTCTCATTGTTAGAGTAGATGTGAAGGTCTCTTGCAATTTTCTACATCTGAACTCGAACTCAACTCCTACTTTTATTTATTTATTTGTTTATTAATTTATGGCTGTGTTGGGTCTTCATTGCTGCGTGGGCTATCTCTAGTTGCAGTGAGCGGGGTAGGGGGCTACTGTTTGTTGCAGTGTGCGGGCTTCTCATTGCAGTGGTTTCTCTTGTTGCGGAGCACAGGCACGTGGGCTTCAGTAGTTGTGGTACATGGGCTCAGTAGTTGTGGCTCGCAGGCTCTAGAACGCAGGCTCAGTAGTTGTGGTACATGGGCTTAGTTGCTCCGTGGCATGTGGGAAAGCCCGGAGAAGGGCTCGAACCTGTATCCCCTGCACTGGCAGGCGGATTCTTAACCACTGTGGCACCAGGGAAGTCCTCAACTCCTACTTTTAAGGTCATGTTGAATTCTACATGCAGCCTTCCTTCTGGAATCTAAGGCTCCTGGCCAGCCCAGGCAGCTTCTTTGAGCCCATTTTCCAGGCCTCGTAGCACACACCAGACACTTTACTCAAAGATGTCTCAGCCAAGCTCCCAGTTCGGAATTCCAGCCTACCCTGAACTTCT
This sequence comes from Mesoplodon bidens, assembly GCF_964165515.1. Lineage (NCBI taxonomy): Eukaryota > Metazoa > Chordata > Mammalia > Artiodactyla > Ziphiidae > Mesoplodon > Mesoplodon bidens. The sequence goes on along the minus strand of NC_138162.1, from coordinate 73,639,009 downwards.
CACTTAATGGAATTTTTACCCCTCACTTCATTCTGTTTTCAGTTCTCCAGGACTAACTAAACTGCCTTTACTGAGTCTCCCATTTATGTGTTCTCTTCAACTTTCCAATTTAACAAGTATTGTCTTTTTAAACACGAATCTGGTACCAGATTCTCCTCTCAGCCAATCTGTTTATCACCTTGGGTAATGGTTCCTCTCAACTGAATATAATCCTTGGTCTCTTTCACCTGGAGGTCCTCCCTGCCAGCTCACCAATGAGTTGCATTCGGAGTGGTATTCTCTTTTCTTCTCCCTAACTCAACCAGGCTCTGCCCCAGAAGCAAGTCTCAGCTCTGCTCACTGGTACCATTCTTATGCCCTACCGCCCTCCACCCCCACCTATAGATTTTCTACACTCAGAGCCTGCCCTCCAGTCCTTACTTTCTGGCCTATCCATTTTATGCTCCAGATACAGTTTCTACCCCAATCCTCTGGTTTTCAGACAGACTTGCACACGACTATTTGCCTGCTTTGTGATGGTTGCTGCTGAATTGTTAACATTACAATGCTACATGGGGGGGGTGCTGGGGGAGGGCTTTCTATTCTAGACTTGGAACCTCATGTAACTAGGCACAGAATGGTTTAATTGGATACTTGTAAAGACTGAACTACACAGAGTATATATTATCACAGTTTAGTATAAAAATGAGATGCCAACAATTTTTTCTAGTCTCATGTTTGCATGACAGTCCAGTAAAATATCTGAATTATCAAAAGCATCATGAAGTCCAACATCATGATATTCTGAAGTGTTTCTAGAGGAAAAAAGCAACATGCTATTCTTTCTGTAAGCTTGTATTTACATATTCTATGGGGAATTATGCTAGACTGCCACATGTGACTTATAAGGACTCTCTGCACATTTTACTACTCTGTTCCTTTGATTTTTCAGTGATCAGGGTATCCTGAGACAGCTTCTTCTCTTTGGGACAGCTGAGCTTCTTTAAGTCAGGTGGTAAAAAGGGGGCATGGGAGGTGGAGAGGGGCTGCAGGTGTGTTGGTCCTCTCCATTCTCACTTCATTTGCTCTGAGGTTTTGGGCTGTCCCAACACCTCTCCCTGACATGACTTCATTACCCACAACATGGAGACTGAATTACTTCCTTGCCTACCCACACTAAGTACCCAGGTTGTGAAAGTTAATGTCTGTACAGGACTGTGCGTTCTTTGACCCAAAGGAGCTCAACAAATGCAGAGTCATATTAAAATGATACACTGCCCCTGTGGCTTAGTGACTTCCTTAATTTAGGAGACAAAGAAAAGGCAGTTCAAAATGAAAATCTTCATGATGTTGTAGAAATGTTCCTTGAAGATTCCTTGCTAATTTCCTCATGTTGAAATTACTGGAGGGAGTGGGAATGAGGTGGAAGGGAAAGAATGGGTTCTCAACTTTCTTTACTTCTGTGCCAGTTTCTGCCACATAGAGTTTTCATCATACAAAAGGTCTGAGACAGAGATGGAATGAATACTGATTTAGGATTAAGAAAACTTGGGGGTCTAGTCTTAACCGAATCACTCCTTTGCTATGTGACCTCAGTTGAGTCACTAATCTTCTCCAAACCTCAGTTTCGTACCTATAAAACGGGGTGACAATAACTCTTCTGCCTGCCCCCATCATTGCTGTGAAGATTAATTTAGATGGTGTATGTTAAGAATGCTATGCATACAGTAAGTACAGTGTACAAGCGACACAAATTCTTACTGTTGTTATGTTGACTAAGCACTTGGAATAAACTCATTTACATTACTTGAATCTTTACCCGCATCAGATTTATCCTCATCAGATTCAAGTCATTTACATCACTTGAATCTTTACCCTCATCAGATTAATATATTGATGATTAATAAATTAAGTTCCATTTCTGCAAAAAACAAAGCACAAAAGAAAAAAGTATTTCTGAGCCAACACCATCTTAGGTCTGTCTAGGGATGTGATTTGTACATTTTACAATATTCCCAGGAGCAAAATGTATGAGACTTATCCTTTCTTCTTACTTATTCTTCTTTTTTATTCCCCACTTAGTAAAATTCTCTTATAAAACATATAATACAAGGATAACTCATATGGTGTGGAAGAGACTTTTAGAGGTATGTAACAAATTATCCTGGAAGGTGGGGTGATATATTTGGCATGTTGGTGCAGGAAAGAATAATATTATTGAAAACCAAATCCTACCACAACAAATTGTTTACTCCAGGAATGAACAATGATTAAACATCTGGAAATCTATTCATGTAATTCAGTACACTAACAGAATCAGAAATCCAACCAGATGATTGTCTCAATAGATTTTTAAAAAGCTCTTGATAAGATTCAATCCCAATTCATGATTTAAAAACAAAAAAAGAAGAATTCTAAAAATGATACTGTATTAGAAGCACATTCACTAAAATCCGAAGAAGGACAAGCAGTTTTGCTATCATCTCACCACTAAGAACTCAACTATGTATCAAAGGTCCTAAATTAGGCAATTAAACAAGAAAACAAATGAGATGTAAATATTAGAAAGGAATACCTAGAAGATCTAGGAAAATCAATTGAAAAGAAATATTAAGGCAAATAAAAGAGTTTAATAGGTTGGTCATACACAAGGTCATCAGAGAAAAAAATAACTTTTCTACACACAACCAACCAACTGAAAGGTGAAGGTATTCAGAGTGTGTGTGTGTATATGTGACAGTGTGCGTGTCCAATATCCAATAGTAAACCTACTGATAGAAGTAAAATATGTATGCGAAGAAAATCATAAGACATTACTACAGGACATAAAGGAAGACATGAAGAAACAGGGAAAATATCAGAATCTGAACAGTGAGATTAAATATTTATCTGTTAATTGAATGCAATTTCAATCAAAATCACAAGATTTTTAATGGAACTTATCAAATTCCTGATTCTGAGGCCCATTAAAATTGAAAGGAAAATCTGTAAGGTCAAGAAAATTTTGAAAAAGTCTAATAATGAGAGGAAACATCTTATCCGGATGTCAAAACATATTTTAAAGCTATAAGACATTTTTGGAAACTCTAAAATGTCTCTACAGTAACTGACAACTAGACCACTGAAACAGATGAGAGAACCAAGTAACAGAATAAGGCAAAAATTAGAATAGTTTATGCTAAAGGTAGCATATTATCTCAGTAGATAATATTTATCTACTGAGATAGTAGATAAAGATAAAGATGGACCTTAGTGATGCCGGGAGAACTTACATTTATTGAGGGGAAAAAATAACCTAAATGTGTACCTTGTACCATACACAGAAATGAATTCTACAAGGAATAAAGAGACAAAAGTGAGTAGAAAAATTTTAAGTATTAGAAGTAAATACCAGAGAATTTTTTTTCTAATATTAGGAGAAAAGGGCCTTCTTAAATAAGATAAAAATCCACAAATAATAGAAGCTATTGAAGGATGTGACTGACAAAAATGTAAAGCTTTTACACAACAAAGCACAGAGATATTACTTACATAAAATTTATACATTAGTTCAAGGTTTTCCTTGACTGTCATATTTTCTGCATTTCTAATTTTTATTCCATAAAATATAAATATTGGATTTATAACATTGGTTATGCAAGATCCATATCCCCATTTAGTTCATCCCCTTCCTACCACACTCAATTCCACACCCTCTGCTCAGAGAAGATGTATAAAATTAACCAATGTCAGAGAGGAAGCTACTTAATTCCCATTTCATTTCCATTTTCTCATATAGGGAAATGGGCTTCAAACTGAAATTTAAGACTAATTAGATGAAAAAAAATTAGCAAGAGAACATGTAGTCATGTTAACTGGGTCCCAGTGTCCTGGTGCTGATGGGTCCTAATCCCCCAGGGTACTGTTAGTAGACATGACTAGTGCTCCACTATCAATTTGTCTAAGAGTAGAGCAGAGACACCTGAAGATTAAAACTGCCACTGTTCCTAATTTTTTAGAAAAGGAAAAAAGTTTGATTCTGGAAATTATAAAATAATTTATTTTTTTATTAATAAAATATTTTCAAATTAAAATTATTAATTAATTTTTAAACAATACATTTAATCCCATGTCCCATCAAGAATATAGAACTGGCTAATTTTTCTTCCGTAGGTCTGAATTTCTGTTTTTTCCCAGAACTCCCTCAGGCTGTGGTGTTTGTAAACCAGATCCTTCCTTGGGACAAAGGCTCCTCTGGGTCCCTTCTCAGGTTTTCCCTGACTCAGAGCCATTCTTCTAAAGAGCCACCAGCAACACAAACCAGATAGAAAGAGGAGCATCAGGGGATACTGAACAAAGAATGAGTCAAGGACAAGTGGAATGGCTTATTTTTTAAGTAGTACAACATTTGGGATTTTTCCCACATGGTACATAAAGCCCTTCACTTTTTATTTTACCCTTTTTGAATCTTTTCATACTAATACTGCACAACAGCCCAGGTGAGAAGTCCTCTGTCATTTTCAAACTTTAATATCAAATTTGTTTGTTTTATACAAATTCCCACCTCTCTGCCTTAATGTATTAAGTAACACAAATGTCATGTTCTACCAATTAGTAAACAGGTTTACTAAAATAGAACTCTCTGTATTAACCTTATAAATTTCTTACCAGCCAGCAAAAAAAAACAAAGTAGCAAAACCCAAATGTTTCTCAACCCATAAATCACTGTGATGCTAATTAACTAAACTGACAAGCATAGAATATTCCAGGTGAAGAGGTCTGTTTAAGATGCTAGAATTTGGCTACACTGTATGTATAGGTGACACTCATAAAAATTAAAGGTTAAAGCATGCAATATATTTTTAGCCCTGAAATAATGTCACATAGTTCTAAATTCAATTAGAAAGGGCATAAGAAATACAGACTAAGACTGGACTTTTTTTTTTTTTTTTTTTTTTTTTTTTTTGCGGTACACGGGCCTCTCACTATTGTGTGGCCTCTCCCGTTGCGGAGCACAGGCTCCGGACACGCAGGCTCAGCAGCCATGGCTCACGGGCCCAGCGCTCCGCGGCATGTGGGATCTTCCCGGACCGGGGCACGAACCCATGTCCCCTGCATCGGCAGGCGGACTCTCAACTACTGCGCCACCAGAGAAGCCCTGGACTTTTTAATATATGGTTAAAACAAGTATAGGAAAACAGGTTTGCGGCACATTAAAAATATAAGACTTCCAGGTGTATAAGTATACATATAACTCTGCCTCCTTCCATAATCTCATTAAAATGCAAAGAATATAAAAAACTGGGAAAATTTACATCCTTTAAGGAATTTAGAAAGGGTTACATTCACACACCAGAAATTTCAAGGTATTTCTATTTAATAAAAGAGCAAATGGTATTTGTCTGTAGGGAAGGCTGACCTTATATACAACTCTCTGGCCCAGAAGTCGGAGAGGCTCCAGCAGAAACTCATTAACATTCACTATTGTGGGGCAGTTGGGAACTTATCTGAACCCCAGCAGGGTTTATAGAAGCATCCAGGCAGGGAGGCCCCCTGGGTGGGAAATCCTCTGGTTTCCCAGTTTTCCCTTGATGCTGATACCTGTACCATCTGCAGAACAAGAGCACGGTCCCAGCTTCCTCTTGGTGGTCAAGAAAGAATGAAAAAGAAACTCAACAGCACAAAGCTGATGCTCCTCGTCGCCAATGCTATGGCTTCAGCTCTCTCCCTGCTACTCCAGGCTGCTTGATTTCTTACCAGGTAATATAAACAATACTAAAAACTCTTCCTTCTTTCCTCTATCTGTGTCTCAGAGAGACCATCTGTGTCAGTTAGCAGTTTATTGACTGTCAACTCCAGTTCACCCTTCTTTGCTCTGCTTAGTAAAACTAAAGCTGAACCCTGTAAGCATTTCTTCTTTGCCAGTTGGTAAAATATTAGGTTTTGTCAACAGAAGAAACTGGAAGGCCACTGCAAGGCATAGTGGAAGAAGGGGCTTGTCTTTCTAGTTCTGGTGTGCTTTTCTTCTTGCTTCTATTGCATTCCTGCAGCAGTGTGTATGAGGCCCAGTGGTACTTACTTTCTAGGGAGTTTCTCTAGTACCCCAGTGCACATCTTCCCAGGGACCAGCCCCAGCCCACTGGCACCATGGTGGGTGACTTCCTGTTCAACAGCTGTGGTCAGCTGGCACTCCGGCAGGGGCTTCATGTGGAACAGCTCTGGTCAGCTAACACCCAGTGAACTTGTCCACCACACAGCTGCAAATACACCCTTTCCAATGAGGTCTAATTCTCAACCTTGATTGGACAAGAGGGGAATCTCGCTTCTAAATTCTTAGTTTCTTGCTTGCTTAGTCCCCTTCAGCCCTAGAGGAAGCAACTGTTCCCTGAATTTGCCACTCAAGTATTCCTCAGAATCCTCTTATCCTTTTCAGCACTTAACACCTTTGATTGGTTAATAATACTTTACATTAAATTGTTCTTCTTCAAAACACTGGCAAGGTTTGTCTCCTGACTGGACCCTGCCTGATGCACTGTCTCAACACTCTAACAATGCATAAGCAAAGAAGCTTCTTTATAGGAGTGAACAAAGGAGAGAGTAAGAGCAAAGAACACAGGAAAAGATGCTGTTTAGAAAGTGCTGTAAAAAGATGTTGCCAAAAGAAGCAAGCAGCCACAAAGGATCAAAGTAAAAGCATTCCTGTGAAATAGTTTTGCTTAAAGAAACAGAATATTTCTGAGAATTTCCAGTTTGTCTTTTCAACTAGATTCAAGTTGGTATTTTATATACAAAACTAGAGTAAGGACAGTATAGAGATAAAACAGATTTGCCAAATTTAAAACCACAATTAAGATAGGGTATAGCAGACTGGATTCTAGGAGAGAAAAAAAATTAATAATGCCTCATTTCAAGAAAAAATTAAGCATCAAATCAAGGAAAAAAGATCACTAGCAAAGAATAGATGGATTCCAGACTTCTCCACAATAATTAGAAATAAAATGAAGCAATAACCACTGAGCTTTGAAAGAAAAAGCTTATGATACAATTGTTCAATATCCTGTAGTCATCATTCTTACGTAAAGATAACAGAAAAATTTCTCAGGGTGTATAAAGTCAGAAAGCATTACACTATATATCCTTCCTGAAAAGGGTTCTCAAACAACTTCCAACTGGTAGAGAAAGGACTCAAAATTAAGAGCTCAAAAATGGAGAAGTATTAGTAGGAAAAGGCTGGTAGTAAGCATGAGTTCAGAAGCTAAATTTTCTAATTAAAATTAAATGACATTTTATAAGATAATAAAAAAGGCAAATTCTAAAAATTTTTTGAATTAAAAGTTTAAAAGCAAAATGTAAAAAAAACCCAAAAAATTTTAAATCATTATAATAATCTCATTCTAAAGTTCAGGGAAGTTGGCGAAAGATGCTATATTTCTTATGTTGCCCAAGTGGAAAATCAAAAGAGTATTTCATTCTTGATTTTGACAACTAGAGAAAAAGTTGTACACTATTTAATTATAAAATTAATTTTAACCTAAAAGTAACAACTTCCAAATCACAAATGGTGAAAGGGACAAAGAAATATTATATGTATGCAAAGTAAAAAGGCCAACATTATACCCCAAAACATGTTAAGTATTTGAGTGATGAATTTACTATTTTTCTTCCTTTATATTTTTCTGTACTTTCTAATTTGTTTACAATGATGAAGTATAATCTGTATAATCAGAAACAAAATAATAAATATTAGACAAAACCCTGGGACTCAAAGCTAAAATTTCAGAGAAGACATTCCTCCTGTCATTAACTGCAAAGTACATCAGTCTACATGGTCCTATATCTGCCTCCATAAGACCAGCAGAAGGAGACAAGACTAGTCATAATATGAAACGTTGAAAGAGAGTGCTGTCAAGGGAGTCTTTTCTTTCTTGACTATAGGTTTTTGGGGGTTTTTGCTCTGTGTGTGTGAGTATGTGTGTGTTTAACAGGTCTATTTGACTTCTCAATGGAGACTTGACCAATAAATCCAGGTCTAATCATTAATTAAAGAATATCAGAAAAATAAAGGATTTTTAGAAATCAGCTATAATCCAACCCCCTTGTCTCACTCATTGAGAAATAAGGTCCACAAAAGTAAGTAACTTGTACACATTCAGCCAATAGCATTACTTCCAATAAATGCATGGGATTAGCAGAATACTATAAAACTCATAGTTTTACAAAGCCTTTAGGGCCTCGGATAAGGCTCAATAAAAATGCCCTGTTGAATATATAGGAACTTATTGAGCAGAGTAGATTCCTAAGATACGAGCCAGCTCTAAAACTTTAGGGTTGGGAAATTAATTGGCTACCTTGTCTTCCAGATTTCAAGACTTGGAGGTTGCTCCTTTGGGTCCTCTTCAGCCTCTGCGCCTAAAACCACTGGAGAGGCTGCCCAGCTGGTAGCTAAACTTGGAATAGCGCCTCAGCCATTCCAAACCTCAGGCTCATAAATATTCCAGTTGCTATCCCCAGGAGAAAGCAGGATTAAAGATAAGATATTTACAAATAAAAATCATTAATAGATGTAAATGCGCATGGGCCTACAAGCCTACTAAAGGCCCAGTCCGGGTCTGTAACAGCCCACAGTGGCTCTCACAGATACTTACGATCTAAAAAACCTAAAGTTTCTTTTTCTGTCAAATACTAGGCTATTTTCCCCCCAGAACATCAAAAGGTTTTTTGCCAACTGCATGCCTACCTCTAGATTGAAGCAGAAAGTACCTTGAAATGAAAGTGTGTGTGGAGAGGTGCTTTTTGCTCTACAGTGCATACTTGCAGGGAAATTAAGCCATTAAATTTAGTCAAGAGCCTTTTACAGCTGTTTTGCTATTTTGCCAAAGCTCTTTTATGAAAGATTTGGGAATCATTCTAAAATACCACAGTAGATTTTAAAAGAAAACCAACCCTAAGGACACTCTGCCTTCTCCAGTTTGAAGTGTAACTGAAATTTTCCATTTGGGAAGAGAAGCCTATGGGTGACAGGAAGAGAAGCTCTGAATATGCTCCAGCCATCTGTGTCATCACTGTCGGACCCAGGCAGAGACCCACAGAACATGGTACCACGGTGCATAGGCAGCCATTTCATGCACATTCTACTTGGTCCAGCTTACATTTGCATGTATCTGTAATAAGACAGTCAAGTGATTCTGACTCAAAACGTTATATATATGTATATACATAGATATAATACACATTGTATTGTATCATATACATATATAATTTAGGTATTGGCTTTTTTTATTGGAGTATAGTTACTTTACAATGTTGTATTAGTTTCTGTTGTACAATGAAGTGAATCAGCTATATGTATACATATATAGATATATACATATATATCCCCTCCCTCTTGGACCTCACTCCCACCCCACCCCCCAACCCACCCATCTAGGTCATCACAGAGCACTGAGCTGAGCTCCCTGTGCTAGTGGTAACAGCAGGTTCCCACTAGCTATCTATTTTACACATGGTAGTGTACACATGTCAATCCTAATTTCCCAATTCATCCCACCATCCCCTTCCCCCACTGTGTCCACAGGTCCATTCTCTATGTCTGTGTCTCTATTCCTGCCCTGCAAATAGGTTCATCTATACCATTTTTCTAGATTCCACATATATGTATTAATATACAATATTTGTTTTTCTCTTTCTTTTTTTTAACATCTTTATTGGAGTATAATTGCTTTACAATGGTGTGTTATAACAAAGTGAAGCAGTTATACATATACATATGTTCCCATATCTCTTCCCTCTTGAGTCTCCCTCCCTCCCACCCTCCCTATCCCACCCCTCTAGGTGGTCACAAACCACTGAGCTGATCTCCCTGTGCTACGCGGCTGCTTCCCACTAGCTATCTATTTTACATTTGGTAGTGTATATATGTCCATGCCACTCTCTCACTTTGTCACAGCTTACCCTTCCCCCTCCCCATATCCTCAAGTCCATGCTCTAGTAGGTCTGTGTCTTTATTCCCATCTTGCCCCTAGGTTCTTCATGACCTTTTTTTTTTTTCTTAGATTCCATATATGTGTTAGCATACAGTATTTGTTTTTCTCTTTCTGACTTACTTCACTCTGTATGACAGACTCTATGTCCATCCATATCTCTACAAATGACCCAATTTCATTCCTTTTTATGGCTGAGTAATATTCCATTGTATACATGTGCCACATCTTCTTTATCCATTCATCTGTTGATGGACATTTAGGTTGTTTCTGTGTCCTGGCTATTGTAAATAGTGCTGCAGTGAACACAGGGGTACAGGTGTCTTTTTGAATTATGGTTTTCTCAAGGTATGTGCCCAGTAGTGGGATTGCTGGGTCATATGGTAGTTCTATTTTTAGTTTTTAAAGGAACCTTCATACTGTTCTCCATAGTGGCTGTATCAATTTACATTCCCACCAACAGTGCAAGAGTGTTCCCTTTTCTCCACACCCTCTCCAGCATTTACTGTTTGTAAAATTTTTGATGATGGCCATTCTGATTGGTGTGAGGTAATACCTCACTGTAGTTTTGATTTGCATTTCTCTAATAATTAGTGACGTTGAGCATCTTTTCATGTGCTTTTTAACCACCTGTATGTCTTCTTTGGAGAAATGTCTATTTAGATCTTCTGCCCATTTTTTGATTGGGTTATTTGTTTTTTTGATATTGAGCTGCATGAGCTGTTTGTATATTTTGGAGATTAATCCCTTGTCAGTTATTTCATTTGCAAATATTTTCTCCCATTCTGAGGGTTGTCTTTTTACTTTCTTTATGGTTTCCTTTGCTTACTGTGCAAAAGCTTTTAATTAGGTCCCACTTGTTTATTTTTGTTTTATTTTCTTTACTCCAGGAGGTGGATCGAAAAAGATCTTGCTGCGATTTATGTCAGAGAGTATTCTACCTATGTTTTCCTCTGAGAGTTTTATAGTGTCCAGTCTTACCCTTAGGTCTTTAATCCATTTTGACTTTATTTTTGTGTATGGTGTTAGGTAGTGTTCTAATTTCATTCTTTCACATGTAGTTGTCCAGTTTTCTCAGCACAACTTATTAAAGAGGCTGTCTTTTCTCCATTGTATATTCTTACCTACTTTGTCATAGATTAGGTGGCCATAGGTGTGTGGGTTTATCTCTGGGCTTTCTATCCTGTACCACTGATCTATATTTCTCTTTTTGTACCAGTACCATACTGTCTGGATTACTGTAGCTCTGCACCATAGTCTGAAGTTGGGGAGCCTTATTCCTCCAGCTCCATTTTTCTTTCTCAAGATTGCTTTGGCTATTCAAGGGTCTTTTGTGTTTCCACACAAATTGTAAAATTTTTTGTTCTAATTCTGTGAAAAATGCCATTGGTAGTTTAATAGCGATTGCACTGAATCTGTAGATTGCTTTGGGTAGTATAGTCATTTTCACAAGGTTGATTCTTCCAATCCAAGAACATGGTATATATATCCATCTGTTTGTGTCATCTTTGATTTCTTTCATCAGTGTTTTATAGTTTTCTGAGTACAGGTCTTTAGACTCCCTAAGTAGGTTTATTCCTAGGTATTTTATTCTTTTCGTTGTGACACTAAATGGGATTATTTTCTTAATTTCTGTTTCTGATCTTTCATTGTTAGTGTATAGGAATGAAAAGATTTCTGTGCATTAATTTTGTATCCTGCAACTTTACCAAATTCATTGATTAGCTCTAGTGGCATCTTTAGGATTGTCTATGTATAATGTCATGTCATCTGCAAACAGTGACAGTTTTCCTTCTTCTTTTCCAATTTGTATTCCTTTTATTTCTTTTCCCTCTCTGACTGCCGTGGCTAGGATTTCCAAAACTATGTTGAATAATAGTGGCGAGAATGGACATCCTTTTCTTGTTCCTCGTCTTAGAGGAAACTGTTTCAGTTTTTCACCATTGAGAATGATGGAATGATGTTTGCTATGGGTTTGTTTTATATGGCCTTTATTATGCTGAGGTAGGTTCCCTCTATGCCCAGTTTCTGGAGAGTTTTTATCATAAATCGGTGTTGAATTTTGTCAAAAGCTTTTTCTGCATCTATTGAGATGATCATATGGTTTTTATTCTTTAATTTGTTAATATGGTGTATCACACTGATTGATTTGCATATATTGAAGAATCCTTGCATCCCTGGGATAAATCCCACTTTATCATGGTGTATGATCCTTTTAATGTGTTGTTGGATTCTGTTTGCTTGATTTTGCTGAGAATTTTTTCATCTATGTTCATCAGTGATATTGGTCTGTAGTTGTTTTTGTGTGTGTGACATCTTTATCTGGTTTTGGTATCAGGGTGATGGTGACCTGTGCAATTTTTTGCAAGAGTTTGAGAAGGATAGGTGTTAGCTCTCTAAATGTTTGACAGAATTCACCTGTGAAGCCATCTGGTCCTGGACTTTTATTTGTTGGAAGATTTTTACTTACATTTTCAATTTCATTACTTGTGATTGGTCGGTTTATATTTTCTAATTCTTCCTGGTACAGCCTTGGGAGACTGTACCCTTCTAAGAATTTATCCATTTCTTTCAAGTTGTCCATTTTATTGGCATTTAGTTGCTTGTAGTAGTCTCTTAATGATCCTTTGCATTTCTGCGGTGTCCACTGTAATTTCTCCTTTTTCATTTCTAATTTTATTGATTTGAGTCCTCTCCCTTTTTTCTTTTTTTCTTTTTTTTTGGCTGCGTTGGGTGTTCATTGCAGGCTCTAGAGCACAGGCTCAGTAGTTGTGCACAGGCTTAATTGCTCTGCGGCATGTGGGATCTTCCCGGACCAGGGCTTGAACCCGTGTCCCCTGCATTGGCAGGTAGATTCCTAACCACTGCGCCATCAGGGAAGTCCCCTTTTTTCTTGATGAGTTGGGCTAAAGGTTTATCAATTTTGTTTATCTTCTCAAAGAACCACCTTTTTGTTTCATTGACCTTTGCTATTGTTTTCTTCACTTCTATTTCATTTATTTCTGCTCTGATCTTTATGATTTCTTTCCTTCTACTAACTTTGTGGGGTTTTTTTGTTCTTCTTTCTATAGTTGCTTTAGGTGTAAGGTTAGATTGTTTATTTGAAATTTTTCTTGTTTCTTGAGGTGAGACTGAATTGCTATAAACTTCCCTCTTAGAATTGCTTTTGTTGCATCCCGTAGGTTTTGGGCTGTCATGTTCTCACTGTCATTTGTTTCTAGGTATTTTTTGATTTCCTCTTTTATTTCTTCAGTGATCTCTTGGTTATTCAGTAGCATATTGTTTAGCCTCCATGTGTTTGTGTTTTCTAGTTTTTTTCCTGTAATTGATTTTTAATCTCATAGTGTTGTGGTCAGGAAAGATGCTTGATTCAATTTCAATTTTCTTAAATTTTCCAAGGCTTGATTTGTGCCCCAAGATGTGATCTATCCTGGAAAATGTTCTATGTGCATTGAGAAGAAAGTGTATTCTGCTGCCTTCAGATGGAATGTCCTATAATGTCAATTTAATCTATCTGGTCTATTGTGTCACTTAAAGCTTGTGTTTCCTTATTTATTTTCTGTCTGGATGATCTGTCCATTGGTGTAAGTGGGGTGTTAAAGTCCCCCACTATTATTGTGCTGCTGTCGATTTCCTGTTTTATGGCTATTAGCAGTTGCCTTATGTATTGAGGTGCTCCTATGTTGGGTGCATAAATATTTATAATTGTTATATATTCTTCTTGGATTGATCCCTTGATCAGTATGTAGTGTCCTTCCTTATCTCTTGTAATAGTCTTTATTTTAAAGTCTATTTTATCTGATATGAGTATTGCTACTCCAGCTTTCTTTTGATTTCTATTTGCATGGAATATCTTTTTCCATCCCCTCACTTTCAGTCTGTATGTTTCCCCAAAGTGGGTCTCTTGTAGACAGCATATATACGGGTTTTGTTTTTGTATCCATTTAGCCAGTCTGTGTCTTTTGGTTGGAGCATTTAATCTATTTACATTCAAGGTAATTTACATTTTGGATCTTAATTCTGCCCTCACTATCTCTGCTAAAGTTGATACTTCATAGTTGAGATAGCTTTATAGAAAAGTTCTTCAGATTCTTCATTCAAATCCCTTCCTTATAAGATGGTTCCATATAGATCCATTCTGTACTGAGTTCCTCTCTCTTGAATATAAAGATTTAATGGATAATGACTTAGCATAAGTTCAGATTTGCACCAAGTAAGAATAATGAGAAAACTGACAAATAAGGACTATTTTCTGGGAAATTTTGTTTGTTAAGTAAGATCTCTCAGATATCTAAGACTATGTCCCCAGACATGACTACTGACTCTCTAAACCCTCTGGTATCAAAAAAGATGCCAAAGAAGGTGATAGGTGGCGGTAACTCGTGTTTGTGTATGTGTGTTTATGTGTAAGCTCTATGTAATTCTCTCTCACACACCTAGGTGAAAGAGAATCAGTAAAATTATTTCTCTGCCCCACATATTCAAATTCTTATCTACCAAAGCAAGTAATCAGCACTCAAATATTCAAATAATTAAGTAATTAATTAATCTGGTGCCAGTAAGCCTCCAATTATTTATGAGAACACTTTTTAGAGTTCTTTTATGGGCCAGCTAGAAAAGCCCTGCTAAGATAGAAAAGAGCTTCACAACATGGTGGCAAGGTTAAACCCCCTGCTTTATATATCTGTACTTTAGCACTCAGAGATATGCACATGTACACTCACAGGAAGCAGCTTTCTTTGTCATTATTTTTTCCTTTCACCACTGGGATCTTTTTTCTTCCTTTAAAATTGGTTTATGATGATTTGACCAATATTATGCAAAGAGATCTATAAGGCCTTTCAACTGAAAAGCATGCTAATACACCAAAAGCTCCCACTCAGGAATCAGCAATGGTCACAAAACATTCCTTGAATTTAAATAAGGAGACAATGCATCATTGGGAGGCATGGGCTTCAAATGCCTATAGGTACATTTCAAAGATACAATGTGACAGGAAATATTCATAGCAGCAATCTGTTATGTAACCACTGAGCCAATATGAATAAGGAAAATAAAATCACAAGTAGATGTCCTTAATCTAAACCTTGCTGTTTTTCTTTCTTTTTTCAAAGTACAGAGGAACTCCTTAAACAATCCAGACATGATTCTATGGAAATTGAAAGTGATCTCAGTTATAACTATCCTGAAAATAAACTTGATACTAGCTTTGCCAACAGAGTGTGCTGGGGTTGGATTAGAATCAGGGCACGAAATAAGCTATTTCTAAATCATCCATGACCTTGAAGTCTCCACCAATGTTTCCTTTTCTTTCCTGGATCTCAGATTTTGACTTTTAAAAGGAGTACATGGATATCTGCACGTGTTAAGGAACAAAGAACTATGCAAAAGCTTAAGTGATAGCTGCCAACACTGTTACCGTTTAGGAGATCTTACTACTAGTATCTGCTCCCAGGACTGCTAGAACCATCCAGAGGGAAAAGGATAAAATTCAGTTTCCCTTTGTCATACTCCCTGGAGTCCACAATTCCTAATTTGGCATTTTTATTCTTTGGGAGGAGAATTACTAAGGTGGCTTTATAATTTTAAAGTACTTTCTTAATATATCTTTTAAAAAGTCACCCTGAGAGTTTCATAAAAGCCACAAAAACTCATCCATCACAAAGCAAGAGATAACACAACATCAAGAAACACACCCAAAGAAGAAAAGCAACAGGTTGCATTTACTTGCCTTGATAACACCCCTCTGGACAGAGAACGAAGCCCACAGCTCTGTACAACATAAAGGATGGAGCTCTATATATACCCACCTGCTGGGTCATCCTATTGTCTCAGATGCCAGAGAAGGCCAGGCAAAGCTGTAGAGGGATGCTTTCTCTAATCATGGAAATAGTCCCCTCATCCTTTATTTCCAGTTCTGTGCCTCTCTCAGTGGTTCTTTCCTCCAAAGAGTGCTTTCAAGCTACTCATCTTCTCTCTTGAGAAGAGTTCATCTTGATAATAATATTTAGTTTTGACCATTTCAGAACATGTGCTCACACACAACTCAAATCCTTCAAAGATGGGCCTTCTGTGTTATTCACAACCATTGCAAAGTTTGGACTATTGTGAAAAGGGCCAGGCTGTAAAGCCCTTAGTTGACAAGGGCACAAGGAAAATCGTACAATGTTCCCAACATCGTGAGTGGGTAGTTTCATGGTGGGTCCACTCTTCCATGACAATGGAGTCAGAGTGTCTCCAGTCCATCAGTAACCTTTGGGCATTACTGAGTTAATTTTCAGAAGGGGAGGAGAAGAGTTTTCTGTAAAACTTCCAGGGACATTTTAAATAGCCATTATTGAGTTATCAAAATTTAGTTCCTATGTATGAAATACATTCATTGTAAATAAAACATGACATTTCTTCCTCTTTACAATTTACTGAAAAGTCTAGCCAAGCATGAACCTTTTTTTTTATGACATCCTGCCTATGACAGAGATTTCTGCACATAACAAGAGAACTGACTTTCTAAAAAGGACTGTGCTTTTCTGTTGTTATATTATTGTGCTGATGTTGTGACTGTTTAGTTTGTTTCTTCTCTAAGAGTAGAGTGAATTAAAAAAGAGAACCTTGTGATATACATGAGCAGCCTAACAAAGCCATGCTCACCAGTGTAAAGTTCACATATAGCCCCAAATAGAACTGAAAGGCCAAATTAGTAGTAAAATAACTCAAATTAAATCATATGCTTTAGCCATAAAGCATGATGCATGTATTTATGATCGTTTCCCACTTGGGTTTATTGCTTTCTTTTTTAAATATTGGCCCCTTAAGTATCTTTCTTTCTTTTTCAAATGGCTACCAATCTCAAATTGGAAACCAGCTTTATAACCTTGCAACCACTACACTTGTGTTGCACACCTGTTCCTCTAACACCCACCACCAGATTTCTTTTTTTTTTTTTTTTTTTGTGGTACACGGGCCTCACTGTTGTGGCCTCTCCCGTTGTGGAGCACAGGCTCCAGACGGGCAGGCTCAGCGGCCATGGCTCACGGGCCTAGCCGCTCAGCGGCATGTGGGATCTTCCTGGACCGGGGCACGAACCCGTGTCCCCTGCATCGGCAGGCGGACTCTCAACCACTGCGCCACCAGGGAAGCCCTCACCACCAGATTTCTATAGTACAGTGGAGATAGAGATACATTCATCTGGATTGATTTACAAGAATGATCATGCAAAAGAGAATTGATGTAAAAATCATCTAAATACAGGATGCTTAAACAGCTGTTCTCAAACTTCTGTGTACACCCAAATCACCCAAGAATGTGTTACACCTTCTAATTGTCAGGTTTCACCTTGAAAGTTTCAGATTCAGAAGATCTTAGGTGGGGCCTAAGAATAAGCACCCAGGTCATTCAAAAAAATCATGAACTACCACACTTTGGGACTCACTCATAAGAGGAGCCTGCGTCTCTACTCCCAGGCTGAAAAAGCTCATAGACAGACTCTCAGGGTATGACAACATGAGCAAAGCTGGCTGAGAAATACTCACAATTCACAGCCACAAAGTAGAAACTCAGGATGGCCTCTACTGGGTAACACAGCACTCTTCCCCAGTCCTGACCAGGGCATACGAGGTATAGAGCAACATAACATGGTGGTTCAGAATGTAAATCCTAGAGTCAGACTGCCAAGGTTCAAATCTTTACTCCTCAAAGGAATTAACTTCTCTCTGCCTCAGTTTCTTAATTCATGATATGGGAATAATAATGAGCATCTACTTTACAGAATTAATGGGAAGTTTAAGTAAACCAAAACATGCAAGGTATATGAAGCAGCACCTGACATATAGGAGGTGCTCAGTGGTTGAACTGTGTGCGTCTGATGTGTGTAAGTACATAAACCCCTGCTTAAAATGCAGAATACAAAATAGTCATTGAAGAAGTAACTTGCAGAATACCATTATTCAAACTGAGAGCCAAGGGGCAGGTTTACAGTTTTATTCACTCAAATTTGCATAAGGAGCATGCTACAACCATTTTGCCCCATTCTCTGGCATTTCTATCTCTCCATCTCCCTTCCAGCTGGCTGGTTCCTCCTTCCTCCCCAATCCAAGGGAATAGAGTCTTCTTGATAATTTACCATTGAGCTAGCCCCAGACTGGGGACAATCAATGTCATGAATCAGGAGCCTCCAGAGGAGCAGGGCCATTTCAATATAGGTCTCCCCAAATGCTTTGGTTTCAGGTTGAAACTGCTCCACCTAAGCCATGACTGGGCATCCTCATCACCCAGGATTTGTCACAGAAATTCCAGGAATTTAGTTTCCTTTTCTAAACACTTATTTTCTAAGCCTTTTGTGGCTTATATACCTCTAAATACACTCAACTACTCCTCCTGATAATTCTTTCTTGATGATTGGTGTTACCAAACCCCATAACCTTGAGAGATTCAGCCACATTTCAGTCCCAGTTCTCCATTTCTTATCAGCTGTCAATCTCTAAACTCCTTTCCTCCTTTGTCAGATATGGAGGTTACCCAATTGGATTATATTCTCTTATGGTCTATATTCTATATCTTGATCCCTTATTACATCATAGGAGATTTGTTTTCCATATTCCAATGATTTGGAAATGCCATCACCATGAAGAGCCATGTTTAGGGCCCTATCCCTGTACCAAGACCTTTTCTTAGATAGCATTAGTTAAAATCATCAACATAGGATCACACATAGTATCTAGTTACATTTCAGTCACCTGGTCTCAGTCATCTGTGTCATCTACAAAGTAAACATGATCTTGGTAAATGTGATTTTGCCTCTATTTGGTAATCAAGCATTTTCACCAAACCACAGAATTCTGGAGCTAAAGCCAATCTAAGAGGATCATCTACAGCAATCTTCTTGATTCTCCAGATACAGACACTTAAGTTTTTGTTTAAGAGACTTTCTCAAAGACACACAGGAGGAGGTTTATAGTTTCCTGACTGCTCCAGCAATCTTTCTACTGATGCAATTTCACAATGAAGATATAAAAGCCATATTCATCAAATAAGTAGTTGGCACATGATGAGAAGAATGACAAATACATTAGATGATAGAACTAGCTTTTAAAAGGCTGACATGAGCTGACATGATGGAAATAAACCAAATAAAAGATATTAAATAGGAGCTAACATAGTCTTAGATAGGTTTTTAAAAGATTTTAGGATGTTCACAGAAGCTTTATTCACAATAGCCCCAACTGAAATGCCCATCAAGTGTATGGACAGACAAACTATGATATATTCATATAAATGCAATACTACTCAGCAATAAAAAGGAATGAACTACTTCAATATATGATAATAAATGAATCTCAAGGACATTATACTGCACAAAAGAAGCTAGGAGCAAATTGTACATACTGGATGATTCCATTTCTGTCAAATGATTAAAATGGCAAATCTAATCTACAGTAACAGAAAGCAAAGTAGTGGTTATCTCAGTCCAGAGTTGACAGAGGTGTTCGCTGCAAACTGACACAAGGGTACTTAGCAGAGTGATGGAAATATTCTACATATTGACTGGAGTGGCGGTTTCACAGGTGAATGCATTAGTCAAATTTCATGGAACTTTACACTTAAAAATGAGTACATTTTACTGAATGTAAATTAAAACCCAATAAAGTTGATTAAAAATACATTTTAGATCGGTAGAGGGTGAGGAAACCTTGATTAATAGGTTCTACCTACTATCCCATGAGAACCATGATCCTCATATTAAAAAAATATTGAATTTTAAATGATTAAAACCTTACAATGGAGAAACAAAGTGACATAATTGCAAAAAAAAAAAAAAGAAAGAAAGAAAGAAGAAGAGTGCAATCTTAGGTTGTCTTAATAGAACTATATTTTTCAGATGAAGGGAAACTGTAATTCCATTATGTGTTAGTCAAAAGATACCTATAAAGTCTTAAGCTCCAATCTCTGCACCGGATTACTTCTCGGTTTATTACAAAAGGAAATATATTTTAATTGGAAAATAAGTTTAAAATACAAATAACTAGAAAGAAGAAAATTAAAACTGTCTATTATATCTCCATCTCAAAATAATCACCCATCAATCATATGTTGGATACTTAGTATATATCCTCCCAATCTTTTTTTTAATGTGGATGTATGTATGTATGTGTATGCCATTTCATAACCTGACGTCTTTACCTGTCTTTACCTAAAAAGACAATGTGACTTTGTTTTCATATTGTTAAATTTTCTTCTTCATCATCATTTATAATACCTGCCGAGTACTGTACAGTACAACCAATCCCCTATTCTTGAACATTTATGGTTTTTCAAAGTTTTAAAACATGATCAACATTGAAATTAATACCCTTATAGCTAAATTTTTATGCAGACTATGAAAACTTCATAAGGATAAATTCCTAGAAGTGGAACTGCTAAGAAAAAAAGTACACACATTCTTAAGGCTTTCAGTAGGTACCAACAAATTGGGAACCATATTTAAAAGAGATGCTGACAAACTGGGAGGTGTCCAAAATGTCTACACATGTCCTTGAGGCTGGCTGAAGGGACTGGGTGTATTTGGCCTGGAGAAAAGAAAACCTGGGAAGGAAGGATAAATTCCCTCCAAAATGGAAAGGGTTTTTGTTTACTAGTCTGCTTCTTTGTTTCTCACTTAAAGCTGATTCAACAATACACTAGGCTGCATAGCACAGGGAGATCAGCTCAGTGCTTTGTGACCACCTGGAGGGGTGGGATAGGGAGGGTGGGAGGGAGACGCAAGAGGGAGGGGATATGGGGATATGTGTATATGTGTAGCTGATTCACTTTTTATAAAGCAGAAACTAACACACCATTGTAAAGCAATTATACTCCAATAAAGATGTTAAAAACAAAAACAAACAAACAAAAAAACAATACACTAGGATACGTTGAGAAAGGGTATATTCCTATGCTGGTTATTAAGGTATTGCATCTCAGCTTCAAAACTTCGCTTCTGTGCTATGCTTTGTGCTGCTAAAACTGGGAAGCTGCAATTCATTTCTCCTTTGCCAGGTGGTTCCCTGTTAGCCTCTACCAATAGGGAGTGCTAGAGGAAAACTGGAGGAGGGAGAAAGGGCTGGCTCCTTCCAGGTTCTTCTGTTCTTGTCAGGATTAACCTAGGAGAAGGCCTTCACCTTGGCCACAGTAATTAATCCCAATTTGTAGTTTTTCCAACAAGCCCAGAATCAGCCTCATCAGCTCAGAGTTTCCTCCTCAGAGGCCTGGTTCCCAGCTCCCTGGGAGCCTTCTCCAAGCTCCTAAATTTTAACAATTCTGACCTCTTCTCTTTGTTCCTGTTTCAAGGGGTGACAGCTACTTCCCACAGTTACTTCCTCCCCTTCTTTTAACTTTTTCATTTTTCCCATACCTATTTTGGAATTGTTAAAAATTGTTTGGAGGGGCTTCCCTGGTGGTGCAGTGGTTGAGAGGCCGCCTGCCGATGCAGGGGACACGGGTTTGTGCCCCGGTCCGGGAAGATCTCACATGTCGCGGAGCGGCTGGGCCCGTGAGCCATGGCTGCTGGGCCTGCGTGTCCGGAGCCTGTGCTCCGCAACTGGAGAGGCCGCAACAGTGAGAGGCCCGTGTACCGCCAAAAAAAAAAAAACTGTTTGGAATTATTAAGAATCACAATTCTTTACACTGAATTCTCTCTGTTAAAATGACTGGTGTGATTGTGGTCTTTTCAGTGGGCCCTGACTGACTGATACAGTTCCCCATCACTAGAGTTAGGTAAATTGAGAAGGAATTACTTCTGTTCTAGGTTATTGTAAAGGAAATTCCTGTACTAAGAGAAAGTTACACCAGATCAGTAGTCTTAAAATTATTTTTATCAATGCAACCCTTTTTGCAAATATAATTTCATGCCAAACAATATATAAAGCATATAAAAGCAAATTTGCTTTGGCTAAGATAGGGGTATGGAGCATCCTGCCCCTACTTGCATGGTTCCACTCCATCAGAAGCTTCTACAGAGCCCTGCTCCCACCTGCTCTGCCCTGCCCCATCCTTCTGTGGAACTCTTGGGTTCAGTAGAACCCAGTCTAGCAACCATTGATCCAGACAACTTGAGTTCCCTTCCAAATCTTATGATTCTGTAACCATGTAATTCTTCTTGCATGGCCCCAGGACTCTCTGGAGATCTATGTAGCCCCAATAATAGCTCCAGCAGTGCATAAGACTCCTGCCACAGGGCGCCTGATATACATCTAGCTGTCCCATTTATAGCCCAATCTTTTGACCACAAAAGGAAACCAAGAGATCCTTTTCAGCCAGGCTGGGAGTAATACAGTAGAGAAATCATTATTATTGTACTGCTGCCATTCCTGCTGTTAAGTTAAGGACAGGTCAACATTTTTCATTATAATCCCTCCTCTTTTGGAGGTTTCTAACATGACTTAAAAAATCTGCTCTAGCTTAAAGTTTGGCATGAAAGCTCTTGGCTCCAGGCTGTACTTTCTTTCAGTGAAGCTACTAAAAATGTGTTTAGCTACTTTAGAGCTCAGAGAGGGCATTGAAAGTCCTGAATAAGAGAAATCTGTGCTTTGAAATACCCTCCATTTCCCCCTAGAAAACTATTAAGCTTTCTTTTCTTAAAAAAAAAAAAAAAAAAAAAAAAAATTCCAGGCCATTTGCTAAAAATGTAGTCTTGTTTCTTTAGGAAATTGTTAAATTGAACCAAGTCTTTGTGATACTCAGACTCTTCAAATGTAAAGCAGTTTAATGCAAACAATATATTTCATATTAAAGGTGGTTTTCCTGCACCCATGTCCCCCTGCAGTTTGTTTAAGCTTATGTCTTTACCTTCTTTGATCCCCCAAAATAGGGTCATATTGCTTTAGGAACAAATTCCAAACATTTAAATTTTGTATAGGTAACATATATAACTTGCAAATACTTTTTTCTTTATATCTTTTCAACAATTGTCAATAAAGTGGCAGGTATTAGAATTATTCCCTCTTCACAGAAGAAAAGATTGAAGCCCAGAGAGTTTGACTTGCTTAAAATCCTTGTCAAAGCCTGACTAGGAGAAAGACTCGCTGGATGCTTGCCCGGTGCTTGCTCTGAAAGGTATGCTGCTTTCCTAAACTGCAGTATCTGCAAACCAAAGTGAAGAAAGCAAAAAAGGGAGACCAACCAATCCTGAAACTTCTGCAAACCTGGAGCAACTTGTTCTATTGATGGGATTTTCTTATCTCCCTCTCCAGGAAAATTTCTCCAATCAGCAGAGGTCAGGGCAGTTTCAAAGTCCTCACCCTGTTCCTCTGCCTTTGGGACACAGTTCAAGTCACAACCAAGGAAGTGCCTTTATCCCCAGGCATGTCCTCAGTGCAGGGAAGAGCATGGGTTATGGAGCCAAAGAAACCTAAACTGAAACCCTAGCTTTACCACACAAAACCAAGATCAGCCTCTATTTCCACCTTTGAAAGAGGATTTTAAAAAATAAAAACAAACAAAAGACACTACCTCAAAAGATTGCTGGGATCATTAGAAGCAACAAACACACAAGGAAAATTCAGTGACTCATAGCTGCTCATAAACATAAACACTGCCCTACCAAAAAAAAAAAAAAAACCTGATAATGAAAGAGAAGAAAAAAAGAAAAACTAGGTATTCCACAGATATTTGTTGATAAAATACAGAACACTATGAATACTCTCATCCTAAAAGATGAAAAATATGCACAATCATTTAAGATTACAAACAAGGATGCATTTGGAAAATGCTGTTGTAAAAATGTCCATGCATAGTGGGAAGCAGCCGCATAGCACAGGGAGATCAGATCCAAGCTTTGTGACTGCCTGGAGGGGCGGGATAGGGAGGGTGGGAGGGAGGGAGACGCAAGAGGGAAGGGATATGGGAACAGATGTATATGTATAACTGATTAACTTTGTTATAAAGCAGAAACTAAGACACCATTGTGAGGCAATTATACTCCAATAAAGTTGATAGATAGATAGATAGATAGATAGATAGATAGATAGATAAATAAATAAATAAATAAATAAATAAATAAATAAATAAATAAATGTCCATGCAGGAATCTGCCTACTAGTAAGACCTAAGGACTCTGAGCGTACTGGGTATCTATGAAAACTGCCCTTATGATTCGCCTGGAAACGGTGCACTATAATTCCAAAACTATCCTTTATTCCAATTTCAAGACACCTCATCTGTTAGTTTATCCATTATTTTTTCCAGCATTCCCGCATTTCTAAGCATTTCTTGAGTATCTACTATATCTCAGGCATTGTGCTATACACTGGGGATACAGAAGTAAGTAGGCCAGGGCTCAGACTAAGGTTAGCTGGGAGGCATCTGCCTTAGATACACAATTTAACAGGGCTCCAAAAACTCAGTAATCAAGATAAGTAATACTTTGATGCAATATTTTCAGTAACCAATAACATTACCAAAAAATCCACTATGAATAAAATATTAAGATTTTAAATAAAGACAAGATCACGAAGAGTACAGTGCTGAGTCATACAGGAGCTGAGGCAGAAAGAAAAATTAGTAATAATGTTCTTGTTCTATTTAAAATTTTGATGTTTTGTCCACTATGGGTTTTTCTGTATTAATATTGATTACTTCAAATCTTACAGTAAAATTTTATTGATCTTGATTGATGAGCTTTTGGCACCGCCTTAGATTTCTGACTCTAATCCTGGCCCTGAATAAGACATATCTCATAGTTGGCTGAAACCTGAAATTCCATAGTCGCCAATGGGGGGAATCTAGGGATGTTAAGGATATGCTGCAAATATCGAGGCTGAGAAAAAGTAAGGGGCAAATGACACAAGGCTGGTCAGCAGCAATACCTAAAACAAGTCCTTCTGTTGGATCTTCCTATGCTACATCATACAACCTTCATACTCCTTTCACTTCTGAAGAAACAGCCTTTGGAACAAAGGCTGTTTGAGGTGGCTCTGTTTGTCTTTCACAGTTTGTTTACACACGCAGCTCCATAGGGCAACTGTATTTCCATATGCAGGGTTTCCACCCCACAGGGCGTTTTTCCAGACTTGCCTGGCTGGCTCTTGGTCAGGACAGTAGAGTCTGCTTCAGAACTGACTAGCCACCATGGATCCCTTAGCTGTTCTTGGGTTATACAACAAGCTTCATATTCAATGCAGGCCAGGCACTCAATATCCAACATGGCACTGAGGATTACCATGCTATGTGGGAATGTGACTGCCAGACACAACTGGTACAAAATGACCCACTTGATTTCTTTTCAAAATATTCTTAAGCATCTAGTTCCTCTCTCCCAGGCTTTCCTACTCTGTCCTTACCACATCCAACACTTTCTCCTCTGTTGCACATTCTTATCTCTGGTGGCAGAGGCTGTCAGCTGTTCAGTAAATTGGGCTACATTTTTCAGCCTCCCTTGCACCAACATTTGGCCATGTGCCTCACTTCTAGCCAGTGGGACGTGAATAGAAGGGACTTACCCATTTTCAGACCTCCCATGTATAATCTACCTTTCCTTTGCTCCTTATCTAGTTAAATGGAGAGAATACTGTAGATCTGCCAGACAATGGAGTCAAAGGTAGACAGAGCAAGTGTCTCTGGATGAAACAAGGAAAGCCCCAAACTTGGAAATATACTTTGACTAGAAATAAATATCAATAAAATAAGCTCAGTGTATAAGCCACTGATATTTAGGGGTCTGGTATAGCAGCCAGTCTATCCTGACTGATCTACTTCCTAAACTAGACTATAAACTCCTCACTGGCAGGCTCTGTATCTGATGCATCTCTGTATTCTCAACAGTGAGCTGAACATAGTAGGTGTGCAATAACATTCTATAGTAAATTAACCACCTCTATTTCCCTCTTGAAGCTATTATAAACAAGTGCCTCCACCACCATTACCAATAAAATGACTAATGATGAATTGCCCTCCATTACTTTATATTCTCAAACTTGAAAATGAAGGCAAAAATATTCCTAGAAATCCCTGTTAATTATGATCACTAGATAGAATGATTCATGCTTCTTAAATGCCACTTCATGTGCATAATCAGCTAATATCTAAATATAAACAAACATCCAAAAACAGAGGAGAGAGTCAGAATGGGAGCCCCAGGCAGAAGCTTGAGTCCTCCTCTGGAAAGATTTCTAATGCACTACAGTGTCTTAGGATATGTTTGTGCTCTGTGAATATCACAGTTGACATCTTTGTCAAAACCAAGGGAAATAATTGCATCCCTGAGTAAGAGTATCATGCAGGCAGCAATTTAAACATGGCAGTGCTTATCAACACTGATTTACTAACATCTTACTGTATATAACTATGCGTGATAGGAGAAAAATGTATACGTCCTAATCAAGATTTCAGTATAAAAACAAAATTTGTTATGCTTCCAATTCAAAAGAAGATGGAACAAAGGAAGGGGGGATAAAATGAGAAGCTGTGTTTCTTTCTCTTAGCAATAAACTTTTAGGGGGGGAAATTCAAGGTGGTGGAGGAGTAAGACATGGAGATCACCT
This sequence comes from Mesoplodon bidens, assembly GCF_964165515.1. NCBI lineage: Eukaryota > Metazoa > Chordata > Mammalia > Artiodactyla > Ziphiidae > Mesoplodon > Mesoplodon bidens. Next base: position 73,612,560 of record NC_138162.1, on the reverse strand, counting down.
TCCTCCCCACAAACACATCAAAACTATACCTACATGTGGAACAACTCCTACAGAACACCTACTGAACACTGGCAGAAGACCTCAGATTTCCCAAAAGGCAAGAAAATCCCCACATACCTGAGTAGGGCAAAAGAAAAAAGAAAAAACAGAGACAAAAGAATAGGGATGGGACCTGCACCTCTAGGAGGGACCTGTGAAGGAGGAAAAGCTTCCACACATTAGGAAGCCCCTTCACTAGCGGGGACAGGGGGTGGGCGGGGGGGAAGCTTTGGAGCCATGGAGGAGAGTGCAGCAACAGGAGGGCAGAGGGCAAAGCAAAGAGATTCCCACAGAGGATCAGTGCCAACCAGCACTCACCAGCCGGAGAGGCTTGTCTGCTCACCCGCCGGGGCAGGTGGGGGCTAGGAGCTGAGGCTCAGGCTTCGGAGGTTGGATCCCAGGGAGAGGACTGGGGTTGGCTGTGTGAACACAGCCTGAAGGGGACTAGTGAGCCACAGCTAGCCGGGAGGGAGTCCAGGAAAAAGTCTGGACCTGCCTAAGAGGCAACAGACCATTCATTCGGGGTGCGCGAGGAGAGGGGATTCAGAGCACCACCTAAACGAGCTCCAGAGATGGGTGCGGGCCACAGCTATCAGCTCAGACACCAGAGACGGGCATGAAACGCTAACACTGCTGCTGCAGCCACCAAGAAGCCTGTGTGCAAGCGCAGGGCACTATCCACACCCACCCTGGGAGCAACACACCACTGCCAGGGTCCCAAGATCCAGGGACAACTTCCCCAGAAGAACACATGGCGTTCCTCAGGCTGTTGCAACAACACACTGGCCTCTGCCATTGCCAGGCTAGCCCCGCATTCCAATTATAACTACCATACCCCACCCTCCCCTCAGCCTGAGTGAGTCAGAGCCCCCTAATCAGCCACTGCTTTAACCCTATCCTGTCTGGGCGGGAACAGATGCCTGAGGGTGACCTACATGCAGAGGCAGGGCCAAAACCAAAGCTGAACCCCAGGAGCAGTGCAAACAAAGAAGAGACAGGAATATTTCTCTGTGCAGCCTCAGGAGCAACGGATTAAATCTCCATAATCAAATTGATGTACGCTGCATCTGTGGAATACCCGAATTGACAATGAATCATCCCAAAATTGAGGCGGTGGACTTTGGGAGCAACTGTAGACTTGGGGTTTGCTGTATGCGACTGACTAGTGTCTGATTTTTATGTTTATCTTAGTATAGAATTTAGCGCTTATTATCATTGGTGGATTTGTTTCTTGGTTTTGTTGCTATCTTTTTAAAATTATTATTATTACTTTAAAGATTTTTTATTTTAATAATTCTTTTTTATTTTAATTATTTTAATTAATTAATTTATTTATTTATTTATTTTTATTATTATTTTTTCTTTCTTTTTTTCTCCCTTTTCTTCTGAGCCATGTGGCTGACAGGGTCTTGGTGCTCTGGCCTGGTGTCAGTCCTGAGCCTCTGAAGTGGGAGAGCTGAGTTCAGGACATTGGACCACCAGAGACCTCCTGGCCCATGTAATATCAATCGGTGAGAGCTCTCCAAGAGATCTCCATCTCAACGCTAAGACCCAGCTCCACCCAACGGCCAGCAAGCTCCAGTGCTAAACACCCCATGCCAAACAACTAGCAAGACAGGAACACATCCCCACCCATCAGCAGACAGGCTGCCTAAAATCATAGTAGGTTCACAGATAGCCCAAAACACACCATCAGACACAGCCCTGCCCACCAGAAAGGCAAGATCCAGCACCACCCACCAGAACACAGGCACCAGTCCCCTCAACCAGGAAGCCTACACAAGCCACTGAACCAACCTTACCCACTGGGGGCAGACACCAAAAACAACGGGAACTACGAACCTGCAGCCTGTGAAAAGGAGACCCCAAACACAGAAAGTTAAGCAAAATGAGAAGACAGAGAAATACGCAGCACATAAAGGAGCAAGGTAAAAACCCACCAGACCTAACAAGTGAAGAGGAAATAGGCAGTCTACCTGAAAAACAATTCAGAGTAATGATAGTAAAGATGATACAAAATCCTGAAATAGAATGGAGAAAATACAAGAAACATTTAACAAGGATCTAGAAGAACTAAAGAGCAAACAATGATGAACAACACAATAAATGAAATTAAAAATTCTCTAGAAGTAATCAATAGCAGAATAACTGAGGCAGAAGAACAGATAAGTGACCTGGAAGATAAAATAGTGGAAATAACTACCACGGAGCAGAATAAAGAAAACAGAATGAAAAGAATTGAGGACAGTCTCAGAGACCTCTGGATAACATTAAACACACCAACATTCGAATTATAGGGGTCCCAGAAGAAGAGAAAAAGAAAGGGTCTGAGAAATTATTTGAAGATATTATAGTTGAAAACTTCCAAACATGGGAAAGAAAATAGTGAATCAAGTCCAGGAAGTGCAGAGAGTCCCACACAGGATAAATCCAAGGAGAAACACGGCAAGGCACATATTAATCAAACTATCAAAAATTAAATACAAAGAAAAAATATTAAAAGCAGCAAGGGAAAAGCAACAATCAACATACAAGGGAATCACCATAAGGTTAACAGCAGATCTTTCAGCAGAAACTCTATAAGCCAGAAGGGAGTGGCAGGACCTACTTAAAGTGATGAAAGGTAAAAACCTACAACCAACATTACTCTACCCAGCAAGGACCTCATTCAGATTTGACGGAGAAATTAAAACCTTTACAGACAAGCAAAAGCTAAGAGAAGTCAGCACTACCAAACCAGCTTTACAATAAATGCTAAAGGAACTTCTCTAGGCAGGAAGAGAAAGAAAAGACCTACATAAACAAACCCAAAACAATTAAGAAAATAGTAATAGAACATACATAGCGATAATTACCTTCAATGTAAATGGATTAAGTGCTCCAACAAAAAGACTGGCTGAATGGATACAAAAACAAGACCCATATATATGCTGTTCACAAGAGAACCACTTCAGACCTAGGGACACATACAAACTGAAAGTGAGGGGATGGAAAAAATATTCCATGCAAATGGAAACCAAAAGAAAGCTGGGGTAGCAATTCTCATATCAGACAAAAGAGACTTTAAAATAAAGACTATTACAAGAGAAAAAGAAGGACATTATACAATGATCAAGGGATCAATCCAAGAAGAAGATATAAAAATTGTAAATATTTATGCACCCAACACAGGAGTACCTCAATACATAAGGTAAATGCTAACAGCCACAGAAGGGAAAATTGACAGTAACACATAGTAGGGGACTTTAACACCCAACTTCTACCAAAGGACATATCATCCAAAATGAAAATAAATAAGAACACACAAGCTTTAAACAACACATTAGACAAGACAGACTTAACTGATATTAATAGGACATTCCACCCTAAAACAACAGAATACACTTTCTTCTCAAGTGGTCATGGAATATGCTCCCGGATAGACCATATATTGGGTCAAAAATCAAGCCTTGGTAAATTTAAGAAAATTGAAATCTTATCAAGTGTCTTTTCCGACCAAAACACTATGAGGCTAGATATCAATTACAGGAAAAAATCTGTAAAAAATACAAACACATGGAGGCTAAACAATACGCTACTAAATAACCAAGAGATCACTGAAGAAATCAAAGAGGAAATTAAAAAATACCTAGAAACAAATGACAATGAAAACATGACAACCCAAAACCTATGGGATGCAGCAAAAGCAGTTCTAAGAGAAAAGTTTATAGCAATATAATCCTACATCAAGAAACATGAAAAATCTCAAACAACCTAACCTTACACCTAAAGCAATAAGAGAAAGAAGAACAAAAAGAAAAACCCAAAGTTAGTAGACAGAAAGAAATCATGAAGATCAGATCAGAAATAAATGAAAAAGAAATGAAGGAAATGATAGCAAAGGTCAGTAAAACTAAAAGCTGGTTCTTTGAGAAGATAAACAAAATTGATAAACCATTAGCCAGGCTCATCAAGAAAAAAAGGGAGAAGACTCAAATCAACAGAATTAGAAATGAAAAAGGAGAAGTAACAACTAACAGTGAAGAAATACAAAGGATCATGAGATTACTACAAGCAACTCTATGCCAATAAAATGGACAACCAGGAAGAAATGGACAAATTCTTAGATAAGTACAACGTTCCAAGACTGAAACAGGAAGAAATAGAAAATATAAACAGACCAATCATAAACACTGAAATTGAAAATGTGATTAAAAATCTTCCAACAAACAAAAGCCCAGGACCAGATGGCTTCACAGGAGAATTCTATCAAACATTTAGAGAAGAGCTAACACCTACCCTTCTCAAACTCTTCCAAAATACAGCAGAGGGAGGAACACTCCCAAACTCATTCTACGAGGCCACCATCACCCTGATACCAAAACCAGACAAAGAAGTTACAAAAAAAGAAAACTACAGGCTGATATCACTGATGAACATAGATGCAAAAATCTCAACAAAATACTAGCAAACAGAAACCAACAGCACATTAAAAGGGTCATACACCATGATCAAGTGGGGTTTATCCCAAGAATGCAAGGATTCTTCAATATATGAAAATCAATAAATGTAATACACCATATCAACAAACTGAAGGATAAAAACCATATGATCATCTCAATAGATGCAGGAAAAGGTTTTGAGAAAATTCAACACGCATTTATGATAAAAACTCTCCAGAATATAGGCATAGAGGGAATTTACCTCAACATAATAAAGGCCATATATGACAAACCCACAGCCAACATTGTTCTCACTGGTGAGAAACTGAAACCATTTCCTATAAAATCAGGAACAAGACAAGGTTGCCACTCTCACCACTAGTATTCAACATAGTTGTGGAAGTTTTAGCCACAGCACTCAGAGAAGAAAAAGAAATAAAAGGAATCCAAATCGGAAAAGAAGAAGTAAAGCTGTCACTGTTTGCAGATGACATGGTAGTATACATAGAAAATCCTAAAGATGCTACCAGAAAACTACTAGAGCTAATCAATGAATTTGGTAAAGTAGCAGGATACAAAATTAATGCACAGAAATCTCTGGCATTCCTATATACTAATGATGAAAAATCTGAAAGAGAAATTAAGGAAACACTCCTATTTAACACTGCAATGAAAAAAATAAAATACCGAGGAATAAACCTACCTAAGGAGACAAAAGACCTGTATGCAGAAAAATATAAGACATTGATGAAAGAAATTAAAGATGATACAAACAGATGGAGAGCTATACCACATTCTTAGATTGGAAGAATCAACATTGTGAAAATGACTATACTTCCCAAAGAAATCTACAGATTCAATGCAATCCCTATCAAACTACCACTGGCATTTTTCACAGAACTAGAACAAAAAATTTCACAATTTGTATGAAAACACAAATGACCCCAAATAGCCAGAGCAATCTTGAGAAAGAAAAATGGAGCTGGAGGAATCAGGCTCCCTGACTTCAGACTATACTACAAAGCCACAGTAATCAAGACAGTATGGTACTGGCACAAAAACAGAAATATAGATCAATGGAACAGGATAGAAAGCCCAGAGACAAACCCATGCACATATGATCACCTTATCTTTGATAAAGGAGGGAGGAATGTACCGTGGAGAAAAGACAGCCTCTTCAATAAGTGGTGCTGGGAAAACTGGACAGCTACATGTAAAAGAATGAAATTAGAACACTCCCTAACACCATGCACAAAAACAAACTCAAATGGCTTAAAGACCTAAATGTAAGGCCAGACACTATCAAACTCTTAGAGGAAGAACATTCTTTGACATAAACCACAGCAAGATCCTTTCTGACCCACCTCCTCGAGAAATGGAAATAGAAACAAAAATAAACAAATGGGACCTACTGAAACTTAAAAGCTTTTGCACAGCACAGGAAACCATAAACAAGACAAAAAGACAACCCTCAGAATGGGAGAAAAGATTTGCAAACGAAGCAACTGACCAAGGATTAATCTCCAAAATATAACAGTAGCTCATGCAGCTCAATATCAAAAAACAAACAACCCAATCCAAAACTGGGCAGAAGATCTTAATAGACATTCCTCCAAAGAAGATATACGGATTGCCAACAAACACATGAAAGGATGCTCAACGTCACTCATTATTAGAGAAATGCAAATCAAAACTACAATGAGGTATCACCTCACACCAGTCAGAACGTCCATCATCAAAAAATCTACAAACAATAAATGCTGGAGAGGGTGTGGAGAAAAGGGAACCCTCTTGCACTGTTGGTGGGAATGTAAATTGATACAGCCACTATGGAGAACAGTATGGAGGTTCCTCAAAAAACTGAAGATAGAACTACAATATGACCCAGCAATCCCACTACTGGGCATACACCCTGAGAAAACCATAATTCAAAGAGTCATGTACCACAATGTTCACTGCAGCTCTATTTACAATAGCCAGGACGTAGAAGCGACCTAAGTGTCCATCGACAGATGAATGGATAAAGAAGATGTGGCCCATATATACAATGGAATATTACTCAGCCATAATAAGAAATGAAATTGAGTTATTTGTAGTGAGGTGGATGGACCTAGAGTCTGCCATACAGAGTGAAGTAAGTCAGAAAGAGAAAAACAAATACCGTATGATGACATATATATGGAATCTAAAAAAAAAAAATGGTTCTGATGAACCTACGGGCAGGACAGGAATAAAGACGCAGACATAGAGAATGGACTTGAGGACACGGGGAGGGGGAAGGGTAAACTGGGACGAACTGAGAGAGTGGCATGGACTTATATATACTACCAAATGTAAAACAGATAGCTAGTGGGAAGCAGCTGCATCACACAGGGAGATCAGCTCGGTGCTTTGTGACCACCTAGAGGGGTGGGATAGGGAGGGTAGGAGGGAAATGCAAGAGGAAGGGGAAATGGGGATATTTGTATACATATAGCTGATTCACTTTCTTAGACAGGAGAAACTAACACAACATTGTAAAGCAATTATACTCCAGTAAAGATGTTTTAAAAAAAAAAAAGAAACTTTTAAAGAAATCGAAGTCTTCAACTTTTCATCTCCATTTGAGATGGGGTGGGCAAGATATAAGCCAGTTTGCTCAGGGCTTGAGGGAGAAGAAAAACAACCTATCTTATGAGGTTATTAAGCTAACACCTCAGCAAGCTGCAGGCATGCTACTCATTTATTACACAAAACTGAGATCTTCTGACAGTCCATAATTATGTGCTGAGAACCCTAATGAATAACTCCGCATCAGAAGGATTCACGAAACTTTGATCAGTGTCCCGAGAGGCAGCAGGTCAAGATGAACCTTGAAATCTGATGAACATCACCCATCTTTATCTAGCATTCTAAAAATACTGTTTTGTAGCTCTTCCACTCTTCACTTGGATTTTTTTTTTTTTTTTTTGCGGTACGCAGGCCCCTCACTGCTGTGGCCTCTCCCATTGTGGAGCATGGGCTCCGGACGCGCAGGCTCAGTGGCCATGGCTCACGGGCCCAGCCACTCCACGGCATGTGGGATCTTCCCGGACCAGGGCACGAACCCGTGTCCCCTGCATCGGCAGGTGAACTCTCAACCACTGTGCCACCAGGGAAGCCCCAACTTGGATATTTTGAAAGCATAATTTTGTCAAACTTCCTACAGCAGTTATAAAAAATATTAGTTATAAAATTATAACTAATTATAATTATAAAAATTTCACTTTGAAACTGACTTAAGATTTAGTTTACATAATTTCCCATACATATTTCTCTACACCATTTTTTTTTTTTTTTTTTTGCGGTACGCGGGCCTCTCACTGTTGTGGCCTCTCCCATTGCGGAGCACAGGCTCTGGACGCACAGGCTCAGCGGCCATGGCTCACGGGCCCAGCTGCTCTGCGGCATGTGGGATCTTTCCAGACCGGGGCACGAACCCATGTCCCCTGCACCAGCAGGCGGACTCTCAACCACTGCGCCACCAGGGAAGCCCCTCTCTATACTATTTCGTTCCTAGCCCATGGCTACTAAAAAAAAGTAACATTTTAGGGCTCAATGATATACTACATTAGGTGGTAACTGGCTATAATTTAGCACTTTGTGCTCTGCAAGTGAACAAGTTTTTAGAACATCTGGGTCTGAAGCAGTGATGTGTTTAAAATAAGTCACTTACACACCCTTTTCTCTATTCCTCTTGGTTTTAAGACATGAATCAGGGAGCATAAATTTGACTTAATTGAGGCTATATCATTAGAAAAAGGAATAGAACCCATGCCTGTGGTCCCATCAATGCTTTGGTTCAAGTGAGATGTGTATTTGTGTAATATGAAAACATAATTGCCCTGTGGTACCTCTTAGTAGGGTTAGGGAAAAAATGGTAAAGGTAAAAACTCAAAACACATACAACCACTCCTAAATAGTACATTCAAGGCAGACATCACTAATCAATACCTTCCTCTTTCCAGCTGAGCCTGGCAGTCTATAATCCTTACATAGCCCTCTAGGTAGCTGCAACCAGACACATGGAATTGAAATACTAGATGAAATCCAGTATATCCAGCCCTGAGTTTGTCCTATTATTAATGAATGTTTGAAATGGACAAGACTTTAATAGAGTTTACATTGTTCAACTCCCCCATTCCACAGATAAGGAAACTAAGAAATGGAGGTGTTAATTGACTTTTCAAAGGTCAAAAAGTCAATACACAGGGATTTTTAAATTGAAATCTTTGAATTGCTTTTTATGTTCTTTCCAGGTATGATTTATACTACTGAAAACATGAACAGCAAGATTTAAGAGTAAAGGGGTTTGAGAAAAACATTTCAGGTGTGTTCAATAAACTAAGCCAAAAAAAAAAATCCACCACAGAAAGCACAAGGAAAATATAAAAAATCACTCTCTACCTTTAAATTCATGCAAGATGATCAGTAAAGCTTACCTCATGTATCATTTGCTTACATCAACAATTCTGATTTCACTTGCTATTTTATGCCAGAAAAAGAAAAAGGCAGTACATGTAGAAATTATCTCTAGAGAAAGAAACTGCCTCTGTTTGACCATTCTGGGTTCATCACCAATTATACCATGGTCACATCTGATTGCCCACCTCTCTTCGCAGGGTCACATGTTGTTCCAGGGCTTGGATACCATTCAGAGTCTGAGGCCAGGTTTTTAAGAACAAAACACATTGACTTCTCCAGGTCCATTTAATAAAGCTTATTTTATATTTTTAGCTTAGTAGCATTAAAAAGGCATGGAGTCCTCTGGGAAGAGAGAAAATGACTATGAAGTCCTCAAAACCTCTGATCTCTCTCTCTCTCTCTCTCTCTCTCACACACACACACACACACACACACACACACACACACACAAATTCCCAGACTTCCATTAAACTGAGAGAACCCATAAAATATCCTTCATCTTGTGGTTCTCTAAATTTGAAGAACCCTTGAGAGAAATGTTAGTGCAAGGGGAGGGGAAAATCATGGCAAACCGCTAATGTTGTGAAGCCAAAAGCCTCTAGCAGGTTTGCTGTGGTGGAGGAGAAACAGCCATGAGGAAGGACTTCACACAAGTAGACAAGGAGGAGCAGCTGGGGAGGAGGTGGAAGTGGGTGACAGAGACAAGGAGCCAGAAACAGAGCTGTGAGGAAGAAGGGGAAGAAAGGATGAGCAGCCGAAGGCTGGTGGTTAAAATAACTTGTGGTAACAGAGTGTTCTTTGTTACCACACACTGCTCTTTGTTATCACACATTACAGAAAGTTATAAACAACAGAAGCATGCCGTACACTAAAGCTGCGCTTCAAGCTCCAGGCTCTGGTGACCTAACAAACTCCTCAGCTTCCCCCTTGTGTAGATTGACGCTGTTTCCAGAACACCACGTCAGGACTGTGGCCATTAATCTGTACATCTCAAGCTACACACAGGGACCTTCTATAATATCTGGCACCGCGCTGCTTTTTTCCAAGAACCCTCCTGCATTCACATTGATGCAGGTCAGAAAGATGCAGACAGAGTTGGTCCCATCTGTGATGAAAAGCAACTATCAAGTTTTACAAGCAAAAGAATGTGAAACTTTTCTGGGCAAAAAAAAAAAAAGCCCAGAGAAAATGATCTCGTTTGAGTTTATATGTAAAATTAGATACTCAACAGAAACAACAAAACAGCTTGCCAGTGAAGGCAGTGGACAGACACATCCCAGACTCACTGCCAAGAACGGATGCCCCATGGAGGCTCTGCAGAACATTCACCCTCTCCCTGCCTTGGTCGCCATCTTTTACAACTGCCATCCTTCACACCACAGACAATCAACTCTGTCTCCTCCAGCTCCCACATTTGGTTTCACATTTACCAACCACCCTGGGCAAAATTCACTGAGTAGATGGCACAAGGAGAGATGGTATGCCCAGTCCTACATCTTTTCATGATGCCCACTTCATAGCCAGCGGCTCATAATTCATCTCCTCTCCCCTCAAGGCCCTCTGCCTTGACCTTTCTTTCCTTGCCAAATAAGTCATATTCTCCCTCAGAAGCCAACACTGACTTTCTAACTGCCTAAGCTCTCTCACAGTCTTCACTCTACCTGACTTCTCAGTATCAGTGGTCAGACACTATGGAACACTTTCTCCTTGCTCAAACTCTCACCACTGTGCTATTCTAGACTGTCTCATTCTGCTTTATAATCAATCAATTTGCTTGTATCACTGATGACTTTATTCACCTGCCATTTAAATGTTGATGGTTTCTAGGGATTCCCTTCTCATTTCTTGCTCTGAATCCTGAAAATGCTCTGTTTCTCACTGGACTGTTAGACAAAACTATGTCTAATTCATCCATGAGTGCCCCTTAGCAAGAGTACAAATCCTGAGATAGGAACATGGCCAATACGTTCCTATTATCATCAGAGCCTGTCATTTCTATTTCTGTGATATCTCTCAGATCTTTTTTCTCTTCATTTCCACTGACACCATCTCAAGTCATCCTGTCCAGGTAGTAGCCAGAGTTATAATCCTAACTGATCCCCAAATTGACACGTTCTCCCCTGCCCATTACAGCCTTCAGAGGACCACCAAAATTATCCTTCCAAAAGACAGATATACCTTATGTCCCTACCATTCTCACAAACCTTCAACCACTTCCTTTCACCCTCAAACAGGATGACATCCACACTTCATGAGATGAGAAATTCAATGTCCGCAACAATTTGGCCTCAACCTCCAGATGTTTACTGCTGCACACATCCTATACTCTAGCCTTACTGATATACTCAACATGTATTTTGTCTTCTACTTCTTTGAACCTATGGTTCTTTCTACCTCAGTCTAGTGAAATGCTTATCTACAAGTCCCAGATGAAAGATAATGACCTCTTTAAAACTGTACCAGCCCCACTCTAGGGCAATGAATCATTCATTTCTTCCTTGGAGTTATCAGAACACTTATCCCATAACTTTATCAAATCATTGAACATGTTATATTTCAAGTCATATCTTTATTGTATCATACTGTGAACTCTCGGGAATCAGAATCCCAGTCTTGTATTGGCAGTACCTAATACAGCACCTGGCACATTTGCAGAATGTTTATTATGTTGGATTGAATTCAATGACATTTTTAAAAGGGTCTTCCAGCAATAAATCTTTAACAATTAATCAGAAACAGGAAATTGTGAAAAGCGGGTGTCTCTAGTGAGGAAAGATGATGGAATATGTTAAGAGACAGACTTACTTTCCACTGTATACCCTTTTATAGAGTTTTAGATTTCTTTACCACCCATGCGTACTACCTTTCAACATAGCCCGAGGAGGCACTATAGTATGTACCTGGCACTGTGCACAGCTGGGATTTTAGGCATCATGGAACTTCATTAACCAAAGAAACCTAAGATCTTGGATAACCTCTGTGTAGATTATTCTTTTTCCCCCCTCAATTCCTACAAAGTCGTGTTGTTCTTTAGTTGTGGCATTCTACACAGTCTAACTGATAATGGAATGATTTATAGACATGTCCTTCATGCTGGGTAATCAGCTCCTAGAAGGCAGGGACTCTCCACTCCTCACCTTCATAGCATCTACAAGCTTCTAGTATAGTGCTTTGCATACCCTTGGCAGTCAACTTGCTATTGTTTAATAGACTTGGATTGACCAAGAAAATATGTCTAAGTTTCAAATTTTAAAAAGCAATAATTATACTAGTTTGCAGCTAATAATTCATGCTAAGTGGAGGCAAGGAAGAGAAAAATCTAAAATACTGCTAATAGGTAATATAGCAATAAATTTTAGGTTTATTATGGTCAGACTGAGTGCAGAGGTAGAACAGCTGTAAAAATGTATCAACTGTTTGTTTTGTCATCCATTATTTAGGTCGTGGATAAAACACATATTTTACTTTCAAGTGAGAGCCTTGAATGTATGCACAGCCAAAACTGTACAGAACCACTACCGAGTGAAGGTGATAAAAAGTTTTGAGATAAAAGAAGAAAAGGCAAATGGATTCCAAAATGACATCCTTACAAACAAAACAGGAAAACAATCAGCAGTTTCCAGATAGATCTAAAACCTAACTCCTCTGGTGAAAATACTCCAACTAAATCCTTCAGTGCCTTTCAAACAGTTTGAAAGCTCCTTGCTATAAAGAACAAAAAGTACAGAATGTGAACTCTGTCCTCACAGAGCTGAAAATACACTTATATTGACAACCACATTAAAAGTTAGAAAACAATAGGAGATTTAAGGAAAAAAGTGCAACAAGAGGGCTTCCCTGGTGGCGCAGTGGTTGAGAGTCCGCCTGTCGATGCAGGGGACACAGGTTCGTGCCCCGGTCCGGGAAGATCCCACATGCCGCGGAGCGGCTAAGCCCGTGAGCCATGGCCGCTGAGCCTGCGTGTCCGGAGCCTTTGCTCCGCAACAGAAGAGGCCACAACAGTGATAGGCCCGCGTACCGCAAAAAAAAAAAGCAACAACATAAGATTCATATATGTGAGATAAATATTCATTGAGCACCTAATATGGAAATATGCAGTACCCATATTCCTATGTGGCTTGATAGCCCTAAGGTACCCATTTTATTACCCAGCCCAAACCTGACCATCTTCTCCATGAAGTCTTCACTTTTCTTCCTTCAATCCTCCCTTCCCCCCTCTGCCTCCGCACACACAGAAGTGTTCTCTCTGGCCCCTAAACACATCCAGAGATTATCTATCCCTGATTATCCCATTTACCATTATCTATTTTGTATTACAGTTAGTTACAGCCATGTGATCGACCAATGAACTTCAGATCACTTGCAGACAGACTTCACATCTCATTAAATAATAAACTCTCAATGCATTTGCCACAGTGGAACACAGCTGACTGGCCAGACAATGTTTGATCACAGCATGGTAGATCTGGATTTCTCCTCTACCCCCACAAAACCTACAAGAATTCTACTTCTCAAAGGGAGAAAGAATAGAGACAATGGGAAAGAAAATGTGATAGAACAGAGGTTAGTACCATGTAGATAAATGCTTCTTATCAAGGCAACTTGCAACCATTAATTTAATTTATTGACCTGCCTCCTTTTGCAAGCAAGTATTACATTTTATTTACCTTTGCAGTCCCATAGCCTAGCCCAATCCTTGATATAAAACATATGCCTAATAAATATTTGGTATATCAATTAGTTAATCAAAGGGGAGAGAAGGGTAAGAAAAAGAAATGTTCTCACTTAATTAGTACCTACTGAAATGAGAAATGAATGTTGGTCAACAGAAGAGAAATACAATCCTCCCTTATTTTCCCCGTCCTAAGGTGTCCCAAAGTGATTCAATAAGATGTCTGTCCCTTAAGCCAAATTTGAAAGGATATTTTAAGTAAAAGTTCATATGGCAATTATCTTCTTAAAACTGGCTACTCACTATTTTAAACTGAATTCACTTCAATAAGTATTTATTGAGCACCAACTATATATGGGGTATGTTTCTGATATTAGGGAGCAAAGAGATAAATAAGACCTTGTCCTTCCCCTCAAGGATCTTACAATCTAGTGTCATGTTCCTTGTAAACTGCAGTGCCTTTTACTATGATGCAAAAAACACGATGACATTTCACAGTATTTATGAAGTCCTATGTTTTAAAACCATGATCAAAAAAGATATACTAATACTCCTTTTCAAAAAGCCCACGTACTTCACAGCCAAATCCTACATGGCAGCCTGCCAGTCAGAAGGGCCTCACCCCAAAAGGCTTGTATTCATTCCTCAGAAAGAAAATGAAATAGCTCTTCAAATGGAGTTACCAATGACTTAATTTTGACAGAAACATCTATATCAATGCGTCTATGTTAAAACAAAGCTGGTAGAAAGGCTCTCCCTCACAACTTTCTTCAAACAAAATGTAAATGTTGGCTTTATTTTTATTTTTATGGACTAGTCACAAATATTCCTATCCAGGCTAGTTTTTCATGCCTCTTAATAACCCAAATATTAATGCTTGTCACAACTGCAGTGTGGCAATTTAAGCTCAGGTTCTATGAGGATACATCACTCCATTATATAAAGGAGACATTGATCACCTATAAAATAGCTCGGTTTAATGAATTTATCGCAAAAATGAAAAATAAAAGTTCCTGAAAAGTCCAATCTTGAATAGTGGATGCAGTGGATAATATCTTTTTCCCCTTTACAAAAGTTTTAAGAGAAAACAAATGTAAGTATATGTGTTTGTTTGTATGAATATATACATATATTTATATATACATATAAAATATTGAAGATAATGCAAAATTGTGTATTTATATACATGGCTTTAAAATTCAAATATATGAAATAAAGGGGAAATGCAAATATATTACTATTTCAAAATTATTGGGGAATTACTGAGAAGGAACATTGCCAAAATATAAAAATATTAAAAACATAAAAAATTAAATTCTCAGGTGTCTTCATTAATCAGGTAGTGAAGAGGGGAAATCCACATATCCATGTGATCAAAAAGAGGAACATTTCTTTTTATTCAGAAGAAGTGGTACCTCCCCCTATGTACCATGTTCCTGGCATAAGAGGTGTTATGTCCAAGAACTCTGCTCCTTGTTGGATCCCTTCTGCCCTGTGTCAGTGAGAGCTGTCCTGTCTGGGCTCCCAGGGACTTCAGGGTATGTATCTCACATTTTCATCCCATCTAGGTCAGCTTACTTGTCCCAGAGATAGTATTAGACAGAGCTGTGATACAGATGATCTGCACTGCCTCTTCACTTCTACAGAGGCCCAGTGCCCTCATCAACTTCTAGAGAACACTAGATTTCTTAGTACTAGCTTCTTACTCCAACAGATCCAAAACTGTGGTCTTAGCTTAATCAATATTTGATTCAAGTTTAAGAAAACCTCTTAAATTCACTGAGGATCTTAAACTGACACTCAATGAAAACCAAACCAAACCAAACCAAAAAAAGACTTGATTACAGCTCCTGTTGGTGTGTCACAAGAGAATTTGTATTATAATCTTCTTTGGGACTTCAAAAAAAAAAAAAATGAGGCTCCCCAGGAAGGATCAGGTAAGAGAGAGTTAAAGGTGGAAGGAAAAAGGAAAGCTTCCAAGTCCACTGAACCCACACTGATATCCTGCCTGACATACTCAGGCCACCTGGCCCATGACACAGAATCTGAACTGGAGACATTCAGGGTGGTATTAAGGCCCAGGACACTAGAATCAGACAGGTTTAGGCTCAAACTATGGCTCAGATATATGTAGCCACCATGGTAGCTGTGTTCCTCTATTTCATCGGCAGGCATTCTAATAGTACTTCCCTCATAAGGCATGTGAAGCAGAGGGTAATACACCCTCTTACCACTAGGCTGGTATCGGTACTTCTACTGCTATTGCTGGGACTGTTGTATTACTACTGCCAGCATGCTAGAGTCACTAGATTGTGTGCTCTGTGAAGAGGAGTTTCATGCACAGCACAGTGTTTACAACTGCAGGCTCTAGAGTCTGACTTCAAATCACAGCTGGGCCATTTTCGGACTTAGGTAGGTTCCTTGAACAATTCATTTAATCTCTCTGTGCCTCAGTTTCCTTATATAAAAAGAGGATGATAACATCCATGGAGTTATTGTGCGTGAAGTTATTTGTATAAAATGTTTGCAGGAGTTGTATATAGTAAGCATTTTTTCTACTTATCCTTACAGTGTCTGAAGTAAAAATAATAATATTATTATTAATAACAATAAGCATTACAAGATCACTTATAAGGTAGGCACTTTGTTAAGCTACACACACATACACACACACCCACATATGTACATATGTATGTATGTATATTTAATTATCCTCATTTACAGATGAGAAAACTGAGGCACAGTGTAAGTGACAGGTTGGGTGGCAGAGTCAAAAGAGTCATGATTTAAACCCAGGCTGTCTGGCTTCAGAGCCCATGCTCTTTATCACTATACTATGTTGCCTGAAAAAACGTTAAAACAATGAATGAATGTTCCTGCTAGAAAAATACTGAAAAGAGTCAATCACTTTGACTCTACTGTTTTCAATAAGCGTGGACAGTTCTTGCAAAGTGCACAGGAAGGGAAGACAAAGGCACTTGGAGGGCAGAGAAAGGTCAACTCAGTGTTGCTTGGCAGGGGCTTTCCAGCCAAAGTCAGAACAGGAGGGTAGCCTAAAGACACAAAAAGGAACTTAGGGTTTTGGCCCTGAATCCAAAGTCATTTAGTTTATAGCATGTTTTAAACTAACAAGGAACAAATGTTTATTATGAGCTTGGCCTTCTGTGGTACCATGAGGGATTACATATAACTGGAAGACTAGATATTAGTCTTGAAGAAGTTTATAGGAGGCCAAGGTATCTTCAGCTTCCCTCCAAACCCAGAAGTGAGGTTGACTTGTCCATTTACAACTTCCCTAGATTGCAGTGGATATACTGGACCTGTTACTGCACACCCGTTTGAATTTTAGGTCATTTGAGACCAAAGACATATTCATTTGGTCACAATAGGACAAGTTCACCAGAAGGCCTTATCAATTCTTCAATATCCCTGAGGCCTCATCTCATAAAATCCCACTCCAAAAACCGAGGAATTTTAGGTCAACCGTGTGTTGAATCAATATTTTGCTATTGACTAATTCTTGGGAATAATTTGTTGCTTTTTTCATCCTCTTTGAATTCAGCTTCCTGCAAATGTCTTAACTTTGGATTCTTTCTAGATCACCTTTTCCATGCATGCTTCCCAATAAAAGACTTCAAGTAATCTAAAATCTCAACCGAAGCCACCAGATGATGAACAGAAAGAGACAAGAAAGGAACATGGCAGGGAGGACAGAGGGACTGAGGAACAAGAAAGACAGTCAAAATGGATCACTGAATTCTTAAAAAGATGAACCTTTTTCATCTACAAGATTAGCAAATATCAAAGTTTGCTGACACACTATACCAGTTAGGAGTAGGAGAAACTGGCACTCTCATATATGGCTAGTGAGTATAAATCAGTACAACTGACTATGGAGATAAAATCTGCCAAGATTTGTCCAGTTTTAAATGCACACACACTTTGAATAAGCCATTCCCTGAATATTAACCTTATACCTGGGTGCCATCTCATGCTATACCAAAAAGAGATCCAAATTCTGAGTACTGCTGAATTTCAGGAGAGATTTTAATGAACGGGGTTCATGATAACCACAGACATAAAGTTATTCATAGTATAACTTCATCTTAATTAATAGTATAACTTCATCTTCTCTTTTTCAATATTTATTTATTTATTTATTTATTTATTTATTTATAGCCGCATTGGGTCTTTGTTGCTGCGCATGGGCTTTCTCTAGTTGCGGCAAGAGGGGGCTACTCGTCATTGCAGTGCATGGGCTTCTCATTGCAGTGGCTTCTCTTGTTGTGGAGCACAGGCTCTAGGCGTGCGGGCTTCAGTAGTTGTGGCACGTGGGCTCAATAGTTGCAGCTCGAGGGCTCTAGAGCGCAAGGCTCAGTAGTTGTGGCACACGGGTTTAGTTGCTCCGTGGCATGTGGTATCTTCCCGGACCAGGGCTCGAACCTGTGTCCCCTGCACTGGCAGGCAGATTCTTAACCACTGCACCACCAGGGAAGTCCCTAACTTCATCTTAATTAACAAATTATAACAAATATGATGTCCAAGCAGATAGAGATCATATTTCACTCGTATTCCTTTGGTGATTAGATTGGGAGATTTGTTTAGGTGGATGCTATGTTTTATAGTGTTCAATGGTAAGGCTTATTGGATCAACGGACAAGCTTTACTGTAAGGAGAAAGGTCTGGGTTTGAGAAAGGGGGACAGGCAGGTTCTAATCTCTCCTCTGCCAATAATTTTGCCTTCTTGAATAAGATACTTCACTCCTCTGATTTCCCTCATCCGTGAATGACAAATGTGAATTAGTTACAAATTTGCTTCACTTTTAATGATCCAACTGTACAACAGCTAAATTAAGCTGAATCTCAATGTGCTGACACAAAAGGAGGAAGGAACTAACACTTAAAAACTGAGTTCCTGGCAGACCAAGATGTCAGTGTGGAAAGATCCTGAACTCACCTCTTCCCTTGGATGGATCAAATCTACAGTTACCTATGGAATAATTCCCTCTGAAAAAGAACTGAAAACTAGCTGAACTGCTCCTCCACAACAAAAGGTAAAAAGACCATAGGTAGTCGGGTAAGACAGGGAGAAATTTGGTCTTACCAAAAACTCCATCCCTGGTGTGGTGACTCACAACAGGAAGGGATCTCACAAGCCTGGAGCTTCTCTCAGAGGAATGAAGGGTTTGTGCCCCTTATCAGGTACCTCAACCAGAGAGATGAGCCCTCAAAACATCTGGCTTAGAAAACCAACGGGGCTTATGTCCAATGGACCTAAGGGCTATAGGGAACTGAGATTCTCCTTTTAAAGGGCTCACAGGCAGTCTCATTTGCCCCAGGGCCCCGCACCAAAGCAGCAATTTGCAAAATGCCTGGACTATATGTGAAGGAGATTCATTTGCTACTCCAGCATCTGCTGGAGGGGCAGGGGGGACAGCTGGGACTTTCTCCAGAGATGGAGGCACTGGCAAATACCATTTTTGCACTCTCACTCTACCGTGCTAGCACAGTTGGTGTGTGAGGACATGACACCCTCCCGCTGCCTTGCTAAGGCCTGTGGGGCTGAGAAGTTGCAACACCATCCTGCTGTCTTGCTGAAGCCAACAAGGGCAGGCAGTTGCCGCACTCTCCTGCTCCCAGGCTGTGGCTAGCAAGCATAAGCAGTCATGTCATTCTCTGGCTCCTTTACTAAAGCCAAGTGTATAGGCAGACAAGGCACTCTCCTGCTGCATTGCTTAAGTCAGAGAGCATGCTCTGCCCCCTTTTCTCTTTAGTTGCCTTGTTAAAGCCAGCAGGCATGCACAGTCAACACAGGGGACACCTCTAGATCACCTGGACCTGGTGGTCGAGGAGGCTTGTATGCCTGGGCTCCATGTGATTGTAACAATCAGGAAGACAGTTCTTGGCAGGCTACCACTCTCAGGGTACCACACAGACAGCAGACTAAAACACATCCCCAGTCTTCCTGCTAAAAAGGCCTATTTACTTGTCCTGGATCCGCATAAGGGACAAGCTTCAGGTTTGCCATACGTCTAGAGGCTACAGAGGCACTCCCAGGTAACATAAGCGGGGAGACACTATCCTTGAGCACTCCCCTGGTCTCACTCCAGCTCACTGATACCTTCCAGAAAAGAGTTTATATACTCATCTGGAGCTTTATTTTTGCAACTGTCACCCAGGGGTGATCTGGAGATCAGCAGGGTTTATGATTTCAGTCCCATGGAGCTGTACTTACTTACATACTTTAAAAGCTGCTGCTTCTAATCAGCCTGAAACTAGGTGCTAAATGAGATCCCTCCCCTTGGAACACTGACAGGTCTTGGCATACCCTCAACAACAGGGACATATCAAGAATAAATCAGGCTGCTTAGACAATCATGGAGGTTCAAGAGACAACCAAGAGCTAGGGCAAGGTTGAGTGATAAGGTTCACCACCTACACAAGGCCACTCCTTCAAGACTGAGAGAAGAAGCTATCTTGCCTAATACAGAGAAACAGAGTCAAGCAAAATGAGAAAACAGAGAAATATGTTCCAAACAAAATAACAAGGTAAAACCTCAGCGAAAGATCTTAATGAAACAGAGATAAAAAATTTTAAGTAATGATAAAAAATTTAAAGTAATGATCATAAATATGCTCACTGAACTAAGGAGAAAAATGAATGAACACAGTGAGAACTTCAACAAAGAGATAGAAAATATAAGAAAGTACCAAAAAGAAGTCACAAAGATGAAGAACATGATAACTAAACTGAAAAAATATACTAGGGGATTCAACAGCACACTAGATGAAGCAGAAGAATGGACCAGTAATCTGGAAGACTGGGCAATGGAACTCAACCAAAAAGGGCAGTAAAAAGAAAAAAGAATTAAAAAAAAAAGAAGACAGCTTAAGGGACATATGCAACAACATCAAGCAGAATAACATTCACACCATAGGGGTCCCAGAAGGAGAAAAGAGAGAGAAATGGGCAGAAAACTTATTTGAATAAATAATGGCTGAAAATTTCCCTAACCTGAGGTAGGACACAGGCAGCCAGGTCCAGGAAGCCCAATAATCTCCAAATAAGATGAACCCAAAGAGATTCACACCAAGACGCACTATAATTAAAATGGCAAAAGTTAAAGTCTTGAAAGCAGCAAGAGAAAAACAACTTGTTACATCCATAAACTATCAGCAAATTTTCCACAGAAATTTTTCAGACCACAAGGTAGTGGCATAATATATTCAAAGTGTGCAAAGGAAAAAACTTCCAACCAATATTACTCTACCTGGCAAGGTTATCATTCAGAACGGAAGGAGAGATAAAGAGTTTTCCAGACAACCAAAAACTAAAGAAGTTCATCACTACTAAGACATCCTTACAAGAAATGTTTAAAGGTGCTTCTTTGAGCAATGGCACTAATTAATAACAAGAAAGCATATGAAAGTAAAAATCTCAGTAGCAAAGGTAGTTATAAGGTAATGGTAGTAAATTAATCACTTGTAAAGCTATATGAAGACTAAAAGACAAAAGCAGTAAAATTAACTAAAACTATAATAATTAGTTAAGGGATACATAAACTTTCAAAGATGTAAAATGTGATATCAAAAACATAAAATATGGTGGAGGGGAAAGTAAAAATATAAGGTTTTGGAGTGAGTTCAAATTTAAGTTACTTTCAACTTAAAATAAACTGCTATGTACATAAGATGTTACATGCGAACCTTACAGTAACCACAAAGCAAAAACCTAGAGCAGATACCCCCCCACAAAATTGAGAGAGGCATCTAAACATAACACTAAAGAAAGTCATCAAAGCACAAGGGAAGAGAGCAAGAGAAGAAAGGAACAGAAAAGAACTATAAAAACAGCCAGAAAACAATTAAAAAATGGCAATAAGTATATATCTATCAATAATTATTTTAAATGTAAATGAACTAAATTCTCCAATCAAAAGACATAGAGAGGGTGAATGGATTAAAAAAAAGATTAATCTATATGCTGCTTATAAGAGACTTATTTCAGAAATAAGGACACATATATACTAAAAGTAAAGGGAAGGAGAAAGGGAGTCCATGCAAATGGTAATGAAAAGAAAGTTGCTGTAGCTATACTCATATAAGACAAAACAGACTTCAAAACAAAGACTGTAATAAAAGAAAAAGAAGGGTATTACATAACAATAAAGGGGTCAATCCAATAAGAAGGTATAATATTTGTAAATAAATATGCACCCAACATAAGAGCACCAAATGCATAAAGGAAATACTAAAGGGGGACCTAAAGGGAGAAACTGACAGTAATACGATAATAGTAGGGGACTTTAACACCCCACTTACATCAGTGGAGAGATTATCCTGACAGAAAACCAAAAAAGAAACATCAGCCTTAAATGACACATTAGATCAGATGAACTTAATAGACATATATAGAACATTCCATCCCGAAGCAGCAGAATACATATTCTTCTCAAGTGCACAAGAAACATTCTTCAGGATAGATCACATGTTAGGCCACAAAAGAAGTCTCAATATATTTAAGACTTGAATCATATCGAGCATCTTTTCTGAACACAATGGTATGAAATTAGAATCAATTATAAGAACAAAACTGGAAAAAAAAAAAGAACAAAACTGGAAAAATCACAAGTAAATATCATCTCAATAGATGCAGTAAAAGCATCTGAGAGAATTCAACATCCATTTATGATAAAAACTCTCAACCAAGTGGGTATAGAAGGAATGTACCTCAACATAATAAAGGCCATATTTGACAAGCCAACAGCTGACATCATACTCAAATGGTGAAAAGCTTAAAGCATTTTCTCTAAGATCAGAAACAAAACAAGCATGTCCCCTTCTCCCCACTTTTATTCTACATAGTATTGAAAATCCTTGCCAGAGCAATTAGGCAAGAAAAATAAATAAAAGGCATCCAAATTGGAAAGGAAGAAGTAAAACTGTCACTATTTGTGGATGACATATTTTATATATAGAAAACCCTAAAGACTCCACAAAAACCTGTCAGAACTAATAAACAAATTCAGTAAAGTGGTAAGATACAAAATTAGCACATAAAAATCTGCTGTGTTTCTAGACACTAACAATGAACTATCAGAAAGAGAAATTAAGAAAACAATCCCTTATAACTGCATCAAAAAGAATAAAATACCTAGGAATAAACTTAACCAAAGAGGTGACAGAACTGTATGCTGAAAACTATAAGTTACTAATGAAAGAAACTGAAGAAGACACACACAAAAGAAGTGGAAAGATATTCCACACTCATGGATTGGAAGAGTTAATATTGTTAAAATGTCCACATTACCTAGAGCAATATACAGATTCAATGCAATTAAAATTCCAATGACATTTCTCACAAGAATATAACAAACAATCCTAAAATTTATGTAGAACCACAAAATAACCCAATTAGCCAAAGTAAACCTGAGAAAGAAAAACAAAGCTAGAGGCATCGTGGTCCCTGATTTCAAACTATATTACAAAACTACAGTAATCAAAACAGTATGGTATTGGCATAAAAACAGGACAGATCACATGTTAGGCACAAAACAAGTCTCAATAAATTTAAGAAGACTTGAATCATATCAAGTCATATAGATTAATGGAACAAATAGAGAACCCCAAAATAAACCCACATGTATACAGTCAATTAATTTATGACAAAGGAGGCAAGAATATACAATGGGGAAAAGATAGTCGCTTCAATAAATGATGTTGGGAAAACTGACAGCCACACACACAAGTATGAAACTAGACCACTATCTTACACCATACACAAAAATTAATTCAAAATGGATTAAAGACTTGAATATAAGACCTGAAACCATAAAACTCCTAGAAGAAGATATATGCAGTAAGCTACCTGATACTAGTCTCAGTGAGGAATTTTTGGATCTGACTCTAAAAGCAAAAATAAACAAGTGGGACTGCATCAAATGAAAAAGCTTCTGCACAGCAAAGGAAACCAACAACAAAATGAAAAGGTGACCAACGAATGGGAGAAAATATTGGCAAATCATATCTGATAAAGGGTTAATATCCAAAATAATAAAGAACTCATACAACTCAATAGCAAAACAAAAACAAAAAAACCTAACTAAAAACAATCCAATGAAACACTGAACAGAGGAGCTGAATAGATATTTTTCCAAAGAAGACATACAGATGGCCAATAGGCACACGAAAAGATGCTCAACATCATTAATCATCAGGAAAATGCACATCAAAACCACAATGAGGGCTTCCCTGCTGGTGCAGTGGTTGAGAGTCCACCTGCCGATGCAGGGGACGTGGGTTCGTGCCCCAGTCCAGGAAGATCCCACATGCCGCAGAGCGGCTAGGCCCGTGAGCCACGGCCGCTGACCCTGTGCATCTGAAGCCTCTGCTCCGCAACGGGAGAGGCCACAATGGTGAGAGGCCCGCGTACCGCAAAAAAAACAAAAAAAACAAAAACAAAAAGGCACAACAAGATATTACCTCATACCTGTTAGATAGGCTATTATCAAAAAGACAAGAAATAACAAGCGTTGGTGAGGATGTGTAGAAAAGGGGGACGTCATGCACTGTTGGTGGGAATGTTAATTGGTACAGCTACTATAGACTACTACTGTTGTATGGAGGCTCCTCTTAAAAAGAGAACTATCATGTGATCCAGCAATTCTACTTCTGGGTATTTATCTAAAGAAAACAAAAATAATAATTTGAAAAGATATAAGTTCCCCCTTGTTCACTGCAGCATATTTACAATAGCCAAGATATGGAAACAACCTAAGTGTCCATCAATGAATGAATGGATAAAGATGTGGTACATATATACAACAGATGACTACTCAACCATAAATAAAAGAATGAAATCTTGCCATTTGTGATAACATGGATAGA
Source organism: Mesoplodon bidens (assembly GCF_964165515.1). NCBI lineage: Eukaryota > Metazoa > Chordata > Mammalia > Artiodactyla > Ziphiidae > Mesoplodon > Mesoplodon bidens. The sequence goes on along the minus strand of NC_138162.1, from coordinate 73,588,098 downwards.
CACTGAGAGCATTATGCTAACCTAAATAAGTCAGGTAGAAAAAGACAAACACCGTATGATTTCACTTATATGTGAAGTCTAAAAAAACAAAACAATCTAAACAAAGTAAAAATCATAGATACAGAGAAGAGAATGGTGGTTGCCAGAAGGGAGTGAGGTTGGGGAGTATTCAAAACAGGTGAAAAGGGTCAAGAGGTACAAACTTCTAGTTATAAAGTAACTAAGTCATGGGGATACGCCATATAAAGCATGATGACTATAGTCAGTAATACTGTAGAGCATACTTGAAAGTTGTCAAGATAATAAATCCTAAAAGTTAACTTTGTATGCTGACGGATGGATGGTAACTAGACTTACTGTGGTGATCATTTCAAGATGTATACAAATACTGAATTATTATACTGTACATCTGAAACAAATATAATGTTATGTATCAATTACACCTCAATAAAAAAAATTTTAACAAACAAAAACAAGAAGTGAGTTCCTACTAATTGCTTGCCATTGTAGTTCTCCACTTCTTAACCCTGCCAACAACCTTACAAGGTAAGTATTATCATCTTCCTTCTACAGGCTAGGAAGTTGAAGCTCAGAGGAGTTAAGTAGTTAACCCCAAATGTGGGTTCTTTGCTTTTTGCTGTATTTTTTCTATATCCAGTAATCCAGACTTAAAGAAAAATTTCTCTATCATGGATTTTGTCATAATAGGAATACCTCTGAATGCAAAAGCAAAAAGAGAAAATATTTTAAAGGAAAATAATGAAAAAGAAAAAAGATAAGTTTGTTCACCAAAGAATTAAATAGATAATTAAAAAAAAAATTCTGAATCACCAAAAGTGACTTAAAATTTGTTTGTACATAGTATTAAAATAACAAGATGATTTGTTGCTAATTGACTGTATTTAGAATAATGCTAATATGAGTGTATGGTTCTTTTTTTTCTACCAGTTGCATTATAAAGACATAGACTGAATCACTCCTACACCCAGTCCAGGAACAGTTTCAACTGAAAGGTCATTTGTATTGTTAACTCACACCCAAAACAAAAGTAATGCATTCATCCTATGAATAACTCCAGAACTCTAAGCTCTCAATGGCCCTTTCTTTAATATGGTGACCAGTTATAATTTTTAAAAATTGGGGTTGGAGGATGAGGGAGTATAGTTGTTACTCAACTTACTTAAATCTAGTGGCTGAAGGACTAAACGAAAAATTATAGTGGAGAATCTTTAATCTGAGGTTATTTGTAGCGGAGACTATTCCTTCTCTGAATTTAGAAGTTATTTGAGATGTAATCTATTTGAAATGTAATCTATTTTTCAAAACAAGGTTCGGGAGAGAGGGGAGGGGAGCGGCAGAGGTGGCATCAGGGGAAGACACCTTATAAATTAGTGGAATAAAGGAAACAAAGGGTGGAGTAAACTAGAAAAAAAGTCACTCCTCACTCCACAGGGAGGGTTCTGCTTGCAGAAATCTTTCTCCCAAGAAGGACCTACAGGTTTGGAGAGCAGCATACCTCTAATTCGTTAGTGTAGGAGCATCCTTTCTAGGATTTACTGCCATCCAAAGCCACTTGGAACCAAGATTGTCTCTACTGTAAATTGAGACAAAAGGAAAAGTTTCTTCTAGGTTTGAGAGTAAGACGGTTTGAGTGAGTCTCTGCTGAGTGAAGACCTATAGCACAAATAGGATGTCTACCCTATGAGAAGGAATAGGGAGAATCAGGGGCCTACCTGAAATCCTGGGCTTCAAGGCTCATCTCAGGGCAGAAGAGTGGGCTCACCTGATGCTCTTGTCACTTCCTCTTACAGGTACACCCATGCAGTCTTCAGTAAGAAGGCAGATGGAGGGAGGCGGCATCACCTATGACCACTTCCACTAGTTTCCTCCCTGTTCTGGGGCTTTTAACTGAAGATATCATAGTGGGTATTTCAATGCAGGACGCCACTCTTACAGCATCACACAGTGACCAAAATATTTCATCAGGATAAAATATTTTTTAAAAATATAATCATGGGAGTGTGCTGTGCTGTTGTAGAATGTGAAGCACTTTGCACATTGTCAGTAATATATCCTTATTATATCCTATGATCAATATGGGGAGTTTACTGGGAGATGATGTCTCAAGAACCCAATTGTCCTGGGGCTGCATCACCCCCAAAAGCAGCGGGAAGACCCACTGTTCAGTTAAAGCAACAAAACAAAACAACACAGAATTCTGAAAAATTAAGCTTCCATTTATTTGTGGGTCATTTCTGGGATCTACTCTATTCCATCAGTCTATTTGAGTGTTCACTGTAATATTCTTACAGCCTTACGTATACAGAAGTAGTTCATAACTTTTTAAAGTCAGGGTCTCAGTATCCCACAGAGAGGCCCACAGATTCTTCTACACAGCAGGACACTGGATGATTAAAGAAGGAAGAGCTGGTACAGTTGAGAGATATGAAAATAAAAACAAATTTCTGTCTCTCAGAATTTAATTTCTCACCGAAGCTACGGAAGGACCCACTTTCAAGACTTTGTAACACTTTCTTACTTAAATGCTAATTCCCTCTTTCAATTCTAAGTAATGAATGCCTTTTAAAAATCCTGCAGCAACACACAGAGCCATGTCATTCACCGACCTTAGTATATTCCTAATGAGATGTCCCTCTGTGATACAAGAACTACTGATGGGGGATGGGAATAATGAAGGAGAGAGTGGAAGATGAATGATGTAGAAGGGACACTGTTAACATTTTCCATGAGCATGATTAATATGCTGTGTAATAGAAACATAATAAATCACTTCATCGATGAACTCTCACCCCTGAAGAAAGCAACTCATAGGTTTGGCAGCAGAATCCAGTAAACAAATTATCCTGAGAGATTAACTGGATGTGAACTAAAGCCTCTCTCTGTAACATTTCCTTCTTCCAACTGTATACAGCACAAATGTGCCTTAAAAGTATTGGGGGCTTCCCTGGTGACGCAGTGGTTGAGAGTCTGCCTGCCGATGCAGGGGACACGGGTTCGTGCCCGGGTCCGGGATGATTCCACATGCCGTGGAGTGGCTGGGCCCGTGAGCCATGGCCACTGAGCCTGCGCATCTGGAGCCTGTGCTCCGCAACGGGAGAGGCCACGGCAGTGAGAGGCCCACGTATCACCAAAAAAAAAAAAAAAAAAAAAGTATCGGGATGGCTCTAAACTTAATTTCTCAGGTGTTGAAAAATTCTTCTGATCCCTTGCTATAGTGTCATTCTTCTTCACCTTTTTGCTTTTTCTTTACAGTGAAAAAAAAAAAAAAACATGATCAAAGTTGAGACATAAAATTCCAGGGATCTTAATTCAAATATAGACAGACTCATGATTTAATTTCTCCTAGAAGCTTGTTCATTTGTCTCTCCAAGTTAGCTCTCACACACTTCCAAAGCACATTAAACAAACCTGTATGCAGAGCTCAAAGTAAGGATACCTATGTCCAGGGCAGGGTATGATAATCCCCAAATTCCCATGAGTTGGTTTTCAGAAAACATGAACTACAAGTGTGCTTGGAGCCCTGATGCATGGTAGACTAGAACGTGTACCACAAGACAGCTGGTGCATCCTGCTCTCGCCCACAAGCTAAGAGAGTATGTGTGCAGATGAGGCTGTACTGAAACCTAAGGAATGGATATACTTCAGTGGGTCCTCACTATAATTTATGCCTTCTTCATCTGTCAACTGGACTAGCATAAACACCTCCTTACAGGTCTATGGTCTTGCTTGCATCATGCTTCTCAAATGTATTTCTCCACACTGCAGCCAATGTGAACATTTAAAACACAGATTTGATCATTTCCTTCTCCTCTGAAAACATTCCAGTGGCTCCCCACTGCCTTCAAGATGAAGTCCAGCATTCTGCTGCATGGTTTTCTATAGTTATGACACCAAGAAGGAAAAGCAGGACTTCCCTTGTGGCCCAGTGGTTAAGAATCTGCCTGCCAATGCAGGGGGCACGGGTTCTATCCCTGGTCCTGGAAGATCGCACATGCCACAGGGCAACTAAGCCCATGTGCCACAACTGCTGAAGCCTACACTTTCTAGAGCCCACGAGCCACAACGGCTGAAGCCCTCGTGCCTAGAACCCATGCTCTGCAACAACAGAAGCCACCGCAATGAAAAGCCCGTGCACTGCAACGAAGAGTAGTCCCTGCTCACCACAACTAGAGAAAGTCCACGCGCAGCAGCGAAGACCCAACACAGCCAAAAAAAAAAAAAAAAGAAAGAAAGAAAAGAAAAGAAAAGGAGGAAAAGCAGCAGTGGCAGTGGCACCTGCAGCAGTTTGTCAAAGGCAGGCACAGAGGAAAGTCTGTATTAGTTTCCTAGGGCTGTTGTAACAAAGTACCACAAACAGGGTGGCTTAAAATAACAGAAATTTTTTGTCTCACAGTTCTGGAGGCTGTAAAGCCAAAATCAGGGTGTTGGCAGGGTTGGTTTTTTCTGAGGGCTATGAGTGAGGATTAGTTCCGACCTCTCTCCTAGCTTCTGGTGGTTTGCTGGCAATCTTTGGCTTGTAGATGCATCCCTCCAGTATCTGCTTTCATCTTCACATGGCATTCTCCATGCTCCTCTCTTCACATAATCTTCCTTTTGTGTATGTCTGTTTTTGTGTCCAACTTTTCCCTTTTTATAAGGACACTAATCATAATGGATTAGGATCCACCCTAATGACCCTAATTAACTAGATTACCTCTACAATTATAGACCCTATCTCCAAATAAGGTCACATCCTGAGGTACTGGGGGGCGATGACTTCAGCATATCTTTTAGGAGGGACACAATTCAACCCATAACAAAACCCTGTTCCAAGATGAGGTTTGACTCTCTAAGCCCCTTCCAAACACCATTTCTATTGGTTTCTGATTTGCAGGACACAATAAGTTATATTTTAAGAATGAACTGAAATATGTGACTTTGTGTTCTAAGATGTTGATGGCAAATTTATCTCACCTCATTCCAAGAATTTAAATTGCTTGAAATGTGTTTTTACCTTTGAATTCCTAACATTATTTTTGGGTGAAAATGATAAGATTTACAACAAAAAATATAAAGAAGACTCTATCCTATAATTTATTAACTTGGGCAATCCTCTCACATAACTTCTCTGAGCCTCAGTTTCCTAGCCTGTAAAATGGAAATAATAAGACTGCCCATTCTGCCTTCCATACTGGACTTTGCAACAATAAAATGACACATACTATATGAGGATGTTTTGAAAAGGTGTAAAATGGTATAATAATGAAAAGTCATGGTATTCTTACTCTTACTTAGCTGTCTGTTTTACACTGGTAATAGAAATCAGAGTTCTTACAACAGAAACCAGAACAGATGGGGTAGTATAAAAGAATGAGGTTTATACTGGCAGGTTGTTTTCCTTCCATCTTAATTGGCCTTACTGCCCACCAGGGCTGACCTGTTAAACTACACACTATCCTAGTCACTAAACTTCTTACATGCATTTTGTTCCCACAAAATTGATCGCTCATGAAAAGAGGACAAATAACTTTTGGAAAACATGAGGGAGTGTATTAGTATATTTTTAATGGGGGGAAGGTACAACAAAATAGTATAAAAGACACCTGACTACTTAAGGAAAAACATGATTTTTAAAAGCCCACTTCTAAGGACTTCCCTGGTGGCACAGTGGTTAAGAATCCACCTGCAAATGCAGGGGACAGGGGTTCAAGCCCTGGTCCAGGAAGATCCCACATGCCGCGGAGCAACTAAGCCCGTGCGCCACAACTACTGAGCCTGCACTCTAGAGCCTAGGAGCCACAACTACTGAGCCCACATGCCACAACTACTGAAGCCCATGCGCCTAGAGCCCATGCTCTGTGACAAGAGAAGCCACCAAAATGAGAAGCCCGTGCACCGCAATGAAGAGTAGCCCCCGCTTGCCGCAACGAAGAGTAGCCCCCGCTTGCCACAACTAGAGAAAGCCCACACACAGCAACAAAGACCCAACACAGTCAAAAATAAATAAATAAATAAATAAATAAAAACCCACTTCTAATACTCCTTGATAATATATGGTTCAGAGATACATACTTTTTTTTTTGGTGGCTGGACATAATTTTTTTTATACAGAAGGTTCTTATTAGTTATCTATTTTATACACATCAGTGTGTACATGTCAATCCCAATCTCCCAATTCATCACACCACCACCACCTCCCCACCACTTCCCCCACTTGGTGTCCATTCGTTTGTTCTGAGATACATACTTTTGAAACAAGTAAAAATGTGCCTTTTCCAGAATAACCAAATTCAAAAGAACAAAATTACATCATCTTAAACAAGATGAAATGATTTTGTGTCAGATACCAGGGTGTTTCTTTAACCAAGTGAAAAGAAACAGTGGTGGCTTTTTTGGGTTTTTTTTTTTCAGAACCCAAGTAGCCATTTCCACAAGTTGTACCATAGAGTTATATGATGTTTTAAGTGGTATAACACTGAGGGAAGAAAAGAAGGGGAAAAAATGGTTCTTTTAAAGTTTCCAGGCATAGAGAGCCACTTTACTCACCCACTGTATTGCTGTGCAGTTGTAACGAACACAGGTAGAAACTCTCCTGATGGAGGGAATTTCGTGTGGCCTATGTACACAGTGCTTCTCCAAGGATCCTCTAGTTGCAATACACCAGGGGATGTGCAAAATGAATGGTGCCCTGGGCTGTGCAATGCAGCTGTCCTAGTGGAGTAGGGGCAGGAACTAGGATTGGGATCCCAGAAAAAAGCAGAGTATGAAATGGAATAAACATGACTCACAATAGCTTCATGGAAGGCTGTGGTGGAATGGAAAAAAGTGCTGGTCCGGGAGTCCAACAGACCTGGGTCTTGGTTTACAATCTAGTACTTACTGGCTGTAAAACTTTAATAAAGTCACATGAGCTGCTCCCTTATTCTAAAATGCAACTACCTTTTCTACCTCTAAGGATTATTGTGAGAATCCAATGAAATTATGCATGAAACAGTGCTTTGTAAACCTGGCTTAACAAATGGAAGATGTTATTATCTTGGGTAGAGTTCAGCTTCCCAACAGTCTGTCTCGAACCATGAAAACTTTTTTTCCCCCTCGGGGTCTAAAAGTAAATGTCCATATACAGCTGTTCTACTTAATTTTCTTCTGTCATAAGCATAGGGGGATTTTTATTATTCTGTATAAACCATACAAGGCCACTTTCATTTGTCAATGTCTATTATTACTGCCACTAGTCATTCTGTGTAAAATATTTCCAAACCCAGTCTTGACTCAAAAAGTCTCCTGGGTGGAACAGGTTAGTTAAGCAATCAGTGTCTTATATTTTGAAAATTATTCTTCTAGGATAATACATGTAACTACTGACAATTATACCTATGATTTTCCTGATGAAGCTCCAGAAAGCTGTTTGTTTTAAAATTGCTTCTAATTAGCTGATTTCAAAAAAGTTTAATCTTGTAAGCACTGCTGGCTTGATACAGTTGTAGACCTAAAGGTTCTTTGGCTTTCCTTATTGAAGTCAAGTAGTGATGGAAAGAGCCCTTTCCTGTTAATGAGTCATTTATATCTAGTGCCATTGTGGGCACCAACAGTGCACCCTCTCAATGACTTGTTCTAAATGGGAGAGTGAAATGGGCTTCACTTCTAGAATCAAAAGGCAGAGCATTGCAAAGACAAACACTGTGAAACTGCAAATTTGGACCTTTAAATTTCTGTATATTTTCAGTACTATGCTTTCATTATGAATACTGAAATTGAGAAGTTGAATATTGATAGGGATTATTCTCACCTAAGACTGGGATTCTGGCTTAAAATATCACAGTAGTTCTGCTCTAGATAAATCCCCACTTCCCCAACAGAAGAGGATACATTCTAGATACAGCCATTCTTCTGGAACAGGGAACCAACCCTCCATTTACATCAGTATTTCTATAAGAAAAGGCAATTCTGGGTCAAGTAGGTTCTTGGAACAATTTACATCCCTCCCTACTACAATCATGAATGCATCAAGGACTACTTCTTCATCAACTGGTCATCAGAAGTTGCAGAGGCCATGGCCAGGGTCCTTGGTGAGGCCAGAGGAGAAAAGATTCTCATAAGCTCTCACTTGGAAATGTCAAGTGAAGATTTTTTAAGCCAAATATTTGCATTTCAGGCACTGACTGCAATCTCAAAATAACTGCCCTGTCTCCACATGAATAAGGCAGATAAATTCAGACTCCCCTAGGTCAGCGGTTCTCAACCTGCAGCAACTTTGGCCCCCAGGAGACATACAGAATGCCTAGAGATATTTTTGTCGCTACCAGGGATAAAGGGGCTGCTACTAGCATCTAATGTGTAGAGGCCAGGGATGCAGCTAAAACATCCTACAATGCTCAAGAGAGGCCCTCATCAACAAAGAGTTATCTGGTCCAAAATGTCAATAGCGTAAGGTTGCAAAGCCCTGCCCTAACTAGTAGAACAGTAAACCCTGCTAGAAAATATAAGACAGTCCCTACAACAGATATAAACTCTATAAGATATAGACTTATATATTAAATATCACTGTTTTTAAGCACTGAATATACTTTCGTAGTCACTGGATGGAAACACACACACACACACAGATTTTAAGCACTGTTAAAAATGTCAATTTTCTCTTTGTACTCACCTTCAATAGCTCTGCATAGAAAGAAAACATAAAGTGAATGAGTAGGTGCTAGAAAATGGGGGGAGAAGAGAGGAAACAGAAGGGAAAAATAAATGTAAAAAAATCCCTATTCCTTCTCTGAATATAGACCTGACATAACACTTCAGGCAAACAAAAGAGGCATCTTGTTGGAGCCAACGAAGTTTTATTGCCATAGACACGAACATCATAAAATTTTCCAAAAGCTATAATGTAAGGTTTTGTTCCCTGGCTATCACAATCTACAGTAAACAAACCCAATACATGGTACACAAAAGGTTTTTCATTAAGCTGTTTCTAGAGTAGGAAGAAATATAACTGTGGGATCTTAAAATTAAAATTACTTCCACAGACTCACTGGGCTTCAATGGCCAAGAACAGAATCCCTGAGCCTTTCACACAATGTACACATTTAGAACATGAACCGAAGTACAACCCCTGAAAACCCCAAACCCATAGCTCTTTCATATTGCTCCCTATCAACATTATGGAGACATTCATGGAGCTGGCTCTCTAAGCAGAAATCAGCCAGGCTATTGAGAACATGAACTCTGGAACACAAGCTACCATCAAATTCACTGAGAGATTAATTTATTAAAAGACAGAGTCTCAGAATCCCACTGTTGGAAAAGGAGAAAATAATTACCCATTATTTTTTGAATCCCCTCAACAAACTGACCAAGAAGTCATCCAAATCTGTTCCTGGATTCCTTGTCACCTCCATGTCACCTCAATGATAGAACTGACTTAAGACTATTTCTTGGAGTTTACACACTGTTAAGTTCTGTATAAACTAAGATATATGGATCCTATTATTAACAACCCCCCAATTTCAAGAGCATAAGACTATGACGGTAGAAACCTATTTATTCTCTTGAATCATGTACTCCTTGTTTTCTGTCTGCTTATCTTCTGATCTGGAAACAGAAATACAGGTATGTCAATGGCGGTCCAACTTGAACCAACCTCTTCAACCCTATCTTTTTCTCTTCAATGGCACCTTGAAATTCTCCTAGATATATGGAAGGTAGGGTCAGGGCAACACAACAAAGCAGGGCAAAGGAGATACAAGCTGTTTGGGAAAGAGAACTTGACTACTACAACTCATCTCTCCTTTCACCCACCCCTCATGGAATTCAGGAGTACAGACACCAATTTTTTCATGACTCTACTTATTTCACTTTCAATCAGGTCAGCCAATCTCATAACCTTGAATACTGTCTATACATAGGTAACCCCAAAATAGTATCAGTCTAGACTTCCCTGATCTCCAGACTCACCCTGGGACTCACACCACAGGCTCCTCAAACTTAACAAGTCTAAAACCAAACTCCGGGCTTCCCTGGTGGCACAGTGGTTGGGAGTCCACCTGCCAATGCAGGGGACACAGGTTCGAGCCCTAGTCCAAGAAGATCCCACATGCCGCAGAGCAACTGGTCCCATGTGCCACAATTGCTGAGCCTGCGCTCTAGAGCCTGTGAGCCACAACTGCTGAGCCCATGTGCCACAGCTACTGAGCCTGTGCTCTGGAGCCCGTGCTCTGCAGCGGGGAAGGACACTACAGTGGGAGGCCCACGCACCACGGCGAGGAGTGGGCCCTGCTCTCCGCAGCTAGAGAAAGCCTGCACACAGCAACGAAGACCCAGTGCAGCCAAAAATAAATAAATAAAATAAATAAATTAAAAAAAATAAAACCAAACTCTCTGTTTTTCCCCCAAACCTCCCACAGTCAGTTAAAGGTAACTCCCATCCTCCCAGACTCCAAACCCTGGGGTCACAGCTGACACTTCTGTCTCCCACATCTCATAGCCAATCCATTGAGAAATTCTGTCAACTGAGTTCTGGCTATGTTTATACAGCCAGAACTCAATTGATTATCCTAACTTCTACCTCTGGACATGAGCAGGAAGACCAGAGAGGTTACTGCAATGATCCCAGTTACAGAGGCTTGGTCTTCCTGCTTCTATTCCTAGTTCCTCTTCAATGTACACTCCATACAGCATTCAACAATTATATAAAAACATAATATAAATCATATCATCCCTCTACTCAAAACTATCCTTTCATGGACTACTGGCCCTAAACAATCTAGACTCCATTTTTTCCCTGAATTCCTCTTCTCTTTCATCCTTGTTCACTCTACTCCAGCCACCCTGGACTCCTTGATGTTTCTAGAACAAACCAGGCCAACACTACTGCCTCAAGGCCTTTACACTTGCTGTTCTCTCTGTCTGAAACCTTCTTCCCCCAAGTATCTGCATTATTTACTATCCTTCCCTCTAGAGCTCCAAGAGGACAGGGAGGTTGGGGTCTGATCTCTTCACTGCTATATCCCCAGGGCCTAGAAGAGTGGTTGTTATGAAATAGTTGCTCAATTGCTCAATAGTTGAATGAGTGAAATAGAGATAGTCATCAGAGACCCTTCTGTCTTACACCCGGGGATCACTTTTAGAGACCACAGAGAGCACACACACCTGCAAACAGAGGAATGACTCAGTATTAAAATGTAAACATAAACCAAATATTTAAAGATCTTAAAGTGAAAAAAAATTATACAAATAACTTTACAACATTTTCCATATTAAGATAATTTTCTTTTATATTATGATCATTTGAATTTTATATAATATCTATGTTAGTAAAAATGAAGGCGGAAACCAAATAATTTAGAAATGATCAGCACAATGTTTTTTAGAAAGGCGTGGATTCTGTATTTAAGAATTTTAAATTGTCCCCTGTTTCAGACACCTTCAATTAAACCTATTCTAATCTTGGCTAAGTGAGAATCCAACTTCAAAATTTCACACCCAGGCACAGCTGTTTGACAAGTGCAGCAGGAGCCTGTCAAGACACTTGGCAATATCATTCCTTCAGAACACAATGGGCTTTATTTTTCAGGGTGGGGCAACACCTATTACTCACTGATGGTAATCAGCAAGCCAATCTCTGGAGGAAATGTACAATCAAGCAATTAGAAACGTCTTCTATGAAACTCCTCCTTGAGAATAAATCATTGACACTGCAAATGGTCAATATGTACTCTTAATATTGAACTAAACTGTCCATTGATTTACTATGATCTATGTTCCTAACCCTGTGGTCTAGTGAAATTCATTTTTCTGAAGTTCTGAATTCAAGGGAAGTGACAGTGACACAGCTGTTGATTCTGATTTACTACCTCAATGGACTAAGCAATTAGAGTGATTTCTCCATTATTTGCTCAGATTATACAGCTCCTTTTTGCCTGGTTCCATCATAAAGACCCCATTCCATGACAAAACCAGGGTTACAATCTAAAGCTGATCTCCCCAGGACACATGATGGAGCAGGATCAGGCTGACCCAGACAGCCGGAGTCGCTGGAGTCCTCACCAGTGGTGGGTCAATGCACTGGGCTGCTGGTGGAAGTACTTGCTACAGGAACAACTAGAGGTAATTGCTATAAACTAAGTCCTTGCCTCAAGAACCTAAATACTCCCCACCTCAATTTATGATGTAGTTTGGGGCTTTCAGAAAAAAATAGCACCTGTCTCATTGTCACCTTTATAACAACTTGTATCCCAGCACACCTCCCACCAACACCTTCAACAAGTTTCGACAAGTGCAGCTGCATTGCTTGAGATGGGCCAAAAGGTCAGGGCCCTGAAACTTTGTCAGCTTGATTATCTAAAGCGACTGGAAAACACTCCATGTGTTTCAGAGAACAGATAGACTTTCCACTACACAAAAGCAGCTTTGTTTCTGTATATGTGACGCCTCCTAATTAGAATCAATGATTTTTTTATTGTCGTTCCTGATAAGCTTGTTTGCCTAGCTTCGTTTTCCTAAAACACTTTAAACGTTTCTAGGAAGGGTGAATGTCGGCAGAACACTGAGACAGGCCTTGAACCACGGCTGTGGTATTGCATGATGTTTACAATTTGTCATCCTTGGGGGTAATTTTGCAAGCTTAAACACACTAAAGGACATATTATATAGAGCCAGGCAATTTCATTTTGTTTGAATATATTTATGGAAACAGACCAAAAGTGTCCATAGAGGCACACTGTCATTTTTTCCTTTTGTGTGTGCCAGTTCATGACCAAAAGCAAGCATTCAGAGAATAGAAGAGCACTTATGACCACACTGTGTGTATCAAATAAGTTACTTTATGAACAGATGGGGAATATTGTGTTTCAGGGTCTTAGTAAAATAGCCCTTCACACCACATTTCTGTTCACGATGGTGTATCTCTCTGTGATTCATTTATGACCTTGCCCTTGATAATAAGCAGATCTCCCTCAAGGGTGAGTGCCTGTGGGACATGAAGACATCACACATCCTCATGACTTAGAAGGATGATGAGCAGTGGGGAATTATGCACCAAGAACATGTAATTTGGACAAGGTGGGAAAAACTGAGTAATTCACTTGAGATAACAAGAGTTTTCCCAGCAGTGGTGACTGTATGGCAATGGAATCCTTGGAGAGTAAATAAGAAAAAAATGGTTGGGCTGGGAAAGATTTAGTAAGTTGAAAAGCAAGTTATAGAAGCCAGCACTGATAAGAAAAAAGAAATGGTCTCTTACAAAACCACTTTGATGAGATAGGGTGGCCCACTCAAGAAAAACTCAAAGATCAAGATTTGAATGTTTCTTCTTTTCAAGGGGATACAGAGAACCAGGATAAGTAAGGGGTGAAGCAGGAGAGGGACCTCTAGTTGCTTGGTGAAGATACAATATTCTGTGTTTAAGGTCCTCCTGTGCACACATAAAGACCACATTTCCCAACCCCTCTTGCAGTTAGCTGGGGTCATGTGATTAAGTTCGGGCCAATGGGATGCAGGAAGAAGTGAAGCGTGTCATTTGCAGATCCAGCTTCCAAACCTTCTGCACAATCCTCAACATGCTCTTTCACCCTAGACTCAGATTGCAGAGCTATTAGATTGAAGGCTCCTGAGCCACTGTACAATCACAAGGAGCAAGCTGTATTACAACATGAATAAGAAACAAACCTTTATTGTACCAAGCCACTGAGATTTGGGGCTGTCTATTACAGAAGTTAGATTACCTTAACACACTCCAATAACGCTTCCTTGTTATCGTTTGCCTTTTCAAATATCATGTTATTGCTTAAGAGTATCTCTCATCTCATTTTTAAGCAAAATTATTTCAGAGACCTTTAAGAGCAATGGAAAAAATTAATTTGCTTTCAGATCAGAACACAGGATACCCAAGGAAAAAAATGGCTGGCAACATTTTCTGAGGTGTTGGAGGGAACGAACAAACTGTCCTTTTGCTTCCTAAAAGTTAACTCAAAAACTTTATTTGCTTATTTTTAACATTTTATTATGAAAAATTTCAAATCTTCTCACAAGTAGAAACAATAGAATAATAATAACCTCCATGTACCCATCCTGACTCCAAGAATATATGTATACACACATATATGTGTGTGTATATATATACACACACACACACACACACATATACATATACACAGATATAGATAGATCAGTTGATTGGTTAGTAAAAAGATAGAGATGTATGTATATATATTTGAGAGATACTACATGTTATTCTAATCATTGAGCCGGGTGCCATGGGTAGGACTCAAAGATGAATAATGATGTTGGAATATGTAGTTAAAAAGAAGAGAATATGAGTCTCAAGCTCCACAAATTACTTCACTCTGAGGGCTATGGTGAAGATTAAAGTAATCTAGTAGCTCAGAATTTATGACACCATTATTTTCTTTCCCTTTTCATTTCCTTAAATGAGTTTCTCTCTAAGGGAGAGGTTTAACACTTTCTTCCTAGTGAAAATAGCAACTATCCCTGAGAAGGCCAGTGCACTGAATCTTTTCTCAGTCATTCACTATTTATATGTATGAATTTTATCTTTGCTGAACTTTTTTCCCAAAAGCAAGCCTTGAATAGATGGAGGGAAAAAATAAGGAGCAAAAGCATGGGCCCTAAGGCAGCATGGAAATTCTGAGGGAAGGAGACAGTAAGAGTCACCACAAATGTAATGGAAGACAAATTTCCATTTCAGAATTTTTTTAAGGTGGGGTCCCCCATTTTCTCTTCATTACAACTGCTCTTCCACCTCCAAATCCATTCTCTTGGCTAACAAAGCACCAGTTGGTGGTTTCACGCTAGAAACTGACTGGGAATGGGAGACAGAGTGGCAGAAGAGAAAGAGTTTAGTTGTAGCAATATCTCTCATCAAAGGATGAGCTTTCCCAGCTTAAAACTTAAAGCATTTTCAAATAAGCATGCTAAAACACAAAAAAGAAATTGTTCTATAAATACAAGCCTGAGATGCTGCCTCGTAAATTTTAAGGACAAGACCAGTCAGATGCCTTATCTGGAGCACTCTGAACACTTAAGTCTACTGATGTTGGCTCCAGGCTGTGCTCTCTGGTCACACAGGCAAATGGCCCAACATTGGGAGGCTCAAGCCCCAGGTGAGGTGAGTGCTTCTAGAGCAGGAAGCTCAAGTAACAAAAGGCCAGTCTCTGCTTTCACTCTGCCTTCCCCCGTCTAAAGAGGCATTAGGCCCTAAGGTGTTCCAGATTGAATCACCAGGAATGGGTGCCATTTTGATGAGAATTTACTTAATGTGCACTCCTCTAACCATCTCAAACATTTAACTCTGCTCTGTATTAATTCAGTCTGAGAAGAAAAAAATTCCACAGTAAATCTTAGCAGTCAGAGGGTGGGGGGAAGTCTGGAAAGGGCTGACAAGCTCAACATGATGAGTACCAGTCCAACCTTTGCTTAACAGTACTTCACTACTTTACAGATTATAAAAGGAAATATTTAACGAATAGAAGGCTACTCATACACAGGATAATGTATGCAGCCTCTGTCCACATCTTAGTCATTCTACATAACTGCTCAAATAGCCTTTGGTCCCTAGTCTTCCTCGGGTTTTTAATTTTCTTTAAAGCCCACCACAGAAAATACTTTTACGTTTGTCTCCATTTATGTGGAGACAAACACTCCATTTATGTGTTTCTTATCATTTGGCATAAGAAAACTTTGTTTCATATTATAGCTGTCAAGAGATACATTTCAATGAAGAATGAAACTATAAACTTTAAGAGACAATGAGATGGTTTGGGGGACGTCAGAGTTTCATTTCACATGCACTGAAGCACTGTGCTTACTTCCTCAGTGATGCTGCCTCCTAAGACTTTTTTTGTTTTAACTGAATTTGCATTTGTATTAACTAGGTGTGTAATTCTTTCTAATTTTCAAAATATTATCCCTGTTTGATAGTAAAAGTCCTTTGTTATTGGCCCAAGGTGAATTTCCAGCCTCCCTTCACACTCCTACCTAGTCTTGGACCATCGAACTACCTAGGAACTGTTTCTTTCCTGGACTCTTTCACACCCCTGTGTTATCACATATTGTGGTGCTCCATTTGAGTGGCTTCCTTCCTTTTCTCTGCAAGAATCACTGTCTTCTTTCAAGATTCAGTCACCTCCTCTAAGACTCTACAGAACTGGAAGCTTCTTCCCCTGTTTTCCCATTAAAACAATCTGCATAGACCTATATCATAGCCCTTGTTTCATTACTGTGTAAATAACTATTTTCACAGCTGTCACTGCTAGAAGACTGTGATCTCCTCAAAAGAATGTCCCATTTATTTCCATACCTACTCACCCCCAGCTTCCAGGACAGGGCATGGCACATGGCTTGTACTCAGTGATCAAATGAATGAATGAGCATGCATTGATTGGTTGGACACATCAGTACAAATACTGTTTGGTTTTTTGTGTTTTTTTCTATTTTTTTGGCCACACCACGCGGCATGAGGGACCTTAATTCTCCGACCAGGGATCAAACCCATGGCCCCTGCAGTGGAAGCATGGTGTCTTAACCGCTGGACCGCCAGGGAAGTCCCTGCATATACTATTTGGGCAGGACAACTATACATCCTGGTTTTCCTAGGACAAGCCTGGTTTACACAGATATTCCAGGGAAAGAGAACCCCTTTCACTCTCAAAATTGTCCCAATTTGAACAATAAACTATATGCTCACCCTAAGTTTGGAGCACAGTGTAATTACTCATGCACATTGCCCCTGCCTGCCCAGAACTAGGTCATCTCATTTTCCAGTTTCTCAGTTACTTTTCAAATTAACCATTTTTTAAAGTCTTCAAAATTCAAAATTAATAGTTATTCTCTGTACTCAAATCCAGCAACCATAGACCAAGAAAATAAAAATAAAAATAAACACTGTGCTGCAAAATAAGAACAGACAGGTTTCATTCCATTTTCTCATCAAATTCCTATCTACACCAACCTCCCATATGAGCGATGACACCCACTAAACCAACCAATCTCCCCTCTGGTTGAGGCTGCCCACAGTTCAAGCCAAGGGGAAATCGAGTCTGCCCACCCAGGCTGTGTGTTTGCCAGCCACACATCCACCACCCAGGGTTACAACATTCATTGTCTTATTGATAGTCCAGAGGCCCTGACTCAGTAATTACAGTAGAAACTAATAAATCTGCCCAGAAAAAAAAAAAAAAAAAAACATCTCTTTTCCACATCTTTCTACCCAGAGCTTGAAGAAAACACTTCTGAAAGATCAAAGAGAATCAGACTACCTCTTTTATGGAAAAATAAATGTGGTCTTTCACTCTACATACTTGAATTCCATTTGGACTCAAAGATGTCAACACGAACACTCAGAGCAAACGTAATCAAGAAATATTCCAAAGGTCACAAAAGACATTTCTAATAAATCACCAAACTAATTTTCCACACTGATGGAGAATCAACTAAGAAAAGTATGTTTTAAAATCTACATATGAAGGATGCTCAACATCACTAATTATTAGAGAAATGCAAATCAAAACTACAATGAGGCATCACCTCACACCAGTTAGAATGGCCATCATCAAAATATCTACAAACAATAAATGCTGGAGAGGGTGTGGAGAAAAGGGAACCCTCTTGCACTGTTGGTGGGAATGTAAATTGATACAGCCACTATGGAGAACAGTATGGAGATTCCTTAAAAAACTAAAGATAGAACTACCATATGACCCAGCAATCCCACTACTGGGCATATACACTGAGAAAACCATAATTCAAAAAGAGTCATGTACTACAATGTTCCTTACAGCACTATTTACAGTAGCCAGGACATGGAAGCAACCTAAGTGTCCATCAACAGATGAATGGATAAAGAAGATGTGGTATATATATATACAATGGAATATTACTCGGCCATAAAAAGAAACGAAATTGAGTTATTTGTAGTGAGGTGGATGGACCTAGAGATTGTCATACAGAGGGAAGTAAGTCAGAGAGAGAAAAACAAATACTGTATGCTAACATATATATATGGAATCTATAAAAGAAAAAAAAGGTTCTGATGAACCTACTAGGGGCAGGACAGGAACAAAGACGTAGACGAAGACGTAGAGAATGGACTTGAGGACATGGGGAGGGGGAAGGGTAAGCTGGGACGAAGTGAGAGAATGGCATGGACATATATACACTACCACATGTAAAACAGAAAACTAGTGGGAAGCAGCCGCATAGCACAGGGAGATCACCTCGATGCTTTGTGTCCACCTAAAGGGGTGGGGTAGGGAGGGTGGGAGGGAGATGCAAGAGGGAGGGGATATGGGGATATATGTATACATATAGCTGATTCACTTTGTTATACAGTAGAAACTAACACACCATTGTAAAGCAATTATATTCCAATAAAGATAAAAAAATAAAAATAAAAATCAATCAAATAAAATCTACATATGAACAAACCTCAGGAGATCTGAAATATATTCCCTTAATCAGATCACTTAGGAAAAGATTACCATAATTTTTTGTAATTTTAAAAACATTATTTCAGGGCATGAAATTAGAGAAAAACCACAAAACAAATATGAACTAAAAGGAACATTAACTGTCATGTAGTTAATGATTTTGCTTAATGAGGGTAAAGCCTCAAGTATTCAGCCTCTTAAAGTTTCTCTCATTATCTATTGTTTTTCATTAATCCTAGAAGTGCCGGGCAAAGAAACACAAACCACAATTTGCTATGAAACGTTTGCCCAAATCTGCTATGAATTTATTTTCAAGACAAAGTTCATGAAAGGCCAGTTCCTCAGGTAAAGTGGAGTAAATGCCTTCTAAAGGGAAATAAAATTAAACCACTACCAAATGTAAGGTTTCTAAACTGTGTTTTGGGATGTAAAATCCAATTTGACAGACGCCTTATAAACTGTGGCCAATGCCCCATCTGATGAGAATTTCTGTGGTTTTGTTTTTACCTATACTAACGGGTTTGTAATTTATAGTGACATATATATGTCTACACTATGTTGGATATGTCTATACATAGATAAATATGGTGGCATCTCTTTCTTATGTAAAATCGATGGGAAATAAATCTTGTGATTTAGTTGTATCTTTTTTAAATCACTGAGTTTGCATTAAATACTTGACAGACTGATGCCTTGTGGGATACGATTTGGAAGCTACGCTCTCTCTGATCTTTACCAGATGTTTCACTGGTGGTGTTTCAGCCTCAAGAGACAAAGAGGATATTAATGTTAATTTTATTTATTTAATCACATCAGGCAGATTTGATAAAAGGGAAAATTCAATATTTTAGTAATTTACCAACTCTTCAGAAACATCCATAGTAGCAAAAATGTTTTGAAGATCATTTTATATTAAAAGCAGAAAGGCTGCATTGTAGTTGTTAGGGGAAACACTCTATTTTACCTTTAAAAATGGGAGCAATGTGACAGATTTGTCAGTTCCACTTTTAACTCTAGAGGCAAGGAGGTGGCAATGACATGCATTACTCAGCAGTCTCATCCCAACCTTTAACTGACTATTAATTGTAGAGAGAGAATACTCTGCATATGAAATGGACACTCAGTTGAAAGCCTTCTGCCACTACCAGTGCTGCTCTGTTATCTTCTTATCCCTTGTCTTGAATTTCATTCCAAGGGAACACGTAATTACCCTAATCATTGTCAGGACACCTATGATAATGAAAATGTACTTGCTACTAAACAGTGCCTCCCTACGCCTTAACTGAAATGACAAGGTAGGCTTTCATCTATCTAGAGTTCAGTGTCAGAATGTGGAAGCTTTTAGAGCCCTAGTTCTCACCCTTCTGCACTTTAGAATCATCTGGAAAGCTACACACCCCACCAATTACATCACAGACTCTGGGGGTAGGACCCAGTTTGTAGGTATTTTATAAATCTTTTCAGGCAATTCCAATGTCAGCCAAGGTGGAAAACCACCTCCTTGGAGTAAGTAGGCAATGGCCAAACAACTTTCTAGTCTTAGAAAAATCGCTTAATTTCCCTAGGCTTTTTTCTCCTATCTGAAAAACTGGTATGTGTGGAAGGGAGTTAAGAGTATTATACTCATTGATTTTCTTTTCTTTTCTTTTTAGATAAAAATATATATTTATAGTTATAAAATATTTCAAACAGGCAGCAAAACATAGAAAATATTATAAGATACCTATGACAGCTGTATTGCCACCACCAAACATTTTAATATTCTGCCATATTTGTTTCATTTCTCTCCCTCTTTGGAAAAAAGATAAAGCAAAATCCCTACATCCCGTATCTTCCTATTTCTTTCATCTCTAGAAGTATCCACTATCCGAAGGTTATCCTGCCTACATGATTTTATTGTTTAATCAAGTATTTATGTATCTACAACAACTGTATAATACTGCTTAGCATGTGTTTAAATATACATAAATTATATTATACTGTATATACCCTTTTGCATGTAATTGTTTCATTCAACATTGTTATCTATTTATCCATGTTGTTATCTATCAATCTATAAATATATCGATTTATATATAGCTTCTTAATTTTAAATTCCTTTATATTATTTCATTAGGAATAAACCACAGTTTGTTGACTTACCTTATCTATAGACAGATAGGTTATTTGTATTTTTTTAAAAAAACAGAGGCATGGGGACTTCCCTGGTGGCGCAGTGGTTAAGAATCCACCTGCCAATGCAAGGGACATGGGTTTGAGCCCTGGTCCGGGAAGATCCCACATGCTGCGGAGCAACTAAGCCCATGCACCACAACTACTGAGCCTGGGCTCTAGAGCCCACGAGCCACAACTACTGAGCCCAGGTGCCACAACTACTGAAGCCCGCATACCTAGAGCCCGTGCTCCGCGACAAGAGAAGCCACCACAATGAGAAGCCCGCGCGCCGCAACAAAGAGTAGCCCCCGCTTGCAGCAACCGAAGACCCAACGCAGCCAAAAATAAAATAAATAAATTTATTAAAAAAAAAAAAACAAAGGCATGTCTTCCTGCCACCAAGAGTTGCTCTAGGATAGATATTTAGACATGGTTTTGTTGGATATGCTCATCTTCATGTTTGCTAGATATTCTCAAAATTTTTTCCAAAGTGGTTACACTAATTTACTCTCACTAACAATGTTAAAACATTCCCTTCTCCATACCCTCCAATACTTGACATTATGAGAATTTATTAATTGTTGCCAATATGAAGATTGTGGAGTGATAACTAATAATTATGCTTAGATGATATTTTCCTGAAGTCCCTTCTAGTCAGGTAATTGTGGTCACCACATTAATGCCAAGTCTTATCAAAATAATAAAATAAAGGATGTGGGGAAAAAAAGCCTTCTTCCGTATTTTACAATGAATTTACTTTTCCTCAAGAAATGTCTTACATGGCTAAAGCTGGCCCATAACCCATAAATCAGGCCGTAAAAGAGGAATGGGGACATGGCCCCAGCTCTGTATTTATTTTCTTGTATTCCATAATCCAATGTTACTTAAAAAGCAAACGGCCCAATAGTCAAGCCAAAGCAAATACTATGCATTTTGCCAGGCAAAATGTCTGTGGAGAAATGAGTCAATTCATACAAGATTCAAAGCTGTCTTTGGTCAGTGACATTTTTGTGAAAATCTGTGGGTGGGTAAAAGTTTTACAAAATTCCTTTTTGCTATTGGATAAAATTCATCCAGGAAAAATAAGCAAAATTTAAGTGGCAATCCACATTCCCCCTAATTCCCTTATTAACACTCCCTAACCTTCCAGCCCAACTGCTTTCTTTTGTGCACAAAGGCCAGGATCAGTGTTTCTGATCCTGGCAACAGAACCCTGTCCCTCTGCTCACTCTGCCCTGATCAGATAGGCTTTCTCATGAGAAGTACTGGCAGACAGAGTGTGTCTGATCTCATTCAGAGCACACGTTCCTGGGAACGCTACCGAGGTGTTGCACACTCTTCAACTTAATGGCAAAAAGACCTACTATGGTAAAAACATTCTCAGTGTGCACTCAGTTGGAACACTTACTATGGCTACTGTTAGGGATGGTTAGTGTACATCTATAGTTTGGGGTTATTCTTTACATTGTCCATGAAACAGGGGTTTGGGAAAGAAACTAATTATAAGGCTCCATTACTTGCTCTGACTTGAGAATTTGAAACCTTACCATCTCAGAAAAACATAAAAGAATTCAGCAAAGTTATACCTGGGAATGCTCAAACGTTCTGATAATTCTGAGATTCATCAATGTTGAGGTTGGTCTAAGCTCAGGAAGGTCTCAATAGAATGATCTGGCACCTACTAATTGCTTTATTAGTAGACAGAAGTGAATGGACTCAGGTGTTTTTAATATAATATTGCCATATTCCAGTTTCTGATTTAACTGAGGTCCGTCTGTCTGCCTGCTGAGGCCTTTACTTCTCAAGGCCTTTGCCGACGGCTGGGAATATCTCTGTAATCAAGGCCAAGAGCGGAAAGAGAGCAGCTGGTTTGGCTCTCCACAGAAACAGTTAAGAATGAGATCTACAGAAGGGTGGAGTTGCTTGGGTGGGAAAGGGAAAAGAAACCATTCTCTCCTTCCAGTAAGTTAACCAAATAATAAATTAACAATCCTCCCCCAGTTCTGTCACCTAAAGTCCTGAGAGATCTGAATCTCAGAGTTCTGGGTAAGACTGAGGAGTTACAGTCAGAGACGCTGAGGATGTGTTCCCCCATGCATGAGATGGAATTTGGCATCAAGGGAGGACACCAGTGGCAGCCTCTTACTGTAAGCAGGCTGTCACTGAAGAGCCCTTTCACACATCCTCCTTTTCACATGACTTCCAGAAGCTCATTGTGCTGCCTGTAGTCATGGTCACCAAACACAATTGGGTCATCACATCTTTCTTGGGTCAGTAAGCTAAGTGAGTGAAAATGATGACTAACTCTAACTATGGTCCACAGAAAATTAATAGCAGTTAAACATACGTAAAACAGAAGTGGACAGGGTCTTATAATTTAAACTGCTCCTAGCCTTTGCAGCATGTGACACAGCCACAAAAACCCAAAGATCACTTCATGTCTCCAAAAGAAGAATGTGGTCATTTTACTTGGCAAGGATCTTGAGCTTTGAATCAACTACCATCAGTTTCTAAAAAAGTGAGAGATGAAACTGTTCAGTTTTAAGAGTTCTTTGTGTCTGGATTCCAAGAGTGTAAAGACTGGTTTTGCAAGAGGAAGAAAAATGCATCTTTTTCAGATGCGCATCCACATTAAGCACAATGCCTTCCCTCCATGGGCTACAACTTGAGAGGACTGCTAAGCTTTCAGAGCAAAATTATTTGCTGCCAGTTAGCTACAACCCTACAAATCAAGCAGATGACAGGCAGCAACATAACAGTTTTCACAAGACACGATGCTCATGATATGTACGTTTTATATCCCTGCTAAAAATATACAGTCCCAAGGCAAGAACTGCAGCATTAGTCAGCCCCTAAGAAACCCTGTTTTGTACAATACATTTGCACTATAACATGTGATTTGATGCTCTGTGGGTCTAGATTTGATATGCTATTAAATCTAGCAATCTAAATTTTGCAAAGATTCCATCTAGAAATGG
The DNA here is from genome assembly GCF_964165515.1 of Mesoplodon bidens. Classification (NCBI taxonomy): domain Eukaryota; kingdom Metazoa; phylum Chordata; class Mammalia; order Artiodactyla; family Ziphiidae; genus Mesoplodon; species Mesoplodon bidens. The sequence continues at coordinate 73,564,529 of NC_138162.1, read as the reverse complement.
GGAGTAGGCAGACTAGGGGAGAGAGAAAAATCACCTCCCATACCCATCTTGAATAATACCATGAAAAGCTATGCAGACGCCTGCAAACATTCACCTCTCAGCTTATTCTTTCACTGAAGTATTTCTATTTCTAATAGTCATCATGCACATAAGCAAAAGTCAACTTTATAAAGTTATACGCCTTTTCAAAATCTGGGGATAGTGGGAAAATAGGGAAATCCTTTTGTACAAAAATTAGTTTTGCAATGCAAAAAAAAATTTTTTTTTGGATAATTCAAGCTTATATGTTTATTTCAGTAAAGCCAAATCCAGCAAACTATTTTCAGCCAGGATTAGTCAGAACTAAAAGGCTGGACTGTTTTCCTTCAGAGACTGAATGTCTTTCTTGCCTGCAATAGGCCAGTGTGTTCCAAACAGAGTAAATGGAATTGCCTTCAATTGCTTGTCTCTTTCTGGCATTTTTAATGCAGAACCTTACAGACAGAGTAAGGTTTTGTTGGCTGGAATGTAATTATTCTTTTCAGTCATATAACCTGGCATTCTTACAATGTATGAGCTTCAAGTTTTCCTTAAGAAGAATCATAACATGGGGCATAATGTAAGGACAAGAAATGCAATTTCATTCCTCCAGAAATTCTTAAAACTCTTTCAAAAATACCTACGGGATGGTGAAAAAGCGCTTCTAATACTTGCCTTACAACTATCACCTGTTTGGTTTGCTTTTACATGAATCCGACAACTTGGCCAATCTATAATCAAGCATAAACATGGTAAACATGGCCCAGGTTCTTTATTATCAAGACATACTACAGAAAGAAGGGACTCTGGCTGGGGGAACCACCATCTAAATAAGTTCCTTTTCCAAATGATATATATTTTTACACATTTAGTGACCTGTAGCATATTCAATATCCAGGGAATACCTAAAATTCTCAGATTCTTAACTCTAAAAGAAATATTCCTGTCCATCTAAACTAATATAAAACATATGCTCTTCTTTTTCCAAGAGTTAAGCGAGCTGTCTGAGATTGTGCAAAGCCACCCTGGGATCCCAAGGGTGATGTCCTGCTTGTAAACCCTGAGGGTTTCTGTTAGGTGTGAAATGTTTGTGCAACCATCTAAGAGTCATGTTATTCAAAAACAGTAAATTCTGCCAAGAAACAGAGATAGTTCCAGGATTGACGTTGTGAAAGGGGGAAGTGGGGAGAAAGAGACACCATGCCCACTTCCTTCAACACCAAAGACACAGTTCCCTCTGGGTTCTTTCTCCTTATACATTTTCCACCAAACTCCCTCTCCTTAAAGTTCAGTGAGATCCAGTAAGACTCTGCTCCTGTGGTAACCCTGAGTGTTTTCATGCTGGCTATAAATCATTAACTAGTCTTACAACCTTGGAGGGTGCAGTGTGCAGGCGTGTGGGTGTATGCAGCAACATTTTTACTAGCCAAGTTGCTAAGTGTGAGTTCCTTTCCAAATATCAGAACCACCCCTCTAACCCTAACACTCACCCAGTTATTGGAGGGAAGGGAAAATCACTGAATATTTACTTTGGAAAATAGCTAAAGCTTGCTGGTGGTGCAGTGTGTGTTCCTCTGCCCTGCACATTTCAGCAACTTCAAGTTGGTGCCTGGTGGAAATCAATTTTCCAAGACTTTGGACAGTGTGGCAGTGTGAACCTCCCCTGATCATGTACATCTGCAGAAGAGAATCTAGAAGTGGAGATATACCCCAGCCACTAATAATTAAAGAAAACTTCCCCTTTCTCAGGCTGAAGAGGAGTCAAATCTCATGGATACCTAGACCCCTAGCATCCGAACTCCATAAAAGAAATGCCACCTAACTTGTGGCGGCATTTGTTAAACCACATACACCTTCAATGAACTCCCGTGGGCTTTAGGCAACTCACCGAACACTTGTTGGGCTTCTCCCCCGAGTGGACTCTCATGTGAATCAGCAGTTTATAGCGGGCATTGAATGGCTTGTACCTTCGAGGACAACCGGCCCAGAAACAAGTGAAGTCTTCCCCTTTGCGCTGATCTATGTGAACCTTCTCGATGTGCCGCACAAGTTCCTCCTGCTGGTCATACAAGGCGCTGCAGTCGATCCAGCGACAGCAGTGCTTGCCCCCAACGTCTTCCATCTCCCCATCCTCCTCCAGGGCGGCCTGAGGCAGGGCCAGCGGTTGGGTGTGGTGGACGAGCTCTGGGTGATGCAGGTGCGGGTGGGCGTGGTAGGGGGGAGGGGGGCCTTGGGGCGGAGGTGGCAGAGGAGGCAGAGGGGGTGCCGGGGGCAAGTCCAGGGCACCGCCCGGGAAGTCATCCAGGCGCTCTGTCTTTAGCAGGCCCACCGGCTGGCCGTCAGAGTCCAGCAGGCCATGCTGCACCACCATGTTGTTGACCAGGCTGGGCTGCAGGCCGCCGTGCTCCAGCTGTTGCATGCGCTCATACTCCGGCACGCTGTCCTCGTCGTAGGCTGGAAGAGCCAGGCCGCCACTGGCCACCCGCATGCCCTTCTGGCTGCTTGGCACCGAGCATGGCTGGGGAATACAACTGCCGCGCACCCCCAGGAAATGCCCATAGACCTCTGGCTGTGGGGACATGTTGGCCGGGGAAGACCTCGACCCGTTGATGTAGGCGACCAAGGACGTGGGCGAGGTGCGGATGATGGTATTGAAGTCTATCCCAATGCCATCGGACAATGGGGACAAGGACAGTGCTCTCTTCTTGGAGCGGGCCGAGTGGGACCTGGCCGAAGAGTGCCGGGGACTAGGGTAAGGAGAGTGGCTATTTTCCATCCCGAACAGGTAGGATGGCAATGAGTTAGAGACACTGTTGCTGGGCATGGCTGTCCCAGAAGGAAGGCTGAGGAGGTCCCCTAGATCAATGCCATTCTGAGAGCTGTGGTTGGAGGAGAGCGAAGGGAGAGCCCTGTAGCCGTGAGACCACTCTTGTTTCACGCTCAAGGCTGACTGACTTTCTGTCAGACTCAAAGTTGAGGATGCCAAAGACTCACGCGAAATAAGGGACCTGGAACAGCAGCCAGAAGGCAGGGGGAAAAAAAAAGACAAACATTTTAGCAGGATATGGATTGCCTAAGAGCGAAAAGAACATTGCATTGACAATCCCTTAAGTATTTCCCCTAATTACATTCTCGGCTAAACACACATTCTTTGGCTAAGATAAAACCCAAGGCTTTTAGTTCCAGGTAAATAACATTTTACCAAGAAGAACCATAAAAGCTAATGCTCACTGGAATAATAAAACAAAAAGATCTACTGTTATAAATAATCTTAATACTTTAAATGATAATAAATAGTCCTTGCTTTATTTTTAAATATCTTTTTGTAATACAGGGAAAACATCAGAGACCTAGGAATAATTATTGAAGCTTGTTATGGCAAACCAAATAAACAAGTATTTATTAAGCATCTACTGTGTGCAGCACACTACAAATAGGCATTGCAGAACACAAGTCTAAAGAGAGTCCCAGCCTTTGAATGAAATCTGTTTTGTGAGGTAAAACATAAACCTATGCTAAATTTGAAAAGAAAAAAAAAAAGTAAATCCTCAAAGTCATCCAGGGGACCTAATAATAATTTCACAAGTTTATTTCACTGATATTAAGGAATTTTAAATGTTTCTATAAAAGACAGCAATTCACACTATAAGTACTCAGTCACAACATCAAATTGCCCCAGAAATAAAATATATATAAAATACAGCTGTAATATATATGGGAGTGACAGCCTGAAATCAAGTCATATTTGGAATTATGCATATTTGGGCCGTGCAGGGTTTAATCACACCTGCTAGTTTTGGATCTTCCATGAACTGTTGTCCTTGAATCAGAGCAGATTTGGACTGAGAGCAAAGCATCTGCTTTAAGTACTTCACTTTTGCAACAATTCCTCTCCTGTCCTTCTTACCCTTTACAAAACATGCCTCACATGTCACAACAATTAGCTGAATAACAGAATGCTTTGTAATGTAGTCTGGCCACTTTAAAATTCATTTTGTTTTACTATGACATCATTGCCTTAAAAATCATTGAAGAGAAAAGCTATGCCCTTTGGATGGAAAATTTGTCACAAAGAGGCTGGACATAATTCATAATTCACTGTACTTCCAACTCAGAATAGTGTATATCAGAAAAACCTGACTTCTTTATATGTACTTGCACTGGCTTTCTACAGAGATCTTTTTTCTGACAAAAAATTTAAAATAAAATATTGTATAGAATGTCTATCTTCCCAGAATGAACCCATCTACTACTTCCAGCTGTTATACAGCAACCTGTTGCAAAAGAACTGAGGGAAAAATAGAAGCATTCTCATCCCATCTCTTCCTCTTACTTCTTTTCACAAAATGGAAGCCAGGAACACTGTTTCCTACAAGCATGAGAAATTAGCAAGAAAACATCTCGGCTCTGAAATGCCCAGTATAAGGTGGTAGATAACACCATTGTCGATGTGGTGAAGTAATGTTTACCGATGACAAACACAGCAGGAATTTACGTCCAGTTGCCCTTGACACAGATTTCTTTTCCTCTGCCCAGATCCTTATATTTGGACTGAAGTCCTTCTGCAAGCCCCAGAGTGGTTTCTGAACCATCTGTTTTTTAATTCCCCATGGACACTTTCAATTATTTTCCCAGCATACCTGCAGCTTGTAGCTCTCCCTGCAGAGCTCAGCTGAAGGCTCCTGGTGATAGGATGTCAAGGGCCTTTTGGTCCCTTCCCCAGGGAGATACAGAATTGCTTTCTGACCCAAGTCAGATCAGTAGTTGTGTCATATATGAGGCAAAAACAACTGACTTTGCTTTACACCCTAAGGTTGAGATGGTTTATATAACATTCTCAAATGGTGCATTTGCCTGGTCACTGTCATACTGGAGGATTTCAGATTTTCAAGCAGTGAATGGCAGGCAGAAAGTATTTTACCCATCTGTATATACTTTGCATTTGAAATTATATTATTTGGTTTGAGGGCTGCCTATAGTGAGACATGTTCATTTGTTCCATTGTCAAGAGATGTTTCTTATTTTTCTCAAAATACACCTAAAGTATAGTTCGATTTAAATTTGAGCATAACCCCATGCAGGCACATTCCTTAACTCCTTGGACATCTCAGTTTTCTAAGACAGTTATCATATATTTTTCAGAAAGCAAATTCTATGCTCTATTCACTAAGGTAGTTATATGAATGGAGAACTCTCTCTTCTATCTTGAACACCTAATAAGAACAAAATTTCCAACAAATGGCCTTTGCCTAGCAGCCCACCTCCCTTCTGAGCAATTACCCAGATCTTTTAATATTTCAAAGTTCTAATCCATGAAACCTGCCCCAAAGATAGTAGCTGTCAGTAAAAGTCCTCTTTCCAGAAAAATTATATACTGTCTGTACTGAGCCTTAAACAGCTAACTTCAAGCATCTGTGGGTGTTATCTTCCTCAATAAAATTCAACGTCCTCCAAAAAAAGGGGTCATTTTTATCTCCGCCAGTACCCACCAGAGTGTTAAGTTTTCCAAAAAAATGTTGATTAAGGTGAGTAATCAATCAATATAATGATAACCATCATTTTTAACTTATGAAGTATTTTCCCTTTGTATTATTTCATTTAATACAGCCTGTGAAGTAAGTAAATTGGATTGTTTAAATAACCTCTGTTTTACAGAGAATAAAACCAAGGTTCTGTGAAATTCCTCCCAGTGACACCAAAAAAAGGACCAAAACTCCTTAAAGAAGTACAAATAAAGCAGCATTTGATAGGCAGTCACCTAGCTGGATCACATACATCCTCCACTGTTTTCCCCACAACATACCCCACATGTGGTCCATGCTGCTCTGCTTGATTAAAAGACCTGGTGTACGAGGCTTAAAGTCACACGAGCTACAACTGGAACACACATTTTCTGTTCTCCTTCTGAAACAATATGCTGAATGACTGTGAAAGATTGCAAAGAACTCTTGCCTATAATCCCTGCTGCTACCCACACCAAGCCTATGGGAAAGAAAGGGACAAAGAGCTGTGGTTCTATCACCATACTTAGAGAAATCTCCATTTCCAATGTTCATCTAATCCTAAACATATTATTTCTGGTGACTGGTTAATTTGAAGCTATATGTGAAAGAAAGATAACTCAAACAAAATAAAAGTAATATGAAAAACTCAGAAACCAACAGTGAAATAGGTTAGGGTAGCTGGTGAAGCAAGAGCTCAGTAATTCTCATGGGGCCGTAAGAGGTGTAATGACCAAGCTGAATTGCTTGGTTCAACGCCAAGCTCAAAAGAAATACTAACGTATATATGACAAGGAATTCCTCAAAATGATGCTTAAGAGAATGACTACATATATATGTATACATATATATGCATATATGTCATGAAAAAGAGATGTGCAACAAAAGAGTTACAGAAGTGATCCAATAAAGTATTACTTATAATAATGAAATAAAGGGACATAAATGCCCAGTAATAAGATACTGATAAAAATTATAGTTTTATTTATATACTTTTTAAAAATATATATATTTATTTATTTATTTTTAGTTGTGTTGGGTCTTCGTTTCTGTAAGAGGGCTTTCTCTAGTTGCGGCAAGCGGGGGCCATTCTTCATTGCGGTACGCGGGCCTCTCACTATCGCGGCCTCTCTTGTTGTGGAGCACAGGCTCCAGACGCACAGGCTTTGTAGTTGTGGCTCACGGGCCCAGTTGCTCCGTGGCATGTGGGATCTTCCCAGACCAGGGCTCGAACCTGTGTCCCCTGCATTGGCAGGCAGATTCTCAACCACTGTCCCACCAGGGAAGCCCCATATTTCTATACTTTTTAATAAAATGGAATCTTGGGCAAGAAGAAGTCATTATATGATGCTAAATATATTTTTACCACAAAAGATTATTACAAAGGAAAGTGTTTATATTAATGAAAAAAGTAAATATAATACTATTATTATAGATCATTATAGATCAATTTGATGGAAAGGGAAACCTATGCTTATGATGTATATGTTTGCCTACAGCTAGAAGGATATATATCAAAATTCCACCCATGGTTGCCTGTGAGTGGTAGGATTCGGGATGACTATCATATACTGTCTTGTGCTTGTCAATATTTTCCACATTTTCTACAATGAGTAAGAATTACATAGATAATCAGGAAAAAACAATAAATTTTACAGCTTTTTATAGGGTGGCCATCACTCAGACTGAACAGTTATGTCCCCATCCAGCTCCCCACCCCCTGTCCCCCTCCCCCGGGCATGACCCCAATACACAAAGCTGATTCTCTCTCCATCTTCTCTTCATCTCTAGATAGCAAAATGCCTTCAGGTTGAACTGTTGCCTCCTGTCCTATCTCTCCTCTTATGGAACACACAAACCAATTTAAGTATCACAAATGAATGTGACCTTTCCAAAGTGTTAAAAGTAAATTCGATATTTCACTAAGCCACTTCCCAACTCCTGTTTCTTTGCTCATCCTGCAAAAAATTATTTCCATAGAAGGACTCACAGAATACATAGTCAAAACATATATATCAGTGCATCTCTAAGATGTTATCTTTTAAGGATAAAAATTTATGCCAAGGAATCAAATATGCCAGAAAACACTGAGATAATGACCCTTCCCTGCCCGACCCATGAAAGGGACTGCACTAGATACATGCATGGCTGGGGCAGCCTGTGCCCTGCCTACCTTCAGTTTCTCCATTAATTATGACTCTCTGCCTTCAAGGCATGGGCTGGACTTGCCACAGACAGGAAGCTGAAGGCTTCCCAATGACATCTACCCCACGAGTACAGTTAATTTTACATGCAATACTCAGCAAGTCTGAAGAGTCCCTCAAGGCATAATCATCAATAGGAAAATGACAGGAGCAGCTTCCCATCACAAAAAAAAATCTCAGGTGAAAAACAAGTTTCCATCTCATGAAAAAATTGGCATAAAAAATGATCCAGGAACTGTGATTTCAGAGTCTCGAATAGCAGCTAGGAGGACAGTGCAGAGACACAAGAGGGGGAAAGGGGGATAAGAGGAAAAGAAAAATGAAGGGGAGGAAGAAGAGGAAGAAACAGAACCCAGAACTACAAGGCATCTCAGCAGATTCCAGTCCCCCAAGAAGAGGAACAGAGGTCCACAGAAGAGAGGTCAAATTCCTTTGCAAAATCACAGTTACAACAGATCTGGGATAAGGCAAAAACTTTGGATTGTATTTCTCCAAGAAGACTACTTACAGAAGATGAAATAATTCATTTCAAACATAGAAATAGACCTTATACATTGCACAGTATTTTGGTTTTATGTCCCCTGTAATATCAACCTTAAGAGATACAAAAATTTGTTTGAGAAGGTAATTTCCCTATTTAATTATCTCCCATGGAGATAGATGTATAGCATTTATTGGACCTACTTATTCCAGCACCTAATCAGACATTGTGTTGAAATGTTATGTAACTCACACATGAAAGTATGTCTTCCTAGATGCATCATAAAGTCTTAAAATTCATGATTTCTATCTTTACTTTTTCAACTCTCTCCCTAAACTTCAACTATTGTATTATGCAGGACCATAAATATTTAAGATACTTGGTTAGATGGGTGAATGTATGGATGGACAGACAAAACAACTGTAAAGCAGCCTTAGGATGCTGCAACACATACACTGAAAAACGAGCAGCTAAGATGGATGCGCATGGAACATCTTATCTTTCTAGGCCATGATATGACCTGCTTCACCAGGAATCAACAGATTAACACACTGGTATTTAGTCACAGAGGCCCCAGAATCTCAAAGTGTGCCTTAATTTCACTCACACTGTTAATACAGCAGGTATTAAACCATTCTTCCCAATTAAGATGATATTATGGCACACACAGTTTTTATACACATTCCCCTACAAAGCTCAAATTAAAAGAGCTGCTTGAGTGTGTGTGTGTGTGTGTGTGTATGTGTGTGTGTGTGTTGTGTGGGCATGCATTCAGTAAGGAAAGGAAAAACAGTCATGAGTGTGATTATACCATAAGAAGGGGAAAAAAAAAAGTAACTTGAGACCTGGTATCTGAAGGAGGTATATTCAGGTTGGCTGCATTCATTGCCCTCTGTAAGCTAGGACTGATCTGGTTGCATGCTGTAGAGACCTGGCTTGCTGGTGGTGAAATGGGTCCCAGTCGCTGAACCATCATGGGACTGCTGGTGACCACTAGATTGTTGCAGCTGCCTTTTCCAATGGACTTGCACTGAGGCCCAAAGCCAAGAGCCCCTAAAAACAAATGAATCAGGTTAGCTTTCATGTCCCTTATATCAGAAATCAGTAAATACACATATGTGCACACATATCAGGACTCATCTATAGAGACAGTCCTTGGATCATCTTTTTTTTTTTTTCAGTATTAGTGACAGAAAAAAGCTTTCTCTAATTCCAATGAAAAATCCATAATGTTACAAACAGAAACCCCTCTATAATCACCACTCATACAAAATATGCTTACATTTTGCTTCTTCTATCTAGAAGTGTCCAGTTATATTAAGAATCATATTTTATCATCTCTTTACCTAAAGGGTTAAGGTGGTAAGTAGATGGGATTACTTGTATCAAACCATGTTTTTTCTAGAATAGCTAATATCTTGAATGACCCAGCAAGGAAAGTTGACACTCCTGAAAAAAACTTGTTTAACTGGTTCATTTCATTCCAAGTCTGGTCTTCCAAAAAGCCTCTTTAAAAGGATATAGACTGGCTGTGACTCTCCAATCTTTATTTTTCCTCTTCATCCTAATATATTTTCATTGGACATACACCCAATTTTTAAAAAAATCAAGATGAGAGAACCCTAAACAAAACATTCATTCTAAAAGTAGCATGTTAACCAAATTTGACATAAATTTTTCATTTCATTAGTAACAATCTTCGAACATAGTAAAATTTGGTACGTATCCCAGAGGGGAAAGGAAAAAAAAGAAACCCTCAAGAATCTGTGCCATTACAGAAACATGAAGAGCAAAGAGGAGAAAGGTAAACACTGCCATGACTCATTTATAAAAAATAATAATAGTGGTTGAATCATTCTAGACAGTCTTTTTACATGGATATACTTTTTCAAACATTTTTTGCAAACTACCTGGTCCAGTCTCAGTTCCCATTTCAAATAAATCAAAATAAATATGATCTCAGGTTTTTCTGGCAAATTGGCTCTAAAATTTTCTCACCAAATTCCCCATCTTGCTCGTTGATATATCTGGGATCAAAGTAGTAGAAAAGCATCACGGTAACTTTCCTTAGCCCTAAGGAGTATAATTTTTTATTTTGTCTTCTCAAAAATTAGGTTAATAGCCAAAAAAATGACTTCTTCATCTTTTGTAACATTCTCTTCCAAGAGCCCACAAACTGAGGATAAACAAGACCTTAGAGTAATCACCAATGCTCTCATCTACGAAACCACATCTCCAAAGTGCTAGGAGAGTCACAGCATCTTTAGCTAGCAGGAAGCCTTCTGTAGTCCAGCCCTCTGGGAAACTAAAATCCAAGTGGTAACTGACTTGTGTCAGTAAACCACACTGAGATTTACTGACAGAGCAGAAACGGAGTCTACAAGAGTGTATTTTCATGGCACCTGTGTCCTTAAGTTTAGGTGCTGGATGCTTAGTTTCTTCCTTGGATACTTTCCAAGATCCAAGAAAGGTCCAAAAGAAATTTCTGTCTGATTTTTTTTTTTCAGATACACAAACCGGAACCTTCCCCTCTCCCTGCAGCTTCCATTTGATGCATTTTCTTGTGCCTTGCAAGATCAGTTATAGATGATAGTCTCTCTGTTTTCATAACTCATATAACACTGTACCATCAGGGCTTCATCTTGACACCAAGAGTAGTGGGTACATTTTTGTGCAATGATCATAAACTTAATATCTTTATAAATTCCAACAAGCTACATGTGATTTGCTTTTCAACCCCCCTTTTTACCTTGGATAAAGGCAGTGTAATGGTTCATATCCTAGCCCAGTATATAAGACACCTGAATTCTATCCCCAGGTTCTATCCCTACCAGCCACTGCTATTAAAAGCAACATTAGATGTCAGGTATTCTGTCAAATTCAGTGTCACATATTCATCTAAGGAACTCATTCGTTTCATGCCTGTTTCCTTCACCATAAAATGGTATTAATATCTACCTCTAAAACAAAGACATATTAGCAGCTGGAAGAGCACACCCAACAAATACTACTTGGTGTCAAAGCACATTAATACATTATTTCATCAAATCTTAGATGCCATATATTATAAGTCATACCATTATTTTATATACCAGTAAGAATAAACTAGTACATGGTGTTAATAGTTTAGAGATAATCTGATGTGAAAATAATGCACACCTTAGCATAGATAAATACCAATAAGATTGCTGAAAAAATTATTTTAACCCTTTTCTTGTTCCTGCTTTTCTCTCTGCTTGGCACAGCCTTACTCTAACTTGTCTACCTAGGAGCATCTCTGTCTTCAAGGTCTTGATTCAAAGGTCATCTTCTCTGTGACTCCCTCTCCCCCACTGCCAACTGGGCAAATCTGACCAATTCTTCTTTTCGTTCCCCCACAGTCTTTCGTAACACATTTGCCTCAGCACCTTCAGGGAACGGAAATGTTTACATGCCTGTCATCCGTTTATACTTTATTGCTTTTTAAAGACAAAGCTCTTGTCTGAGATATCGCTGCTTCCTCAGCACCTAGCCCAGGGCCTATACAGTACACAATAAAGTCTGTCAATGAAGCTAAGAATGAATGAATGAAGGAATGAATGAAAATAAAAGATAGTTATACATGATATTAAATACTGACACATTATTTCCACTGAAGCCCCCCTGGTCGTCTTGTCTAAAACAGTGCCATTTTTCAAAAACAGACTCAAACTAAGTCAATCCTTTGATGTTTCTCCACAGTGTGGCTAACTAGGTCTGAATGGAAGATGAAGCTGTGGGAGTAGTAACTATAAATCCATCTCCCTGGACTAGAATTTTACACTGGTCAAGGCTGCCCTTGTAACCCTATACCCTGGATCCTCACATTCACAGTATTTTCTCCGTCTGTAATAAAGAAACATTAATCCTCCCCTCCCCACTGTCTCCATCATTTTCACTATAACACCTCCTACTCCCAAATTCACTGGTCAACTTGAGCCTCATCTAACCATAGAGGAGTGACAGCTTCTGACTATCACATACGTTTAGCACGAAGCTATATGGTAAATTTCTTGGGAACACGTTATGTTTGTGGAGCAGCTATAAGAATGTTCTGTAAAGTGGCATCATCACTCTCACACAGGGAGGCAAATAACAGTTTGACCAAGAACCACTGTGCTTAATGCAACCATCTAACTCCAATTTTTTTTCATAATGCCGGACAGAATGAACACCTCCAGACGGCTCAGAATTGTGTAGTGCATTGTAGTAGGCTCTGGAGACAACCTGCTTGGGAACCCCCAACCCAGGTTGGTTGTGTGACTTGGGCAAATTACTTAAACATTTGTGTTTACTCTATGTGTTCTCATCTGTAAAATGGGAATAAAAATAACACCACTTTATAAGGTGTTATTGTGCATCTAGTATTAATTACACACACAAAAGACTTCATACATTGCCTAGGGCATAGTAGGTACTTGATGGATGTTAGCTGCATTTTTTGTTGTAGTTGCTGTTGTCATTATTGTTCATGCCTATCATCGCTTTTTTTTTTTTGCTACGTTCTCTTTCTTGAAGTAAGAAGAAAACAGTTCTTTATAATTCCTTGCACAAAACAAGATACAAGTAAATGATACTATTTAATTCTCTACCCATTTCTTTCTGCTTTGAGCCTGGAGCCAACTTTTTTAAAACCAGGTGTCATCACAGACAGAAGAAAAGTTTTCAGCCGGCCAAGTTTGAACATTCCTTGGCTTGTCATTCCCTGAAAACAAACCGTACAACTTTTCTGACTACCAGATGTGCCAACTACTTGTATGCTGGTTTTCATTTTGAAATACTGCTTATTTTTAGAGACTGTACAGTGTTTCTTAAAAATGTGTTTACTGCTCAAATAAGGATTCGAGTGGATGGCATTCTGAGTACTACATATATTCTAGCCAAAAGCACTGCATGCTGGTGGGGAGCGCAAACGTTTTGCATTTCCTGAACTGAGAGGTCATCTTAGCAGGGGCATGTTTTTAATTAACATCTTCATTAGTTGAAAGAGTTCTCTTGAAGTCAAATAGTTGACTATGTTGCAATTACCCCTGCTGAGGCTGCAACTTTCAGAATGATTTATGTTTATCCACTGGTTCCTCTAAAAATGACAGAGATATTGGGGGAACAGAAATAGCATATATATATATATATATATATATATATATATATATATATATATACGTATATATATATATATATGTGTATATATATATATATATATATATATATATATATATATATATATGGGAGGTGGGTAGGGAGAAGTAATCAAAGTTTTTTTTTATTGTAATGGTTCATCAACTGACACTAATCAAATGCCAACCATGAGCTGGGCAGTCCCTGGAGACAATGGTGAGCAAGATAGACAGAGTCCCATCTCCCCACAGAGCCCACAGTCTGCCCATGAAGAGGAATACCAAAGCAACCATTATATAAAAGAGATCCCTGCTCCTAGGTTGAGTCATATGAAATGTCTTTCTTTACAGGTCAAACATGATCAAATAAGAGCAGTTTCTATATAGTTCAACCTAACACATATGCAGAGTGTTTTGGAAACAGAAATAATGCATATCAGTATATGAGTTCTGTCTCACCCACCCACAGGCTGTGCAACACTGAGCAAGGTCCTTAAAAGTCTCTGTGCCTCAGTATCCTGTCCCTAAAATTAGGACAGTAATAGTACCTAATACAGGGTTGTTATGAGGATTGAAAGGGTTAGTATATATTATTATATGCTTTACCATCTCTAAGGATCAGGGTTTTCTTCCCAATCTTTCACTTTAAAACATTTCAAACCTACAGAATAGTTGTAAGTAGTACATGAATCCTCTTTATCTAATTTATCAATTGATAAATTCCATCTGTCGATCTATCTATTCATCTATCCATCTCTGTATATATAAGATTGTTTTAATTATCATTAATTTGTTGAACTATTTAATAATAAGCCATAGATTTTATGCCCTTCACCCCTAAATACATAATCATAACACAATCATCAAATTCAAGACATTTAGCAATGATATAGTACTAGTACATGATACACAATTTATAGTCAAATATTACTAATTATCCCAATAACACACTTTAGAGCAACTGTTTTCGAATCCAGGATCATGCATTTCAAGGAAAGGTTTTGCTGAGATGGAACTTCAAGAATGGAAGAGTAGATCAATGGACACCCGGGCACTGAAGGTTGATGGAAAAGTAGAAAATCAGAGAAAGAAAAGAAGTGAGAGGTAACAGCGCACAGCACAATAGTTAAAAACATGGATTTGTACCCTAGCTCCACCACTGAATGGCCACGTGTCCTTGGGCAAATTACTCAAGCTTTCTGTGCCTCAGTGTTCTGATATCTAAAATAGGGTTAATACTAGTACTTACATCACTGAGTTGTTCTGAGGATTAAATGATCTAATATGTGTAATATATTTAGGGCCTGGCACTTAATAAATACATTATAAATGTTAGTTATATTTTATTAAAGAACTCATTTCTGGTACCTTTCTGATATTTCTAGCACCTCTTTTCCTGAGTGACCAAGGATGGCATGCTGATACCTCCCCACCCAAGGCCTTCCACTCAACACACAGTAGACTTATCCTCCCATCTATGGACTCCAGACTTCAGGCCTTTCCTCACTCCCATCTTATCTTACTCTTAGACTCTCCCCAGCTTTCATTCATATTCCCCCTTAGAACTAGAAATAAGATATTCTTGCATACTAGACATACTAGTTTTGCTATATAGTGTTTTGTCAAATTTGTAATGTTTTACGGCTGAAATACAGTAGTGACAACTTCATGAATACATGTGACTGTGTAATGTGTGTAACGTGTGTAACTGAAATACAGTTAAGGCAAGGGTAAATGACTAAGAACACCAAAGGATGAGAATCAGAATGAAATAGCTGGCTTCTTTATTCAGGGGCAAAGCATTTAAATTTAGTGTATGTTACAAATGCTCGAAACTGCACAAAACTTATGAGAGGTAAGGACTACTGAGTAGAGCATCCTGCCTCCATGGAGCTTACAGCTCTGTAGAGATAAGACGCACTCATCTAGGAACAATCAGATAATGGTACTAGACTGTACAGAATAAAGCATGAGACTGAATCATAGAGACAGGAGTTCAGAAAAGGTGGAAATCACTGTTTACCAGATAATTCACTGAAGAAGAACAATTTTAACCAAAAAGGCATTTCCCAAAGGTCTTCAGGAAGTCCAAAGGTTTTCAGTGATAACAAATAAGGTGGGGTCATGGAGAGATCCATAGTCAAATAGCTTTGGGAAACTCTAATACAACAAAGTTAAACATATCTCTTTACTACAGGTCTTCTCAGAGCCTTTAAAAATTGCAAATGCTGATAATAAATCTCCCAGAGGAGCAAATAATATGCAAAATATATTTGTTTAGGGTACTTGTTTTCCCCTATGACTCAACCAAGACTGGCATACTAAAGAACACTCTTTAGAAAACAATGAGGTAAAACATGAAGGAAAAACGAGCACATGAATGGGAAGGAAATAGTAAGGTGTAGACATGGAAACAGAAGGGAGGAGGCATGGTATGTGCTAGGGAAATGAAGAGAAGTCAGGGTTGCCTGCATGAGGGGGCTTGACCAGAAAAAAGGGAGAAGACAGACTTAGAGGACTTGTTTAATCAGCCTGGTGGGCCTGATTTAACAACTGGACATTATGTATTCACCAATGGCCCCAAACCTGGCTGCACATTAGGGTCACCAGGAAAGCTTTTCAAAAATGCAAATTCATAGGCTTCACTTCAAACCAACTAAGCCAGATGATGCTGGTGTAACTGGCCTGCTGACATGCACCTGGGACCCTGTGCTATAGATAGCGGTGCATCCCACTAGAAGCCAAGTTCACCCAAGATTAATCTGGTGGAGATGGGGAGAAAGGATGGAGGAGTACATGAACCAGAAGCTGGACAAACAATGAGGAGAAGCCCATGTGGTAGTAAATGACAGCGTAAGAAGGCAACGGTTAGGGAAGCAAGTTAAGAGTAAGATTGTGGATTATATAATTGGTTGATAAAGATTTAGAAGATCAAGTTTAAAAAGGAGGAGGAGGTCATATAAAGGCTATTTTTGTAACTCCAATCTGAAATTAATTACTTGATCCCAGATAATAAATAGATTAAATCCTAACCCAGATTAATGAAGATTCCCACGAATTGGGCAATCTCCCACCACTCTGCCCTCAGGAAACCTACCAAGTTTATCCCAGAAAGAATATAACTTTCACACTAACACTCTTCTAACCTTAGTCAGTATTCAGGAATGTTGGCCACAAAGTATGGAATCACCAGCATTACTCATTTTTATTTTATCCCTGCATTAAATGCAATCGTATTTATACTCCGAGAGATTAAAAAATATCATATTCCTTTCTGAACCACTCAGTGCCCTGGATTCCTGGACATGAAGTCTCAGTCTTGCTCCCCACCACTGGGCACTCCTGATAACATGTTATTAAGAACACATAGCTCCAAACCACCTCATAAAGATGTAAAGATATATTAAACAGCATTCCCAAAGTTTATATTCTAAAGTCCCATCAGTCAGCTATTGTACATCAATTATCAACTAATTAGTACAGAGTGCTTATGCTGACCCTTCTGTTCTCTCTTGTAATGATTTGCCAAGTTAACTGAAAGCTGCTTTGCTCCATAGAGACTCTTAGTATAGCAAGAGTGTTAAATAAAGTTCACCAACAATTAGCCTAGAAAACCAAAGAGGAAATGTAAGCACATTTTACTGCTTTTCCCTCAACAAATTTTCTAACAATCCCATGAGAAGAGAGTGGATATATTTGTTAAACAAGCAAACCATTACTCTGAAAAACTGAAATACCAGTACTGGCATAGTTCAGTAATTCATCTCTCACTGATCAGGTATTCTTTTATTGTGCCCCTGCTCTGTGCTACAGTATATACTCTAGGGAGTGTGGATATACAGAGGGGCTAAACAATTCTTGCTTACCATCTAATTTAGTAGGCTTACATCAAGGCTTACACATGGGATTAATCTGTGAAAATATATGAATTCAAGGTGAAATTATACTTACTCTATAAAAATAGGACTTCCACAAATATAAGAAAGGATGAGAAAAAAAAGGAGGAAGGAAGCATACTTAATGGGAGAAAACTGCCTCAGTTTCCCAAAGCCCATGAACAGGTCACATTTATTAAGCACCACCTGTGGGCTTGGTGCTGTGCTGTACTAATGGAGTCCCAGGCCATTGGGTTTTCCCCTAAAGAGCTTCTGAACAGTTGGAAAGAGTTTTAATCAACAAATGAAACAATTAGGAAACACCCAATCTTTTTCTTAATTGAATGAAAGATTCTTTAAAATTTATAGTGTTTTACAATTTTCAAAAGTTTCACACACATAATTTCATATAATCCCATAATAACCTTATTTCCCCTATCCCTATATTGCCCCCACTTCCCTCTTCCCACTGGTAACCACTAGTTTGTTCTCTATATCTGTGAGCCTGCTTCTTTTTTGTTTTATTCACTAGTTTGTTGTATTTTTATATTCCACATATAAGTGATATCATACAATATTTGTCTTTCTCTGTCTCACTTATTTCATTTAGCATAATGCCCCCCAAGTCCATTCACATTGTCACAAATGGCAAAATTTCATTCTTTTTTATGGCTAATATTCCATTGTGTGTGTGTGGGTGTGTGTGTGTGTGTGTACCATATCTTCTTTATCCATTCACCTGATGATAGACACTTAGATTGCTTCCATACCTTGGCAGTTGTAAACAGTGCTGCTTTGAACACTGCGGTG
The DNA here is from genome assembly GCF_964165515.1 of Mesoplodon bidens. Taxonomy (NCBI): domain Eukaryota; kingdom Metazoa; phylum Chordata; class Mammalia; order Artiodactyla; family Ziphiidae; genus Mesoplodon; species Mesoplodon bidens. The sequence continues at coordinate 73,546,505 of NC_138162.1, read as the reverse complement.
CATGTATCTTTTCAAATTAGTGTTTTGGGGGGTTTTTTGGATATATACCCGGAAGTGGAATTGCTGGGTCATATGGTAGTTCTATTTTTAGCTTTTTGGGCAAACTCCATACTGTTTTCCACAGTGGCTGCCCCAATTTGCATTCCCACCAGCAGTATAGGAGGGTTCCCTTTTCTCCATATCCTCGCCAACATTTGTTATTTGTGTTCTTTTTGATGATGGCCATTCTGACAGGAGGAAACACCCAATCTTAAACTGAGTTGCCATATGCTGAGCAAAGAGATAGATCAAACAAGAAAAAGATCTGTTAAACTGGAGGAGGCTTGGTGGAGGAGGTGAAACTTGATCTGAGCCTTTTAATGGCCAGAGGGCGGTACAAAAAGGGGGTTTGCCAAAGTGAAGTGAGGAAATGTACTATGAAGGCATACGGAGGCAGCATGGGGAAGTGGTAAAGGATGGAGCTACTAAAGCCAAAATGGCTTCACTTACCAGCTCTGTGACCTTGGGCAAGTTCCTTAACCTCTCTGTGTCTCTGTTTCCTCACCTAGAAAATGGGGATGATCATTGTACCTACCTTCATAAGGCTGTTTGGAGAACTAATAGGTCAAAATATGTAAGCACTTAGAATAGTGTCCAGCACACAATAAGTACTCTATAAGCCTTAAGTATTCATGCTCTTATTAAAGCATTCTTAGATTACACAGGCCCTCTAAGGCTAGGCCCTCCAAGAACTATAGTAGGCTTTTAAGCATGAGTGTGATGTGATGAGGGACTATGAAGAAGACAATTTCACTCTTTTCAGGACATAAGAAAGGTAGGAAGATGTTGCTTTGAGCTCAGGATGCAGTGACAAGGCCTGGACCAGGTTGAGCAGAGGTGAATAAAAGGGACAGAGTAACCCCAAATTATCTTATGAAGAAAACAAATAAGAGGGGTGTTGAAGGGACTGTAAGAAGTACTAGATTCCAGACCCTTCTCCATAAATTAACATCGTGTTTTCCCTAGGCTGCTTTTCCCCTCTAGGCCAACCAAAAACAGAGACTGGAAGAGAAATGGCAAAGCTGCCCACTAGTAAGACCTCTCATTGTATGGAACAATGACTGGGACCCCTGCCAGAGAAGAGGTGCTCAACAAATACTTGTTGGGTGAATGAATAAAGAATATGACTTCTAAGGCAAATATAGTTCAAGGACACAAATAAAATTGAGAAGTTCCCTCTTAAGTGTGAGTTGTGATACAGAAGAAAGAAAGACGGAGATCCCTGGTGAACACAACTGTTCATACGTCCTTATCTCTAAGTTCCTGAACAGCTGGAAATATTACTAGTTTGCTGCATCTCTGCTTACTCCCTACACACACACATGACTTGACATGAAGGGAGAGTAGTCTAAGGCAGTCAATGCAAATCAATGGAACTTTTTTTAGGACCTAAGAGCTGGTTCCAAGGGAAAATCCCATTCGATCCTTCATAACAGAGATAACTTCTTAGTATCTAAAAGTCACAACTTACACAGCCATCACTAAAAGCTACTAGACTAACTTCTTTTCCACCAAACAGTAATTCTGCAGAACTGTCCAAAGAGATACATACATATCATAATTTTTTTCTGTTACACATTCTACATAGGCTTGCAAGTTCAGATGAGATGCCCAGAAGCATCCAACCCAAAGAAATGGCAGTTATGGAGATTACATTCTCTTATACTAAAAATTAAGTCACCCATATTTCTAAGAACCAGAAAATGCCCGGCTTCCTGCATCCAGAAGTCACACAGGTTGTTCAACTGTCTCATCAACCAGATATCTTTTGCTTCTAGGCTTTAGATTCTTGACTCTGGGCTCCAAAGTCCATTCAGCAGCCCAGGTATATGCAAGAAAATTTGTTGAGCTGCTACTTGTATTTTGTGCTCCTTTGTCTCAGGGTAGTTATTATAAAAGGGCTAAAAGTAGACACTGCTTGATTTCGCCCTTTCTTCTAGTCCTGTGGGGAGGCCTAAATCCACTGAGATTACCCAAGTGCTCTGAGTACCCATGAAGAGAAAGCCAGGAGAAGGGAGATTGCCCAAAGTCTGGGAAGAATATCAGTTTGACAGTCCCCCATGTAGTGAGGCAGATCTCAGAGAAGGCAGTGAGGGTGAAGAGAATGTCTGCAATGGCAAATGTACAAAGGCCAGGCTCTAGGTCTAGGGGCTCCCAGCTCTTCAGCTCTGGCAAAGCTTTCTGTGCCCAAGCAATGCACAAGGAGCAGACTTCTAGAGGCCATGTAGGCTTGGTCAGCAGGCACCTCAGCATCAACCTGGACCAAGAACCAGAAAAGCTCTTGGTATATTCTGCTCTGCACAAAGACCCTGGGATCTCGTCTCTCTGGCAAGGTATTAGGTACTCCAACCAACAATGACTGAGATTAAATTTCAGGGTACTGGAGTCTGATTTGATTTCAATTAAAGGAACTAATTTAAAGAACGCTTTCAGTTATACGTGAGTTGGTAGAGTAAGTCACATCCACTACAGATTCAATTAAAACTGGAGAGATTGGAAGGCTGAAATATCTACCCTTTGGCTCAAGCAACTTGAAACTTGTCATTGTGTAAAATTACATAACATTACCCCAACTACCAAAATATTTTTAAAAATTTTAACATCACAAGTCTCAACACACAGGCAATCTGACTAAGGCCTACATAGTACAAGTTCCCTGTGTTTCTTTTATTTAATGGCATTTTTGAACTTACAAGAGAACTAGAGTAATATAAGCACTTCTGTAAATATAATTGGGGCATGAGTTAGCATTAAAGTAATTGTGACTGTTTTATCTCTATATCCTACAGGTGCTAATTCAGACACTATATCAACAATAACTGAATTAATAATAATGAATTTAGGTCAAACAAAAAAGAACACCAATTCCAACCCAAATTCTTTCTCATCAAAACAAAAAAGCAATCATAATACAGATTGATGCCAGTATGAAAACAATCTAAATTAAAAGTAGTGCTTACCGCAAAAAAAAAAAAAAAAAAAAAAAAAAAAAAAAGTAGTGCTTATAATTCTTTTTGGATCCATCTCCTAAAGCAAAGGTAACAAAAGCAAAAATAAACAAATGGGACCTAATTAAATTTAAAAGCTTTTGCACAGAAAAGGAAACCATCGCCAAAATGAAAAGACAATATACTGAATGGGAGAAAATATTTGCAAATGATATGACTGATAAGGGATTAATATTCAACATATATAAACAGCTCATACAACCCAACATCAAAAAAACGAACAACCTGATCAAAAAATGGGCAGAAGAATTGAATAGACATGTTTCCAAAGAGGAAATACAGATGGCCAACAGGCACATGAAAAGACCCTCAACATCACTAATCATCAGGGAAATGCAAATCAAGGCCACAATGAGCTGTCACCTCACACCTGTTAGGATGACTGTCATCAAAAAGAACACAAATAACAAATGTTAGCGAGGATATGGAGAAAAGGGAACCCTCCTACACTGTTGGTGGGAATGTAAACTGGGGCAGCCACTGTGGAAAACAGTATGGAGTTTGCCCAAAAAACTAAAAATAGAACTACCATATGACCCAGCAATTCCACTCCTGGGTATATATCCCCAAAAAAACCCCACAAAAAACACTAATTCGAAAAGATACATGCACCCCAATGTTCACAGCAGCACTATTTACAACTACCAAGGTATGGAAGCAATCTAAGTGTCTATCATCAGGTGAATGGATAAAGAAGATATGGTACACACACACACACACACACACACACACACACACAATGGAATACTACTTAGCCATAAAAAAGAATGAAATTTTACCATTTGCAGCAACATGGATGGACTTGGAAGGCATTATGCTAAGTGAAGTAAGTCAGACAGAGAAAGACAAATATTATATGATATTACTTACATGTGTAATCTAAAAATGCAACAAACTAGTGAATAAAACAAAAAAGAAGCAGACTCACAGACATTGAGAACAAACTAGTGGTTACCAGTGGGAACTGGGAAGAGGGGAGGAGCAACATAGGGGTAGGGGAAAATAGGTTACTATGGGATTATATGAAATCATGTAACAACTTTTGAAAATTGTAAAGCACTATAGACTTCAAAGAATCTTTCATTCAATTAAAAAAAAAAGTGGTGCTGGGCTTCCCTGGTGGCGCAGTGGTTGAGAGTCCGCCTGCCGATGCAGGGGACACGGGTTCGTGCCCCGGTCTGGGAAGATCCCACATGCCGCGGAGCGGCTGGGCCTGTGAGCCATGGCCGCTGAGCCTGAGCGTCCGGAGCCTGTGCTCTGCAACGGGAGAGGCCACAACAGTGAGAGGCCCGCGTACCGCAAAAAAAAAAAAAGAAAACAAAACAAAAAAGTGGTGCTTATGTTCTCCCTAAAGTAATACTTTTAAGGAGTATTATTATTTATCTGAATTTGAATATGAAAGCTGAAAATAAATGTGAATAAAAAGTTGAATGCTAATTGAATCAAAAACATTTCCTAAATAATTTACAAATTCTTAGAAGAGAATTAATAAGAAATCATAAGCAACATAAAAGATTCCTATGGCTTTAAATGTAAATGGGAAGGAGAGAAATAAAATTCCTCCCCAATTCTCCAAAGGTCAATTAAGTAAAGGCCTTCATTTGGTGGTTAGATACCTCCTCTTTTGACTGCTCCAGCTGAATCAAAGTATAAAGTCTGCCGGAATTTGTTCTTCTCTTTGTTCTAAACACCCGTAACAAAACAAAAATAACAAGGAAAGGCAGAAGTCTCACTATGATCTTCTTGCACAATGAGAGGAACATGAACCTTGATACAAATCTACAGTTTGAAATAAAATATTACATAAATACCTGTGAATCACTGGGTAATATTAGCTACTTACAATGAGCAGAAAAATTATAAAGGTATTGCTAAAATATTTTCAATAAAGAAAACTGTTTAGGCAATCACCTTAGTGAGGTCATTCTAAGTCTAAATTTTCAAAATGGAGTCAATATAATTTGCTTCTAAATAAACCTACTTAGATAGTAAGTTTAATAAAACTACATAAATTTTAGCACTTAGAGATATGCATGCTTCAGAGTCATAGTACTTTGAGAAATCAAGTTATATCTTAAGGCTGAAGAAAGTGAGAAAATAAATCACTTTCACCAAATTTCAAAGGTATCCCTTTCCTTTCTTCTCTTTTATAGCTGTTAGGTACTAGTTAACCAAACCTACTCTCCTAGGTACTGATCTTGTGAAGAATCCAGAAAAAAAAAATTATAAAGGGAGTTATCTTTTCTTTGGTCTTCTGCTTTCAATCACAGCAAGCTAGCTATGGTGAAACCATCACAAATTTCAGAAGAGATTTTGCTCCATGTTCGAATTCTAGGACCAAGCCAATGAGAAAAAAAGGGAATGGACAACTTCCTTCCTCTTTAAACACAGTAAGCACCTTTGTTTGGAAAGACTCTCCCACTATCTTCTTTCAAAAATGTGTTAGTCAGAGTGGTCTGGGGGAGGGTGGGAAGATGTGGCAACTGGTATCTTGTTATTGTACTTCAGTAGAGAAAGTAAGGGGATGAAGACTGAGAAATCTTGCCTCATGAATACTGGATGCTCTGTCATCTGACACCAGTAGCACAAGGAATTCTAGTAACACCTCCCTCTAGAGGAGGAAAGAATGGAGTCCGAAAAAAATTTGTAAAAAAGACATATAATTCAGCTTAACTGACTTGCTTTTTGACACGTAGCCTTGAAAAGAACAATTTTACCTCAGAAACTTGGCAAATGCAAACTGATTTTTTGATAAGTTTTAACACGCATTTTACTAAATGCAAGAATAGAGAGTGAGGGAGAGAAAGGCCAGGTATCCAAAGACAGGGAGGTTGTCAGGTTTCTCTTTTCTGTGTCATTTTTGTTTAGTTGGTCAAATGAAAATTCAAAACCATATAATTAGATGGTTGTTTATACATGATTAAGCATGAGCTCATTGGACTTTACATGCCAAAAAGTCAGAGATGTGGTTAAGGGCAAGAAGGAATTATTAATAAAAGGAAATAAAGCTGTAATACATTTTTCACTTATGAATAAAAATAATTCAAAGTTCTCTAGATGGAAAAAGAGGAAGAAAAAAATCAACCGTGAGTAGGGGCAAGAAACCAGATAATTTTATAAATGGTTAGAATTCATGACATGTAAAACATAAGCCACCGGTACAAAAAAGCTTTTCCTCCTCTATGATTCTAATCCTATTTTTATTTCTTGTAAACATAATTCACAATGAGAATATAACAAAACTTACCTGTATTATATTTCTTTAGAATTGTTCTGGGAAATATTTAAGCAAGAATATGTTGTTCATTTAAAAGAGTTACTTGTTCTCTTCATAACTGTCTTCACCAGTAATCCTCTCCGGAGAAACCAATAGCTGTCAGCTCCCTTGAAAAAGCCAAGTGTCTCTCATTTTTCACAAATGCAGAATTTTTCTTCCCAAAATGAAGTGAGCCCATCAAAAGCAAGGTTTAAATGGCCATAACCTTCATAAAGGTAAGACAGACTTTTCCAGATCCCCCAGAGAATCTTAGATTGGGGCTGTGAAAAGTGGTGAACCAATTTCTCACAGAGATCAAACACCAAGCTATGGATGAGGTCAGTGGGCAAGTCTTTCAGATGACAGAGAGAATGAACTGATCCAGGATCAGACTACTTACTCCACCTTAGGTAAGGTTTTCAAGTCACTATTACAACTTCTCCTTACTGGGAAAATACACTGCCAGAAAACTCCAGAGATGGTTCAACTGTGTGTGCTATTTTCTCAATCAAACAACTCTTTGGGTTGCCAATGCTGTGACTGATGTGCTATTACATAGTAGAACCAAATGATCAGAATGAGTAAAGGCCACAGGAAGCCCAATACACAGTCCTTAAGACTGTGGCTAAAATGAATCTTAATAACATTCAAAAAGCCCGTAATACCTAAGAATTAAACATTGACTTTTATAGCCTGACTGTGAGAGCAAGGCCTCCAAGTCGTATCAATTCCTTTTCTGTCAGAGAGACCTTCAATCTCAACCTTTCTTTCTCTCCTCTCTCTCCTCCCCTCTTCTCCTTCTACCCCCAATTCCCCCCCCACACACACACATACACAGATTATGATCATCAGCCAGTTCTGACTCCCAGAGCTATCTTCAATCCTGTACATCTCTGCCCACTGGAAATTGAACAAAATATACTTCACTTAAACCTATATGATGAACTACAAAATATGGAAATGCCTAAAAAGCTCATTTCCAAGAAACTAAGATGATCATAGAGTGCGTATCTGAAAGGGCTCAGATATTTGAGACAAAGCACGATACTCACAACTAATTTGGCAATTTTAACCTACAAAGCCTCATATATTATCTATGTGTCTTTCATAAAATATGTACTTTGTTCTAAAGATACTTTTTAATTATTGACCTAATTTGGTTAAAGTTCTTAACATACTCATTTAGTGTTAAAAGCCACCCAAAGCTGAGGTAAGAGCACACTTTCACAAAAACTCTTTATGAGTCAGAAATTAATAAATTTTTGTCTTTAATGCTGCAGGAGGGGGAAAATCTTGCTAAATTAATACATATTGATTATTTGAAACAGTTTAATATCTACTATAGTTCCAGATAAGAAATGTGATAATTTATTCCTAAACAATGTGTGGCATGTAACTCAAAACTGCTTTTCATCAATAATTAATATTAATAATTAACAAGTATAAACAACAAAAATACCTTTTGGAAATGTTTCAACCTGGCCCTTTCCTCATTCCACAGTCTGCCTATTGCACCCCCTTTACCCTCTACGTGGGGTTAATAACTAAACTTCCCTCATCTCTGACATGCAACACTACCCAGCAGCAATCTTCCCAAGAATGCACGCACAAACACATAAGATTGTAAAGAACAAAAGTCTTATCAGAGTCACCTGAATCTGGCAAACGGATTTCTAAATTAGCATCTGCAGTTTCAATCCACTCAACAGTGAATTAGGTTTTTCTGCAGTAAGGACAGAACCCTGAAGAAAGTTCACCTCAAACACCTATTCTCCTACCTAGAGATGAAAGGTCTTATGTCTTTAATACAGGGATTAGCCTAGTAATAAAAATTAAACAGTACTCTAGATAACCATAGTGGAAGAAGAGGATAATGCAAACACCACTCATTTAAAAGAGGCCAGAACCAACGTACCAGGATTCTATGTGGCACTCATTCTGAAGAGCATTCAATTTGACTTTTAAAACTACATTGCTCTTCTTTCTCCATTGACTGTATGCAGAATAGCATCTTCAGAGTCAAACACATTCACCGTTATTGGTATAATCAAAGGTGTTTCACCCACCATCTGCCTCTTACTTTTCTAGCCACCCTGCCCTAGCACTCGACATCTCATCCAGCCATTTATTCCTTCACCAAACTGAACGTTATGCAGGTAATATCCTAAGTTCTTAAAGTTCAACACCATGGTATATTTTCATTTCTCACAGCAAATACAAATTCTACAATCCCTAATCCCCTTCCCCCGCATACCTCCATTCCATACTTTACCATTATTCTTCTTGAAAAGTCATCAGAATCACCAGCAAAAGCACCTCATGCTTAAGTTATTCATGTTCCCAGGCTGTTTGGTCACTGACATTTAAAAGTGTTACAAGTAAGAAGTTCTCTCACTGGGGAGCTTCCATAGGCAGTTTGTGTAAAAGTGTGGGGATAAAGGTGTTTACATCTTTTCCTTGGCTGGGGGCCTCAGACAGCTGTGCAGAGAGTACTTTGCATACATTTCCAGGTCTACCTGCTCTTTGCTTTCATAAAGTATGCGCAGGCCTTGTACATTCAGGGACTGCTAGCACGTTCAGCAAGGGCTGGTGTGCAGAGAGGAAAGCATGTAACAAATGCAGCCTAAGAAACAATGTCTCCCTTCAAGTGGAACCGTTGGTGAAGTCAGCCAGCACTGGCCAGCGTGAACAATACTGGGCAGGTCATTAACCTGCCTGGTTCAGACAGCGATGAGCTCACCCACCTTTCTGGAAGTGCTATTTTAGCTGCTGAGTTTATACAAATAAAACCCATAATTTTCTAATGGCTAAACTAGGAATGTGTTCGAAAATAACTAACTCTCTGAGAACCCTGCAGAAGCCACACAGGGAACTCACGAAGGTGTGTCTGCTGTTGTTCAAGTTTGCACACATCTTTATAATCGCTACACATGTATTACCTTGAAAATAAGCAACCACACAAGTAAACCGCAATTTTTTAAAAAATTAGGTGGTTAATGCATTGTTTTCTCCCTCTCTCTTTTTTTTTCTTTTGCATAGGAAAGAATAAGTTAGTCGTTAACTACACAAAGGAGTTAACATTTAACTTTGAATACTGAGAATGCTTTAGCTCTCAACCCTCCCCCCTTTTATTATAGCAAAAATAGGTTCAGGAAAACTCTTACTAATTATCGCAGACCCTAGATGAGATATGGCTATATCAGTTTCCTTGCTGCACTCACAGGAGGCCCCAGTTCCTTCATACATACTCCATTCCAGGCAGCTGGGAATCCCTGCCCACTGCCCCTCAGGGCCCACAACTCCCAACTCCCACCGTTAAAGACCAGCTAACATGCTACCCCCTCCTTGAAACAAACCTTCCAGATTCCTGCCTCCTATCCCAAGTTTAAGGTGCTTTTATTCCTCCTCTAAAATCCCAGGTAATGTTATTTTTGAATCTTTTGTGTTACTGATCACTTCTACATTATATATTACCTGTACCTATATCTTACCTTTCCGCTTTGTAACTGGCAGGAACATGAGGATAGAGAACTTACCTTATCTACCTTCATCCCCAACCCCTCACCCCCAGAGTACCAGGCTACAACGATGTTGTGCTCAGGGCAGACACTCACTAAATGTCTATGGACAGGTAATGCCCATACCTTTTATTGTTAACACTGAGCCACTTTCCACAGGTAGGTGGCAGGAAGGCTAAAAGGAAAAAAGTGTTTTATTATTCAAAATAGGGAGATTGCTGGGAGGCCCAGTGTGTGTGGGGGGGAGAGGGCCTCTTTTCTGTTGCCCCTGCCATTCCTAACCTGTCCTCCTCTCTCACTCCCCACAGGCTGACTCTACACCTCATTACACACACAGTTCCTCCCCATGGACACAGCCCTTTCCAAACTGTGTGACTTGTCACCTTTTCTGTGAAGCCCTCCATGGAAACAGGAGTATAACAAACTCCTCTCCTCTCCCTCTTCTTAGCTATTCATAAATATCACAAAGGAGACGTAGAGGTTACATAGATATCAACATGGTGATCATACTTCCTCATCAAGAACTTATACTTTACTACTACCGCTGCTACTACTACTACTACTACTAATACATCTATACATTAAAAACAAAATGAGAGGGACTTCCCTGGTGGTGCAGTGGTTAAGAATCCACCTGCCAATGCAGGGGACACGGATTCAACCCCTGGTCCAGGAAGATCCCACATGCCACGGAGCAACTAAGCCTGTGCGCCACAACTACTGAGACTGCGTTCTAGAGCCTGCAAGCCACAACTACTGAGCCCGTGTGACACAACTACTGAAGCCTGCACACCTACAGCTCATGGTCCACAACAAGAGAAGTCACCACAATGAGAAGCCCGCACACCGCAATGAAAAGTAGCCCCCACTAGCCACAACTAGAGAAAGCCCGCACGCAGCAACACGCAGCCAAAAAAAAATGAGAGCTGACATTAGTGGAAGATTTACTTGGTACCAGGGGAGGATGCCTGGCTCTATACTTGGATTAACCAGTCAACTCACACAATAACCCTGATTATTACCATCCCATTTCACAGAGGAGACAACCTGAGATTCAGAAAACACAGTAATTCAATGAGAGTGAGGATTCAAACTCAGGTAGCCCCACTCCAAAAACATGCACAGATGTCCATGAGCTCATACATCCTTGACCACCACCCTCCACACGACTAGACAGATAGTACAAAATGGGGAGAAGAGACGACAATTGGAAACTGATTCTTCCCTCCCAAAGCTAGAACAAATACCACCCACAGCCTCCAACATCTTGGTTTCCATATATAAGCAAAAGTGAGGAACAATACCTTAATTTGTTCTTGTAGGTGCCATAAAAGGTGTCATGCATGCAAGTATAAATAGATGACATTATTTTAACCTTTATGGTAGCAGATAAATGTCCATTATATAACCACTCTCACTTTCAGGAATTTTTGATACATAACATCAACTTCATTTCTTCATTCACTCAGTCAGGGGTTAAATTGCATAGAAAGAGAAGGTAAAACAGAGATCAAGAGAATTACAACACAAAATGATGTCTGTTAAAAAAAGGGGCGATCAAAAAGCTGTTGGAACATTGAGGAGACAATGATGATGATAATGATGACAATATTTAGGAACACAATACGAAAATAAGCATCTCCATGAATCTTACTATAGAAGGTATTTATTGATTTTTCTATTGATTAATAGTCTTAAGTGTGCACAATTCATCAGGATATATATTAGAGATGTAAGAACATGATAGGCGCTTGCATGCGCACACGCGTGCACACACACACACACATACAGAGGAGCACAAAAACAGTTACACAGTGTGTCAGGTTCAACAAGAAGTAAATATGAGGTGCTTGAAGGGTAACCCTCCCATGCAGTTCGATAGGGCCCCTTTCTACTAGAAATCTCAACCTTAAAAACAATATAAATGAAGCCTTTAAAGGAATCTTTTCTAAAATTCTGCCTTAAAATTTCATCTTTCAAAACTGCACTGACCTAAAAGCAGAGTCTAACCAGCCACCAACTGTCCCCAGGCATGCGGCTGCTCTCTGCTTTCGCTATGAAATAAAAATATTGACATAAGGAGGAGAAAAATGTGGATGTACGGTGGGTGGGGTCAGCAGTATGGAGATGAAAAGGATCTATGCCTGCTGGAGCCAAGTCATAAGGCCAGGAGGCTAAGTTTGGTCTGTGGCTTTGTAGCTGTGTGAACTTGACCAAATCTCTTAGACTAAACGTCCCTGCCAAGCTTAGCTTAGTGAGAACATATAATGAACTATCTAGCACCTGGCTGGCACAAACCAAATACTCAGTAAGCGTTAATTCCCCTTCCTACCCACAGATCAAATCTGAAAACCTTTCACCTCTCATAATATAAAAGACTACCTTCAAACCAGAATAGAGGATGAAATCATTTCAAGAGTTTCCCCCATGAGAAAATGATGGATCCATGCTCCCACCATGCTTTGCATTCACAGATTTATATGTCGAGAAGGAATAATAGAGATCATGGTTCCAATTTCCTTACAGATGGTAAAACTCAAGTCCAGAGAGGTAAAGTGACTTATCCCAGGTCACACAGCTATTTAATTGCAATGTCAGGATAAAAATCCAGGTAATCAGCACCCAACCAATCCCACTTTCTACTGTATTCTACTACATTCATTGGACTTGCTTAATAGTGCAAATACCTCTGAGGGAGTCAAAAATGTCTTCTGCATTCCTCCAAAGAAGATATACAGATCTCCAATAAACACATGAAAGAATGCTCAACATCACTAATCATTAGAGAAATGCAAATCAAAACCACAATGAGGTATCACCTCACACCAGTCAGAGTGGCCATCAACAAAAAATCTACAAACAATAAATGCTGGAGAGGGTGTGGAGAAAAGGGAACCCTCTTGCACTGTTGGTGGGAATGTAAGTTGATACAGCCACTATGGAAAACAGTATGGAGGTTCCTTAAAAAACTAAAAATAGAACTACCATATGACCCAGCAATCCCACTACTGGTCATACACCCTGAGAAAACCATAATTCAAAAAAAGTCATGTACCACAATATTCATTGCAGCTCTATTTACAATAGCCAGGACATGGAAGCAACCTAAGTGTCCATCGACAGATGACTGGATAAAGAAGATGTGGCACATATATACCATGGAATATTACTCAGCCATAAAAAGAAACAAAATTGAGTTATTTGTAGTGAGGTGGATGGACCTAGAGTCTGTCATACAGAGTGAAGTAAGTCAGAAAGAGAAAAACAGATACCGTATGCTAACACATATATATGGAATCTAAAAAAAAAAAAACACCAAAAAAAATGGTTCTGAAGAACCTAGGGGCAGGACAGGAATAAAGACACAGACATAGAGAATGGACTTGAGGACAAGGGGAGGGGGAAGGGTAAACTGGGACGAACTGAGAGAGTGGCATGGACTTATATATACTACCAAATGTAAAACAGATAGCTAGTGGGAAGCAGCCGCATAGCACAGGGAGATCAGCTCGGTGCTTTGTGACCACCTAGAGGGGGTGGGGTAGGGAGGGTGGGAGGGAGATGCAAGAGGGAGGGGATATGGGGATATATATATGTATAGCTGGTTCACTTTGTTATAAAGCAGAAACTAACACACTATTGTAAAGCAATTATACTCCAATAAAGACGTTAAAAAAACTGTCTTTGGCTTTCAAAATAGAATGAAAATGGCAGATGGTAGACTCCTTCTACACAATGAGTGTTGGGTTTGGGACAGGAATGTTCATGAAGAGATGATAAGCTGGAGGAGAAAAGGGGTAAGCACAGAGGAGGGGATAAGGAGTGAAAAGGGACACAGAGACCCCCTACTTTACAACTGTGCCCAAAAATCAATTCCATTTCAGTCCACCAATTGAATCTGGAAGTGCCCCCAGACAGATTCTCCCTCTTTTTTTTGGGGGGGGGGTGGTACGCGGGCCTCTCACTGTTGTGGCCTCTCCGGTTGAGGAGCACCGGCTCCGGACGCGCAGGCTCAGCGGCCATGGCTCACGGGCCCAGCCGCTCCGCGGCATATGGGATCTTCCCGGACCGGGGCACGAACCCGTGTCCCCTGCATCGGCAGGCGGACTCTCAACCACTGCGCCACCAGGGAAGTCCTCTTCCTCCCTTTTATCTGCGAGCCTAGAGAATACAAAATCTACCACTCTCCTGGCTCAGAGAAAATGCATGAATTTTCAGGAGAAAAGAGAAATGAGATGGTTTACCATCTTTTTCAATAGTTTAAAAAAGAGGTTCAGTTTGAGTTTGCTCAACTCTTCTTAAACCTTAGGTTTCAGTAGAATCACTGCTGAACTACAGGTTTTACTGGAACCAGTGCCTGCTTATTTACCTGCCAAATATAAATTTGCCATGGAACCAATGTTCAGGCTGCTTGGGGACAGCAAGCACCTTGTTAAGGAAAAGGAAAAAATCTAATTCCAGCATATCAAACTTGACAGCATAATTTAAAAGATTCCCATCTCAAAGAAAGTTTATAAGCAATGAGTGAGGCTGTAAGGAGATTATTTCCAGGCATAATAATAATTGCAGAAAATTGTCCAATTAGCTGTTAAGCACTGAGGGAATTCCTTTGCATTGTGGCCTTACTGTCTTTGTCTTTGTTCTGAAGAAGAATTCTGCCTTCAGGAGTCTAAAATAATGAAAGAGTTCTTCATTATGTCAATGAGAGTTTGGAGGGAGTCCCCGTGGCACAGGGACCTTGCCTGGTAACGAAGCCTGCTAATGAAGCATAAGAATTGTCTGTTCCAAAAAAAAAAAAGAATTGTCTGTTCCTAGTTAAACCTGCTCACACCCTCCACAGCGGGGGGAACCCTGGCTGAGGCCCCAACAAAACAAGAGCCTTTGGAAGGTGACAGAACGAGGGGCATTTGGGGTTAAGACCCTTAGTCCTCCTTGGCCAAACTTTTATCTCCAGGCTTCTCAAAAAAAAAAAAAAAAAGAAGAGGAAGAAGTAGAAAGTGAAATCATCATATAAAATTAAGTTCTATTCAACAAGTATTTATGGGATGTCCAGTTGACACGGGTCTTGTATAGTTGGAAACCAGAACTTTAAACCCTCCCAACCCCATATCTCACCTAGTCAACCGACCAGTAACACAATTTTTCCCACTGCCCTTCAAACGTCTATTACTTGCCACTTCTGCAGCAGGTAAAAGCTCTGCTTCCTCCAGTACCATTCAACTATAATGGCTGTGTGAGCCTCAAGAAGGCAGAATACAGCTTAATCAAAGGAAGAACCTTCTAGCAAGCAGAAGTGACTTGGGAACTCTTGGTGAGGCAGAGTTCTTGTCCCTGAAAGAATACACGGAAGGGCTGCCAGGATATTGCAGAGAATGTAGAGGGAGAAGGAACTAGAAGAGAACATTTCTAAGGTCATTCCCCCCTCTATGTAACACGTCAAAAGGCTTAAAACAGTGTCAAGTTTCATATTTTTATGTAAATTATGAGAAATTTCAATGCCCTCATTCAAAGGCTTTTGTGTGTGTATATGTGTGTGTGTGTGCTTCTTTCTACTCTAGGCTTCTACTATGTGATGCAAGGCAGGTAAATTAACTTCTCTAGGTCTCAGATTTATCATCACTTAAATGAAGGCCAGGGATTAAGTAATCTCTCAAATCCCTTCCAGCTCAAACATTTTCTGAGTGAACACTGAGTTTACTCTCTCTCCTCTTTACCAAATAAAATTTAGGAATTCTACCTACCCATAAAATTCAACAGAATCCCCTAAAAATCACTATACAGGAAAAGAAAATTCATTAAGGTGACACACAACATAAATATGGCAAAAACAATAGATTTCTTATATACTATCAATTATGAGTTTCAAAATTTAATGGAAAAAATTGTAATTAAAAATACCTAGGGGGCTTCCCTGGTGGCACAGTGCTTGAGAGTCCGCCTGCTGATGCAGGGGACACGGGTTCGTGCCCCAGTCCGGGTAGATCCCACATGCCACGGAGCGGCTGGGCCCGTGAGCCATGGCCGCTGAGCCTGCGCGTCTGGAGCCTGTGCTCCGCAACGGGAGAGGCCACAACAGTGAGAGGCCTGTGTACCACAAAAAACAAACAAACAAAAAACCTAGGAATAGCATGTAATATGAAAAAAACTATTTTTTGTTCTGAAGACATGAAAAAATATATACATATTTTCAGGTGAGAAAACTAAATATAGTAAGTGTGTTGACTCTTCCAAACTTTTTCATAGACTTAATGTAGGGTTTCTCAGCCTCTGCATTAATGACAGTTTGTGCCAAATAACTCTTTGGGCTTTTATTTGGTGGTGGTCGGAGGGGGGACCCTGTGCATTGTAGGATGTTGAGCAGCATCTCTAGCTTCTACCCACTAGATGCCAGGAGCACTCCCCCAAGTTGTTGATAAAAAAAACTAAATGCTGCCCAGACATTGCCAAATATCCCCAGGGGACAACAACGCTCAGGTGGGGAACCATTGATTTAGTGCAAAGTCCTAACAGGCCCTTCCTCATTCACTCTCTACCTTGACAATGGATTCTAAAGTTCATATGGAAGAATAAACTATACTAATAGTCAAGAAGACTTTGAAAAAGAAAATAAATATATTATTGAGCTATGAAAGTAAAAATTGTGAAATAAAGAAGGAAGAGTAGTTAAACTGAACAAAGAAGCAGAACAGAAGCAAAAGATCATGACCTCAGATAACTCAGATATATAATAACAACTAGCATATGGTGGCATTACAAATGAGTAGGAGAAAGGAGATCCTTCATTAAATGGTAGTGGGGCAACTGTTTACTGTTTGGGGAAAAATCAAAGCTAAATCCTTATTCACATTAGATATGTTCCAATTATCTATTGCTACATAACAAACCACCCCAAAACTTAGAGTCTTTAAAACAATTTATTATTATCTGTTGTGGTTCTGGGAGTTAACTGGGTCAGCAAGGTACTTCTCACTTGGGGTCTCTCATGCACAGCAGTCAGATGTCAACTAGAGCTGCAGTTACCTGAAGGGTAAACTGTGTAGACTTCTAAGGTGGTTCCCTCATATCCTGGCTGTCAATGGGAACATCTAAACATGGCCTCTGCATATGGCTTGGGTTTCTCACAGCACAGCGGCTGACTTTCAGGCCAGTTAAGGGCCATGCCTACCACAGGCACAGCACTACTTCTGCCATATATTGCTGGCCAAAGAAATCTCAGGACTCCCTCAAATTCAAAGGAGTGGAAAAATAAAGAAGGAACCAGCAAAGTCACACTACAGAAAAGCACATGGAATGGGAGAGATGGTTTCAGTCATCATTCGAAAATACAATCAGCCATAACATACCAAAATAAATTCCAGGGAAATTAAGAGCTAAATATTATTAATAAATATTTATTAAAAATAAAATATAAAACAACTAAAAGAAAATATATCTATGTTTTTAAAATTTTAGGATGCAGAAGGCAAAGATAAATAGATAGAACTGCAAAAATATTTTAGCTCAGAAAGTACCATAAACAAAATTGAAAAGCAATCAAAAGACCAGGAAAGGGCTTCCCTGGTGGCGCAGTGGTTGAGAGTCTGACTGCCGATGCAGAGGACACGGGTTCGTGCCCCGGTCCGGGAAGATCCCACATGCCGCGGAGCAGCTGGGCCTGTGAGCCATGGCCGCTGAGCCTGCGCGTCCGGAGCCTGTGCTCCGCAACGGGAGAGGCCACAACAGTGAGAGGCCCGCGTAACGCAAAAAAAAAAAAACCCAAAAACAAACAAGCAAAAAAAAAAAAAAAAAAAAAAGACCAGGAAAATACCAGCATTCTACATAACAAAGGGTTATGGGCTTAATATGTAAAGAGGCCTTACAAATCAATAATAAAGACAAACATTCCTATGTTCCACAGTTCACAAAAAAAAGAATCCAGTAGACAAGACATAAATTAGACACTCTCAATTTTCTGCTAGTAGATCGAGTAGAAAGTATAAAATGTGACATAACCCATCTGGGAGGCAACTTGGTAATACAGTCAAGGGTATTTAAAAAAAATGTTCATTTGACCCAATAATCTACCATCATTTAAAAAGATATTTGTGATAATATAGTTTTAACAAAAAAGAAACCAAACTTAATTAAATAAATATAGTATACTTCTCACACACTTAAAAAAATGTCTGCTGTACTTTCAAAGAATACTGAAATACATGGGGGAAAGTTCATAACACAAGGTAGTGAAAGAAAAGACAAGAAAACACAAAACTTTATTAAGATATTTATTACCACTATCATATATCACAGGATATTCACACATATTTATCTCCTAAATATTAACACTGGATACCTCTGTGTTTGGGGAATACTGATACTGGTAGGTGATTTTACATTATTCTTTTATTTTTATATTTTTTTCAGTATTTAAGATTTTTTCTACAGTAAACATGTATTATTTTTATACTCAGAAAAAAAAAGCTATTTAAAGAAAAAATACTAGTACTAATGGGTGAAAAACTGAAAAGGTCACACATTACTAAATTACTGCCGAAAGACTGAAAAGCCAGTAAAAAGCGGGAGAATAAACGTGATTGTGCAGCCAGTGACAACAGGGACGATTACACCTGGAACCACTGACCCATTACACGGCCCATTTGATCTGCAACCGAGTCATTTTCCCAGGGTCATGACCCAGCCATGACACAGATTCTCATGTAATTGTTCAGTGTGACTGCATTATAAACTTTCTTTTTACCCTTTCAATATTCAGCCCATTTGTTTTCTTTGCAGAGCAGATATATGAAATATCTTCTTCAGAGCTTCATTCTTTTCATTTCACCCCCATTAAAATGTACATATCCTTGTTAAGGACAGCCTTTTAAACTGCCAAGGGTCACTTACACCTAAGTTTGAATAAATTTCGAAGCCTTGTCTGGTGAAGAGGGCCCAGGATGTCTTAGAGAAAAAATGGAAATACTTTTTAAGAAAGAAAAGAATATTAGATGGGAGTCTAGGTGCTATTTGAGACAAACCATATCCATCCCTGGTTGTGACTTCCCTGAAAGGTGTCCCTGAAATGGCCTTTTCCACCCTAGTCTGCGTGTAGTACTGCAATGGTTCTCAAAGTGTCGTGCCTGAACCAGTAGCATCAGCATCACCTGAGGACTTGTTAGAAATGCAAATTCTACGCCCCACCCCGTACCTACTGAATCAGTAGGGTCTACCTACTGGCATTTTCACAGGCCTTCTGGGGGATTCTGATGCACACTCAAGTTCAATGCTCCAATGTCTATTAGAGTGCCTGTTCTATACCATTAGTATGCACAATTATTACGGGTCTTAATGATTTGTCAGACTCCTTTATTAGTATACGAATATCATTTTCAGAAAGGTGCATGAGGAAATTATAAGGTACTCATTGAGAGCTAAACTCTGTGATAATGAGGCAGAGAGTAGGTGTCTATGGCTGAGTAGGTAGCCACTGGATTACACAGGAAGATGGTCACTGATAAAGGTCAATGTGAACAGCTCCGTTAGGGTAAGTCATTTGCCTCCCAAATTGGTGCAACTTGCAATGACCGCCAAAGCCAGAGTGGTTTGCTCTCTTTTTAAAATTAGAGCCCTCAACAGGGCGTGTTTTCACATGCAGTTGAAAAAAGCCCACAAGAATCCCTGTTGCACAATGAAATGTTCACCTCATGTTAATTTAGCATCCTTGGTCTTTCTTTGGAGGGGAAAGGGGAGGGAGGAAGATGCGTATTTTTAGAACCAGGGAACAATTTATCATTCAATGAAACAGCATAGATAGAGGCTTAAATCAACTGTGTGGAAATAATATGTTGTTATTACTAGTCTTAACTCTGCTAAATTATAACCTATAAACCCTGCAACGCTTGACTTAAATATCCCATCCACATTTGCAGGAAATCTAAACAGTTATTTCCTCTTTTATTGCATGCATTACAGAAGGATTTACTATTGCTCCACAAAGCACATATGAGGAGCATGTTATCCAGGATGTCAGTGTAACCAGGCACAATTGATAAGCACACAGCCCACATCACATATGTATTCTGGGAGCCTTTGTGTGCAGTTAATTAGTTTAGCTATTGCTTTCATGGTTCATTTAGAAGCTTCATGCTTCATTAAATATCAATAAATTTTATCCTCAAAAAACCTTTTCAGTAAAAATACGATTGTCTCTTCAAGTGATAATCCTGTTAATGGATGTATATATTGCAAGCAGTCTATCAGGAACGACAAAACTCTGAATTGCCATGGTTGCAGTACCCTGAAGTAATATGCAAATTTTATTCTATAGTTTAAAACACATGCCTCATCCACACATATTTTCTTACAGTAGGGGAAAAAATCTTTTTTAACTTTCCAAAAATGATGCATCTTTTAAGCTTCTATTTTTATTTTGTCAAGAATGCCTACTTATGTTTCATAAGCTCCTTTTATCCATTACATCCCAAGTTCTCTTTATTGGACAGACAAGCTTTTAGCAACTTCTCATAGCATGAAAGAGAAGTTTTCAGGAAATGTGTTCTTTACTTCCCTCATACATGCATCCAGAGAGGGCAAGGGTCACAACTACTGGGCTTATCCTGTCAGGTATTAAGTCGGCTCTATCAGCGAATCATCAATTGAGGAGGGTCAGGATGAGGAAGGAAGGGCTTCATCTACCTAAGAGAAATAGTGCCTTCTGATACACTCTCTCCTGCCTTCCTGGTCCAGCTCACACATCTTCTCTGTGGAGACATCCCCAATCTGCTCAGACATGGAAGTTGTCACTCTTTTCCTTACTTTCCTATAGCACTTTGTTAATGCTTCCATTACAAACTGTATTATAATGTATTACAGTTATCCATTCATTCATTCATCCACTCATTCAACAAAATGGAAAATGAGACAAGTAAGATCTGCTTTTTCATAAAGTGTACATTCTACTGGTGAGGAGGTACACAGTAGAACAAGTGAATGAATAAATGAACAAGGTAATTTCAGACAAGGATAAGTGCCATGAAACACAGAAAACAGGTAGATGGACTTAAGAAGCATGGGCAGGGGGTGAGGGTGCTACTTTGGATTGAATGGCAGGAAGGCCTGTGAAAGAGATGGCTCATAAGCTGAGACACAAATGGTGAAACTAGCCATACAACAACACGGGCAGAGTCCTAGGCAGAGGAAGCTGCAAGTACAAAGACCTAAAGGCAGATCCAGCTTGGCATGCTGGAGAAAGGAAAAGAAAACCAGGCTGACTGAACTGTACTCTGCAAAGGGGAGCATGGTACCAGACAAATTTGGCGATGACTTGCCAATCTTTTGACTTTAGACTATAGCTCCTAGAAAACAGGGCCTGTGTCTCACTTGAGTTGGCAGCTCTAGTCCTTAGTTTCATGTATGACACATGGTCAACAAATGTGTGTTGAATGAATAAAGTAAATGAGGCATTTCCCAAGATTGTATGTGAAACACTGGGGATTTTTCTGTTGCTTTGTACAATCTGCCTTCCTCAGCCCCTTCTTTCAACATGAATGATCATGTTCTATCTTATCTATGCAAAGATAACATATCATGGACTCTTAATGCTGGAGAAGGTTCTTTTAGTTACTTTTCCATCAGAGATAATGAATTTGTGCTTGGAGGTCCATATCGTTTTGCGGATGGCTCTTGTGACTGAGAATGAAATATCAAAACATTCAGGAGAAGAGAACCAGGAATTAAAAGGGCAACCTAATAAGATTTCAAAAACTAGCTTAGGGCTTCCCTGGTGGTGCAGTAGTTAAGAATCTGCCTGCCAACGCAGGGTACACAGGTTGAAGTCCCGGTCCGGGAAGATTCCACATGCCGTGGAGCAACTAAGCCCACGAGCCACAAATGCTGAGCCCATGCGCCTACAGCCCGTGCTACACAACAAGAGAAGCCACCACAATGAAAAGTCTGCACACTGCAACTAGAGAAAGCCCGCGTGCAGCAACGAAGACCCAATGAAGCCACAAATTAATTAATTTAAAAAAAAGTAGCTTAGAAAAGCTCAGACTCATGTCCTGAAATTTGTTTATTTATATAGTACTTAAATTCAGCTGATAATGAACAACCAAGAATTAATATTAACATCATCACTGTCATCATCATCATCATCACTTTGAACACAAAATAATATAAATGAACTTTCCCAGTGGACTTTATTATCAGGATGGATAAGGAGAAAGAGGAAAAGGAGATAACCTATTAGAAATACTTTCATTTCTACTCTACAAAACATTTTCAGTTCAAAATTGGATTATTTTGCCTCCTCGGTTTCTTCGTCACATCAGGCACGGAAGATGGGAGATAACTTTTGAATAATGGATGAATGAACACCTGGTTTCATTTCTTCAGAATAAGTCCCAATAGTGATGAGGAAATGACCAGGTTGGCACTGACAGGCTTTGAGACCACCACAAATCCAGAAAGCCAAGTGTGACTACATTGGATATGTGTGGGAAATGCAAACTTGCTGGATTTATGCATACCAGTAAAAATTCCAAAGGGGCCTGATGCCAGGAAAATGCCTTATTTTGTCAGAAAGTACATCTCCCACACAGCAGCAGGTCTGGCATAGCTTTAGCCACATGTTGAAAACAAAGTAAAGTGACATGTGATACGGGCCTCACTGCCTGATGACAGAATTCACGAGCTTTTTGGAAACAAACTGAATCCACATAGCCCCAGCCTATTTGACAGTTTTGTCTTATTATCGTGTTGTTTTCTGCAAAGTCCTTGCCTTTTAGGTAACTAAGATTTATTTTTCTTATTACAATTTCAAGATTGATTCCCAAATTACAACTGATAACCTGATTCTAAGGAACACTGCACTTTCCAATCTATTCTATAGCCAAGTAAATGTTTCTGAAATACTAAACATTTTTCAACCTCTGGAAGCATGCAGGTAACTTCAAAAAATATCCAAATTAATTGACAAACCATGTAGTAGCACTTCTCTTAATATTCACCGAGTGGCCAACACTTCAGTATCTCATTGGTAATCACTGTAGTTTATAGTATATTGGTTTTATGAAAGTCAATTTTTTAAAATGTTAGCCTACTAAAAATCCAATCTTTGTCAAGTGTTTTGTTTTGTCATTTCCATGACACTTGTTCTGACTCTGGACAATACGAGTAAAAAGAGCTTTTACTTACACTGTGCAGAGAAGCCAGGATGACAATAAATGGCTTCCAAATCACACCTTTGTGGATGCATTGTATTTTCTTTCCCCACTTAGTCAGTGTCTATGTGTCTTTCTCCCTCTCAAGCAGCCCTGAATATTAGTAGTAACAGGTACCTTACTTGCTGTAATAGTTTCCTAGGGCTGCCGTAACAAATGTACCACAAACTGAGTGGCTTTAAATGACAGAAATGTATTCTCTCAAAGCTCTGGAGACTAAAAGTCCTAAATCAAGGTGTTGATGGGGTCATGTTCTCTCTGAAGGCTCTAATGGACGATCTTTCTTCTTTCTAGATTCTGGTGGTTACCAATAATCAAACCTTGACATTCCTTGCCTTGTAGACACACCACTCCAATCTCTACCTTTGTCATCGCATGGTGTTCTCCCTGTGTCTTCTGTTTTCACATGGCATTCTCATCTTGGTATCCATGTCCAAATTTCCCTCTTTTTATAAAGATCCAGTTATTGGATTAGGCTCCACCCTAATCCAGTACGAAATCATCTTTTAACTTGATTACAACTACAAAACCCAATTTCTAAATGAGGTCACATTCTGAGATTCCAGGCAGGCATGAATTTAAGAGGGACACTATTCAACCCAGTATGACTGCTAAGCAACATCCTTTCAAGGAGTTTGAAGAACACTGCGCTCTGAAGAATATGTGCAGATGAAATAACTGCCCATGGAAGAACAGTGAAAGGAAAGTGATATAATTCACAAAAAAAAGTCTAACAGTAAAACTGCCAACAGCTTGGTGATTCCAGGTCTGAATTATTCTCACCTATGAGGTCAATTACCAACAGATCCACCATGTAAAAATACCTACCCAGACACCTATTCAGGAAAATGACCCTTTTGGCTGAACCAACTTCTCTGGACCCAGCTCCCTAAGTGGGGTATCTTCTACTCAACCCTCAGACCATCTACATGAGGACAGACAGGAGAAGTACCAACAATGCCTGGGCATTATTCTAGGCACTCTGGACACTTAGTATCATCATCTCCAACAGTAGAAAAGAAACTAAAGTTCACAGAGATAAAGCAATCAGCCCCAAGTCATATATGAGAGTCACACAAGTAGAGAGATCTACCTGAATCCAAAGCTGATACCTCATTTTTTATGTCTGAGCACGTACACACATACACACACACACACAACTTCAGAAATGACCATTTCATTTACCCTGTATCTAAAACACATCATTTTCTTAATCCTCAGAATTTTAGAAGTGGAAAACACCTCAGCTATCATCTACTACAACAATTTCATTTTATAGATGGACACACTGGAGAATAGAAATGATAACTGAATTATTTGGTCCCTGGGAAAAACTAGTGACCAAACTGGGAATAGAGCCCCAGAGGTTCTGCCTCCTCGTCCAGCCTGGCAACGTCTAGCCTCTCTAGTAGGTCTATGTAGTAAAACCATATCACAGGTAGGTGGAAGTGGTGGTTTAGAATATGGACACTAAAATTATTAGACTGCATAGATTCAGATCTTGGCTTGTCACTTATATATGTGGGTCAGCCACTTAATATTTTAGTCTCAATATTCTTAAGTATAAAATGGAGGTAATAAAGACATGAGTCACATAATATCTACTGTCTAGTAAGCTTGCTGAGATTAAATATGCTTAGAATAGTGCCTAGTGCACATTAAATGCTTAGTATATGTTAGTTGTGGTAGCAGTTTTGTTGTAGTTTTATTACTACTACTGCATCATCATCATCATCATTATTATTATCACTCAATAAAAAGCTACACATGAATAACTTCAGTGTTTTCCATCACTATACATTTCTAGCAGCCACACTGGTTGCAAGCACTCCCTCATTCAAGGACACAATGATACAGTGATTTTCTGGTCCTTCATAGTAATTAACTTCAACCTTATTTCATAAATTTACTTTATGCCAGGCCAGTTGCCATGTTTTCCTCTAAACCCAAACGTACAAAGGGTCTATATCCTGGTTTTAATTTCCCTGATTGTGTGAGTCCACATTTAACTGACTTCTTCAAATGATGGCCGGTCATTTAGTGTCCTGAAAAGCAAACAGTGTTATTACACCCTGACTCTGACAAATCCTTGCTCTTGTCTCTCATCTTATCTCTTTGAATTTGAGGAAGGCAAACCTTGGGAAAATTATACAAACAGCCCCAAATATTTGAAATCAGCATTGTCCTCACATGCGCACGCCTCTCAAAAGCTTAGAGCATTTCTCTTTCAGTTTTATTCTTTCATTAGCCCATGGTGTGCTAATTAATTGGAATTTTCCAGAGCTTTTGTTGTTGTGACAAAGTCGAACAATGCAAAATCTCATTCCTTCTTGTTAAAGAGGTCCATCCACCCTCCAAAGAGCAGCACAAAGACAGCTGGGATAAGAGGGAGGATTAAGTCGACTTTGAAAGGGTCAGACTTCATGAGTTCCTGTGCCCTCCTTCCCTGTCCACAGCTGCCTTCATCTTCACCAAAACTGATTTATAGAAAGTGACATCTTAACTATGGCTTTTATCCAAAGAAGAGGCTGCTTAGAGGGCATTATGTAGGACCTAAAATTAGATGGCAAAGAACATCCTATAAGCATGGAATAAACAATATTGGGAGGCAAATAATACTGTATTAGGTGAGAGGGCTATTTAAGAACAAAAATTTATGGATCAGGGAGGAAGAGAGTAAAATCCAGATGAACACTCCCAAGCAAGGCACAAACCAGACTTAAAAGAAATAAAAAGATGCTTAATCTTGGCAAAAAATAGTGACACTTAAACCAAAGATAGCAGAGCAGCTGGAGACTAGAAGTAGGGAAGGGGAGTGAAGACAGATTAATTCTGAATTTTGCTCTTGGTTTCCCTTTCAAGGTATCATACTATGGTTTGATACACTGGGTTACTGTAACTTGTGGAAACCCTCATGGGCTGTGTCTCATCCACACTGTGAGAGGCTCTAGAGCACCTCTGCCTTTGAGGCTCCATGGATACAGGACAGTGGAGGTTGGAGGGGTCCTCAAACATGGTGAGGAGGCCATTTCCAACATCATCTCTGCAGAGTTCCTTTTTATATAAACACCTACTTGAATATCCAAGGCAAAAAAGAAAAAAAATCATCCTATGCTTTATAAAACTACATTCTTTTCCATAGGGGAAAAAAAAGGTTTTCTAATTTATTTTTTTATAGGTAAATGTTTATTAAAAATATTTTCTAACACCCAGACCTACACATTATGACATAGAGCTACACCTAGAGTTTCATTGCAGCAGAACCTGGGAGGCTTTCAAAATATCTCCCCCTCCAGGCGGATGCCTGAAGGGCAATCACTCAAGTCACCTAAGATGCCACACAGTTTTGAACAAGTTGAGTATGAGGTGCCTGTGTAGAAATCCAGATAGAACTACATAGGCATTTGTAAGGGAGAACCTGGAAATGGGGCAGAATCAGGTCCTGGGGCTATGAATAAGTATAGAGTCTTCAATACAGGTGAGATTGCCCAAGGATCACATATATAGGGGATGGAGAATAGGAAAAAGAATAGAACTCTGAGAATCTCCAATGTTTAGGGCTGTAGGCAAAAAGGAATCTGCAAAAGTGGAAGAGAAAGTATCTTTGGGGTGGGATGGGGTGAGCAGGAAGAAGCAAGGTGGGAAGTCACAATATTTAAAGACACAGACTCTGGAGTGAAACCACTTGGCTTCAAATCCTGAAACTAATGCTTACAGACTCGGAACCCCAAACAAAATACAGAATTTCTCTATACTTCCATTTCCCCTCTGGAAAATGGAGAAAACAATAGCACCTCACAAAGTTGTTCTAATGGAAAGTACTTGACACAGTGTCTTGCTCATATTAAGCATTCAAAAACCGTTAGCCATGATTAATATGTTTATAGGAATAGATACAGGAGGTTATGGGTAACTAGAAGCATCTCAGATCTATTTCTAGAACTGCTCTGAATATATCAAAGAGTAGAAGGGAAAGCTTCAGCCAAGGAGACAGTGGGAAGAACCCCATAAGGCAAAGAGAGACCACAGTAGAATGAAGATGGGGCCCAAGAAAATCTTTACCAAAAAAGAGGCTTATGATGTTTGGTTGCCTAAGAGGTGACGTGGAGAATAAACCATAAAAATAACTATTCTTACAGCAACGGCAGAGTGAAAGAGAGCTGCACTAGAGATGTGAGGTCAAGTTCTGACCTGAGTGCTAACCAACAGCACATCCTTGAAAAGCTTCCTTCTCCTTCCAGAACTTCAGTTTTATACATGCAAAACAGCCAACTAAAACCTCTTCCAGTTCTGACCATTTATGATTTTTGGTATTCTACAAGTTAGCCTAAGGGTTTCAATGGCTACAAGTGAAAGCAGTAACACTGGTGAAGACACTAGGGGTCAGAGGGACTTTAGCCTCTTGTGTTCTCAGCATGAAACAGAGAATCCAAGAGTTACCTGTGGTTTAAGAAGTGGAGACAGCCATGTCTTCTCTCCTCTTCTTTTTCCTCCTCAATTTGTCCCAAAACCAGATATGAGAGGAAAGAAAGGATAAAATCAACTGAATCAAGGTTGAAACCAGGGACTTCCCTGGTGGTCCAGTGGTTGAGAATCTGTCTTGCAATGCAGGGGATGCTGGTTTGATCCCTGGTCGGGGAACTAAGATCCCACATACCACAGGGCAACTAAGCCTGGGCGCCACAACTAGAGAGCCCGTGTACTCTGGAGCCCGCGTGCCACAACTAGAGAGAAGCCCGTGCACCGCAACAAAGAGCCTGCACACCGCAACAAAAGACCCTGCGTGCCACAACTAAGACCCAATGCAGCCAATGAATATTTTTAAAAAAGAAAAATGAATTTAAAAACTGTGGTTTCTTATTTACAAAAAAAAAAAAGATTGAAACCAAGCAGCATTCCTGTTCATAGCAACTCCAACAAGGCTTTGAGGGTGCGGGAAGGGGAAGGTGGATATAAGAAAGGCAAAAATGCAGGTAACATTGATTCAGGTGGAAAATCAGAAGTAAACCTATTAACGTTGGATCTGAAAGGATAAAGACCAGGCCTAGGACTTCCCTGGTGGTGCAGTGGTTAAGAATCTGCCTGCCAATGCAGGGGACATGGGTTTGATTCCTGGTCTTGGAAGATCCCACATGCCACAGAGCAACTAAGCCCGCAAGCCACAACTACTGAGCCCGCATGCCACAACTACTGAAGCCTGTGCTCCACAACAAGAGAAGCCACCACAATAAGAAGCAGGTGCACCACAGCGAAGAATAGCCCCCGCTCACCGCAACTAGAGAAAGCCCATGCGCAGCAATGAAAACCCAATGCGGCAATCAATCAATCAATCAATAAAAGACCAGGCTTAACTAACTCACAATACTCATTTTACCACTGAACCAAATGACTCCCAAGGTGAAGTGAATCACCCAAGAGCAAACAGTGATGCAAAGCTAGAATAGGAGCTCTTGTTTGCTGGTTCAGTTCAGTACCACAAAAGTATGCATTCCGTGCAAATATGCATCTAACTGGTATGCATCAAATTCCAAATTATGACATCTCCTAATAAGAGGTTTTACGTGGGAGGTAATGGGAATAATTGACTACAATCGCTAAATCCTTGGGAGATCTTTGGATTTCCCCATTTTCATGGAAAGCTGAGAGGACAAACTGGAAAGGAAAAAAAATACGTTAAGCCCTAACTATGTGCTGGACATTCTGCTAAGTGATTTCATGTATGTTCTCATATACCTCATGACTCTGTGAGTCTCGTAGGTTCTGAGCTTCCTGAGGAGAGGAGCACCATCTTATTCATCCATGAACCTCAGTGCTTGACAAAGTGCTGGTACACAGTAGGTGCCCAATATATGTTTGCTGAGTGAATGTTAAGATTTTCCTGGTGCATAAATTGAAGATCAGAGAGGTTATGTATTCAAGGTGGGTCATGTTGCTAGTAAAAGTAGCAGCACTGGAATCTGTAGTTGAAGTTGGGATTGTCTGAGCCCATAGTACATTTGTGCTCCTTTCACTGCTTGGACCACCTTTTGTATACTTTTCTCCAACCCCAAGAAAAACACTTATTTTCTAACAGATACAGTGGCTGATTTTTATCACGCATATGGCTATTTCATCCTTTTCTTTAAGTCCTAGGTTGTTTTCAAAGTGTTTTTTTTCAAGATGCCACTTTCGGTCTGGTTACTCCTCTGCAATGGCCAAGCATGGTCAGTATCTCTAAGAGTGCTGATGAGACACACTCTCAAGCGTCAGCAGCGAGGAGGCGCAGAACAACAGGAAGAGCACGTTGGTCTTGGGCTCCAGTTTGAAGTCTGTTCCTACTGTGTAGAGATAACATAACTGGCCTGGTTAAATGTAATCTTTCCCTCCCTCCTTGATAGCAAAGGTTAAACACAGCAAGCAAGTCAGACTAATTGTTCTCTTTCTCCTCTCTCCCTTCTCTTCCTTGCCAAAGCTTCAGACCAGCTCTCTGTTGTAAATGACTGTCTAAAGTATATCCGAAAATGAAGGGTTTCTTTCCTAATTATATATATATAAGAGAAGTCATGTCTTTCAGATATTTTTTACTTGAGGTTGTTAACTGGACTCTATTTGTTCCATCCAAGAAACCCGAAGAAATGGATAATGACCCAAAACAGACTACATTTGAACACTTCTGTATATTATATGCAAAGAAATGTTCCCACAACAAAGTCACTAAATGAATGTCATCATGCCTGAATAGAGAAATAAAATTGAATTGTGAAAAAAGCGAGTTGTTTAAAGGATCTTTAGTTCATGTCTACCAATTTATTCTGAACATTATGTACTGAACAAAGGATCTGATATTCAAAGTATTAAGTAATAGAAACATTTTGAGAAATAAGCCAACATTCTTACTTTATAAAAGATTTATGCATCATTTTCTGGTTTTATGTGTGTTGTAATTATCCTCCAAACCTCTGAACAGTGTCAAATTCCTTTCCAGCTCATATGCTGCTTTACTGTGTTCTCTTTAATGCTGAAGGCCATGTTGGGATGCCTTATGGTAAATTAAGCAAGAAACTCTATGGAAATAGACATAAGCCTTGGTCCCTAGTTAGGCCTAATCACTGAAACATCATTCTGTTTAATACAGATTCTCTAACTGGTTTATAAGATTTGGATTAATTGGATTTATTTATTTTAATTTATTTAGAAGATGAAAATCACGGTAGCAACGTAGGAAGATATATGTTATTTAATTTATAAGTGATGAGCTATTTAAACTTAAGCTCATGGTATTCTGATATTTTTTCCTATGGGGTCAAAGATCTTCACCACCATCTTCAATGAGGAAGGAGGAGAAAGCTGATTGTTCTGTCTGTACATTTCAGGCATCTCCAACCTTAGTTAATTGTTGGTCAAGGTTCTGCTGCTGTCAAACATTGCCTACTGGTAGTTCTCTGAGTTTCAATCTCATAAATGAGACCTCTACAGCTTGGCATATGCAAGGAAAGCCTGAAGAATGACAAGATTTCTTGTCATTCACTGACCTTTAAAAAATAACATCATTACTATCCCCAGATTCTGGAAGTTACTAAACAGCTTTGAAAGCCCTAAGCAGTTTACCAAGGCTTTCAGATAACTCCATGGTGGCCTCAGAAATGTTGTTTTGGTGTAGAGAGACAAAAGGAACATGGGAGAATGAGCTGAAAGATCTGGGTGCTAGTCTCACGGATGCCACTTACGTGTGATCCAGGATTTTCCTTTACTATAAAGGACACTGGGTTAATTGGCAAAATCACTAAGGTCTATATACTAGGTAATAGTATGGATCAATATTAATTTCCTGATTTTGATAACTGTACTGCAATTACATAAAAGAATTTTCTTGTTTTTAGGAAGCACACATTAAAGAATTTAGGAGCAAAGGGGCACCATGTCTGCAACTTATTCTAAATGGTTCAGAAAAAAAAACCAGAGAGAGGGAATAATGGAGCAAATACTGTAAAAAGTTAACATTTGAGAAATCTGAGTAAAGAATATTAGGAAATTCTTTGTACTGTTCTTGCAACTTTTCTGTTAAGTCTGAAATTATTTCAAAATAAAAACTTAAAATAAAGTAAATCCTAGGTATATAATCAGCAATTGGTGAATATTCACAGAATGCTAATTTAACAGTATCTTCGTATGTACGACAAAAGAGAACTTCACATGTACAACCAGAGGATTTTTTAAAATCCAGCTATCCCCAAGTGGCTCTGATTCTACGAAAAGCAGTGAATCATTGATATAGTAATTTTCCTGTAACACATGGAGAAAATAATAATAGTAGTAGATATGATTCTAGCCTTCAAAAAGGCTGAAATGATAAAATAAGGATAAGTGCTCAGGATGAGTTAAACCTAACTGGAGAAACTTTCTAGAAGGTATGAGTTTCAAGTAGAACCCTAAAAGTAGTAAAGATGATCAACAGTGAAATTATATAAGGGCCACTCTTTTGAACAGAGGGGTGGCAGCAGGCCTGAGGGAGTCTCCTGCCAGGAAGACCAAGCACGTTTGTCTGGCTAGGTTGAGGGAAACTGGACTAGTCAACAGATCAGTTTTTCAACACCACCTGTGAGGATGCAACCAAGGCAGGGGAGCCAGGGTTAGAGTATCCTCCCAGCCTGATAAGAAACCTCTGACTCAATATGCCATGTACAATGTATTAAAGTCTTTGAGATAATCACCTAGGGGCATGCATGTCTTGTTCTCCAAGTACATACCCAATACAACATCCCAAAGATCAAGCACTGGATACAGTCAACACAATGCTCTAACCACAAGGCAGGAAAATCTCATTCAGGACTAAAACATATAGTGGAAATCCCTTCCCCACTCTGCAAAGTCTTCAGAAAAGTCCCCATGTTCTATCCAACATCTGTATGTTCAGGGTGTGTGTTTTACTAGTAACTACCTAAATTCATATAAGCAGGAACATTCCAAAGGCTTCCACTATAAACACTAAGTAAAAACCATGAACCTCTTATAACTGGGGATCACACACAGAGTCAGGCAGGGAACACAATAAGGTAGAAAAATGAACTGATCAATTAATAATTACTTAAGAAATCACATACCTAGAAGTGTGTTCATGATACTTAGCACATACAGATCACACATACGGAGTCATATGAGAGTGATCAAGCTTTTATCTAAGGATAAGATTCATCACCACCACATACATGGTGAACACACTTTTATTAGCATCACCTGTAAGTCATATTTAGCATATCAGACATTCACTCCTGAAATGCTATGACTTTCCATCATTGAAGGGGTATTCATTATAATTCAGTTCTGTAGGGATGAACATGATTATATATATATATATATATATATATATATATATATATATACACACACACACACACATATACATATATATATATATATATATATATATATATATATATATATATATGTTCAATATTCACCAAAACAGTATGGAGATAGAAGAGTTCTTTTTATTCACTAAAAGAGTTTTGGGAATAGCTTAAGTTAAGCCTTCAAAAATGAAATGTGTTGTACCCAAGCCTAGTAATAAAGATTCCATAGAAGCTGCTTAGAGAGAAATTAGGTTAAAATTTAACCTATTGCATTCTGTTCTTCACCTTAAAAGCTGTCTTCAGGCTTCCATTTTTAGTGTTAAAAAAAAGGAAAAGGAAAGAAACACAGATGGAATAAACCTCATCCACTTAATTTGAAAATCATATGTAGACTTCAAAATTTGGAATAAGGAAAGATTCTTGCTGGTTGATTGCTTTAAAGAATTTATCTTTAGCTATCTGAGACAAGAACTGCTTACATCATCCAGTGTGGCCTTTAATGTATTGATAAGTTATCACATGACATAAAAATTTATGACAAAAGCAGTCATATGGAAGGAATCTGACTAAGATGGTTTGAAATCTTTTTCTTTTAACATAGATTAAGCTTAAAACTGGGTCTACAGTGTTTAGACTCTGCAGGTTTTCAACAAGTGTAATTTGGAACTACAGTACCACACATAGAACAAATACCCAAATGTCAATTGGCTGAAAGATTAAATGACTGGAGAGGGCTGGCTTCTAAGGAATAAAATTTTATAAGTCATTTAAAGAGAAGTCAACAAACAAAGGTTAAGAAATCTTTGTATTTTGCTTGTATTTGAGGAAATAATGACTAAAGAGTTTTTGTTGTTTAATTCTAAAAATTAACAGATTTGCTAAATATTTATTTTTCATAAAATGCTTCTTTTATATCAAGTACCTTGTATTTAAGGGTTTCTGAAAACTGAAGTTTTAGCTCTGCCTCCAAATGTTGGATCTGCGAAAAAAAAATATATGTGAACCCAAAATGAATCACATTCAGGCTTGGAATAAATCCACATGAATATATATTTTCTTATTTACTTGGAAAGTCTTATATTTGCATCTGTCTTTCTTACTATCAGTGAGCTTTCTTTTCTGGAGTAATGGCTCAGCTCCAACCCTTAATATATACAGCCTCTTAGCTGTATATATTAAGCTAAGAGTAAGCTGGACACTGACAGGGGTGTAGGACTGCCTGGCCCACCAAGGTCATTCAGTGCCCAAACTGAATAACTGATACACTGCAAGTAGTTTCCCCCAGTGAAAACTGACTATCCATTAGTAATCTCCTATCTAAGTCTTTCTACATATCAATAAGAACGCACTGCTTATTTTTCCCTTATCTTCCAGCCTGGCAAAGGATGGGAGGTGGGAGTAGCATACCAATACCACTGAAGAAATCAGCCAAAAGAGGAATAATTTTTTGTTTGAGAGATGGAGAGAAGACCAGGGTTTCTGATGTATAGTGAGCCCCGGGGAGAGCGTACTCTTAGAGTTCGCCAACTCTGAGTGCAGTTGGAAGAGATCTATATGGAGGATAATTTGGACGGCCATGTGGCTGACAGGGTCTTGGTGTGCTGGCCAGGTGTCAGGCCTCAGCCTCTGAGGTGGGAGAGCCGAGTTCAGGACATTGGTCCACCAGAGACCTCCCGGTCCCACGTAATATCAAACGGCAAAAGCTCTCCCAGAGATCTCCATAACAACGCTAAGACCCAGCTCCACTCAACGATCAGCAAGCTTCAGTGCTGGACACCCTAAGCCACAAAACTAGAAACACAGAAACACAAACCCACCCATCAGCAGAGAGGTTGCCTAAAATCATAATAAGTTCACAGACACCCCAAAACACACCACTGGACGTGGTACTGCCCACCAGAAAGACAAGATCCAGCCTCATCCACCAGAACACAAGCACCAGACTCCTCAACCAGGAAGCCTACACAACCCACTGAACCAACCTTACCCACTGGGGGCAGACACCAAAAACAATGGGAACTACGAACCTGCAGCCTGTGAAAAGGAGACCCCAAACACAGTAAGTTAAGCAAAATGAGAAGACAGAGAAATACACAGCAGATGAAGGAGCAAGGTAAAAATGCACCAGACCAAACAAATGAAGAGGAAATAGGCAGCCTACCTGAAAAAGAATTGAGAGTAATGATAGTAAAGATGATCCAAAATCTTGGAAAAGAATGGAGAAAATACAAGAAACATCTAACAAAGATCTAGAAGAACTAAAGAGCAAACAAACAATGATGAACAACACAATAAATAAAATTTAAAATTCTCTAGAAGGAAACAAGAGCAGAATAACTGAGGCAGAAGACAGTTAAGTGACCTGGAAGATAAAATAGTGGAAATGACTACTGCAGAGCAGAATAAAGAAAAAAGAATGAAAAGAATTGAGGACAATCTCAGAGACCTCTGGGACAACATTAAACACACCAACATTCGAATTATAGGGGTCCCAGAAGAAGAAGAAGATTAAAAAAAAGGGACTGAGAAAATATTTCAAGAGATTATAGTTGAAAACTTCCCTATCATGGGAAAGGAAATAGTCAAGTCCAGAAAGCGCAGAAAGTCCCATACAGGATAAATCCAAGGAGAAACACACAAAGACACATATTAATCAAACCATCAAAAATTAAACACAAAGAAAAAATATTAAAAGCCAACAATCAACATACAAGGGAATCCCCATAAGGTTAACAGCTGATCTTTCAGCAGAAACTCTGCAAGCCAGAAGGGAGTGGCAGGACATATTTAAAGTGATGAAAGGCAAAAACCTACAACCAAAATTACTCTTCCCAGCAAGGATCTCATTAATATTTGACAGAAAAATTAAATCTTTACAGACAAGCAAAAACTAAGAGAATTCAGCACCACCTAAGCAGCTCTACAACAAATGCTAAAGGAACTTCTCTAGGCAGGAAACACAAGGGAAGGAAAAGACTTACAATAACAAACCCAAAACAATTAGGAAAATGGTAATACAAACATACATGTAGATAACTACCTTAAATGTAAATGCATTAAATGCTCCAACCAAAAGACACAGACTGGCTGAATGGATACAAAACAAGACCCATACATATGCTATCTACAAGAGACCCACTTCAGACCTAGGGACACATACAGACTGAAAGTGAGGAGATGGAAAAAGATATTCCATGAAAATGGAAATCAAAAGAAAGCTAGAGTAGCAATTCTCATATCAGAAAAAATAGATTTTAAAATAAAGACTATTACAAGAGACAAAGAAGGACACTACATAATGATCAAGGGATCAATCCATGAAGAAGATATAACAATTGTAAATATTTATGCACCCAACATAGGAGCACCTCAATACATAAGGCAAATGCTAACAGCCACAAAAGGGGAAATCAACAGTAACACAATCATAGTAGGGGACTTTAACAGCCCACTTTCACCAATGGACAGATCATCCAAATGAAAAAGAATAAGGAAACACAAGCTTTAAATGATACATTAAACAACATGGACGTAATTGATATTTATAGGACATTCTATACAAAAACAGCAGATTACACTTTCTTCTCAACTGCTCATTGGAACATTCTCCAGGATAGATCATCTCTTGGGTCACAAATCAAGCCTTGGTAAATTTAAGAAAACTGAAATTGTATCAGGTATCTTTTCTGACCACAACGCTATGAGAGTAGATAACAATTACAGGAAAAAATCTGTAAAAAATAAAAACACATGGAGGCTAAACAATACACTACTAAATAACCAAGAGATCACTGAAGAAATCAAACAGGAAATCAAAAAATATCTAGAGACAAATGACAATGAAAACATGACGACCCAAACCTATGATATGCAGCAAAAACAGTTTTAAGAAGGAAGTTTATAGCAATACAATCCTACCTCAAGAAATGAGAAAGATCTCAAATAAACAACTTAACCTTACACCTAAAGCAACTAGAAAAAGAAGAACAAAAACCCCCAAAGTTAGCAGAAGGAAAGAAATCATAAAGATCAGATCAGAAATAAATGAAAAAGAAATGAAGGAAACAATAGCAAAGATCAATAAGACTAAAAGCTGGTTCTTTGAGAAGATAAACAAACTAGATACACCATTAGCCAGACTCATCAAGAAAAAAAAAGGAGAAGACTCAAATCAATAATATTAGAAATGAAAAAGGAGAAGTAACTGACACTGCAGAAATACAAAGGATCTGGGCTTCCCTGGTGGCGCAGTGGTTGAGAGTCCGCCTGCTGATGCAGGGGACACGGGTTCGTGCCCCGGTCCAGGAGGATCCCACATGTCGTGGAGTGGCTGGGCCCGTGAGCCATGGCCACTGAGCCTGTGCATCCGGAGCCTGTGCTCTGCAACGGGAGAGGCCATAACAGTGAGAGGCCCGCGTACCGCAAAAAAAAAAAAGAAAAAAGAAATACAAAGGATCATGAGAGATTACTACAAGCAACGATATGCCAATAAAATGGACAACCTGGAAGAAATGGACAAATTCTTAGAAAAGCACAACCTTCTGACACTGAACCAGGAAGAAACAGAAAATATAAACAGACCAATCACAAGCACTGAAATTGAGACTGTGATTAAAAATCTTACAACAAACAAAAGCCCAGGACCAGATGGCTTCACAGGCAAATTCTATCAAACATTTAGAGAAGAGCTAACACCTATCCTTCTCAAACTCTTCCAAAATATAGCAGAAGGAGGAACACTCCCAAACTCATTCTACAAGGCCACCATCACCCTGATACCAAAACCAAATATGCGACAAAAAAAGAAAACTCCAGGCCAATATCACTGATGAACATAGATGCAAAAATCCTCAACAAAATACTAGCAAACAGAATCCAACAGCACATTAAAAGGATTATATACCATGATCAAGTGGGGTTTATCCCAGGATGCAAGGATTCTTCAATATATGCAAATCAATCAACGTGATAAACCATAGTAACAGACTGAAGGAAAAAACAATATGACAATCTCAATAGATGCAGAAAAAGCTTTTTGCAAAATTCAACACCCATTTATGATAAAAACCCTGCAGAAAGTAGGCATAGAGGGAACGTACCTCAACATAATAAAGGCAATATATGACAAACCCACAGCCAACATCGTTCTCAATGGTGAAAACCTGAAACCATTTCCTCTAAAATCAGGAACAAGACAAGGTTGCCCACTCTCACCACTAGTATTCAACATAGTGGTGGAAGTTTTAGCCACAGCAGTCAGAGAAGAAAAAGAAATAAAACGAATGCAAATTGGAAAAGAAGAAGTAAAGCTGTCACTGTTTGCAGATGACATGATACTATACATAGAGAATCCTAAAGATGCTACCAGAAAACTACTAGAGCTAATTAATGAATCTGGTAAAGTAGCAGGATACAAAATTAATGCACAGAAATCTCTTGCATTCCTATATACTAATGATAAAAAATCTGAAAGAGAAATTAAGGAAACACTCCCATTTATCACCGCAACAAAAAGAATAAAATATGTAGGAATAAACCTACCTAGGCAGACAAAAGACCTGTATGCAGAAAACTATGAGACACTGATGAAAGAAATTAAAGATGATACAAACAGATGGAGAGATATACCATGTTCTTGGAAATGAAGAATCAACAATGTGAAAATGACTCTACTACCCAAAGCAATCTGCAGATTCAATGTACTCCCTATTAAACTACAATGGCATTTTTCACAGAACTGGAACAAAAAATTTCACAATTTATATGGAAACACAAAAGACCCTGAACAGCTAAAGCAATCTTGAGAAAGAAAAACAGAGCTGGAGAAATCAGGCTCCCTGACTTCAAACTCTACTACAAAGCTACAGTAATCAAGACAGTATGGTACTGGCACAAAAACAGAAATATAGATCAATGGAACAGGATAGAAAGCCCAGAAATAAACCCACGCACATATGGTCACCCTATCTTTGATAAAGGAGGGAAGAATATACAATGGAGAAAAGACAGCCTTTTCCAATAAGTGGTGCTGGGAAAACTGAACAGCTCCATGTAAAACAATGAAATTAGAACACTCCCTAACACCATACACAAAAATAAACTCAAAATGGATTGAAGACATAAATGTAATGCCAGACACTATAAAACTCTTAGAGGAAAACATAGGCAGGACACTCGGCGACATAAATCACGGCAAGATCCTTTTTGACCCACCTCCTAGAGAAATGGAAATAAAAACAAAAAGAAACAAATAGGACCTAATGAAACTTAAAAGCTTTTGCACAGCAAAGGAAACCATAAGGAAGATGAAAAGGCAACCCTCAGAATGGGAGAAAATATTTGCAAACAAAGCAACTGACAAAGGATTAATATCCAAAATATACAAGCAGCTCATGCAGCTCAATATCAAAAAAACAAACAACACAGTCCAAAAATGGGCAGAAGACCTAAATAGATATTTCTCCAAAGAAGATATACAGATTGCCAACAAACACATGAAAGGATGCTCAACATCACTAATCATTAGAGAAATGCAAATCAAAATTCCAGTGAGGTATATCACCTCACACCAGTCAGATTGGCCATCATCAAAAAATCTACAAACAATAAATGTTGGAGAGGGTGTGGAGAAAAGGGAACCCTCTTGCACTGTTGGTGGGAATGTAAATTGATACAGCCACTATGGAGAATGGTACGAAGGTTCCTCAAAAAACTGAAGATAGAACTACTATATGACCCAGCAATCCCACTACTGGGCATATACCCTGAGAAAACCATAATTCAAAAAGAGTCATGTACCACAATGTTCACTGCAGCTCGATTTACAATAGCCAGGACATGGAAGCAACCTAAGTGTCCATGGACAGATGAATGGATAAAGAAGATGTGGCACATATATACAGTGGAATATTACTCAGCCATAAAAAGAAGCGAAACTGAGTTATTTGTAGTGAGGTGGATGGACCTAGGGTCTGTCATACAGAGTGAAGTAAGTCAGAAAGAGAAAAACAAATACCTCATGCTAACACATATATATGGAATCTAAAAAAAAAAAAAAAAAACAGGTTCTGAAGAACCTAGGACAGGTATAAAGACACAGACATACAGAATGGACTTATGGACACGGGGTGGGGGAAGGGTAAGCTGGGACGAAGTAAAAGAGTGGCATGGACATACATACACCACCAAACGTAAAACAGATGGCTAGTGGAAAGCAGCTGTATTGCACAGGGAGATCAGCCTGGTGCTTTGTGACCACCTAAAGGGGTGGGATAGGGAGGGTGGGAGGGAGACGCAAGATGGAGGG
This sequence comes from Mesoplodon bidens, assembly GCF_964165515.1. Taxonomy (NCBI): domain Eukaryota; kingdom Metazoa; phylum Chordata; class Mammalia; order Artiodactyla; family Ziphiidae; genus Mesoplodon; species Mesoplodon bidens. The sequence goes on along the minus strand of NC_138162.1, from coordinate 73,506,853 downwards.
GATATGGGTATATATGTATAAGTACAGCTGATTCACTTTGTTATACAGCAGAAAACAACACACCATTGTAAAGCAATTATACTCTAATAAAGATGTTAAATAAAAATAATCTTTCAGATGTTCATGATATTCTAATTACAGGCAACTGTATTACTATATTGAGGAGCAATATATTTTTAACACAAGAAGTGATCCCTGAGGGGTGAGATTTTTCTGAAGCAAAAAATGTTATTGGAAAATTCTATATCCAAAATTTTCACGCGAATAAACTGGAAGATCCTTATTTCAAATGATTTATGTTCTTCAGCCTTTAGCAAAGTAAGACAGGAATCCTAGTCTGAGTTAAAATACACACACACACACACACACACACACACACACTCTCAAGCATTTCCATATAGAAAAATATAAATTAAAAAAACCCAAAACCTTAGATTTCCACATCTCTATCTCAGTTTTGACCCTCATGTTTCAGTATATTTAGGCCTCTGTAGGAAATTCTACATAAGTAGTTGAGACCATAAAAACCTTTTGCAGTAGGGACCTCTCTCTAGAAGAAGAAACAATTAAAGTAATAGTTTGCTCCTACAGAATAAAGGTAAATACAAATATGCCAGGATAAAGCAATAACACGTGAATTTCTTCATATTATAATAAGATGCATTTAAGTTCCTGTTATCGGCAAATTAAACAGGACTCCTATTATTACATATACTTAGATAACCTGTGAACTTCAGCTAAAGAAGATAACTTGGACATGCCAAGAAAAAAATATACACAAATAGATAATTTTCAATTCACTGATTTAAAGAAAAAAATAAACAAAAACAAGTTCCAAAATTCGAAAGACAAGCAGCTTACCAAAAAATATATAAATTCTTTCAACTTAGAATATTTAAATCATAAAAAGACATAGGGTATAAGCACTACATTCTGTTCTAAAACAGTATCTCAGTGAGGGTCATGAGAGGGAAAAGAGAACTGGATTATGCAAAAACAATTAGCATGCATATATCATAAATCATTTAACTGACATTTTTATAAATCTACCACTGGTTTGCTCTTTATTGCATATGCTAAACAAGCAGCTGCTAAGTCTGTAAACTGTGAATTAACCTCCTTTTTTAATTAATTGTCCCTTTGGAATTACTGGCTTTTAAATCCCATGGTGCAGTTGCTTTATTTTCGAGATGTGTGCCTATCTTGCATCCAGGTTCCCGGGCTATGTTCCAGGCAGCAGTAAACATCAGTTGAGTTTCTAATTGTTTAATGATTCATTTTCATTTTCCTTATATATTGGCATCTGACTTGGTTTAATTTTAGGTTCTTCCAACATGATCCCTCAGACCTGCAACAATCTAGATCTAACCATCTTCACAGCAAATATGGCTGCTGACATTTGGAGTAGTGAGATGACTCAGAAACAGGCCAAGGACACAAAGGAAAAGGAACAAGTGAACAGTGCACCAATAGTGGTGACCCTCCCTAAACATCTGGTCTTCTGAACTCAGCCCTCCTTCCTTTAAAGATCAAATAGTCCAAACAGGAGGTTTCTTCAGGAATTACTTTAAGGCCTTTCTGGATGGTCTCTTAAGATCCAAAATTCTCTCTTGCTAACTGAACCTTAGAATTCCTCCATTTAGAAACCCATGCTCTTAGCTCCAAGGCTTCTCATTAAAAGCAAGTGCACCTAAGAAAGGGAAGAGCAGTCCCTGAACCAAGATGGCGGAGTAGAAGGACGTGCTCTCACTCCCTCTTGCGAGAACACCATAATCACAACTAGCTGCTGGACACTCATCGACAGGAGGACACTGGAACTCACCAAAAAAGATACCCCATATCCAAAGACAAAGGAGAAGCCAAAATGAGATGGTAGGAGGGGCGCAATCACAGTAAAATCAAATCCCATAAACTGCTGAGTGGGTGACTCACAGACTGGAGAACACTTATACCACAGAAGTCCACCCACTGGAGTGAAGGTTCTGAGCCCCACGTCAGGCTTCCCAACCAGGGGGTCTGGCAACGGAAGGAGGAATTCCTAGAGAATCAGTCTTTGAAGGCTAGCGGGATTTGACTGCAGGACTTCGACAGGACTGGGGGAAACAGAGACTCCACTCTTGGAGGGCACACACAAAGTAGTGTACACACTGGGACGCTGGGGAAGGAGCAGTGACCCCAGGGGAGACTGAACCAGACCTACCTGGTAGTGTTGGAGGGTCTCCTGCAGAGGCGGGGTGTGGCTGTGGCTCACTGTGGGGACAAGGACACCGGCAGCATAAGTTCTGGGAAGTACTCCTTGGCGTGAGACCTCCCAGAGTCCGCCAGCACAGCAGTCCCACAAAAGAGCCCAGGTAGGCTCCAGTGTTCAGTCGCCTCAGGCCAAACAACCAACAGGGAGGGAACCCAGCCCCACCCATCAGCAGTCAAACGGATTAAAGTTTTACTGAGCTCTGCCCACCAGAGCAACACTCAGCTCTACCCACCAGAGCAACACTCAGCTCTATCCACCACCAGTCCCTCCCATCAGGAAAACTGCACAAGCCTCTTAGATAGCCACATCCACCAGAAGGCAGACAGCAGAAGCAAGAAGAACTACAATCCCGCAGCCTGTGGAACAAAAACCACATTCACAAAAAGATGGACAAGATGAAAAGGCAGAGAGCTATGTACCAGATGAAGAAATAAGATAAAACCCCAGAAAAACAACTAAATGAAGTGGAGATAGGCAAACTTCCAGAAAGAGAACTCAGAATAATGATAGTGCAGATGATTCAGGACCTCAGAAAAAGAATGGAGGCAAAGATCGAGAAGATGCAAGAAATATTTAACGAAGACCTAGAAGAATTAAAGAACAAACAAACAGAGATGAACAATACAACAACTGAAATGAAAACTACACTAGAAGGAATGAATAGCAGAATAACTGAGGCAGAAAAACAGATAAGTGACCTGGAAGACAGAATGGTGGAATTCACGGCTGTGGAACAGAATAAACAAAAAAGAATGAAAAGAAATGAAGACAGCCTAAGAGACCTTTGGGACAACATTAAATGCAACAACATTCGCATTATAGGGGTCCCAGAAGGAGAAGAGAGAGAGAAAGGACACGAAAAAATATTTGAAGGGACTATAGTCGAAAACTTCCCTAACATGGGAAAGGAAATAGCCACCCAAGTCCAGGAAGTGCAGAGAGTCCCATACAGGATAAACACCAGGAGAAACACGCCGAGACACAGAGTAATCAAATTGGCAAAAATTAAAGACAAAGAAAAATTATTGAAAGCAGCAAGGGAAAAACGACAAATAACATAAAAGAAAACTCCCATAAGGTTAACAGCTTATTTCTCAGCAGAAACTCTACAAGCCAGAAGGGAGTAGCATGATATACTTAAAGTGATGGAAGGGAAGAAACTACAACCAAGATTTACTCTACCCGGCAAGGATCTCATTCAGATTTGATGGAAAAATCAAAAGCTTTACAGAAGCAAAAGCTAAGAGAATTCAGCACCACCAAACCATCTCTACAACAAATGCTAAAGGAACTTCTCTAAGTGGGAAACACAAGGGAAGAAAAGGACCTACAAAAACAAACCCAAAACAATTAAGAAAATGGTCATAGGAACATACATATCGACAATTACCTTAAACGTGAATGGATTAAATGCTCCAACCAAAAGACACAGGCTTGTTGAATGGATACAAAAACTAGACCCATATATATGCTGTCTACAAGAGACCCACATCAGACCTAGGGACACATACAAACTGAAAGTGAGGAGATGGAAAAAGATATTCCATGCAAATGGAAATCAAAAGAAAGCTGGAGTAGCAATACTCCTATCAGATAAAATAGACTTTAAAATAAAGAATGTTACAAGAGACAAGGAAGGACACTACATAATGATCAATGGAACAATCCAAGAAGAAGATATAACAATTATAAATATATATGTACCCAACATAGGAGCACCTCAATACATAAGGCAACTGCAAACAGCTATAAAAGAGTAAATCGACAGTAACACAATAATAGTGGGGGACTTTAACACCTCACTTACACCAATGGACGGATCATCCAAAATGAAAATAAATAAGGAAACAGAAGCTTTAAATGACACAATAGGCCAGATAGATTTAATTGATATTTAAAGAACATTCCATCCAAAACCAGCAGATTAAACTTTCTTCTCAAGTGCGCATGGAACATTCTCCAGGATAGATCACATCTTGGGTCACAAATCAAGCCTCAGTAAATTGAAGAAAATTGAAATCATATGAAGCATCTTTTCTGACCACAACACTGTGAGATTAGAAATCAATTACAGGGGAAAAAAACATAAAAAACACAAACACATGGAGGCTAAACAATACATTACTAAATAACCAAGAGATCACTGAAGAAATCAAAGAGGAAATCAAAAAATACCTAGAGATAAATGACAATGAAAACACAACGATCCAAAACCTATGGGATGCAGCAAAAGCAGTTCTAAGAGGGAAGTTTATAGAAATACAAGCCTACCTCAAGAAACAAGAAAAATCTCAAATAAACAATCTAACCTTACACCTAAAGGAACTAGAGAAAGAAGAACAAACAAAACCCAAAGTTAGCAGGAGGAAAGAAAACAAAAAGATCAGAGCAGAAATGAATGAAATAGAAACAAAGAAAACAATAGCAAAGATCAATAAAATGAAAAGCTGTCCTTTGAGAAGATAAACAAAATTGATAAACCATTAGCCAGACTCATCAAGAAAAAGAGGGAGAGGACTCATATCAATAACATTAGAAATGAAAAAGGAGAAGTTACAACAGACACCACAGAAATACAAAGCATCCTAAGAGATGACTACAAGCAACTCTATGCCAAAAAAGGGACAACCTGGAAGAAATGGACAAATTCTTAGAAAGGTATAACCTTCCAAGGCTGAACCAGGAAGAAATAGAAAATATGAACAGACCAATCACAAGTAATGAAATTCAAACTGTGATAAAAAATCTTCCAACAAACAAAAGTCCAGGACCAGATGGCTTCACAGGTGAATTCTACCAAACATTTAGAGAAGAGCTAACACCCATCCTTCTCAAACTATTCCAAAAAACTGCAGAGGAAGGAACACTCCCAAACTCATTCTATGAGGCCACCATCACCCTGATACCAAAACCAGACAAAGATACTACAAAAAAAGAAAATTACAGACCAATATCACTGATGAATATAGATGCAAAAATCCTCAACAAAATACTAGCAAACAGAATCCAACAACACGTGAAACAGATTATACACCATGATCAAGTGGGATTTATCCCAGGGATGCAAGGTTTCTTCAATATACACAAATCAATCAATGTGATACACCATATTAACAAATTAAAGAATAAAAACCATATGATCATCTCAATAGATGCAGAAAAAGCTTCTGACAAATGTCAACACCCATTTATGATAAAAACTCTCCAGAAAGTGGGTATAGAGGGAACCTACCTCAACATAATAAAGGCAATATACAACAAACCCAAAGTAAACATCATTCTCAATGGTAAAAAACTGAAAGCATTTCCTCTAAGATGAGGAACAAGCCAAGGATGTCCACTCTAGCCACTATTATTCAACATAGTTTTGGAAGTCCTAGCCACAGCAGTCAGAGAAGGAAAAGAAATAAAAGGAATCCAAATGGGAAAAGAAGTAAAACTGTCACTGTTTGCAGATGACGTGACACTATATATAGAGAATCCTAAAGATGTCACCAGAAAACTACTAGAGCTAATCAATGAACAGGGTAACGTTGCAGGATACAAAAGTAATGCACAGAAATCTCCTCCATTCCTATACACTAATGATGAAAAAATCTGAAAGAGAAATTAAGGAAACACTCCCATTTACCACTGCAACCAAAAGAATAAAATACCTGGGAATAAACTTACCTAGGGAGACAAAAGACCTGTATGCAGAAAACGGTAAGACACTGATGAAAGAAATTAAAGATGATACCAACAGATGGAGAGATATACCGTGTTCTTGGATTGGAAGAATCAATATTGTGAAAATGACTATACTACCCAAAGCAATCTACAGATTCAATGCAATCCCTACCAAATTACCAATGGCATTTTTTATGGAAATAGAACAAAAAATCTTAAAAATCTGTATGGAGACACAAAAGACCCCGAATAGCCAAAGCAGTCTTGAGGGAAAAAAAAAAATGGAGCAGGAGGAATCAGACTCCCTGACTTCAGGCTATACTACAAAGCTACAGTTATCAAGACAATATGGTACTGACACAAAAAACAGAAACACAGGTCAATGGAACAAGATAGAATGCCCAGAGATAAACCCACGCACTTATGGTCAAGTAATCTATGACAAAGGAGGCAAGGGTATAAAATGGAGAAAAGACAGTCTCTTCAATAAATGATGCTGGGAAAACTGGACAGCTACATGTAAAAGAATGAAATTAGAACACTCCCTAACACCATACACAAAAATAAACCCAAAATGGATTAGAGACCTAAATGTAAGATCGGATACTATAAAACTCTTAGAGGAAAACATAGGAAGAACACTCTTTTACATAAATCACAGCAAGATCTTTTTTGATCCACCTCCTAGAGTAATGGAAATAAAAACAAAAATAAACAAAACGGACCTAATGAAACTTCAAAGCTTTTGCACAGCACAGGAAACCATAAACAAGATGAAAAGACAACCCTCAGAATGGGAAAAAATATTTGTAAATGATTCAATGGACAAAGGATTAATCTCCAAAATATATAAACAGCTCATGCAGCTCAATACTGAAAAAACAAACAACCCAATCCAAAAAGTGGCAGAAGACCTAAATAGACATTTTTCCAAAGAGGACATACAGATGGCCAAGAAGCACATGAAAAGCTGCTCAACATCACTAATTATTAGAGAAATGCAAATCAAAATACAAGGAGGTAACACCTCACACCAGTTAGAATGGGCATCATCAGAAAATCTACAAACAACAAATGCTGGAGAGGGTGTGGAGGAAAGGGAACCCTCTTTCACTGTTGGTGGGAATGTAAACTGATACAGCCACTATGGAGAACAGTATGGAGTTTCCTTAAAAATCTAAGAAGAAAATTACCATATGATCCAGCAATCCCACTACTGGGCATATACCCAGAGAAAACCATAATTCAAAAAGACACATGCACCCCAATGTTCATTGCACCACTATTTACAATAGCCAGGTCATGGAAGCAACTGCAATGCCCATCGACAGACGAATGGATAAAGAAGACGTGGTGCGTACATACAATGGAATATTACTCAGCCATAAAAAGGAACGAAATTGGGTCATTTGTAGAGCCGTGGATGGATCTAAAGACTGTCATACAGAGTGAAGTAAGTCAGAAAGAGAAAAACAAATACCGTATATTAACACATATATGTGGAACCTAGAAAAATGGTACAGATGAACCGGTTTGCAGGGCAGAAATTGAGACAGAAAAGTAGAGAAGAAACATATGGACACCAAGGGGGGAAAACAGCGGTGGCGTGGGGATGGTGGTGTGCTGAATTGGGCAATTGGGATTGACATGTATACACTGATGTGTATATAATGGATGGCTAATAAGAACCTGCAGTGTAAAAAAAATAAATAAAATTAAATTAAAAAGAAAAAGGGAGCAGCAAAATCTGTTAATAGTGATATTTTTTCCCAGTATGAAGGATCTGACTGCAGTGTTCTGAAAGGGTGAAAAGGCAGATAGAAAGATTTAAGGTACTGGGTACTGGGTAGATGTAGATGGACTAGGGAGACTGAAAAGAAATGTCTCCTCCAGAGTTTTAGAACACATTCTGTGCTAGGCACCTTCTCTAGTCACAAATAATAAAAAGCTGGACCTCTGGCTACTGAAGACAAAGAACTGTAATTTTTATATATCCTCTGAGACACTCACATAAACAAAAGTTCTTAACCATGTCAGTCCACAGGTCCTGAAAAACAGAAACTGCCATTTGTTGTTCTCTTGGAGTTGCCAGAATTATCTACCCATCTAGGACTATCCTTCCGATTCTTAGGATTATATCTACCCAAGTCTCCACAGTATTGGATAAGGAATAAATTTTCAAAGTACAAGTACTTTTCCCCTTACATAACTCGCATAATAAAGGAAGGAGGCCCAGAGTAAATAAAGCAATGGAATAAACACAGATTGAAGGTTTCTTTTACATTAATGCCATGCCCTACATTAGGCACATTACCTGTCTTTTCTTGTTTTAATAGCACCATCAAAGAGGTAGCATCACTCTAATTTGACGAATGAAAAAACTGAGGCTCGGAGACTTTCCACATTCAGTCAAAGTCACATGGATAGGAAGTGACATAGCCAGAACTGAAACGCAGGGCTTCTCATTTTTGTGAGCTAGAAGAAAGTGCCTTTAAGTTGCTAAACCCTAACTGAAGCCCCACATTGCCGTTATACTTTCCCAAACATAAACCCAGAATTCCTTGATGCTAACTCAAAAGACTCAGGGAGCAACTGCTGCCAGCAGAGAACTATGAGTGTGCCAAATGACAAATGACACGTGAAAATCTCTTCTGTTCACAAAACCAAAACAGCACAGTGGAAGGCAGGCTCTGGCCTTCTCCTCACTCCTGGGTTATATCAGAAAATAGCCCAAACCAAGACTTTGGTGGCACTTTCAGTGGAATTATCAGGAAGAGAAAAAACTAATTCCTTCTCCTTTTATAAAAGGATCACATACACACCGTGGAAAACTGGGTAAATATTTTAAAAGCCAATAAAGAAATGAATAATCACTCGTAATCTCACTGCCCAGAGATAATCATTCCAGTCTATACTCTATATGAAGTTCTATTCACTTAACTGTATACTAAAATTATCTTAACACTTCTCAAGAAACTATTTGTAAACTTAGTTTTAATATTTCACCAACCAGACATTAAGAGTTTGCTTAACTGTTCCTTTACTGTGTGCATTTAGGTGGGCGATCATTTTTCACTATTAAAAATTAGTGAAAATGTTGCAAAGAACATTTCTATGCACACTTCTTCTACTATAATTCAAATTATTTTGTTAGCATCAATTTCTAAAAGTGTAAGTTTATTGGGCTATATGGGGGAACAACAGTCAACACCTTTAATCCCTGTATAGCATGGTTATCCCCCAGTCAGAATACATACACGGACCAGTCAGAAAGGATGTGGCTTGTGAACATCTGCTGGGCTGCAACAGTGTTCACCAGGTGATAATGTGAATGTATCTTAAATATTTTTCAAGCTCTCTACATAAATATGCCTCCCGCCGAATTTATACCCCCAAAACACATATCGATAACACCAACCTCAATGTGTTCTGCTTATCCACTAAGTATCATCTTCGCCAATTTTATAAGGGCAAAAAAAACACACAAAAAACAAACACTGCTTTAATCTATACTCCCAAATTCAGTGAGGTTGAGCATTTTCTAAAAAGGCTTATTTCCTCTTTATGAGTGGTCTTTTCATGACTCTGTCTACTGGTTGGCAGTTTATGGCCTTGGTTCCCTTTCCATGAGGTACAGCAATATAACAAAACAAGAGGTCTACAGACCAGAAGGCATAGTCTAGACCTAGACATTGCCATTAACTAGTTGGAACACTTGGGACTAATCACTTCACAGAGACCAAACTCTTTCAAAGTTTGGTTGACATGGTCAAGAGAATTTTACACAGAGCCCATTGTATAAAACAGATAAAAATGAAGGTGCTGAGACTGAAGCGAGGGACCTTACCTTCTTATTCATGGGCCCCTCATAGCTTCTGAAACACCTTGGAGGAACCCTAGGGCTCTGAAGAATAAAATAAAACACTACTGAGCATGTTCATTTCTAAGATCTCTTTGAGCTTCTATAAAACCAATCATTCCTAGGATGCAAAAGAAAGCTTTAAAAAACACACTAAGATTTGGTGAGTTCAGAAAGCCAGCATCCCAGAGGCATAGGAACAAGCCTTCATATAGAAAGTATTCCTGGTGAATCTGAAGAGTTTTTTTTCTCTCTCTCTGAAAATGCAGTTGGTGCAGAGGAAAAAAAGCAATACTGAATAAACTATATGACAGGAAAACAGGAGTATTCCAAATGCTGAATGTTTCCAGCAGATGTATCAGCCATTCTTCAGAATTCACTAATTCCCATCACAGCTTGGGTCCTGGATGAGACAAATCAATGTGAAATATTTCTTCCTCGATTCTTCCAGCTGAAGCTGAGAGTCAAAGAACATTGATTATCTCTATCTTCAGGGAAATACAGTGATTTATGGAGCAAAGCTAGCAATTACTGCATCCTTTCTCAAAAGCCTCACATTTCAGTACATCTTCCCATGGGTCTTTCTTATTCTTAAAGATACATTCTTATTTCCAAGTGAACGAGAATGACTATAGTCTCGTTGCATAATGAAAGAAGGGTAGGTGGACTGAACACTAAGGGGTGCTGAGAAATATACCCCTACCCCCCAAATTCCAGTCCTCACAACTGACTTGCCACAGTGCCTGAGTACCTACGCACTCTTCTAAGTCACTTTTCTAAAAGATATCCTAACAACAACAACAACAACAAAATGGTGGCATAGGAGATAATAGGAATCATCATCACTTAAAAACAGTCTTTAGGTTGAGTAGAGATGAGAATCTTAAGGCAAAGAGACAGGATAAGGAAGAGTTGGGGATCAGAGAGGAATACATAAAAAAATCTCGAGCTAGGAACATCCAGTGTCAAGATGACTGAAAACAAACAAAAAGCTATTGAGTGTTGTTGAATTTTGCCTGTTATGTGGTTTTGCCTAGGGTCTCTCCTACATATATCTTACGTATTCCAAACTTGTACGTGCATATAATTTATGTCAAGGGAATCACAGTTTAACCATGATAAAATTAGGAAAATAAAAATCTAAACTTCCTAAAGAAATTCAGAAGGTCTGATACACCATTTTCTAGTGTACAGAATTATGCCTGATGTATATTGATTTATAGGAAGTCTTTCACCAAAGACATTTTACCCTTATCTAACCCCCGTCAATTATAAATTAATAATACTTCTCAAAAGTTACTAAGAGGGGCTTCCCTGGTGGCACAGTGGTTGAGAGTCCGCCTGCTGATGCAAGGGACACAGGTTCGTGCCCCGGTCCGGGAAGATCCCACATGCCGCGGAGCGGCTGGGCCCATGAGCCATGGCCGCTGAGCCTGCATGTCCGGAGCCTGTGCTCTGCAGTGGGAGAGGCCACAACAGTGAGAGGCCTGTGTACCGCAAAAAAAAAAAAAAAAAAAAAAAGATGTTTAAAGATAATATGAATTATTTAGGGCTGTAATTACCATGCTTTTTGTTATACAACTTGGCAAACAGCTATTCTGTAATCACAAAAAGTCACACTTCAATCTGAGTTATGGATGGTGCAATAATTCACACCTTGGACATTGTTTCGCCTCAGTATCTTACTGCTTCATTAAAGATGTTTATATTTGGATAGTTTGCAAATGTTCAGTATTGAAAGACAGAACCCAAATGTGTGAACCAGACAAGAGAAACTTAACGGCAATTTGAAAGCACTGGGATATTAATAACGAGCAAGCCAAAAAGTTACTCTTCCTTTCACTGCTTAGAAGTCTGCCCCAGAGATGTGCATGTATTTTCTTTAAAGTTATTAAGACACTACCTAAAACAACATATCATCAAATCATAAAATATGTGCAGGTAGTTCCAAACTTTCAAGGGTGTTCTATCCTAAAATTCCCTTAGCTATACATCCCTGTTTATCTGGGATAGTCCTGGGGTATTATTAACAGTGTCCCCTTCTGCTCTCAAAAATGCTCAGTTTGGATGATAAATTATTTGAAAACCCTAGTTATTGTCTCTCTAGTTTTTAACCCAGGATGTAACCTCCTATAGAAAAGAGAAGAAATATAAGCACTTTTAAAATCCTTCGTTTAAAATTAACTTCTAGGGGACTTCCCTGGTGGCGCGGTGGTTAAGAATCCGCCTGCCAATGCAGGGGACACGGGTTCGAGCCCCGGTCCGGGAAGATCCCACATGCCGCAGAGCAACTAAGCCCCTGTGCCACAACTACTGAGCCTGCACTGTAGAGCCCTCAAGCCACAACTACTGAGCCCGCGTGCCACAACTACTGAGCCCGGCTGTCATAACTACTGAAGCTCAGTGCACCTAGAGGCCATGCTCTGCAACGAGAAGCCACTACAATGAGAAGCCCGTGCACAGCAATGACAAGGAGCCCCCACTCGCCACAACTAGAGAAAGCCCACACACAGCAATGAAGACCCAACGCAGCCAAAACTAACTAAATAATTTAAAAAATAAAATAAATTTCTAGCAAAAGAAATGAACTACCCGTGTAATAGAATTTTTATAAGAAAGTAGGCTTGAAATTCCAACTTGAATTTCTGCATGAGCCTGTGTCATCTACTTGCACCTGCAACAACATTCTCTTTGCCACTTGACAGGTACCTGACTTAGAGTTTTCTCCAGCTCCAAGTTACCAATGATTACCTATGTCAAGGCTGAGGTTGAAAGGGTCAGTGAGGGGCACAGACAGAGATCCTGGAGCAGGGAACAGGATGGGGATCAGGGGCAGGGGGCATACCTAGGAGAGGATGGAGTCTGGGGAGAATTAGGGGCAAAGAGTTATGGGGCAGAGTCTCCTATCATCATGATTCCCAAAGCTACTTCAGTCCTAGGTCAGTGATAACCCCACCCCACCCAGATGTCTCCACCCTGCTCCCCCATATAGTCACAGGAAGCAGTATGACACAAGGAAACAACATGAGGTTCAGCCTCTTCCTAGCTCAGTGGGCACACAGGATTTTCACCTGCTCTTGGCCTCAGTTTCCTCGTCAACAATGAGGAAACCCTCACATAAATTTTTAGGGTTATTTTGGGACCAAATGAAAACATTCTTTGTGACTTACTGCCCAGTATCGTACATAGCTGGTGCTCATCAAATGTCAGGCCTGTCATCAGAAATCTTTTTGTGTTTTTCTGGAAACTTTCTGTTTCCAATTTTCATCAGGGGTACTTTCTTTTCAGCTTCATCAGAGAACACGTCCCCTCCCCACCTTACATAACTTTTTCCTACTCTCCTTTCCCTAAGGCAAGTTAGTAGACCAGTAAAAAAAAAAAAAAAAAAAAAAAGGCCATAAATTCCCCGTCTCTCACACAAAGCCTAGGGGTAGCAGGTGCCTGGAGGTAAAGAGCTAGTGAACAAAATCTCAAACTGGTTTTGTTCAGATTTACCCAAGCACAGGTGCTGGGGGAGGCGGGGAGTGGTGGCATCTCTTCTACTCCATGTCTGCCACCATCTGCCTGGCTGTCCAGAATGCTACTCTCTGTTTTGGAGGTAGCGGGTAAAGGGAATGACAAGTACCCTTGAATGTTGAAGCAGGTGTTCACCGCATGTAGGTAAAGATGAGCTGAGCAAAGTCTCCAGGCACAGGTGGGGGTCAGTCCTGAAAGGTGAGCAGATGCCTGGCATTCACCCATTCTGGGCATAATTTTGCCTGATTGAACGAGAAGGGCTTTAGGCATAGCTCCTCTCCACAGGCATCATTCAGAAATGTTCCCTTGTGGATCTGTGGGTATTGATCAGGCCCTGTCTATCTCTTGGACACTGGGGCTAACCATAGACAGCACTTACTCCACGCAGACTCCCTTTTTTCCTTTGTCTTCCTGATCCATGAGGCCTGCAGGCACCATCCTCAGGCCCACTCCAGCCATTTGGTTATTCCGCCTGTTCCTCCCTATCTCTCTGATCGCTGATGGATGACAGCTAGGTGCTCCAGCATGTCTGTGCTCCATGACATCTAGGCTGCTACTGCCAGGCTGTGCCTGAAGAACTGTAGTGGACATTTGTCCTTTTTGCCTAACCACCATACAACTCTCCTTCCTATATTTGGAAAATTTCCCAGCAAGCAGAGCCTTCCCTACCTATGGAAACAAAAAGTGCCATACAGTTTTCCAGGCACATGGAGGTAACTTTGCCATTTCCCCCACCAAGAGGTGAAGTCTATGTACTCCTTGAATCTGTCCTTGGCTATGAGACTTGCTTTGGCCAATGATGCGTTCACAAATGTGACACAAGCAGAGACTTGAAAAGTACTTGAGCGTTGAAGCTTATTGTTGCTGGGAACCCTGTGATCACTGTGTGAAGAAGTCTGGGCTAGCATCCTTGAGATCAAGAGGCCACATGGAGAGACAGTCTGTCCCAATATTCTCAGCTAAGGGCCCATATAAGTGAGTGAGGAATCCTAGGTCATCAAGCCCCAGCTGAGCCAGTCCAGACTAGAAGAATCACTCTGCCAATCCACAGACTTGTGAGACATAATAAACATGTATTGTTTTAAGCAACTAAATTTTAGAGTGGTTTGTTACGTTGCAATAGGTAAGTGAGAAAGCAAGTATAGCTCTTCCAAGATACATATGTATCCATTCTTTAAGTACATATATGGTGAGCTTTTATGTGCCAGTGGGAAGATAGAAAGGGAATAAACATTTTCCAGGGATGAAACTTTTGTCCCTTTAGGTTTATTAATATGGTTGTTCATTTTGATCAGATTTATCAAATTGGTACCATCTGGCTGAATTCTGTAGACAAAGAGCACAGAATGTTGAAAATTTTTTTGAAATGTGAGTCCCTTTACATGGGGCATGTACTCTTCAGTTCAGCCACATTTCTCACCACTTTATAAAGTCCACACCTCCTAGAACCATTTAACTCACCTGACTGGCTCTAGAGACATCTGATTTCCCCCCAGTTTTGACCATTTGCAGTTTTAAGTTACAAGGCACCAGGTACACAAAACTTGAACCTCCTCTACTGATAGGAATATTTCATTATCAGTGATAGGACAAAGCAGAGATATGAACTGAAAAGTGGATTAAAACTGGGGGAGGTGATGAGAAGGCATAAAGACTTGTGAGTAGAACCAACAACATCTTGGAGAATGTTCACAACATATAAGACCTCACTCTTCATCTTCATCTTTTATGTGGGCAAATTTTGCATGAGTCATGGTTCCCCCAGTGAAGAAATAAAAAACAAGAAAATATGTTGAATCATTTATCTATTCCTGCATAACAAATTACTCCAAAACTTAATAGCTTAAGACCACAATAAACATTCATTATTTTTCAATTTGTGTGGGTCAGAAATTTGGAAGTATCTCAGCTAAGCAGTTCTGATTTGAGGTCTCTCATGAGGCTGCAGTCATATGTCACTGGGGCTGCAATTACTGAAAGACTCATCTGACCTGTATATGCTTCTAGGGTGACTCATTCACATGGCTGGCAAGCTGGCACTGGCTGTTAGGAAGAGGGCACAGTTTTTGTTTGTCTTTATTTATTTATTTTTGGCTGCATCTTCGCTGCTGCATGTGGGCTTTCCCTAGTTGTGGTGAGCAGGGGCTACTCTTCATTGCGGTGAGTGGGCTTCTCATTGCGGTGGCTTCTCTTGCTGAGGAACATGGGCTCTAGGCCTGCGGGCTTCAGTAGCTGTGGCACGCAGGCTCAGTAGTTGTGGCTCGCGGGCTCTAGGCGCAGGCTCAGTAGTTGTGGTGCACGGGCTTAACTGTTCCGTGGCATGTGGGATCTTCCTGGACCAGGGCTTGAACCCGTGTCCCCTGCATTGGCAGGCAGATTCTTAACCACTGTGCCACCAGGGAAGTCCTGAGGTCACAGTTCCCCACATGAGCTTCTCCACAGCGCTGCTTCAGTGTCCTTACAACATGATGGCTTCCCTCAGAGCGAGTGATTCAAAAGACCAAGACAGAAGGTTCTTGGTCTTTTTTTATGACCTCGCTTCAAAAGTCACATACCTTCTGCAATATTTTATTCGTCACATAGGCCAGCCCTGATTCAATATGGGAGGGGACTATACAGGGTATAACCAGCTGGAAAGTGGATCACTGGATGTTATCTCAAAGACTGATCACCACAAGTGTCTTGAAAAAGCAATAGTAATGAGGAATAGGATCACTCAAGGGTGTTCAATAAATTGCCACCATTTATTGAACACATACTATATATAAAAGCATCATTCTAAAAGTTTTAAAACTGTCATCTCATCAGACTCTCCCAACTCCTAGTTTACAAATAAGGGAAATGAGCAGCAGAGATGAATGTAATTCACCAAGCGCCACACAAGAGCTAGTAAATGGCACTCAGTCTCTCTCACTCTAATGCCCTTTCTCAATCCCAGTGAGGGACAGTTATGTGTGGCTGACAAAGATAGTGGTCAGGCCAGTGTGCTGTCTGGAAGGCATTTCCCATTGTGCTATTTGGCCTGGAGAGGCTTGGAGAGACAGCTGACTATCTTTTGGTTGTTAAGACCACTGCCAAGTGAAAGAATAGTACGTGACTTCCATGTTACTTCTGAGATATGAAGCTGAAACCAGGTGGTAGATGTCTTAGGCACAAAAATTTAAATTCAACATAGAACTTTAAGGAATAATTCAATGAGTGTTGGGGGTCACTTCAACCAGGAGAGTCCAGGGTTCTGGGAAAGCAACACCAACCATATAGCTCAGGAGTTCTGCAAAGAGCCCACATTTCTACATCCAGAGGTTACCATGCCACTCACTGTTGATTTGATAGATTTCCTAAGCAAAGATTCCATGTCTTTTTTATTAACTTAATTAGCCTCATTTTCATTAACTTAATCTAGCTTCATTACATGGTCTAGCACAGTGTACTGGAGAAAAGTCTATGAATCTTCATCTTCCTGACTCCTTTACTCCAAGCTGTGTGACTTTATAAAGCCCCTCTACCAGGTTAGATGGCAGTTTCTTTGTTTGTACAATAAGAGCACTAATTAGATTTATTTCTAAGGTCTCTTTCAGATCCAACTTTTTCTTATTGTGTTATCTTTTTAAAAAATGTTTAAATAATAACACTTTCTAAATCACTTTCAATTAGACTAGCTTTACATGCCAACTGATAAAGGAATTCCTTCTATTTCTTCCTATCTTGTCAGGATCCTGACAATTATTTCAGATCTTTTATAGGCTAGTCGTTTACACGTCCTACTTTCCATTAGCCCTTCAGGTCCTTGACAGCAGAGAACTGCCGATAATTCTTCTAACATACTTCTGCTGCCTAGCATAGTAGGCACTTTAATTAAACTACATAGTTAAATACAGTGAAATTTAAATTCATATTAAAAAATTCAATACCTTTTATTTTTATTGCCACAGGAAATGAATGGGGAACACAAAAAAATTGACTTTCTGGTTATTAAAAAAAAAAAGCCTTGGAAAAAAATTTAACTCAGGCCATTTATATTGAAAACACCAATTAACAGGATATAATATTTACATGTAATTAATCACGTATTCCAAATCAAAGTATGAGTGATTACAGCCAACGCTTGATTATCTTTGGCAATGTAGGAGGGCATGGATTAAAAGCAAATTTGTGGATAAACACTGTCTAATCTAAATCTAATCTAAATTCAACAACAGGGAGTCCTTATATTCTTGTCTGAAGATATGCGATAGCACAAGCATGTTGTTCAGGAGAAAACTTGATAAAAAGTTTATTTCATTCATAAAATGAAATACTACGCAGCAATCGAACAGAATAACAGATGTAATAATATAAAGATAAACTTATTTTTCTTATCAGCTGTATTAGAATACCTCCACCCCAAAGACAGAGACTTGCTTTTTTGTTGGGTGGATAAGCCTCCTTGGTGGGTATCTGAAACTGAGGGGCCACTAGAATCTAGGACTGAGAGACACAGATAGAACAGTTCTCCAGTAAGTATGATCAATAATATATTTGCTAGAGAGAAGAGGGGAGGACGAAGGAGAGGGGAGAAGGGGAAGGGAAGGGGCGGGGAAAGAAGAGGGGAGAAGAACAACCCAGGTTGGCATTGCATGCAGGGGAAAATTTCCATGGACGGGCAAGCCCCTGGTTGGAGGAGAAGCCTGGAGAGACCTGCGACAGCAGACCTCTCTGTTGTGGATACTAACTCCCCTGTAGAGTCTCTGATAGGGACTACAGCACTTTCAATGCTTTTAAGAAAATGGATTATTTGGGGGTGTGGCAGGGAATGTGGGAGGGACTGAAGTTGTACATCAATATTGCACAGCAGAAAAATAGAATTATATACAAAAGCATTAAACATATGGGTTACAGTTATAGCCACAACTACTGACATAAAAAGATATCCAAGGTGTACTTTTTCCAAAACAACTTTATTGTTTACATACCAAAAAATGTACTCATTTTAAGTGTACAACTCAATGAATTTTAGTAAATTTACCAAGTTGTATAATGATCATCATAATCTAGAATTAGAACATTGCCAGCATCCCAATAATATCCATGGTGCCTGTATATAGTTAATCCCTGTTCCCACCCCCAATCCTAGCCAACCACTAATCAACTTTTTGTCTCTACTGACTTGACTTTTTGACCATTTAATTCAATTGGAATCACAATGTGTGGTCATTTGTGCCTGACTTCCTACACTTCAAATAATGTCTTTGAGGTTTATCTATATCATAGCACATTTCAGAATTCACTCATTTTTACTGCTTAATAATATTCCATTCTATGGATATACCACATATTGCTTATCCAGTCTCCAGCTGATAGACATTTGGGTTGCTTCTACTTTTCAGCCATTATGAATAATGCTTCTATGAATGTTCACATGCAAATCTGTGCATTGACACAACAACATAGACTTTTATGTGGGGGGCAGTGGGGGAGATGTAGAATAGCATCACTTCCAAGAGCTTCACGTTTTAACATCTCAATAATTAGGATCAATCATTTATATATCAGTCAAAGTCTCAAGAGGAAACAGATGGCATGCTCAAATTAGGATAATTTGAGGAAGGTATAATAAAGGGATTAAATATAAAGGTAAAGGTAGGGCTGAGGCAGGGGAGTAGACAAGAGAAGAAAGTGCCGCCTTGAAAAGAAAGTGTCCTTCTATCAAGGAGCACACTTGGCACAAGGTCCCCTGGAACAGTTTTAGGAATAAATCCTCTTTCCTCACTCTTCTCCTTCCCTCTCATCTCCTGCAGAGGTTCCCAATTGGCCAGACCCAACTGGAAGCCATTGACATGATCCATACAGATCAGTCAGTCTTCCAGAACAGAGAACAGTGTGGAGAAGGGTGGAGAATGGATATGGAAGAGCAATTAGCATATATATATCTGGCATTGTTTAAATTGGCAAAGTTTTCTTTTTTTAGTGATACACAAAGTAATGGTACATCTTTAATTGAGAATTTTAGATTTGATGAAATAAGATATGATCCCAATTTTGTAAAAATCGTTATTAATACTATATGTTCATATACACATGAAATATCTGGATGTATATACCTCATCTGCAATGGGGGAGTTTAAGAGTAAATTTACTTGTCTAAATTAAGAATTTCTGTAATGTCAGGATTTTTTTACAATGAGTGTATTCCATTACCAAGACTTAGATCATCATGGTTTCTGAATACCAAGCCTTGCTCTTGCTCTTCAAACTTCCTTTCATTCCTACTAACTCCTCTTTGTCCTTCCAAACCCTTTCCCCTAACTGATTCAGAGCTGGCCTTCTGCCTTAGATTTAGAAAGCATTTTGATAAATACATATCAAATAGAGGAAAGATTCAGTAAACAACTCAATTAATAAATGAAAGTGACTTGAAGCTAATGATCTTATCATTGATCCCACAAGTGCCTACCTGATCTCTTAGCCAAGATACAAGGAAATCAAACACCACAAGTAAAATACTGATAAGCCAGAGAGAAAAACAAGAAGAAAAAGAGAACAAAAGAGAAACAATAATTCTAAAGCAAGAAAAAAAGCAAGGATAAAATAACATGAAATTTTGCTGAACGAGGTTAGAAGTAAATGGTTAAGAAGACTTTTTTTTTGGCCTCTAAAATGTGTCTATGTATCATTTACATTTGAGTCAAAAATTGAACATAACCTTTTCTGATGAGCCCAAAAGAAGTTCCAATGATTAACATTTATCATAGCAAAGAAAACTGTAAGTTTTGAAGTGATAATAAGAAGAGTAAAAAAACTGATGTTCTTGAAAACGTTGTTTCCCATAGAATTTTTCTATGGGAAAAAGGTAGGAGGTAGAATTTTCCTACCATCTTTTCTACACTAAGCCTTTACCAGCATTCAGTTTTGTTTTATTTATAGTATTACAAAATGCCACCTTTTAACATTTCTTGAGATGAAATGTGGGCTTATAATATTTTAATAGAATTTAAACCATGGCATCTCAGTTATTATATTCTAAGTTTTTAAAATTTCAACTCCACAGTTCAGTGGCATGATGCATCAAATAATCCTCTGTGGAGTAGGGCTAACAGTTAGGTATAATTTACAAAATCATTTAAATGGGAAAATGCATTCCAAGTTCTGAACAACCAACTCACAAACAAACTTTTGGAACCCAACCCATTCCTATGTTAAGAACTGCCTGTACTGGTCTCAACCTATGAACTCACCAACACTTTGGTCAGGGTTGTTAGCAAAATAGAAAATTTGCCTCATTTAACTATTCCATTCCACTTATTCATTTGTCCATTCATTCATGCATGCATGCATTCAACAAATATTTACTGAGTACCTACTTTAGCAGGGCACTGGGCTAGAAGTGAGATAATGGGGACACAAAGTAGAGTAATAAATGGTCCTGCCAGCAGGAAACCTGTTAGCGGGGCAAACAATGCAACAATTCTAATACATTGTGAAGAAAAAAGAAAGGAAGGAAAGAAGGAAGGGAGAAAGGAAGAAGGGAAGACCTTCCAAGAACAGCAGTCAAGGCCTAAGAAAAAAAAACGTTCCGTGTGGGCAGGGAACTGCAAGGAAGTCAGCATTCTGAATTGTGCAGTCCACGACTAGAACTGGCAAGATATAAGGCTGAAGCTCTGATCATGAAGGAATTAACAGACCATTTCAAGGAAGATAGACCTTATTCTGTTATCTCATGGTGGCAGAGCTTTGATGATGGATTTAAGGGTGCAAATGAAATGTTCAGATTTATATTTTGGTTATCTCATTCTGGTAACCCTGTAAAACTTGGGTCAGCAAACAGCAGCCTGCAAGACTTTTGTATGATCTGTGTGCTAAGAAGCGTTTTTACATTTTTAAGGTTTTTAAAAAGTCAAAAGAAGAAAAATATCTTGTAACACATGAAAATTATATGAAATTCAAATTTCCCTGTCTATAAATAAAGTTTTATTGGAACACAGCCACAATCATCCATTTACATTGTATCAATGACTGCTATTGCAAAGATGAGTTAAGTAGTTGGAAGAGACCATACGGCCTGAAAAGCCTATAATATTTACTATCTGGCCCTTTACAGAGAAGTTTGCTGACCCTTGGTATAGAACGTGGGTAAAAGAAGGAAGACCAGTTGAAAAATGACATGGGGTTGAATTAGGGTAAGCGGTAAGAGGGATAAAGAGGGTAGGGCAATTTCACGACATATAGTATCAAATCAGCAAAGTGTGTGAATGAAATAAAAGGTCATGTCAGGTATCACTGATGAACACAGATGCAAAAATCCTCAACAAACTACTAACAAACAGAATCCAACAGCACATTAAAAGGATCATATACCATGATCAAGTGGGGTTTATCCCAGGAATGCAAGGATTCTTCAATATACACAAATCAATGTGATATACCATATTAACAAATTGAAGGATAAAAACCATATGATCATCTCAATAGATGCAGAAAAAGCTTTTCACAAAATTCAACACCCATTTATGATAAAAACTATCCAGAACGTAGGCACAGAGGGAATTTATCTCAACATAATAAAGGCCATATATGACAAACTCACAGCCAACATTGTCCTCAATGGTGAAAAACTGAAACCATTTCTACTAAGATCAGGAACAAGACAAGGTTGCCCACTCTCACCACTATTTTTTTTTTTTTTTTTTTGCGGTACGCGGGCCTCTCACTGCTGTGGCCTCTCCTGTTGCGAAGCACAGGCTCCAGACGCGCAGGCCCAGTGGCCTTGGCTCACGGGCCCAGCCGCTCTGCGGCATGTGGGGTCCTCCCGGACTGGGGCACGAACCCGCGTCCCCGGCATCGGCAGGCGGACTCTCAACCACTGCGCCACCAGGGGAGCCCTCTCACCACTATTATTCAACATAGTTTTGGAAGTTTTAGCCACAGCAATCAGAGAAGAAAAAGAAATAAAAGGAATCCAAATTGGAAAAGAAGAAGTAAAACTGTCACTGTTTGCAGATGACATGATACTATACATAGAGAATCCTAAAGATGCTACCAGAAAACTACTAGAGCTAATCAACGAATTTGGTAAAGTAGCAGGATACAAAATTAACGCACAGAAATCTCTTGCATTCCTATACACTAACAACAAAAGGTCACATCAGGGATAATCTCAGGTTTCTGTTTTGAACAACTAGGGAGGGTGGTGGTGTCTCCAACTGAGCTAGAGAATGCAGGAGGGATGCTGGAAGGATGAGGTGCCCTTGAAAACATTTCTGTGGAGTTGTCTTGGAGGCATTTGGATACACATGAACTAGAAATGTAAGCTACAATGAACTCTCATCCATTTCACCTCTGCACATTGTACTCTAAAATCCGTAAATCACTTTTCATATGCCAAATATGGATTTTGTTTCCTCAGCTGAAGAATAAATATTCTGAGCAATCATGTGGTGACAATACTTATCAGCCTGGTAGTAGCAACAATGTTTTCACTCAACAATGTTTGTGTAATTTTTTGGCTACTGGGGTTTATTACACTTTGGGCTTACTGTTTTATTAATCCAAAAAAAAGAGGTAAAAAGAAAAAGAAAATTGAAGTCTGACACTACTGATAGAAAAGTCAGAAATTATTGCGTACAGATAGTCATTGGATCTAAGTTGATGAAAGCATGATCCATTATGAAGCAAAAGCACTAAATTCAAGAATATAGGTACACATTTTTGGAAATATCTTCTGGTTGATGATACTGTTTAAAAGGAGAAGTATAATTAGGTGTTTTATTACCATTTTTTCAACACACATTCCAATGCCTTCTAGAATATATTTGACTTTTGTATGTGTAACCATCTGACACATTTTCAGGAACTCATTATATCTGAGAGTAGGAGACTCCTTGCATTAATCTGGGAGCAGAAGCTGAGAAGATACAGAATATGAAAGCAAAAGGAGCAAAAAGAAAGGTTTGAATCCTGAAGAAACCAATGTTTACTGATGAGCAGAGTAAGAGGAGCCATCAAAGAGAACTTAAGTAAGAAAGCCTAAGAAATGTGAAGAGAACCAAGAAAGTAGAGAGATCATGATAGAAGGGAATTGATACCAAGGGAGTCGAGTTTCAAGAAGGAAGGTTATGACATTTCAGAGATAGCACCCCCTGTTGTCACTGCCCAAAACCCTCTTCTCTCATTTTGTTAAAAGCACCCCAATTTTGCCTTGGGAATCACTCTTTCCCCACTTTTAGTCATGTGATCTGGATTTACTGGTGCCATGCTTAGCTCCAAAGATGAGCCATGACTGGCTTCGGTCAATCCCCATTTCAAAACCCCTGGCCAGAGTGACTGATTGGTTCAGGGATGGGCAGGAATCCAAGCAGAGATAATGGGGTGCAAGGAGATTATTTGCTGGGGCTTCTGAGAAAAAAAGACATTTCCTATGTCTTTTTCCTGTAAGGTTTTTAATGTGAGGATATAATATCTGGAATTGCTTGCAACTTATGTCGCTATAAGAGGGGAAAGGCTAGAGCTGGGATGTGGAAAGATAAGTAAGTGACACTGAAGAGCCAAAGAATGAAGACGAAACGTGGAAGGCAAAGCAAAGACATGAAGAGTACCCAGGTCCTTGGTGAATCATTTCAGGCACCGGATTAAGCCTCACCTAAGGCCACCACTCACTTCAGGATTTTAATTTACATGAGCCAAGAATTCTCCATTATGTTTAAGCCAGTTGGAGTTGGTTCAACAAAGCAAGACAAAGAATCCCAGCTGATACAAGGGGTCACCAGTGACCTGAAGCAAAGCAGTTTCAATTGATTGGTAGATACATTAAATGTGGTTGATTTCTCCTTAAAGAAATTTGAATGAAAGGAAAAAAATTTAGGCAGCACCCAAAGAAGGATCAGCTGTGGTCAAAAGAGGATTTTTTTTTTTTTAGTTTTTTGTTTGGTTGGTTTTGTTTTGTTTTGCTTTGTTTTAATGCTCATTGTTTGTGTGATTGCTTGCTTGCTTATTTGTTTCAATATGCAAGATACCTGAATCTAACTTGAAAACTGATAGTTAGGATTTAGAACAAAGGAGAGTTGAAGGTATAGAAGAGAAAGTGAATAACTGGTACAAGATGCTTCCACTCTAAAATTATGAAGGGAAAGTCTATCTGCTTTCTTGTCACTAAACCTAAGGAAATCTATAACAGAACTGTCTGGAAAGAAGATCTTAAAAGTGTTCAAGGGGATTTGCAAATTAGTTTTATTTCCTATACTTTCACCAAAGGCATTAAAAAAAAAATCAAAGTTTTTATTCTAAGAAGAAAGTTTAGGGAGGACATAATGAGAGTCTTCCAAAAATTTACAAAAAGACTGACTTAAGGTCTCATTCACCAGTTGGTGTTTTTAAGCAGGATATTTAAAGAGAAAAAATTATGCATATGAAAATGGAAATAAGATGTCCACCTAGAGGAGTACATTTGCATTTTTGGATACTTTCAAATAAAGCATTATTAACCAACCAACCAAACAAACAAACAAAAAAACAAATTAAATAAAGATATCACTCACGAAATTTCAGTACACAAGACTAGCTGGTATCCCCTAACCCTGAAAGAGGTTTATTTTCTACATATGAAAATTACTATTTCCAGCGGAAAGCTATGATAATGTAAAACTCAGAATGCCTACCAGTCGAAAATGCAGGCATAGCTTTATGAACTGCTTAGGAAAACCTCAAATAGTATATGCACTTTAGACATTTAAAGAAACCTCCATATTCCCTAACCTTTGAGCTCACTGAAATAACAAAATACTTATAATCTCTCCCATAGCATGTTGCTGGGCTGGAAGAACCATGGGTCTCACACCTCAAATTCTCAGGTCTAATGAGGAGTGTGAACCATCCATAAATGAAATGATATATCTGTGAAAAATGCAGAATTGTGGTAACTGCATGAATGAACATCTTTGATAGATATGAACGTAAATTGGGTCAATTTACACCAAAGCTGAACTGTTTTAATAGTCTATTGAAATTTGACCTGTCAAATCTGGGTACAATTGAGAGATTAACATAGCTTTCACATTTTAAAGTAGATACTTGGCATATTGCACTGGGAGGAAGCAGGGAGGGACTAAATCCTTGATACTGACAAACAAAAACTTTAACATTCTTATTTGGACACTCATGTCCACAGAAACCAAATACATTTATTGCGTGCAGCCAGAGGGGCTAGAAGCCGATGAAGACAACTTGCCCTTTGACATTATAGAATCTTAGACCAGAGGGCACCTAGAAAGTCATCACATTCATTCCCTACCTCCAGGTCACTCTTCCCAATCCCTAATGATTTGTGAAGAATAATCAAAAACCTCTTTCTGTAACCCAGTTCAACTTTATGATCTAACCCCAAATCCTCTCCTCACACAAAGCAGCCCCCTACCATAGCTGCCCCCCAAGTTCCTCCACTATAGGGAGGGGAAGCTGCC
Source organism: Mesoplodon bidens (assembly GCF_964165515.1). NCBI lineage: Eukaryota > Metazoa > Chordata > Mammalia > Artiodactyla > Ziphiidae > Mesoplodon > Mesoplodon bidens. The sequence goes on along the minus strand of NC_138162.1, from coordinate 73,481,127 downwards.
TCTGCCAGCCTTACCTAAACTCAGAATGAAAAAGAAACATTTGCAGAATTAAAATGTGCATTTTTCCCATTATGCTTTTACATCAAAATGATGCTTACCGAGTAATTTAGAGATGGGTTACAAATCTGGGATTAATGATTATTCCTCCTTAAAGTTAAGAATAGCCAATAATAATAGCTAACATACTACTATGTGCTTTACACATAGTAAGATCTTTATGGATATTATTTCATCTTCACAGCAATGCTATGACATAAGCATCATTTTTCTCATTGTGCCTGCATTGCAGATGAGGAAGCAGCAGCACAGGGGGCATAAATAGGTTGCCTAAGGCCATACAACTCATGAGTGAAAGAAGGGGCATTCAGAGCCAGCAGCCTGGCCCAGGGTCCGTGCCCTTAACCATTGTACTATACTGCCTCTGAGCAGGGTAGGAGACGGGGAAGCAAATGGAATGATTTGTTAAGATCACTTTTAGGTCAGTGATTCTACAATTCTAACTTTGCTTTACCTAGCTAAAGTAAAGTACTTCCACCTTAGCAGCCACAGAAATACTATACGTCCCTTGAGCAAAGCTGGGGGCAATGACAGAGTGCTAAAAACAGCACGGTCAGTGTGTGTGACTCAATAACCATTCTGTTCACCAACAGCAAAGTTACTTCTACTCTACTAATGTCACATTAACCTCCTTTTCTGCCAAGTTAGGCCTGCAGTTTTCATTTTAGTTCACTCCCTGGGGAGAAATTTTTATTTGTCAAAGCAGATTCCTCCCACACATAAGTAATCTAAGAAACTAGCTGATTTCTAAAATATGGCTTCTTTACATGACTACCAAGTACACATTCCCCCAAGATAAATGACAAAAGGAGAAGTGATAATTAACATGCTTGGGAATGGGGGACGGAAAAGATTTCTATTTTAGATCTTGAGACTACAATGGCTGTGGACAACTTCTGATCTCTCTGCAGCTCAGCCTGACGTCAATGGAAAGGGGACTGAGTGAGAACTGTGCCTCTGAGCAGCTTCCAAAGGAGTGGTCTTAAGAATATAAAGTCTACTAAGTTGCTCAACATGGTGTAGCATAAGTGTTTGAAAACAAGTGTGCTATTCTGCTCCAGCTGAAGTGGGCAGGGTTGGAAGAGGCTGTTCTACTCAGGGTCCTTTTGTGAGTGGCGATTACACAATTTAACCGTGTCCCCATCCATACTCTTTGTAAAGTGTGAATCAAATTTTCTGTCAGGGAATAGTATTTTCCACACCCATGTAGAGAATAATTTTTAAAACCCCAGTGGCTTGCCAGTTTTTACAAATTCTGGCTCTGTATGACGAGGGAACATGTAGTTTTTTTGCCTAAAGTCCTATGCCAATCTCCACATACCAGGAGACGAAGCTCTGTGGGTGGTTGCTTCTTGGTAAAACTGATATCCATCACCTTGTATGCCCTTCAGCAGAGATGAATCCATGGCTAGAAAGTCTCCAGCTCCTGTGACATTCCTTCCCCAAACTTAGGCTGTCAGAAGAGGAATACGGTGCCCAACTTCTCTGATGGTGCACCCCTTCAGTAGAACACTACTCAGCATGCCCACCATAAATGCACATTCATTTTTATATAACTTATGTACCCATGCTACTGTCCATGCCAGGTACATTATAAAACATACATTAAAGTGCCAGTTTAAAAGAACACAAGAGGGCTTCCCTGGTGGCGCAGTGGTTGAGAGTCCGCCTGCCAATGCAGGGGACACGGGTTCGTGCCCCGGTCCGGGAAGATCCCACATGCCACGGAGCAACTAGGCCCATGAGCCATGGCTGCTGAGCCTGCGCGTCCGGAGCCTGAGCTCCGCAATGGGAGAGGCCACAACAGTGAGAGGCCCACATACTGCAAAAAAAAAAAAAAAAAAAAAAAAAAGAATACAAGAAAAACAGACAAAATTATAGATTTTCTTCCTGCACTAAAATGGATATCCATCCTCCACTTTGGAGTCCCCTGATCTAACCCAATCCTCTCATTTTATAGATGAAGACACTCAGCTCAAAGAGGTAAAATTACTTCTACTGGGAGTCACCAAGTTCACCTAGAACCCACACATCTTGACCCTAGATCAGTAATCCTTGAAGGTTCTCAACATTGGTCTGTGCTACCTCACCTCAGGACATTTGGAAGAACATAAGGTCTCTGGGTTTGTCATAATGCCTGGGTGTGGCACTGGCACACATGAGTGTGGGTCAGGGATGCTAAACACCTACAATCCAGAGAACAGTCCTCCACACAAAGAATCCTCTAGTCCAAATGGCAATAGGGCCCTTGTTGGGAGCAACCCTCACAAGATGGGCTTCCTTTTCCCAATAGAAACGTCATCAGTGACGAGTCTCTGTTATTCTCAATGCACCAGCTCTTGGATTCTTATAAGTCACATTCATTCCATTTCACTTTTCTCTACAACCTTCATCATAATAGTTGTCAGAAAGACTCATTGCTAGAGCCTTTGTAGAATTCCTACCTCTCTGTAGGGTTTTTTTGTTGTTTTTTTAAATTAATTTATTTATTTTTGGCTGTGTTAGGTCTTCATTGCTGTGTGAGGGCTTTCTCTAGCTGTGGTGCGTGGGCTTCTCATTACACTGGCTTCTCTTGTTGAGGAGCACGGGCTCTAGGCGTGCAGGCTTCAGTAGTTGTGGCACACGGGCTCAACAGTTGTGGCTCGTGGGCTCTAGAACGCAGGCTCAGTAGTTGTGGCGCATGGCCTTAGTTGTTCCGTGGCATGTGGGATCCTCCTGGACCAGGGCTCGAATCCGTGTCCCCTGCATTGGCAGGCAGACTCTCAACCACTGCGCCACCAGGGAAGTCCCTCTGCAAGGGTTCCTTAACCTTGGTACTACTGACATTTGGGGCTGGATAATTCTTTGTGTAGGGAGTTCTCCTGTGCATTTCGGATGTTTAGCAGCATCCCTGACCCCTATCCACCAGAATCCAGTAACATCTCCCCAGTATGACAACCAAAATATCTGCAGGCATTGCCAAAACCACCCACAGTTAAGAACCACTGCTCTAGACCAAAACTGCAAATAAGAAATCTACACAGGCGTAAGGAGATGAGACATCCCATCACCTCATCCCTAATTTTTTCTGTCGATATCAGTCTACGGCTTGGTGTGAAGTTAGGGTACACTGTTCACAGAATGTAAGGATGATGTTTTGTTCAGCTTGGTATCTCCAGTACAATGCCTGGCACATAGCAGGTGCACCATAAGTATTTACTGAATGAAAGAAGCCTTCTTCAGAACAATCCGTACCTTAGTTAACTCAAGCCTTAATAAATGAGCCTAATCCCAGTAACAGAAGTCCCAAAGACCTTCTTGAGAAAACATCAGAAAGCACCTATTACGATAGCTTTGTAATATATAAAAGATCTGTGGTGTGGTTAATCATTCCATCTTTGAGCAGCCCAACGAGAAAGTAACCATCAGATTGTCATGCCAGTCGTTATCAGTGAAGTTTGGCATCCAATTGCCTTTCCTATTTTGTGGTAGCCTTAGTTTATCTTAACATCCCTCTGTATTATCTGGGAAAGCATTTGAATTGCCAATCTGAAAACAGGGCTTTGCAACATGCTTTGAATTAGAATAGAATTTCAAAGTTGGCCTACTTAAATTCATATCTAGCAAGCTATTTATGACTGCTAGGCAGGAATATTTTTTTTAAGAGCAAACTTTAGTAAGCTCCCCTGGGGAATTTTTTTTCCTTATCTTGGGATTCTACAATCCAGAAAACCTTAGTCTTCAGTTTAAAAATAAGCAAGGCCCCCTAGAAAATGGAAGCCTCAAAATACAGAAAGAAATACAACACTTATCCTGCTAGTCCGGGGAGGAAGGGGCTCCTAGAGGCCCACACCAGGCTCCAGGTCTTGATGCAGCTTCATTGCCCAGTCCTATTTTCCAGAGCTCTGGTCAAGCAGTCTCCTCATGGTCTCACCAATAAGCCATGAGCCATCTCAGTTACGGGCCTTTTCTCATGTTGGCCCCCACCTGGAATGTCCCCCATTTCCCTCTCTCAAGGTAAACTCCATATACCCTTACCTTCCCTCATCCAGGAAGTCAACTCCAACACCTCCAGCTCTCATAGATAGTCCTCTACTTGGAGTTGCTACCATACTTGTAATCTGTACCACACATTTCCCCACTTAAGTAAATGCTATTTTAGAGGGTTCAGCTGTGGCTTCTTTTGGATTAAACTGGTCTCCCCAACAAGACTAAATTCCCTGGGCATCTACGAAACCCACATCCCACCAGCATCTAGCTCAATCCTGGCCACATGGTGACTGCTCAATAAAAACTTGTTTACAGAGCTATTCCAGATTGTGCTAAATGTATGAACCTGTGCCCTGTTCTTTATGTACATTTCTTCTGGATTCTATGTAATTATGTAAATTTAAGGTCCACTGGGCCCAACTCTAACAAAACCCACAAAATGAATTCTCATTGAGATGGCTTTGGGCAGTGAGCTTTCCAGCAGACTCCTAAGACAGAGTTTCCCTGAGGAGGTTTCATTCACACTCGGTGCAGAAAGAGACCTACCAAGCTTTGCCACAATCCTGCCAATTCCTTATTCTGCGAGGAAAGAGACATTGTGTCACTTAACTGTCAGCTCACAACACCAGGTGGAGGGATAAAAGGGTATGCTGCCTTGGTTAAAGTTAGCCCTTAAGAACAAAGGTCACACCAGATACACTTCTGGTAGGAATGTAAAATGGTGTAGTAACTTTGGAAAACAATTTGGCAATTTATTAAAAAGTTAAACATCACACCCATTAGGATGGCTCTAATTTTAAAAAAAGACTTTTTAACAGAAAATAACAACCTTTGGGGAGGATGTGGAGAAATTAAAACCTTGGTGCAGCACTATGGAAAATAGTATGGAGGTTCCTCAAAAAATTAAACATAGAAATACCATATGATCCAGCAAAACCATTTCTGGGTATTTACACAAAACAATTGAAGGCAGGGTCTCAAAGAGACATCTGTACACCCATGTTCATAGCAGCATTATCCACAACAGTCAAAAGTTGGAAGCAACCTAAGTATCCATCCATGGATGAATGGATAAACAAAATGAGTCATATACATACAACGGAATACGACTCAACCTTAAAAAAAAAAGGAAATTCTGGCACATAGTACAACATGGGTGAACCTTGAGGACATTATGCTAAGTGTAGTAAGTCAGTCACAAAAAGACAAATACTGTATGTTTCCACTTACATGGGTACCTAGAGTAGTCAAATTCGTAGATACAGAAAGTAGAATGGTGGTTGTTGGGGGCTGAGGGGGAGGGAGAATGGGGAGTCGTTACTCAATGAGTACAGAGTTTTAGTTTTGCAAGAAGAAAAGAGTTCCGGGTATTGGTTGCACAACAATGTGGATGTATTTAAAACAGTACTGAACTGTACACTTAATGGCTATTATGGTAAATTTTGTGTTCTGTGCATTTTACCATAATTAAAATTTTAAGAAAAATTTTTTACACTTAAATATAAATTTACTCAGCAATCCCACTCCTAGATATCTACCCAGGAGAAATGAAAGCATACATCCACAGAAAGATCCACATGTGAATGTCCATAGCAACGTTATTCATAACAGCCAAAAACTGAAAACAACCCAAATATCCACCAATTGATAAATGGATAAATAAAATGTGGTATATCCATACAATGGAATATTATTGAATATAGAAAGAATTAAATACTGATACTCGCTACAACAGGATGAATATTAAAAACATTTTGCTAAGAGAAAGAAGTCAGTCACAGAAGACCACATATTATATGATTCCATTTGCATGAAATGCCCAGAAGAGACAAACCCACAGAGACAAAGAATAGATTAATGGTTGCCTGAGACTGGGAGTAGGAACAAGGATTAACTGTAAACATACAGGAGCAATTTTATTGGGGTGACGAACAAGTTCTAAAGCTGGATTATGGTCATAGTTGCACAATTCTACAAATTTACCTTAAGTCATTGGACTGCATGCTTCTATGCATGGTGTTGAGTTGAAAAAGAAAACAGACCTCAATAAAAAAATTAAGCATAAAAACAAATAATAAGGGTCACTGATCTGCTTTCTTCACGAACGGACTTCCATCTCTTTTCTCCCCCAGTGGTTGAATTTTAGGAGCTTCTTCTAATGGGCCCCTTCATTTCAGAACCATACTTGTTATTGATCACACCTTGGAAAGGAGGATGGATCATCAAATCTATCCATTCATTCCATAAGCAAATATTTACTGAGGCACTATGCTGGGTACTTGGGGCAAAAAAGGGAACAAGGCAGATGTGATTCCTTGCAGTCCCAGGGCTGAGAGTTACAGACACAAAAGCGGGCAAAATAAGACAGTGTGATATATTCTACAATAGGGGAACACAAAGGTGTGACAGGGCATACGGTGGGGCACCTCACCTTGATTTCGATATCAGAGGATCCTGAAGAAACTCTCAAGTGAGGTCTGAAAAGCAAGTATGGAAACAAAGATGAGCCAGGGAAGAGGAACAGTTTTCCATGCAGAGGGAACAGCAGGTGCAAAGGCCTAGAGGCCAGAGAAATGGAACATTTGGAAAAGTGATGCTACTCAGTTATAGTGTGAAAAGTGAAGAGTAGGAAAATAAATTTGGGGAAAGTAAACAGGGGTCAGATCATAAAGACCCTCACAGGTACTTTAAGGAGTCTGAGCTTTATCCTAAGTGGTACGGGGAGGCAATAAAATGTTTTCAGCAAGTGAATAACATGACAAAATTTGGAGTTCGCTGGAGATAAAACGTTGAGGAGTCAAAACTAGAAGCAGGAAGTTCCTTTAGGAGGCTGCTATAGATTGATGCTGGGCTGGGCCTGAAAAGAGACAGCAGCTGCCATGACAAAAATATCTGCCTGCATGGGAGGTGGCTTATGAATGGACATGCGATCTGTCCACTCACGGGTAGGCTTCAGAATAAGGTACAAGGTCCTCCTGCAGCTAACCATATTAAGGTACATATTCTAGCCCCTTCTCCTCCAGCTGTTTCCTTTGATTCAGACACTCCCCTTAGCCTGCCTAATCCCTATGCATTCTTGATTTCTCAGTTTAGAAGCCATTCCTCCAGAAAGCCATCTCTGACAACCCCTGACAGCCACATTCTAGGCTAGAAGCCTCTCCTATACGCTTCCCTTTGAAACGTGCTTATTCTCTACACAGCATGTATTATATCCCTCTGCAGTGCAAATGCCCAAATATTGATCTGTTTTATCGCTAAATGTGTGTTATCCAATAGAACTTTCTATGATAATGGCAGTATTTTATATCCGTGCTGTCCAATATGGTAGCCATCAGCTACATGTAAGCACTTATAGTAGCCATCAGCTACATGTAAGCTAGTGTGACTAAGGAACAGAACGTTTAATTTTATTTAACTTTATTAATTTACATTTAGATTTACATAGCCACATGTGGCTATCATATTGGAAAGCACAGCACGACACATTATAATCTGTAAACACAGGCACTGTATCTTTTCACTGCTGAAACTCTGGCATATATAAAAGCATGGGGTACATAATAGGAACTTGATAAATATACAAATATTTATATAATGAATAAGTAATACAGACAGGCTCAGACTGCCATAATTACATGCATTCATTCATTCAACAAACACTTATCAAGCACCTAGAAAGTTCCCAGTACCGTTCTAGATACCAGGGTTACAGATCAAATACCCTGCTTTTGTGGCACTTACACTTTAATGGGAAGACAGAAAATAAACATTAAGCAAAACAAAAATAAACAATTTCGGAGAGAGGTGTTATGAAAAATAAATAAATAAAGCAAAGTAAACGGATAGAGAGTAATGGAGAGAGTATGTGATGGTTTTAATGATACTTTATCTCACTAATAGTATTTGCCAGAGCCTCTGCTGCCCCAGCATTCTAGCACATATCAAACAAAACTCATGATGAAAGTTAATGGAACAAACTTTAACAGAAAGTAAGATAATTGCTCAGAAATAAATTCTGCTCTCTGATCATCTTGTCATAAAAGCTTTCAAGTATGCATTTTTGTGGAAAGAAGGCAGTGGCAAAATTGACCCATATTCTGTTTCAGAGCTATTAATGTGTCAAATGGTTAGCCCCAGCAGGCAGAGAATTTCTGCAAACTCTGGGGGAAACATCTTCTGAATTACCCAGTGTCACAACATGTGTCAGAACCAGCAGCCAATCAAAATTTCCACCTGCAGCATGTATCTTCTGTTTTGTAATTTAATTTACTCCACATTTACTGAGCATCTCCCTAAGTGTGAGGGACAGGAACCTAATAGTGCCTGTGCTCCAAGAGCTCCCACACCAGGAAGAACAAGAGAAGCCACACATTAAAAAAAAAAAAAAAAAAAAAAAAAGACAACTTGAGCAGAGCATGTTACACCATTTTCTTTCTTTTGGTTTTCATTTAGCTTCTGAATGTTCTTTATCCTTGGTCATAAAATCTCCAAGAATGCTGTATCCTTTCCTAAAACCAAGATTATTTCATAATTCAGCATCTTGCATAAAATGAAATTTCCCTTAGCTACTGCAGCATCTAACACCATTGGGATTACAAATCATGTAGCTGGGAAACATGTCAGAATATAAAGTTCATTTCGTATGCTGGGAAAAAAATTGTAAGGCTGGTCAACAGCATGTAATTTATGTTAATCACTTACCCAAGAGGAGATTCCCCAACAGGATCATCTGGACTTTAAAAATATCTGCCCACCTCTCCTGGTTGTGAGAGCTAGGTGAAACAGGGCAGGACAGCACTCTGTAGTTTTAAAAGCCCTGTATAAATGGTCATTAGGAAAAAATGATGATTTTTGCTCTCATAGCACTAGTTGACTGGTACATAGGTAAGCCAATATTCAAACACGGAGAAGACAGATTAAAAACTTGGCCTCATGCAGATAGAGGCAAAACTTCACTGAGATGACCTCCAGCCTCCTTGTTGGAAGAGAGGATTAATATGCAAGCAAATAAATCTATGTGCAAACCCTCCCACCACACCTCTGAAATTCTCCAATTAGAACTGAGCTAAACTTCTGCATGCACAATCACTGGTCATACGCTTGCCAGTGAAGTGACAGGAGAGACATGCATGTGTGCGTGTGCACATATAAATAAATATGTGCGCATATATTATATATACACTCACTTTCAGGTGGGAAGGGAGTTCACTTCTTTTGTTAATTATGATGGCACCCTTTTGTGAAGGTTGACACATTTATGATGAAGAAAAAGTATGTTTGGACTTCTCTGGTGGCACAGTGGTTAGGAATCTGCCTGCCAATGCAGGGGACACGGGTTCGATCCCTGGTCCAGGAAGATCCCACATGCTGCTGAGCAACTAAGCCCATGTGCCACAACTACTGAGCCTGCCCTCTAGAACCCACAAGCCACAACTACTGAGCCCGCGTGCCACGACTACTGAAGCCCACGCACTTAGAGCCCATGCTCTGCAACAAAAGAAGCCACTGCAATGAGAAGCCCGTGCACCGCAACAAAGAGTAGCCCCCGCTTGCTGCAGCTAGAGAAAGCCTGTGCACCGCAACTAGAGAAAGCCTGTGCGCAACAGTGAAGACCCAATGCAGACAAAATAAATAAATTAATTAATTAAAAAAATTAATTAAAAAAAGAAAAGAAAAAGTATGTTTGGTCTTATTACCACTCTATTAAGAAAAGATTCCTGGATTTTCCAATGCTCTACTTTCATCTTCCAAGCATCAAAAACCCTGAACTTCACTATAATGCCATTGCCTGGGTGTATACCATGGAATCATCTTTCTACGATTCAGTTTTGATGCACTGAATGTTCCTGTCATCAGCATCCATTTCCAATACCTATTGAAAGCTCTAGACTCTGAAAACAGGTCTGTGTTACTACTTCAAAGTTTCCTCATGACACTGTGTTACTACAAAGTCATGTTCCAGCTCTCAATGTTTGTTTTCTTCAATAGTATGACAATACTTAGTTTGTATTTGCCTGCCTTTAAAAGAAAGATGAACTTAGTTGTTTTCAAAATCCTTTTCTTAAAACTGTTCTGCAATATAGGGATAGACACAGGAGAATTAAAAAATCAAAAATACGGTTCTAATGCAATTCTAAATTCAAATATAATTCTCATTTTGATGCTGGACTCCATGCTGTTTGGTGTGATGGTCCCACTGCAGCCTTCCTAATGTTTGAGAAAATCAGGTCCACATAAATTCATTACATATGCTCAGAGAAGACTGTTTTTTTAAAAAAAAGCTTTTGACTTTTCCTTCTATTTAAATAGACAGATGCCAGGGCAGTTTTTCTTCCCTAGTTCTAAATTAATTCCATGCAAGGAGAAAATGTGGGTTGAATTGGCAAACGCATTGGACTTAGAGAGCCCCACCAGGGTTCTGAAGGAAGGCTAGAGAGAGCCAAGTTCAGCTGTGACATATAAGTTCACTGTGATGCATACCTGGTTGTTCTTTGTTTTTAGTCCTATCTCAGTATTTCTATGATTTCTAGTATACCCTCAGTCCAATGTGGTCGAGGACTTAGGTTTCAAAACTCTTTATATGTTCCTGCTAAGTTTATTCTTATTAAAGCTATGGATCTGTAAATATCCATTTTCTATCTGATGAGCAGGATGTGGGGGAGGGGGCTGTCACAACAAGAAGAGATGAAGCAGACAAAGAATGTCAGATGCATTGTATTAAAAATCAAAACTCCTCTCTTGAATGGCAAATTGGAATCGATCTGATCCGCACAACAGCATAAGAGAATGGAGACCTCAGTACATTAAACAACGAACATTCAAAGGGGAACAGAGCCACACTAAGGGGACTGCTGCTGCCAGGAGGCGAGGCGCTGGAAAATGTGCTACTAAAGCAAACAAAGGAGAGGGTGATGTTTCCCAAGTGTCCCCCAGTTTGCTTTTGTCAGGTGATCTTTACCACTCCCACAGAACAATAAAGAGGGTCTGGAAATGGGTAGAAGGGCACTAGAGTGACTCGTTCATGAGCACAAAAGTGGTCAACCCAAGAAGCCAAAGAGAACTTTCATACTTCAGAAAAATTGTGCAGGGAAACACACAGAGCATAGATGTGACTCATTCACTTGGCTCAGACCTGATACCTGTTTGTAAGCCATTAGCCATAAAAGCATTGTGATATTAAAAGAAATTATTTAGCCTTCTCCCCCATGACAACTGTCAGTATAGGGCCTCTCACCCTAAACATGGACAGGCGAGTGACTCCTTCCAAAAAGGGGGCAACATTGGCAGAAATTTCTAAGAGGGGAAAACTTCAAGGGTATGCACCCACGTAACAGTGCTCAGCATGGACTGTCCTTGTGTCTGAAAGTAGCACCCTTCTCTAAAGAGACTAAGAAATGTCATTTGGTTCTAAGGCAGGCCGCTTGCAGTATCCTCATCCCGTACAGTTCCTTCTTTAGAAGACATGCCTTGCTTATATATTTTAAAGTGTTAAGCTCCAAAAAGGTAAAGCTAGTATAATTTAATTTACCTGTCAGCCTGAGTCAGGGTCCTCCATCTGTGGTCTCTTAATAAGTAACTCTTCAGCAAAGAATCAAGAGCAAACCCCCCATTTTCTGGTCACTTTCAGTTGGCATCCCAAATCACAATTCAAACAAAATTAAAATAAACAAAAGGATTTCTGTGGAATTAAATTTTGCAGCAGCATGAAATAGTATTTTAATAAAACAACCAACAGACAATAATGGCCTCTCTAAAATTAAAGCAAGATGAGGACTTACAAACATATGGGACTTATTTAGCATCTGTTATGAGATTGAAAAACTCATCAAAATGGACTTTTCCTTCTCCCTCTACTTCCATTAAGAGTTATTTAGATTCTGCTCTAGAAGAGATGGCATAATGTGCCTAAAGCAGAACTCTCTTGATTTGTAAGCTCGAGCCCGTTCCTACTCAGTCTTATCAATCTACCCCAGTTGCTCAAGCAGAAAAGCCACACATCATCCCTTATTTGTTGCTTCCCTTTTACTACAATATCCTATCAATCAGCAAGTCCTGTTGATGATATTTCCCAAATCCATCCCCAATCCATCTACTTCTTTCTCCCCACCTCCATTACAACCACCATGGTCTAAACCAGAGCTGTATGATAGAATTTTCTGCAGTGATGGAGATGTTCTATATGTGTACTGTCTAATATGGCAGACACCAGCCACATGTTTCTATTGAGAACTTGAAATGTGGCTAGTGTAACTGGAAAAAAATGACTTTAGGTTAATAAATTTTGGGTGGGGGAGGAGATACATTAATGTTTTTAATTGTCTTTCCATATCCTATTTCTTGAGATATGTTAGATTGGCTCTCTCCCCCTCTCTTGACCCTAGCCTCATGCCATCTTGCTCCTCTTTTCTTCCCTCTTTCTCCTCTCATCCTTCTCTTACTCCACAAACTTCTGCTTATCTCTGGTGTTCTCATGCAGAAAAATTTTAGCTAGTTCTTTTAACTGTTTTTTTAAAAATTGTAGTAAAATATACACATAAAATCTACCATTTTAATCATTTTAAGTGTACAGTTCAGAAAAGGTAAGTACACTCACATTGTTGTACAACCATCCTCCAGAAATCTTCATCTTGCAAAACTGAAACTACACCCATTAAACTACTACTCCCCTCTCCCAGCCCCCGGTAACCACAATTCTACTTTCTGTCTCTATGAATTTGACTACTCTACGTACCTCATGTAAATGGAATCATACAGTATTTATCTTTTTGTGACTGGCATGTTTCAGTTAGCATAATGTCCTCCAGGCTCATCCATATTGTAGCATGTGTCAGGTATGTTAATTAATTTTGAATTAAATTTAAAGTGCCATATATGGCTAGTGGCTACCATACTGGACAGCCAAGTGTAAATCATCATCATCTTTCTCCTAGTCTCCCACACTCACTCTTTGCTCCCTAAAATTTATTCCCTACATATCAGTCAAACTGATCTTTTAAAAATACAAATCACAATGTACCAAATCAGCCCATGCCCCATCATCACCTTAAAACACTCCCCTGGGTTTATTTTTTTCATGGCACTCATAGATATCTGAAATAATCCTTATTAATTGCTTTTTTATTATCTGTTTCTTCCTCTAAAATATAAGGCCTATGAGAGCCAAAATTGGTCCGTATTGTATCCTTATTAACTCAAGCAGTGCCTGGCACATAAGTAGAGCTCAATAAGTAATTGCTAAAGTAATAAATCAATGAATTTGGAATAGACACTTTTTAAATTTTAATTTTATCTTCTATGTTTTGCTTTACAGCAATCCTCCACTAATGGAGGTGATTAGTGAGTCCATCTATTAATATAACAAGTGCTTTGAGCTTTTGCACCTAACATGCCAGGGGGCTGTCATTGTATATCCATGCCCTCTTACATAGTCCCCTTGTGACCACTGGCACAAGTCTGACAGAGAACTGACCAACATCAGGCACACAGGCTACAGACACTAGAATTAGGTCCTTGAACTATCTGAGCAGCTTAGGAGTACCAAGGTGTAGACCAGAGCTTCTAAAACAGTAGTATGTCCTTACTGGATGACGGGTATAACAAGATGAGGGAACCTGAATACCCACAGCCCCCAGGCCTGTTGACTGCACCCTCTACAAATCTCATCCATTTAACTCTGTGTGCTGAACAAATATCACCATTTTCTACGTGCCTCAAGATACAAAACTTGTTGAGAAGCACTGCTAACCCACTGAACCCACCCTTTAATAAATGTGAACCACAAACCTCAAAATATCATTCAAATATTTAGAAATCAGTCACTTCTCTCATACCCATAGTGAACAGGGAGAAAGATGAAAATATACCAGTTACAAATTTGACTTTAGTTATGGCAATCACTATTCTAAGCATCTTTCAATGAAAAACAGTAATATTTTTTTAAAACTCACAAATACGCAGCTGAGCTAAGGGAAGGGAGAGGCCTTGGCTGGTACAGTCAGCATGTGCAGTAGACCCATAATGGGCAGAGCAGGGATAGGGGCTTGTCCCAGATGACTGTTAGGTTGAAGAGGCTGGACTCAGGAGATAGCCCATGTGGCCAGGAAATTGAGGAAATAAGTAAACAAGAATAACAGGAGCAGGGTTCTCACTGTTGCAGAAGGAGATACAAATGTGGAAAGGGATACAACTAGGATAAGCCTTGTGGTGTTAAACTGGAAATTAGAGGTATTGGTACGAACTCAAGCTTTTTAATATCTATAGTTAGATAGATATAGAAAGACATATAGATGTTCTTGTGTATATAGTATGTGTGTACATACCTATATATTTCCCAGTTCTTCCTACTGAGAGGGCCTAGAAGCTATGATACCTCAGTAGGAATAAGCACATCTACCACCCAGAACCTTGGTTTCTAAAAATACCACTCTCCACCAAAAAGAACCAGGGCTCTTTAGAGAAGTGACTGATTCCAGGGCAGGGGCAAGAAAGTACTAGATAAGCCTAGAACATCTAATTATAGCAGAAAGTAAAAAATTGCTCAAGGAATGATAGAGACATTTCAAAAGGACTCGGGAGACAGTTTGAAAGGGCTCCCACTGGACAAATCTGGGACATATTGGGCATCAAAATAAATACTGATAGCAATGGTTTAAAACATGCTGAGAAAATTAAAATCCATGACATACTGTATAAATAAATAATTTTTTACTGTGGAATTAAATTAATAAATTTAGAAGTAATGATGAGGTTAGAAAATAATCTGTGTAACTAAAAGCAGAGGGTAAAAGTTTGATGAAGAACTGGATAGGTAGATAATCTCAAAGTATTTCCATATCACAAACTTATAAGTCACTTATAAATTCCTGAAAACAAAATATTAATTAACTTTAGAGAGGAGAAACCTGGCACAACTATCTTGACCAAGAGACAGAAGTTATCATCACCAGCACTGAACACATTGATGCCCCAATATGATTCCTCAAGAGGAACACAGCATTGTAACTGAGGTCTTCAGACCCAAAGCACAACACCTCATCGTGAGCAACATGGACAATGTAAGAGGCAGGTGCTTTTCAAAAACGTCAGCTCATCAAAGTAAAAAAGAAAAAAAAAAAAAAAGACTGAAAAAGACAAAAGACTAAGGAACTATTCCTAACTAAAAGAGACCAAGAGACATGATGAAAACAATGTGTAACCCTCTAAGTTGGATCCCAGAGCAAAAAGGAAAGGGAAAAATAAAAGAAAGATTTTTTTTTCTTTTTTTCTCTTCTAGGAAATATACACTGAAATATTTCAAGATATTGGAACATGTCTACAACTTACTCTCAAATGAGTCAGAAAAAAATACATATAGAGAGATATATGGATATATGTCAAAGCTTGACATTTTTGAAGAGCTGAGAAAGAATAATAAGGCAAAAATGAGGTAAAATGTTCAAATTTGGGGAATCTGGGTAAAGGGCATATGGGAATCTTTGTACCAGGCTTACAACTTTTTCTTGAAGTTTGACATTGTTTAAAAATTTTTAAGTTAACCAAAAATATACAGGTAAAAAATAAAGAAAATAAATAATTTTTTATTTGGCATTTTCTTGGAACCCTCAAGCATGCACAAAATACATGTGTGATACAGGGGCCATGAATTAGCTGGAAAAAATTTTTTCTCACATTTTCCTTAGATGAATGAGAACATAAAGATCAATTAGTGAGCTAAGAGGTTTTGAAAATTATCTAGATTTAATTCAGGCAACTGACCTAATTTTTTTCCAAAACCCTCTTTTGATATCAAAGAATGTCTAGGGCTTCCCTGGTGGCGCAGTGGTTGAGAGTCCGCCTGCCGATGCAGGGGACACGGGTTCGTGCCCCGGTCTGGGAAGATCCCACATGCTGCGGAGCGGCTGGGCCCGTGAGCCATGGCCGCTGAGCCTGCGTGTCCAGAGCCTGTGCTCCGCGGCGGGAGAGGCCACAACAGTGAGGCCCGCGTACCGCAAAAAAAAAAAAAAAAAAAAAAGAATGTCTAAAGAAAGAACTACTGACACACAGAATGGAAAATCTAATACTTGACTTTGGCTAACATGTGATTATACCATGAGAGAAAGGGGCAAAGATAACATACGGAAATACCAAGAGGCAGAAACAGTTGAGAAAAGCACTGCATGTACTGACAATGCAAGAAAGAAGAGGCCAAGGCAAACCTGATGATAGGAATCAGACAGTCTGAAAAGGCAGTATCCCTGTCTTTAAGCAAGAAGTCCCAGCGCTAGGAATCGTCTCTAAGAGCTCTTGAAAGGGACCCCAGAGGCCACCTGGGCAAATTCCCCAATGTAAAGAGGACCCATACAGGTCTGGGAAGATGTCCAGATCAGCTGCCCTTGGACAGACCAGAAAGGGAAGGAGGAAGAAGCTACTTAGGCTCTTGGGATGATGGAGTTGGAGCTTTGCTACAGACCCAAAGGACCCTCAAGATGTCTGTATTTTAACATTCATGCCACTGGTGCCACCTCCAGACTCCTCTCCCGTCTTCCCTTCTCTCCACCCAGAGTCAGTGAGACCAGGTATGTGACACTGCTTTGCAAGCTCTAAGCTTTGTATAAACATAAACCATCATGGAGCACAACTTCTCTAGACACTGTAGCAAAGTGCACCTTCCTCTTTCTCTTCTCCTGTTGCAACTCCCAAGCAAAATATTATTCTATCTACCCAGCTTCTCTCACTATCCACTTATCTAAAAGACAGCCTCTCTGCATTGGATTCTGCATGACTAAATTCTTCCAGAAAGCCTTACACTGACTCACCTTACAACCTAGAAAATGGACATGCAGAAATGAGATGCTTAGAATGGGCCCAGCCTTGTGTTTAACCTTTTCATCCGTGAATCACTTAACACTCATCACCACCAACAAACATAAACAGACCCAGCCAAGACTTTACTTAACCCCACAGCATTGTAGCTCACCCGATGTTTCAAGTCACAATGTCACTATTTAGTGTCAAGTGCTTGCACAGATCACTAATACAGTAGGCAAGTTTTTGGATGTAAGGGTCAAAGAACAGTGGTACTTTAAAAGAAAGAATAAAGGCATCACCTGAACCAAGTCTGGGCAGTACCAAGTCCAGGGGAATGTGTTATACTTTAACTACACGCTAAGCAATTTGAGTAAAAAAAGTGGTATATGTTTTGCATCTTAACACATTGGCTTAACAAAGTGCTTATGTTTTGTTTTGTTTTGTTTTTTTCTGTTTTTTTTATGGCTGTGTTGGGTCTTCGTTTCTGTGCAAGGGCTTTCTCTAGTTGTGGCAAGCGGGGGCCACTCTTCATCGTGGTGCACGGGCCTCTCACTATCGTGGCCTCGCTTGCTGGGGAGCACAGGCTCCAGACGTGCAGGCTCAGTAATTGCGGCTCACGGGCCCAGTTGCTCCGTGGCATGTGGGATCCTCCCAGACCAGGGCTCGAACCGGTGTCCCCTGCACTAGCAGGCAGATTCTCAACCACTGCGCCACCAGGGAAGCCCCTAAAGTGCTTATGTTTGAGATAAAAGGTGTCAAACTCATTTTGCTGTAAGATGAAAAAGATGCAGCATGACATTTCTTGAGCCAACGTGCTCATTCACAGGGTTATACCAAGCAGAAGGGGAATAACAGATTATGTCTCTGCTCTGTTCATCTCAGTAGCCTTCAGGTTAACTCCTTTAACTGCTCTTCCTTACAGAATGAGAGAAAAAAATACTCTTTAGGTAGGCTGGGGTTTTTTAAGGAAAGAGAAAGATTACTTTTATAGTACTTACATCTCCCACACCTACACTCCACAAGAGGAATTCTTTTTAGATTTATGAAATTGCTTTGAGATAATCTGGCCCCGATTTTTAATTTTACAAATTAGGAAAGAAAAGGACAGATGGGAAAGGATGTTAACATCTGCACTGCCTCTTCTTCCCCTCCACTCCAGCATATCCCCACATATCTTAGAGTTGGACTGAGAATATTCAAGTCTCAATCCTTTGTACTTTGTGACTTTGGTCAAGTCATTTAACCTCGTGGGTGAGACAGACATGATGTCTTCTCACGACTACCGCTTCCAAGGTTTACATTCTATGATTCACTACTCCTAGGTTAAAAGTTCATTAAGTGTGCCTCTCTCAAAGACACACATTGCCTCACAAATTGACCATAAACAGTCAAATTTCCCTAAAATCCCTCAAACCCACTGACTGATCCTTTTGGAAACCCATTCTCATTTTCTCTAGAACCTAGGCCCCCTCGTTTATTCTCACAGCTGATCTCATGGTTCCTTGATAAAAGAAGTTTGTTTTTACTCAGCCTCTAAAACACCGCAGGAACCTCTTGAACAACTGCTGCTTACATTAGAAGCCACCTTCCATGAATGTGAGCAAATAAGTTCACTACAGAAGCCAACCTAAAATTCCCTTAGGCTTTTAGCCAATATTTTAAAACTCCATCTATGTTTCAAAATTACGGTTTGGGTTTTTTTTTTAATTGGCTTAAAATATTGATGTCTACATTTTCTAGTTATGTCTTTAGTGATACTGTTAGGTTTATGAGGAGGGCATTGCAGACAGTATAATTACAGATTTTGGAAATTTTGCATTTTGAGACCTGTTCTCTATAAATTTCGGATCCAGTTTTGCAGGCTTATTAGTAACTTCTACAATGAAAACAAAACAAACAAGATACGAAGATGCCATCAAAGTCAACAGCTTCTATAATCTACAACGAACAGCCAGAAAAAACCCACCACAGTAAACTGCTAAACTCACAATTAGAAACATGTTGAAAGCACCAAATGGTATTTATATCGAGACAAGGAAGCTCCCGCAATCACACAGGTTGGGCTTAGAGGAAACTGTCTTCACTGAAGCCCCTTGCGCTCTGATATAAACCCACCACCTAACCCTGAGCCTTCACTCAACTCCTGTAGGCCTCAATTCCCTAATCCACAAGACCTAAGGAGGGACCAAGGTGACCTCAGAGATTATTTCTAGTCCTAACATACATTCAATCATGATCAAAACCAAGCAACTAAAAAACTTGCTAACCAACAGTGAATTTGTCAGTTTTTCATCTGGCAATCATACCGATAACAACGTCAAAAAATGTATGAATGCTTATCATCAAGATGTCCTGTGGGATGTTGCTCATCATACACTGTCCTCTTTTATGACTCCCTGGGAAAATCTTTTGTCTTGTGTCTCATTATTAGGAATAGCCAGCCCTCCTTCACTATAGAACCTTAAGGGCACTATGATTCACATAGTTGATTATGTTTCTCTCCTTGCACTGGCTGCAGGAAAACTGAGAACCCAATCTTTGACTCACCTCTAACAAATGGTGTAGGGCCCTATGAGATGCATTGGGGGGTCCTAACTTAACCCTTTGTTTCATCCCACTTTCCCTTCTCCCCATTTCCTCACTTACCTTTTTTTCATCTTCTTCTATTGTTTATATCTTTGAAAACTACTTTTAACCTTTTTTGACACAAAGGAGATATTTCAAGCTATTTTCATTTACTGACATCAATGCTAAACAGCAAAATCGTTCTTTTAGTGACTTGCATTTTTCAAACACTGTCACTGTACCAACACATAAGAGCATCCAAGCACCCATTTAATGTTCTCTTATACATAATTCTATGCCAAGATTTAGATCACAATTGTCACTTTGAGTACCATTATCATTACTACAATACTTTTCAGCCCTTACATTTACAAAGATCTTCATAGTATTTTTCTAGTGAGCCTTCACATTTGTTATCTCATGTGATTTTCTCAACAATCATATGAAAGAGTTGCAGCAGTTATTAATATGATTATCTTCATGCTTACAGATGAGGAAAACAGGCTTGGAGAGGTTAAACAGCTTGCCCACACTGACAAAGTTAATAAGACAAGACCACACGCTTTTTTCCCAAGTCTAGTATTTTTCCCCGTAACTACAAAATTTTGTCTCTTATATAGTTTACTCTTTGAAATTTTGTCCTAGGATCCATGACTCAGATGTTTTATTTAGTTGGTTTTCTAAGTAGTATCAGCCTGCTAGTCAAAATCATGTCAACTACTCTTTGGTAATGGAACCTCAGCATGATGAGAACTAGACAGCCAAGACACTGGAAAATTTTGTAACCATTAGAAAATGCATGAGTAATTTATTTCCTCCATTGGAATTCAGTGATGGCATTAAGAAAACTCATTCCTGCAACTTAACAAGGAACATAAATGCTTTAATGTGGTCTGCTAGTAGTCACACAGAGTAAAACTGCCTCTTGAGTCACTAGAACTAGTAAAAACCATTTAGTAGTAGAAGATGAAATTTAGACAAGGCAGGCTGAAGAGAAGATCTAACTAACTGTTTCTTGATGATGAGCTCACACTACTTCAACCACATCTAAGAGAAAGAATCATGAAGTTCAAATCATATTCATTTCCAAGTCATTGACATTGCTAATGTGTGAGAGAATGAAATGTTGACAACTTGAACTCCTGAGACCCTGAATAAACCAGAGTCTATTCATTCTACAAGTCATGAATTTGGAAAGCAAGGGAACACTGCACAGGCAATTTTTCTGAGTTTTAATTTCTTCAGATAAAATGAGGAACAGGAAGGTCAAACAACACTTTCTAACAACGTTCTATGATTGCGTGAATACTTATTAGTGCCACCTACTTGAAATATTATCATTTCAACAACTGGCCAGAATTTTAAAATATATTTATATAATGTGTGGGTAATGGGTAATGTTCCAGCACATTTAAATCATTATTCAGGAATTTGACTATTTTTCTTTAATCAACTTCAAACATTACTGGTTTGAATTACTAATTCCTGCCCATGAGACAATGTATTCGTATGTATCTTCTCTCAGCAGACTGTGCACTGGATGCTCAAGTTAATTCTGCTTTCCAATATCTTGACAGTAAGGATGAACAGAAGTAAGTTGGTCTCTTATTGAGCTAATTAACTTTTTATATACATATAGCCTGTATTCTCCCCAACTAATCTATAAAACTCTATGAAGATAGGACCATATATGTCTGTTGAACAACTGTATGCTCAGTGCTTGACACACAGTCATTAGAATACATATATATGGGGAAAAAAATGAAAAAAAATTACCAACAAAGACAAGTTACAAAACTGAAACAGAGAAATACTGGCTCTTCCCTAGAGAAGGTTAAAGGGTGCTATGCCTAGGCTTAAACTCTGTATCACGACCCGTCTATGCCTAAGGGAGAATGAATGGTAAGACAGAGCCAAGCAAGGATAAGAAAACTGTATGGCTTCCTGCTTCTTACTGAAGTAGAACTTTATAGCATTGCCTCAAAGTATGGAGATAACAAGGTATGAAGCGAAAGAACCAAGTCTCCTTCTGGCTACTCCTTATCTATGTGACCTTAGGCAAGTTACTTAACTTTCCTGAACCTTGATTTCCTCCACTGCAAAATGAGGCAGGAGTAACAGTATTTATGGCATAGAGTTGTTGATGAGGACTAAAAAGACAATGGGTGTAAAATGTCTAGCTTATATAGTATGACCTCAATAAGCAGTGGCTAGTATTATTAATTAATTAGTTTGAAGTAAATTTCTAGACTATCACTCCACCAGGTTTTTAAAAGAATAAGAATAATTAATCTCTGAGAGGGGCCCAGTTAATCATATATACATATTCATATGTGTGTGTGTGTGTGTGTGTATATATATATATATATATATATATATATATAAAATCTAGTCAGAATAATCATTAGGAGCATCCTTGGAAAAAAAAGCAGAAGTCCTAGCACACAAGGAAGAAGCCTACTTTTGGGAGAGGTCTGCAGAAAGATAATAGGCAGTTCCGTCCCTTTGCTTTGCTGACAGAGAATGTGCAGAAGGAGACAGCTCTGCAGCAGTTGGAACCTCACCAAGCACCCCTGTTTTTCTCTTTCTCTCTCTCGGGTATTCCTCTCTAAGGCAGGTGATCTTTCATGGTCCCAGAAAGACAGGTCTGAGCTTGCAGACTCCCAAAGATGGCTCTGGGTCATGTTATGTTACACACACAAAAAAAAGTAGGTTAAGTCCACATATAATGATGGTCTGTCTGGAATGGAAAGTTGGGAAGAGCTACTGAAGGTTTTCAAGCAAAAAATGTAGAAAAGGCAGTGACTCCAGGACTATATTGGCCTCTTTGGTACAGACCCTTCTCCTAATAAAATGGCAAAATACGGAGCTGATAAATCAGAAGCTTTGAGCACAAAGAATAGTCATAATTCTGAATGTGTGCTCTGGTATTTCTGTGTAACTGACTATTTACTGACAGAGTGACTTGAATAAGTCAATGAAGTACCTGAAAAAGCCTAAGAGTAAAGTACTGAATTACAAAACACAAAGGAAGATTTAGGAACTCTGGAAAATATAAGGTCTTGACTTAAAGATCCACAGCAGACCTATGTGGGACTTCTACAAGATCAAAAAGTTTCTATAAAGACAGAAACCCACAAATATCATCATGGGATGAAACCAAAGCATGATAGCAGGTGAAGGCCAAGGAGTTCTGAACTCCCTTCAGAAAGGAAAAGAGAAGCAAGGCTGACTCAACTGAAAGCCAACACTGTTGAGGGTCGTAGAATCTCCCTTCATTTGCTCCTTTCCAAAGGTTGCCCATGGACCCAAGGGATGTGGGCAAAAAGGTGATGACATCAAAATGTGTGTGTTCACACCTGTATTGAATCACACAGTTTGTTGGAATCAGTGCATGTTTAACTTCGAAAACCTTGTTGAGGACCCCTCTATTGATGTTCCATCCTCAAGTCAGGAGGATTTTTCTCCCAGAGTTATAAACTGACCAAAGCCTTGGACTGCCAGAAAACAGAAATAAAGGCAATCTTTTGAAATACAAAAGGGCAAATTAGAAACTAGTGGAAAGAACTCTAAGGTGGCAATAGAAAGAAAAGGGAATAATGATGAATTTAGTTTCTGTGTGTGTGTGTGCTTTCATTTTATTTTATTTAACATCTTTATTGGAGTATAATTGCTTTACAATAGTGTGTTAGTTTCTGCTGTATAACAAAGTGAAGCAGCTATACGTGTACATATATCCCCATATCCCCTTCCTCTTGCGCCTCCATCCCACCCCCGCTAGGTGGTCACAAAGCACGGAGCTACTCTCCCTGTGCTATGCAGCTGCTTCCCATTAGCTATCTATTTTACATTTGGTAGTATATATATGTAAATACTACTCTCTCACTTGGTCCCAGCTTACCCTTCCTCCTCCCCCATGTCCTCAAATCCATTCTCTACACCTGAATCTTTATTCCTGTCCTGCCCCTAGGTTCATCAGAACCATTTTTTCCTTTTTTCTTAGATTCCATATATATGTGTTAGCATACAGTATTTGTTTTTCTCTTTCTGACATACTTCACTCTGTATAACAGACTCTAGGTCTATCCACCTCACTACAAATAACTCAATTTTGTTTCCTTTTATGGCTGAGTAATATTCCATTGTATATATATGCCACATCCTCTTTATCCATTCACCTGTCAATGGACACTTAGGTTGCTTCCATGTCCTGGCTATTATAAATAGTGCTGCAAGTAACACTGTGGTACATGACTCTTTTTGAATTATGGTTTTCTCAGGGTACATGCCGAGTAGTGGGATTGCTGGGTGGTATGGTAGTTCTATTTTTACTTTTTAAGGAACCTCCATACTGTTCTCCATAGTGGCTGTATCAATTTACATTCCCACAACAGTGCAAGAGGGTTCCCTTTTCTCTACACCCTCTCCAGCATTTATGGTTTGTAGATTTTTTGATGATGGCCATTCTGACCGCTGTGAGGTGATACCTCATTGTGGTTTTGATTTGCATTTCTCTAATGATTAGTGATGTGGAGCATCCTTTCATGTGTTTGTTGGAAATCTGTATATGTTCTTTGGAGGAATGTCTATTTAGGTCTTCTGTCCATTTTTGGATTGGGTTGTTTTTTTGATATTGAGCTGCATGAGCTGCTTGTATATTTAGGAGATAATCCTTTGTCAGTTGCTTCATTTGCAAATATTTTCTCCCATTCTGAGGGCTGTCTTTTTGTCTCGTTTATGGTTTCCTTTCCTGTGCAAAAGCTTTTAAGTTTCATTTGTTTATTTTTGTTTTTATTTCCATTTCTCTAGGAGGTGGGTCAAAAAGGATCTTGCTCTGATTTATGTCATAGAGTGTTCTGCCTATGTTTTCCTCTAAGAGTTTTATAGTGTCTGGCCTTACATTTAGGTCTTTCATCCATTTTGAGTTTATTTTTGTGTATGGTGTTAGGAAGTGTTCTAATTTCATTCTTTTACCTGTAGCTGTCCAGTTTTCCCAGCACCAATAATTGAAGAGGCTGTCTTTACTCCACTGTATATTCTGGCCTCCATTATCAAAGGTAAGGTGACCATATGTGCATGGGTTTATATCTGGGCTTTCTATCCTATTCCATTGATTTATATTTCTGTTTTTGTGCCAGTACCATACTGTCTTGATTACTGTATTTATTGTAGTATAATAAATACTTGATTACTTTATTTATTGTAGTATAGTCTGAGGTCAGGGAGCCTGATTCCTCCAGCTCCATTTTTCTTTCTCAAGATTGCTTTGGTTATTCGGGGTCTTTTGTGTTTCCATACAAATTGTGAAATTTTTTGTGCTAGTTCTGTGAAAAATGCCATTGGTAGTTTGATCGGGATTGCACTGAATCTGTAGATTGCTTTCAGTAGCATAGTAATTTTCACAATGTTGATTCTTCCAATACAAGAACATGGTATATCTTTCCATGTGTTTATATCATCTTTAATTTCTTTCATCAGTGTCTTATAGTTTTCTGCATACAGGTCTTTTGTCTCCTTAGTTTGGTTTATTCCTAGATATTTTATTCTTTTTATTGCAGTGGTAAATGGGAGTATTACCTTAATTCTCTTTCAGATTTTTTTGTCATTACTGTGTAGGAATGCCAGAGATTTCTGTGCATTAATTTTGTATCCTGCTACTTTACCAAATTCATCGATTACCTTTAGTAGTTTTCTGGTAGCATCTTTAGGATACTCTATGTATAGTATCATGTCACCTGCAAACAGTGACAGTTCTGCTTCTTCTTTTCCGATTTGGATTCCTGTAATTTCTTTTTCTTCTCTGATTGCATGACTAAAACTTCCAAAACTATGTTGAACAATAGTAGTGAAAGTGGGCAACCTTGTCATCTTCCTGATTTTAGAGGAAATGGTTTCACTTTTTCACCACTGAGGACAATGTTGGCTGTGGGTTTATCATATATGGCTTTTATTACGTTGAGGTAGATTCCCTCTTTGCCTACCTTCTGGAGAGTTTTTATCATAAATGGTGTTGAATTTGGTTGAAAGCTTTTCCTGCATCTACTGAAATTATCATATGGTTTTCATCCTTCAATTTGTTAATAAGGTGTATCACACTGATTGATTTGCATATATTGAAGAATCTTTGCACTCCTAGGATAAACCCCACTTGATTATGGTGTATGATCCTTTTTTTTTTTTTTTTTTTTTTGCAGTATGCGGGCCTCTCACTGTTGTGGCCTCTCCCATTGCGGAGCACAGGCTCCGAACGCGCAGGCTCAGGGGCCACGGCTCATGGCCCCAGCCACTCCGCGGCACGTGGAATCTTCCTGGACCGGGGCACGAACCCGTGTCCCCTGCATCGGCAGGCAGACTCTCAACCACTGCGCCACCAGGGAAGCCCTGTATGATCCTTTTGATGTGCTGTTGGATTCTGTTTGCTAGTATTTTGTTGAGAATTTTTGCATCTATGTTCATCAGTGATATTGGCCTGTAGTTTTCTTTTTTTGTGACATCTTTGTCTGGTTTGGGTATCAGGGTGATAGTGGCCTCGTAGAATGAGCTTGGGAGTGTTCCTCCCTCTGCTAAAGTTTGGAAGAGTTTGAGAAAGATAGGTGTTAGCTCTTCTCTAAATGTTTGATAGAATTCACCTGTGAAGCCATCTGGTACCTGGGCTTTTGACTGTTAGAAGATTTTCTCTTCACATTTTCAGTGCTTGTGATTGGTCTGTTCAAATCTTCTGTTTCTTCTTGGTTCAGTCTTGGAAGGTTGTACTTTTCTAAGAATTTGCCCATTTCTTCCAGGTTGTCCATTTCATTGGCATACAGTTGCTTGTAGTAATCTCTCGTGATCCTTTGTATTTCTGCAGTGTCAGTTGTTACTTCTTTTTCATTTCTAATTCTGTTGATTTGAGCCTTCTCCCTTTTTATCTTGATGAGTCTGGCTAATGGTGTATCAATTTTGCTTAACTTCTCAAAGAACCTGCTTTTAGTTTTATTGATCTTTGCTATCATTTCCTTCATTTCTTTTTCATTTATTTCTGATCTGATCTTTATGATTTCTTTCCTTCTGCTAACTTTGGGGTTTTTTTTTTTTGCTCTTCTTGCTTTAATTAATTTAGGTGTAAGGGTAGGTTGTTTTTTTGAGATTTTTCTTGTTTCTTGAAGTAGGACTGTATTGCTATAAACTTCCCTCTTAGAACTGCTTTTGCTGCATCTCATAGGTTTTGGGTCTTCGTGTTTTCACTGTCATTTGTTTCTAGGTCTTTTTTAATTCCTCTTTGATTTACTCAGTGATCTCTTGGTTATTTAGTAGTGTATTGTTTAGCCTCCATGTGTCTGTATTTTTTATATTTTTTTTTCTGTAACTGATATCTAGTCTCACAGCATTGTGGCTGGAAAAGATACTTGATACGATTTCAATTTGCTTAAATTTACCAAGGCTTGATTTGTGACCCAAGATATGATCTATCCTGGAGAATGTTCCATGAGCACTTGAGAAGAAAGTGTATTCTGTTGTTTCTGGATGGAATGTTGTCCTCTAAATATTAAATCCATCTTGTCTAATGTGTCATTTAAAGCTTCTGTTTTCTTATTTATTTTCATTTTAGATGATCTGTCCATTGGTGAAACTGGGGTATTAAAGTCCCCTACTATGATTGTGTTACTGTCAATTTCCCCTCTGTGGCTGTTAGCATTTGCCTTATGTATTGAGGTGCTCCTATGTTGGGTGCATCATCATTTACAATTGTTATATCTTCTTGCATTGATCCCTTGATCATCATGTAACATCTTTCTTTGTCTCCTGTAATAGTGTTCATTTTAAAGTCTATTTTGTCTGGTATGAGTATTGCTACTCCAGGTTTCTTTTGATTTCCATTTGCATGGAATATCTTTTTCCATCTCCTCACTTTCAGTCTGTATGCGTCCCTAGGTCTGAAGTGGGTCTCTTGTAGACAGCATATATATGGGTCTTGTTTTTGTATCCATTCAGCCAGTCTATGTCTTTTGGTTGGAGCATTTATTTAATCCTTTTACATTTAAAGTAATTATTGATATGTATGTTCCTATTACCGTTTTCTTAATTGTTTTGGGTTTGTTTTTGTAGGTCTTTTCCTTCTCTTGTATGTCCTGCCTAGAGAAGTTCCTGTAGCATTTCTTGTAGAGCTGGTTTGGTGGTGCTGAATTCTGTTAATTTTTGCTTGTCTGTAAAGGTTTAAATTTCTCCGTCGAATGTTAATGAGATCCTTGCTGTGTAGAGTAATCTTGGTTGTAGGTTTTTCCCTTCCATCACTTTAAATATCTTCTACTACTCCCTTCTGGCTTGCAGAGTTTCTGCTGAAAGATCAGCTGTTAACCTTATGGAGATGTGTTGTATGTTATTTTTTCCTTTTCCCTTGTTGCTTTTAATATTTTTTATTTTTATTTAATTTTTGATAGTTTGATTAATATGTGTCTTGGCATGTTTCTCCTTGGATTTATCCTGTATGGGACTCTCTGCGCTTTCTGGACTTGACTGACTATTTCCTTTCCCATGATAGGGAAGTTTTCAACTATAATCTCTTCAAAGATTTTCTCAGACCCTTTCTTTTTCTCTTCTTCTTCTGGGACCTCTATCATTCGAATGTTGGTGTGTTTAATGTTCTCCTAGAGGTCTCTGGGACTCTCCTCAATTCTTTTCATTCTTTTTTCTTTATTCTGCTCTGTGGCAGTTATTTCCACTATTTTATCTTCCAGGTCACTAATCCATTCTTCTGCCTCAGTTATTCTGCTAATTCCTTCTAGAGAATTTTTAATTTCATTTATTGTGCTGTTCATCATTGTTTGTTTGCCCTTTACTTCTTGTAGGTCCTTGTTAAACGTTTCTTATATTTTCTCCATTCTATTTCCAAGATTTTGGATCACCTTTACTATCATTACTCTGAATTCTTTTTCAGATAGACTGCCTATTTCCTCTTCATTTGTTTGGTCTGGTGGGTTTTTACCTTGCTCCTTCATCTGCTGCATATTTCTTTGTCTCCTCATTTTGTTTAACTTACTCTGTTTGGGGTCTCCTTTTCGCAGGCTGCAGGTTCATAGTTCCCATTGTTTTTGGTGTCTGCCCCAGTGGGTGAGGTTGGTTCAGTGGCTTGTGTAGGCTTCCTTGTGGAGGGGACTGATGCCTGTATTCCAGTGGGTAGGGCTGGATCTTGTTCTTCTGGTTGGCAGGGCCATGTCCGGTGGTGTGTTTTGGGGTGTCTGTGAACATGGTATGTCTTTAGGCAGCTTCTCTGCTAATGGGTGGGGTTGTGTTCCTGTCTTGCTAGTTGTTTGGCATGGGGTGGCCAGGACCGGAGCCTGCTGGTCGTTGGGTGGAGCTGGTATTGGAGATCTCTGGGAGGGCTCTCGTGGGGCCAGGAGGTCTCTGGTGGTCCAATGTCCTGGTCTCAGCTCTCCCACCTTGGAGGCTCAGGCCTGATACCTGGCCGGAGCACCAAGACCCTGCCAGCCACACGGCTCAGAAGAAAAGGAAAAAAGGAAGAAAAAAAAGAAACAGATAGAACTCCAAACCAAATGGTAAAAGCGAAACTAAACAGACAAAAATCACACAAGGAAACATACACACACACGTCTCCACTCTTGTCTCTGAAGGACTCCAGGGCAGAGTCTGTTGGGTTCATCTCCAAGTGGACTAGAGGAGATGGGACGTAGTGATGGATGAGGAGGTGGCCAAGAGATAGACTCCAACACAGGTGCTGTTATTCACCCAGAGAGAGGTGACACTCATGCCCGAGGTCACACAGCCACACAGCAGCAGAGCTGGGACTTTGCTCTAGATGTCCTGCTGCACAGGCCACTTCTTTCCCACTCAGGACAGACCTGTAATTATTTCTGGAAACAATGGCAGGCTAAATGATTCCAAATACATTATGGGTAACAGCTGAGAAAAAAGTACGCAGGCTCAGTCTGTTTCCCAACGACCTAAGAACACAGGACGTTCCTCCTGATGTGATGTGACAGGAAGCTCCCAGCATCACAGGGTAGTGGATCTTCGCTCAAAAGTAAACACGCACTGCTAGGGAACAGGCCTGCAGGTGCACCTTCAAGCCCTTGTGCAGCCAAGCATTTTGTTTTTTAAATGCTGTGTTTTAAATGCTGAGGGGACATTCTAGGCACAGCTGACAAGGATCATGGGGTAGCAGGAGGGGTTGAGACAGAGACAAGAACTGTCAGCACAGATGTGACAGGTTAAGCTTGAGAATGCATGACTCCTCACTGCAGTGATAAATTCTCATGTATGTGGCCAAGGAACAAATTTCCACCAAAATCAATCTCAAAAGTTTCACCTGCAAAGATCTGTTTGTATATATAAAATAATATTCATAATTAAATAAATGTCTGGTCTCATTAGATGACTGCTACAAATCCAGGGCAAGGGAAGGAAAGCAGCATAGTACTCCAGGTACCTTTCTACAAAGTGCTTCTTAATCCCCCACATATGTACGCATGTTTTGCAAGCCTCTAGGCTTTCAGGTAAACACATCTTTGCTATTTATAATCTGTGAACACAACGATATGAAATGAAAAATTATCAAAATGATGATGCTTCCCATCTACATACAGCCCAAATACAGAAATTGCTGGTGCCACCTATTGTTGAAAACACAGAACTGAAAGGCTAGCTTAGGAGCTGACTTCCATACAGTGAAACTCTGCTCTATTATCTACTCACATATGAAGTTCAAAATCTAGTGTCCAGGACAGCTGAATAGAGGGAGTCCACTCTACTCTAAAATAAACCTGTGATGGATATTAACAGCTCTTACATAATGCTTTATGGAATACAAGAAGATTCTAGCAATAATTAACGGTTTTAATTTAAAAAAATCATGAGGTAGCCTTATATACACCATTAGAGGATGAGCTCCAAAGTAAGTTGTTAGATATAAAAAACAAGGTTCAGAACGTTATGTACGATATGCTACAATTTATGATAAAATGGAATATGCACATACGTGCATAGAAGATCTGAAGAAGGAAGTACAGAGCACCAACATTTGCCATCTCTTAGGAGGAGGCCTAAAGGAATGGGACAGAATTAGAGACTTGTGTTTACTGAATATGCTTCGTGTGAAAACTTTACCATGCATACATATTATCTTTTTGAAAGATTTTTAAGAATCATTTAAAATAAATAACAATTTTGAAAACAATAGCTGATATTAAATTATTGTACATACAGAAAGGATTTCAAGAGATCTAACTTAGGTTGGTTACCATGACCAGTTCCCAGAGCTCAGGATCTGAGCATAAGAGCACAAGCTACTGGAATGACAGGAAAGTTACAATAGGTCTTCAACAGACTTTAAAGGAGGACTAGAGAAGTTCTCTATAGCACCATGTTACCTTTAAACTTGAAGTACTCAAGGTACGTTTAAAAGTGCCCTGAAACATGGATATTTTTTGGTTCTTTGAATTTAATAAGATGTGAAAAAAATAAAGAAAATATTTGCAGTTTTATTAACATTTGCCTTCTTAAAAGCGTTGATATAAAGTCTTTACTACCATATTATTTCTTATTTAAAAGAAAAAGAAAACCCTAACAACTCCATGAAGCTTTTTCAGCTATTTCATAACCATACATGAAAGCCAAGTGGAAGTTTATACTTGAGTACACATCATATCAAATGTCACATCTCCTGAAATTTGGTCTGGAGAATAATTTCTGTAGGCTTACTTATTCTTTAATATTATCCTCCTTAACTCGATATAATACTGATATTTACAGTGAAGATGAAGTCTTGAAATTTATTCTCAATATTACCTAATCAAGATAACACCAGGTAGAAAGTAAGTCCCTTAATTTCAGAAGCAACTCGACAAGAGAGGAAAAAAGGCCAGGCAGACAGCAATACAATAGTACCTTGGCATTCCTGGGGAAATGACTTTTAAAACAGGCAGGCTGGCAAAGTGAAAATGGTACAATTCAGGTCAAGTCAGCCCTGTAAGTCCAAACTCCAGAACAGTTTCTCTGATCCAAAGACATATTTTACATTTTAAAATTTAATTTAAAAAAGAGAAAATCAATAAGATATCATCAGTCTCAAAGGCAAGATAAATCTCCATCAACTAGAAAAGAAACAGAAATAAAGTAGGGCTGAGATTAAAGAAATGCAGGACTCCCAAATCAGGAGCAGGCAGCAGCAGCAGAGAAGTATACTTCTGAGGGGTATGAGAGCCTAAACTGTCACATGCTAGGTGGAGATGGAGACTGACTTACAAGCTTGAAGCCAGAGACTGAAGTGAGGCTCCCTCTCTCCTCTGCAAATGTCCAAGTACCCACACATTTGTGAAAGGAACCTGGATGAAGTAACAGAGGACCTACTTCTTAAGACTCCTAAGCTTTACCAGCAGCTATGGGCATAGGGAAAGAGGAAAGAAGACTTAAGAGAGGAATTGGGTCAGATTGCCTGCTTGCTCCATGAATCTGTGATGTTCCCCAAATCATCACAGAGCAAGGATATAATAAACACTGTTATAATACTCAGTTATGGACTGTGCCTGAGGCACCAGGTAAAGGCAAATGCAAAACCACAAAAGCATTAGTCAAGAAGGAAGAATGAGAGAAAGAAACAACAGAAGAAAGCAAAAATCCCTCCCATTCAAAATGAAACCACGAACTAAAATTCCAAACATATAAAAGGATCTAATTCTAAGAAACTCAAATCAACCATCAAGTTATGAATTCAGCCCAAATGAAATTAATTTCACAGAACAGACAGACAAAGAGTTTAAAGTACACAGGTTTAGGATGGTTAATAAATAAAGAAGCAATAGCCATTAAAAATAAGAATGGATTTATAAAAATAAAAAAGCAAAATAAAAACAGGTAGACACAAAAAAGAAACACTTTAAAATTTTGGGAAGTATACTAACTGAACCAGAAAAATTCAATAGATGAGGTAAAACCTGTATTTTACATGTCCAAAAAGGAACAGTGAATTAGAAGATAATACTAAGAAGGTATTATTTTATTCATCCAAAAGGAAGACAAGGGGAAAAAAGGTTTTTCTTAAATATTAAAGTTCAATTAAGAGATTCAGAAAACAGACTGAGAGGCTCCATTACATGTCTAATAACAATTCCAGAAGAAAAGAATGGAGAGAATTACAAAGATCTCCCATAACTGGAGAAAGAAACAAGTCCTTATATTGAAAGCATAAACAAGATAAGTAAAAATAAATCTACATCTAATACACTGAGGTAAAACAGAAAAACATCAGAAGAAAGCAAAACTCTTAAAGGAACTACAGTTAGATGTGGTTAGCAAACTTCTGAAAAACAAAATCAAAGATATAAGTAAGTGATAGATAAAATTACCCAGGGGGCTTCCCTGGTGGCGCAGTGGTTGAGAGTCCGCCTGCCGATGCAGGGGACGCGGGTTCGTGCCCCGGTCTGGGAAGATCCCACATGCTGCGGAGCAGCTGGGCCCGTGAGCCATGGCCGCTGAGCCTGCGCATCCGGAGCCTGTGCTCCGCAACGGGAGAGGCCACAACAGTGAGAGGCCCGCGTACCGCAAAAAAAAAAAAAAAAAATTACCCAGGAAACACTGGCCATTCCAAAGAGTAGAATGTTAATCCTAATACCTCCAGTGGAATCAGTATGCAGACAAAGTGTTTTTGTGTTTGGGCCCGTTTCTTTTCTACTCTAGAATATTACCAACAACTCTGCTCCCAAGACTACCACATGACAGTAATATCTAAATTAACAAAGAGGATGAGTTCCAATGACCAATCACATAATTTTGGTACCAATGATACAAATACACTGGTGACCCCTTTTTCAAAGAGAGAGTATTCCCACATTATCTTCAGTCCTTAAGACTGGCAGACGAGGTGATTTCTTGATGCTCTTGGTTAACTACTGCTTCTCTTGTGACACTCTCCATTCAAACACTCAGAAGTTAGAGCTGGCCACCATTACCACAGAAACCCCTGATCTAGGGACTAGCCAGGTCCCTCCAGAAAGGCTTGTACTTTATAGCAGTATTGACCCCTCCTGCTCAGGTACTATCCCAGGTTTGCTAATCTTGAGGAATCCAGAACTTCCTTCAACTCCATCCACCTTTGGCTAGGGGAAACTCTGTTCAACAACAATGAAGTCTACAGGGCTTATGGGATGCACCAAGGAGCATTTCTAAAGACTCACACTCCAGTACTTGGTATAACTACTGTGGTCTAGTTACACAAATCCTCATACCTTCAGCCTTAGGGGTGAAAGACCTTTGACTAAAGTGACTCACTGGACCCTCACATGGGTTTTCCTCCATTGTCACTGATGTTGCTACTTCATGGTCCCTCCCAGGACCATGTGTCTATGGGATGCCTCAACCTTCTGTATCCCTTTCCATGTCTCACTACCCCTAAGCTGCTTGCTGCAAACCACTTTGACCAGCAATTAGTTAGAATATTAGTTCTTATAGGTCTATCCCCCCATAGCCTGCTTCCCAACCATTAGCGGTTAAAAGCAAGCACAGTTTAGAATCTGGGGAGATCCTTGGTCAAACATTTCTCCCTATCTCATCTATTCAATATTTCAGAAACAGGAATCCTGGTATACAAGAAATCACACCAGGGCATTTAGGGAGAGGCAGGATGGTATGGTGGAATGAATATGGCTCAAGAGATGCAGTTGACTACTCATTTTTAACCTCTCTGGGTCTGAATTTCCTCACAGATTTAACAGGATGTACCTGGATGCACTGTCATAGGATTAAATGAGACAGCATATGTAACATGCTTAAGCATAGTACCCAGTATATAGTGAAATCTCAATTAGTGTTAAACTATTATTATGTTAATCCATTATTTGTATGTTGATTCTTAATACTGAGAGGTTAAGTGACTTGCTGAAGGTCGCACAGCTATTAAGAGACAGTGTCAACAACTACTGAGCCCACGCACCACCACTACTGAAGTCTGCACGCTTAGAGGCCGTGCTCCGTAACAAGAGAAGCCACCGCAATAAGAAGCCTGCACACCGCAACCAAGAGTAGCCCCCCACTCGCCGCAACTAGAGAAAGCCCGTGCACAGCAACGAAGACCCAACGCAGCCAAAAATTAATTAATTTAAAAAAAAAGAGAGACAGTGTCAAGATTATAACATAGGTCTATCTGCATTAGACCCCAGAGTCCAAGCTCTTAGACACTATACTCTTTGCCTCCTCATAAACACTCTCTGAAGGTGGAAGGACTTGAAAATATGCCACTCCATGTACTCCCTGACACCAGTCTCACTTGCCTCAGTCAGTCATGGAAAGCTGCACCCCACTGAACTTAATAAAAATGTGATGGGCTGGGAGGTGATCACTGAGTGGGAAATGTTGGGAAGAGTCTCCTGAAATATGTACACAGAGAGAAGGCTCACATACGTACCACTCCTTCGGATTCAAAGTGAAACTTCTATCAGCTTCAAATTTCTAACAACTTGATCTCAGTGATTCAGCCATGCTGGAATTAAGCTCAGAATGTTTCTTGGAGTGATTCAGTCCTTTTGGTAAGTGCCAAACAGAGCAGAAGAATTCATTCACCCCCAGTTACTCCTACTGGCTTTAGACTTCACCCTTTCTAATAGCCAACAGTCATCCTTTCTGTACTTCTTGGAATCAAGGTCCTCTGTGAGTGTGAAGCATGTGAGTGTATGTGTGCATATGAATGCACGAGTGGGTGAGTGTGTAAAAAATGCATTCCATCAGGGCACTGAAGAATTCCCAAAGCTAGAAAAATCTGTCATCTTGGATGGAAACCAAGATCATTATCATTTAATCACTTCGCTGTACTTAAACATCAATAGTAACGGGGCTGCGCACTGGTGAAAACTGATTAAAGAGAACCAAAAGAAACAGAGGACTGAGTCAAGCTTTCTCGGTAGAGAGCATCTCGGCATACTGATGAACTTCTTTTTCAGATGGTGCTAATTGACAGAGACAATAATCACCCCGAAAAAGCAAAATAACTATGTAAAAGAGATTTTGAGTATGGCTCAAGCTGCTTACTGATTAACGTTTCTGCACACAACACTCTGCACAAACCTGCGTAGTCATTGTTCCTAGTAAAACAAGCCTTTGTTGACAACTGGAGACAAATGATCCTTGCTGACCAAGTTCACTGTTCTCACACAGCTTAATAGTTGGAGTGCTGCTCCCTGGCCACAGCCAGGAAAACTTGACGTGGTTGTCAAAAAAAAAAAAAAAAAAAAGAAAAGAAAAAAAAAGAAAGAAAGGAAAAAGAAAAATCCAGAGAAGGAAAACCTTTTGTGCTGAAGGTGAGAAGGAGTCTGAACTATCTCACGCACTAAACATGTTTGTGGTTTACATCAGTATGTCTCCTTCACTTATTAAAGTTGTGAGTTTTTAAATAGTTGCTGCTCCAACCAAACAATTTATAATATTAAGAATTCCCACTTTAAAAAAGTATTTCCCTTTTCCACATGGGTTGGGATGTGACAAACTGAATATTTGTTTTTATGTTTAAACAGTTTTTTGTTACAGTACTTGCAAATATTGGCTGTAGCAGTGAACTGTAGAAGCATACCTCATTTTAAGAAAACCTAGATGGAAAAATATCTGAAGTTTCAAGCAGAATAGTCTAATTTCTGTTCTGTTGATCAAAAAAAAAATTCATTTCAGGGTTACTTTCAATGACAAGTTTCCCACAGCATTTCATTTACTCGCAAATATTACTGAGCTCCACTATGCATGAGGCATTTTTAGGTGCTATCTTATAAAAAACAAAATTCAATTTATTAAAGTTGTATTTACTCCCAGATTCTAGGCCAAAAACACTTATATAAGACAATGTAAACCAAAAAAAATAAAAGTAAAAATAAAAATCCCTCCTTTGAAGGCTATCTAAAACTTCTCATTGGCAGATGCTTTTCTTTCTTTTGTCCATAGTAATTCATTAGAAATATTTTTTGAGACAAGGATTCCCTTGGGAGATGACTCAACATCACCTCAAGTGAGAATCATTTCCAGCTGCATTAAATCTAGGGAATCCTTCACGCAGTATAATCTCATTAGGCACAAGTGGCCACATCCACTCCTAACTCCACCATGTGAAAATCACAGAAATGTTTCAGAAAGCAATTTGACAATAAGTATAGTCATAAAGATGCTCATTTCCTTCAACCATCCTATTTAAAAATAATTTTAAGGAAATAATCCAAAAATAACGGGAAAGGGTTTACTAAGCAAATATGTTCATAGTGGGTTATTTGTAATAATGAAAATGCCCTTTGAAATAACCTAAATATCTAACACAAGACATGGTTAAGCACTGTCTCTAAGTAGAATATTATGCAGCCGTAAAAATTATGACAACATGAACTAACCACTCATGGCAACTTTACATCAACTAGGAAAAAAATCATATTATTAAATTAAGTCTATACTATGACTACAAAATATTTTTAAATATGCAAAAAAGCAAAAATAGTAGTTTCCAGTGAAAGCAAGAAGGAATCTCTACTTCAGGGTCAACAGTGAGCCTTGAGGCATGACTGAAAACCTAGAAGTGGGATCTTTATCATTCCAGAATAATTACTTTTTTAAACCACAGGTCCAGGTTTTTGGTGTAGCATTTTCATTATCAATTTATATTACCTTTTTTACCCCCAATTTCATAAATTCAAACTTTTTAACATGGCTTATCAAACTGTTGATTCTCACGACCTGATTAACTCTCTCATAAGATATGCCTTTTGTTTTGCAATGTTTTTTCCACTGTTTCACTTGAGATTAATTTTATACTGAGAGCATAACGACTGACAGTTTCATTTCTGTCTTCCTGTTTTTGGAAACACTGGAAGCATATTTTCTCTCTTCTAGTCCTCTGCTACTTCAGTGCTTTACCCAGTTGATGTGGCTTTAAATAACTTTCCCTTCCTCAGTTAATTCACTAACCAGCAGGTTTCACATGGACAGGATGAGTCCCCACATGCTCTCTTTATTCTACCTTTGACCAGTGACTGTCCAGATCTCCTTTCTCAGAATTTCTACCTAGGAGTGCTCTAAAGCAAAAAATTTCTCCCAAATTTCCTATTGCCAATTTCCTGTTGTCACTGGTATGTCTTGTTTCCATACCACTGAGCACAATGTCAGGGCCTTTAGGTCCACCCCGAGAAAGGACTTCTCAGCCTGTTTCATGTGAAGTTGATTCCTCTACAGAGCTTCCTAAGAGACAGTGTAAAACAATGTAGCTAAAAGAGAGACCAAAAGGGAGGGAAGGGAGAGAGATGATATCTTAGTAGACAGTATTTATCATTATTTATCCCTCTCCATCCCTAACCTCTGCCCAAAATAGAAGTGATACAGAAGACAGAATTGTTACTTCACTATGAAGAGGAATAAAATATGAATATACTCCTATTTGTTGGAGAATGAGAGAGCCTTCCTTCATGAGAGAAGATATTAATCATCCCCCAACATTCTAACTTCCTTCCTGAAATATACCTAGACCCTACCAGTTTACAATTTAAAAAAAAATCAAGTGCCAAATATCCCCCCACCCTGCAGTGCTAAAACTAAAACCACTGTGGCTACTTGAACTCAGAAGGCCTCTATTTAGCAACCAAGGAAACTTTCACCATTT
This sequence comes from Mesoplodon bidens, assembly GCF_964165515.1. NCBI lineage: Eukaryota > Metazoa > Chordata > Mammalia > Artiodactyla > Ziphiidae > Mesoplodon > Mesoplodon bidens. Next base: position 73,443,143 of record NC_138162.1, on the reverse strand, counting down.
ATGGGCAGCATAACACAAGTGCTACCAATGTTCTTTCAGTTACTGATAACAGGAAAATGCACAATTTTCTGAACAAGTGTTCTCCCTGTGTGTCATTCCTTGTGGGTCAGACACCTTCTATCACTGTATCGTGTGCCTACCTGATATCTTTCTTCCAGAGTTGGCTTTCTTTAATTAAACCCTGAAGCCCTCATGTGCTAAAGCATGCTGTAAGTCAGGCTTTCCCTGGAGTTCAGACTTCTGAAATGGCCAGCAGAGATGTGCTATAACCACTGTAACTACTCAGCTGCAGCTGCTGCTGCTGCTGTAAATTCTTCACCGTGAGGAAACCAGTTTAAAATTATGAAAGAGCTGTTCTCTCTAGCCACAGCAGTCACAGTTTCTTTTCCTCTGTGACTGGGAACGATGATCTTCTCATACTTTTGTATTCCCATGAGCAGACCTACATTGTGGGCTGCAGACTCTGCACCGTTTCTAGAGACCTGGATGCCAACTCTAGTACTTTCGTCATTAATGAGAAAACAAGGTTGAGAACTACTACACTAGTGCTCTCTATCTTTCCTTAAATTCAATATAAAGAAGGCTTGGACACTGGGAGCTGTAGGGGATCTCATCATCATTAGGTCCCCTTTTTTTCACTAAAAAAGTGACCTAAATTTTTTTATGGTTTTCCACCACTTATTTCCCTTCTCTGACTACATTACACCTAGAATATTAAATAAATATAAACATTAAATAGTTTCTACTTGACTATACCAACAGCTGATTAAAAAGTATTGTGAGGCTATGCCTAGTTGCAATAGAAAAGATGACCACGGACAATGAGCACTATCTACCACAATCACTAGATTTCAGGAGTGTCAGCAAATGGTGTCTATTTCCTCACTCTGAATCATAAGACCTTTATCAGAATAAAGGGTGAGAGACCCTGTCTCACCCATCTGCATTATGTTATACACTAAATTACTTTTTTAACTTTAGTTTTTTCATGCTGAATTATTTCTGCAACCATTTAACTTGATCTTTTTACAACTGCAATTGCAATTGATAGATAAAATTATAATATGTAATTGATGGACATATATCTTATCTTTCTCATGATTATTTCATCACCTAAAGCCTAACTTCGACCCTCTGTTCCTAAGGTTTTCCCTTCAGAAATTTTTTTTAAAACAGCAACAATCAGGGACTTCCCTGGTGGCGCAGTGGTTAAGAATCCGTCTGCCAATGCAGGGGACACAGGTTAGAGCCCTAGTCCAGGAAGATCCCACATACTGCAGAGCAACTAAGCCCGTGTGCCACAACTACTGAGCCTGTGCTCTAGAGCCTGTGAGCCACAACTTCTGAGCCCACATGCCACAACTACTGAAGCCCGTGCACCTAGAGTCCATGCTCCACAACAAGAGAAGCCACCACACTGAGAAGTCTGAGCACTGAAGAGTAGCCACCTCTCACCACAACTAGAGAGAGCCCACACAGAGCAATGAAGACCCGACACAGCCAAAAATAAATAAATAAATAAAAATTTTTAAAAAACCAGCAACAATCATAAACAAGAGTATAAGATAGCACTACATCACAAAACTAATAGATAACTTTATCTTATTCATATAGTCAGAATGCATTAGTCTTATAATTTGAGTAAAGCAAAAATGTTAGAAAAGATTTAAAATGTAAGTTGGATATATACAAATATTGAATTATTATGTTGCATACCTCAAACTAATATATTATGTGTCAACTATATCTCAATAAAATTAATTAACTAGTTAAATAAAATACAAGTTACAATGCTAAATGGAATAAGTCAACTATCTAAACAACATATCCTTATTCACTGAGTTTCACTAAAAGAAATATTCAAATGAAAATAAATGACATAGGGTAAGGAAAGAGAACTATGGCTACTCTGAGGAAGAAAATATGTATGTGTATATGTGTGTATGTGTGTGTATTTTTTAGACTAATTTCTACTGAAATTAACCTTTACAGGCAATTTGTTATCCTTTTTTTTCAAAATATTGATTTCAAAATAACTTTACTCCCATCACTGGACAATCTCCCTTTATAATTATGACCTTACCCGAGTTTCCTTGCCTTTTTGTGCATGCTCTGGAACCTGAAGGTGCATTAAACTCAAGACTGGAAGAAGTGTGGTGGGGTACATAGGAAAGGCAGCACTTCTACAAGTGTTCCCAACAAGCAAAGGAAAATGAGCTCCAAGCTCAAGGAAAAAGATGGTGTGTCCCAAAGTAATTCACTGTCCATTGTTTTTACAAGACTTGTGTTTTATGTTTTAAGGTGCAAGGGAATTTTGCATTACACTCATAAAATAGCCACATTTGTTTTAATACAAAAATAACACTGCTGTTCTCTAAGTCTTGGAGTAAAATTATACCATATTTATCTTGTGGCTTTGAGGCCCTTAGCAATGAAAAGAAACTCACAGGGGTGCCTCAGGAGTCTGAGTAGTAGAACAAAGCCAGTTTGCTGCTATGGACCCTTCCTGATCCATCCCAGACCCCCGGAAACAACTTCTAACCTGGTCAGTTTCAGGTACACTGTGTCTTGTATAGTCCCTCACTGTAACACTTGGCTGTTTTTCATCTCTTAACTCTCCAGCATCTCCAGGAAGTGGAAAAAAATGTGTGCCAGCTAATCTATAGAAAACCTGCTCACGCTTGGCTATTATCCAGGAAATCCTATACTTGTTGCTCAACAACTTTCTTTCTGAGGAACAATTCACTTTATTCAGAGCTGTATAGGAATCAATCTGTTCCTTCTGAGGTGAAATCAAACACAAAGTGCTATTCTAAAGTCCCATGCTCAACAAAACACTCTGACTCCCTCTACTTACTGGGCATGACCAACGCATACCATGGAACTGCCCTGGCAGATGGAGGTTGTCTAACAACAGACTCCCTGTACTAAGTGAGATCCAACACTTAGAAATGACAGGCTCCCTGTCCTCACTGTGGCACTCTCAGGTCTCTAGACCTGCACTATTCAAATGAGTAACCACCAGCCAGATGTGGCTATTGAGTGCTTAAAATGTGGCTAATCCAAGTAGAGATGCATTATACAAAATACACAGCAGATTCAGGAGACTTAATACAAAAACACTAAAATATCTCATTGATGAAATTTTTCATTGATTATATATGTATGTTAAATAAAACCTATTATTAAAATTAGTTTCAAAAACCTAAATAGACATTTCTCCAAAGAAGAGATACAGATGGCCAACAGGCACATGAAACAATGCTCAGCACTCCTAATTATTAGAGAAATGCAAATCAAAACTACAATTAGGTTCCACCTCACACTGGTCAGAATGGCCATCATTAAAAAGTCTACAAATAACAAATGCTGGAGAGGGTGTGGAGAAAAGGGGAACCCTCCTATACTGTTGGTGGGAATGTAAATTGGTATAGCCACCATGGAGGACAGTATGGAGGTTCCTCAAAAAACTAAAATTGGAGTTGCCATATGATCCAGCAATCCCACTCCTGGGCATATGTCCGGACAAAACCCTAATTCGAAAAGATATATGCACCCCTATGTTCATAGCAGCACTATTTACAATAGCCGACATGGAAACAACCTAAATGTCCATCGACAGATGAATGGATAAAGAAGACATGGTGTACACACACACACACACACACACACACACACACACAATGGAATACTACTCAACCATAAAAAAGAATGAAATAATGTTTGCAGCTACATGGATGGACCTAGGGATTATCATACTAAGTGAAGTAAGTCAGAAAGAGAAAGACAGATACCATATGATATCACTTATATATGGAATCTAAAGTATGACACAAATGAACTTATCTACAAAACAGAAACAGACTCAGAGACATAGAAAACAGACTTGTGGTCGCCAAGGGGGAAGGGGGTGGGGAAGGGATGGATTGGGAGTTTTGAACTAGCACATGCAAACTATTATATATAGAATGGATAAACAACAAACAACAGGTCCTATTGTATAGCACAGGGAACTATATTCAATATCCTATAATAAACCCATAATAGAAAGGAATTTTTTAAAAAAAGAAGAGACTGATTAAGCCACAAAAAAATAAATTAATTAACAAAATTAATTTCACTTGTTTCTTTTTACTTTTTTTGCTGTGGCTACAAAAAATTTTAAATTACATACATGGCTCATGTGTGGCTTACATTGTATTTTATTGTATAGCACTGGTCTAGATAAGCTATGCATACAGAAAAGCCCACCTTTGTATGTACATCAGTGAAATTTCAGTGTATGCCTGGCAAACTAGTGGGATTAACCCTTCAACCATTTGATCCCACATTAGAGATTCCAGGCCTTGGGTCTTCAAGACCTATGTCTTCAGAGACTTCTGTCTCGGGGCTTCCCTGGTGGCGCAGTGGTTGAGAGTCCACCTGCCGATGCAGGGGACACGGGTTCGTGCCCCGGTCCGGGAAGATGCCACATGCCGCGGAGTGGCTGGGCCCGTGAGCCATGGCCGCTGAGCCTGTGTGTCCGGAACCTGTGCTCCACAACGGGAGAGGCCACAACAGTGAGAGGCCTGCGTACTGCAAAAAAAAAAAAAAAAAAAAAAGACTTCTGTCTCTAAAAGTCCTCCCTTAAGAAACAAATAACCTTAAGGAGAATGATACCTTAATCCATTTTTAGTAGCAAACCCACTTAATAATCAGGAGGAGCTCAGCAAACTGATATGAGGGTCAACTCTTATTTAACCTGTGACAGAGTACAGAAGACAGAAAGGAGGAGGAAGTGGCCAGAAAGGAACAGCCAGAAATGATCGAGGTAAAAGGGTATCAAACAATCAACTTTCCCTGTCAGGTGATCTCAGACAGAACCTCAACATTCTGACTTTCAAGTTACGCCTGTAAGACTGCCTTTGGCACCTTTATCTTTTGGTTTCTAAAAGCTATGGTGTGTGTGTATGCATATGTATGCATTTGTGTATATATATTATATTTACACACTGTTTTAGACACATATGTATGTTCATACATTCATATATATATATAAACACAACTATACAGACACACACATACACACATAGTACTAACATAGATATATACATATAGTACCAACATCCTTCATGGCTGATTTGAAATTGTGAATGGGAAATCTATGCTTTGTGATTTCTCTTTCTACTCAGTAAATTTAGAATAAAGAATATATGAAATGATGGTTCTATCACTTTGGGATGATCCAGACTAGGCATTGGAAAAAAGATTTAATAATCATTTTTAAATATGTGAAGGGTTATTACAGAGGGCCAGAACATCAGAATGGATTACTAAGGGAAACCATAAATTCATCTTTGGCAGCTTTCTTAAAATCGGGTAGCCCTTAAACTGTCTGGGATGGGTCAGGTGTAGTCCACAATGGAGATGGGAGACTAAATAGCTATCACAATGATTTTTTTAATTGAAGTATAGTTGATTTACTATGTTGTGTTAGTTTCAGATGTACAGCAAAGTGATTGAGTTATTCACACATATACTGTTTGCAGATTCTTTTCTGTTATAGGTTATTACAAGATATTGAATATAGTTCCCTGTGTGATACAGTAGGTCCTAGTTGCTTATCTATTTTATATATAGTAGTGTGTATCTGTTAATCCCAAACTCCTAACTTATCCCTCCCCTCCTTTCCCCTTTAGTAACCATAAATTTATTTTCTATGTCTGTGAATCTTTTGTTTTGTAAATAAGTTCACTTGTATCATTTTTTTAGATTCCACATATAAGTGATATCATACGATATTTGTCTTTCTCTGTCTGACTTACTTCCCTTACTATGATAATGTCTAGGTCCATCCATGTTGCTACAAATGGCATTATTTATTCTTAGATAGGTACAATCTCCCAAGACTGAACCAGGAAGAAATAGGAAATATGAACAGACCAATTACCAGTACTGAAATTGAAACAGTAATTTAAAAACTCTCAACAAATAAAAGTCCAGGACCAGATGGTTTCACAGGTGAATTCTACCAAACATTTAGAGAAAAGTTAACACCCATCCTTCTGAAACTATTCCAAAAATTTGCAGAGAAAGGAACACTTCCAAACTCATTCTATGAGGCCACCATTACCCTGATACCAAAACCAGACAAAAAAAGAAAATTATAGGCCAATATCACTGATGAACATAAATGCAAAATTCCTCAACAAAATACTAGCAAACTGAATCCAACAATACATTAAAAGGGTTAGTACACCACTTTCAAGTGATATTTATCCCAGGGATGCAAGCATTTCTCAATATCTGCAAATCAATGTGATACACCACATTAACAAATTATAGAATGAAAACCATACGATCATCTCAATAGATGCAGAAAAAGCTTTTGACAAAATTCAACAACCATTTATGATAAAAAAAAAAAAAATCTCTCCAGGAAGTGGGCATAGAGGGAACTTACCTCAACATAATAAAGGCCACTTTTCACAAACTCACAACTAACATCATACTCAATGGTGAAAGGCTGAAAGCATTTCCTCTAAGATCAGACACAAGACAAAGATGCCACTCTAGCCACTTTTATTCAACATAGTTTTGGAAGTCCTAGCCATAGCAATCAGGGAAGAAAAACAAATAAAAGGAAACCAAATTGGAAAGGAAGAAGTAAAACTGTCACTGTTTGTAGATGACATGATGCTATACATAGAAAATCCTAAAAATGCCACCAGAGAACTACTAGAGCTCATCAATGAATTCAGCAAAGTTGCAGGATACAAAATTAACATACAGAAATCTGTTGCATTTCTATACACTAACAACTAGATATCAGAAAGAGAAATTAAGGAAACAACCCCACTTACCATTGCATCAAAAAGAATAAAATACCGGGCTTCCCTGGTGGTGCAGTGGTTGAGAGTCTGACTACTGATGAAGGGGACGTGGGTTCGTGCCCCGGTCCGGGAGGATCCCACATGCCGCGGAGCGGCTGGGCCCGTGAGCCATGGCCGCTGAGCCTGCGCGTCCACAGCCTGCGCTCCACAACGGGAGAGGCCACAACAGTGAGAGGCCCACGTACCACAAAAAATAATAAATAAATAAATAAATAAATAAATAAATAAATAAATAAATAAATAAATAAATAAAAAGAATAAAATACCTAGGAATAAACCTACCTAAGGAGGCAAAAGGTCTGTACTCCAAAAACTATAAGATGCTGATGAAAGAAACTGAAGACAACAGAAACAGATGGAAAGATATACTGTGTTCTTGGACTGGAAGAATCAATATGGTTAAAATGACCATACTACCCAAGGAAACCTACACATTCAATGCAATCCCTATTAAATTACCAATGGCATTTTTTTCACAGAACTAGAACAAAAGCGTTTTAATTTGTATGGGAACCACAATTATTTTGTTTACATTAGGAAGTAAGTCCAAAATCCTCACAAAACCACCTATTATGAGAAGATTTCCTTCATGAGGTAGAATTTAGAACAGGATTTTGAATAGATGAAGTTGGTCTGACTGTCCACTTTTTTATATTCCAAGGAAATGGACTTCCTTCCTTTTCTGAGAATACCTGACCATTCCCTGTTTGCTCCTTATCTCTCTGTTTCTGAGTACACACACACAAACCCATGCACCCACACAACCAGAACTTCCCTTCCTAAATCCTACCCATCTTTCCCACCCCAACTAATGTTCCAAGCCATCCACAAATCATTCTGGACCACCTCAACCCACCCACACTCTGAACTTCTTTAGTGGTATATGCTGCTGTAGATTACATTGCAGTTGAATCTCTCTTAACCAACTCACTGAAAGGGCTAATGTCCACCATTCCCTCTGTGAAATATACTGACTGTTGTCCATGGCACAGTGAATGCTCTTGGCTAGGAAGCTACTTTCAAATATGCCAGTGTACTTCAGCCCCCACCAACTGAGTAGGGTATTCACAAAGAGTCGTTGTGTTTGTTCCCAAACCCATTTATGATAGACATGTTTCTGACAGTTGTATGCTGTTATATTTACATACTTTAATTAAAGATTACATAAAGTGAATAGAAAAAGGCAGGTTGTTTTTCTATAAAAACTACATTGCAAAGAGTCAAAAAAAAAAGGTCAACAACTTAAAAAAAAAAACTATTGCTAAATTAGGTGTGGGGTAGATATTTGTAAAAGATCTTACGGGGAAATTTTAAAATCTAACATGATTCCATACTCAAGATTGCTTCACAAATGTTTTAAGTTCTCACTCCACATTAAATAAATCAATACTTTCAAATTATAAAAGAGATATACAAGACAGATGATTGAAGTGGACTCCAAGAAGAAGACATTTAATGAAAAAAAAAAAGGACCTCGGTCCCAAATCAAAAGACTGGTAAATAAATATGCATTTAGATGCTTTAAGTTGCTGTAACATGTTTAAGGTATGAATGTATAGCAGCTTTTGGATTTCCCACATGAACAATTTTTTTTAATTATCTGAACAATAACTAGTCCAGATCATGCTGGCTAAGAGGGATTATACTGCTTGGGAGGTATGTGACCTCAGACCCCACAAAAATTGTCCCTCTCTCAAAGAAAAGATTATCGTGGCCCAGAGTCCTCAGCATTCCACATAGAATTAAGTATTGTACAAAAGGAAGAAGTCATATTTGTTTAAGGAATCAGAAGACCCAAATTCTGATACAAATTCACTACTTCCTGGCTCCTGACTTGGAGCAATCTTCAGGTGCTCTATCTATAAAATACGAACCATAACATCATCCCTACTTACCTCACAGGGTATTTACAGGAAGCAAGACAGACAATATTATAAAGGCACTTTGAAAAGTACAAGGAACTATATACATGAAAGGATGTAATGATGAATGCTCAGTATTTTTTTCCTACATGAATGAATAAAGAGATGAATATACAGAGGAAGAAGGATGGAAATAAACGAACAACTCCTTAAGACCCTGATGACCTGGAGAAAGGGTTGTTTTTGTTTTCTTAATTAATTAATTTATTTTGGCTGCGCTGGGTCTTCCTTGCGGTGCACAGGCTCTCTCCAGTTGAGGCATGCAGGCTTCTCTAGTTGTGGTGTGCAGGCTCTACAGCACACGGACTCAGTAGTTGCAGCACACATAGGCTCAGGAGTTGTGGCACAAGGGCTTAGTTGCGGTATATAGGATCTTAGTTCCCCAACCAGGGATCGAACCTGGGCCCCCTGCATTGGGAGCATGGAGTCTTAACCACTGGAGCACCAGGGAGATCCTGAGAAAGGGTTGTTTAAAAAATCGCTGCAACGATTAAACACAACCCAAACACGTTGTTATTCTTTCCCCCAAATGTATGGTTGTTTTCTACCAAAGTTATCTTTCTTTTTTTTTACTAGATCTTTATTGGAGTATAACTGCTTCACAATACTGCACTAGCCTCTGTCACACAACAAAGTGGATCAGCCACATGCACATATACATCCCCATATACCCTCCCTCTTGAGCCTCCCTCCCATCCTCCTTATCCCATTCCTCTAGGTCATCGCAAAGCACCGAGCTTATCTCCTGTGCTATGCTGCTGCTTCCCACTACCTAATGATTTTACATTTGGTAGTGTATATATGTCGATGCTACTCTGACTTCACCCCAGCTTCCCCCTCCCCCATGTGTCCTCAAGTCCATTCTCTATGTCTACATCTTTATTCCTGTCCTGCCTCTAAGTTCATCAGTACCAATTTTTTTTAGATTCCATATATATGCATTAGCATATGGTATTTGTTTTTCTCTTTCTGACTTACTTCACTCTGTATGACAGACTCCAGGTCCATCCACCTCACTACAAACAACTCAACTTTGTTTCTTTTTATGGCTGAGTAATATTCCATTGTATGTATGTGCCACATGTTCTTTATCCATTCATCTGTCGATGGACATTTAGGTTGGTTCCATGTCCTGGCTATTGTAAATAGTGCCGCAGTGAACATTGTGGTACATGACTCTTTGAATTACAGTTTTCTCAGGGTATATGCCCAGTAGTGGGATTGCTGGGTCGTATGGTAGTTCAATTTTTAGTTTTTTAAGGAACCTCCATACTGTTCTCCATAGTGGGTGTATCAATTTACATTCTCACCAACAGTGCAGGAGGGCTCCTTTTTCACCACACTCTTTCCAGCATTTATTGTTTCTAGATTTTTTGATAATGGCCATTCTGACTGGTGTGAGATGATACCTCATTGTAGTTTTGATTTGCACTTCTCTAAAAATTAATGATATTGAGCATATTTTCATGTGCCTCTTGGACATCTGTATGTCTTCTTTGGTGAAATGTCCATTTAGGTCTTCTGCGCATTTTTGTATTGGACTGTTTGTTTATTTGATATTGAGCTCCATGAGCTGTTTGTATATTTTGGAGATTAATCCTTTGTCCGTTGTTCCATTGTCAAATATTTTCTCCCATTGTAAGGGTTACCTTTCTGTCTTGTTTATGGTTCCCTTTTCTGTGCAAAAGCTTTTAAGTTTCATTAGGTTCCATTTGTTTATTTTTGGTTTTATTTTCATTACTCTAGGAGGTGGGTGAAAAAAGATCTTGCTGTGGTTTATGTCAAAGGGTGTTTTTCCTATGTTTTCCTCTAAGAGTTTTATAGTGTCTGGTTTTACATTTAAGCCTTTAATCCATTTTGAGTATATTTTTGTGTATGGTGTTAGGGAGTGTTCTAATTTCATTCTTTTACGTGTAGTTGTCCAGTTTTCCCAGCACCACTTATTGAAGAGGCTGTCTTTCCTCCATTGTATGTTCTTGCCTCCTTTGTCATAAATTAGGTGACATATGTGCATGGGTTTATCTCTGGGCTTTCTATCCTGTTCCATTGATCTATATTTCTGTTTTTGTGCCAGTACCATGCTGTCTTGATTACTGTAGCTTTGTGGTATAGTCTGAAGTCAGGGAGCCTGATTCCTCCAGCTCCGGTTTTCTTTCTCAAGACTGCTTTGGCTCTTCGGAGTCTTTTGTGATTCCGTAAGAATTGTAAAATTTTTTGTTCTAATTCTGTGAAGAATGCCATTGGTAATTTGATAGGGATTGCATTGAATCTGTAGATTGCTTTAGGTAGTATAGTCATTTTCACAATACTGATTCTTCCAATCCAAGAATATGGTACATTTCTCTATGTGTTTACATCATCTTTGATTTCTTTCATCAGTGTTTTATAGTTTACTGAATACAAATCTTTTGCTTCCTTAGACAGGTTTATTCCTAGGTATTTTATTCTTTTTGTTGCAATGGTAAATAGGACCGTTTCCTTATTTTTCTTTCTGATTTTTTATTGTTGTGTATAGGAATGCCAGAGATTTCTGTGCATCAATTTTGTATCTTGCAACCTTACCCAATTCTTTATTTATTTATTTTTGCGTTATGCGGGCCTCTCACTGTTGTGGCCTTTCCCGTTGCGGAGCACAGGCTCCGGACACGCAGGCTCAGCGGCCATGGCTCACAGGCCCAGCCGCTCTGCGGCATGTGGGATCTTCCCGGACCAGGGCACGAACCCGTGTCCCCTGCATCGGCAGGCGGACTCTCAACCACTGCGCCACCAGGGAAGCCCCAACCTTACCCAATTCATTGATTAGTTCTAGTAGTTTTCTGGTGGCATCTTTAGGATTTTCTATGTATAGTATCAAGTCATCTGCAAACAGTGACAGTTTTATTTCTTTTTTTCCAATTTGTATTCCTTTTATTTCTTATTGTTCTCTGATTGCCATGGCTAGGATTTCCAAAACTATGTTGAATAAGAGTGGCAAAAGTGGACATCCTTGTCTTGTTCCTGATCTTAGTGTAAATGCTTTCAGTTTTTCACTACTGACTATGGTGTTTGCTGTAGGTTTGTCATATATGGCCTTTATTATGTTGAGGTAGGTTCCCTGTATGCCCATATTCTGGAGAGTTTTTATCATAAATCGGACTTGAATTTTGTCAAAAGCTTTTTTCTGCATCTATTGAGATGATCATATGGTTTTTATTCCTTAACTTGTTAATGTGGTGTATCACATTGACTGATTTGCATATATTGAAGAATCCTTGCATTCCTGGGATAAACCCCACTTGATCATGGTGTATGATCCTTTTAATGAGCTGTTGGACTCTGTTTGCTAGTATTTTGCTCAGGATTTTTGCATCTATGTTCATCAGTGATATTGGTGTATAATTTTCTTTTTTGAGATAACTTTTTCTGATTTTGGTATCAGGGTGATGGTGGCTTTGTAGAATGAATTTGGGAGTGTTTCTCCCTCTGCAATTTCTTGGAAGACTTTGAGAAGGATCAGTGTTACTTCTTCTCTAAATGTTTGATAGAATTTGCCGGTGAAGCAATCTAGTCCCGGATTTTGTTTGTTGGAAGATTTTTAATTATGGTTTCAATTTCATTACTTCTGATAGGTCTGTTTACATTTTCTAATTCTTCCTGGTTCAGTCTTGGAAAATTGTACCTTTCCAAGAACTTGTCCATTTTTATGTGGTTGTCCATTTTATTGGCATATAGTTGTTTGTAGTAGTCTCTTATAATCCTTTGTATTTCTGCAGTGTCAGTTGTGATTTATTTTTCATTTCTAATTTTATTGATTTGCATCCTCTCCCTTTTTTTCTTGATGAGTCTGGCTAAGGGTTTATCAATTTTGTTTATCTTCTCAAAGAACCAGCTTTTAGTTTTATTGATCTTTGCTATTTTCATTGTCTCTATTTCATTTATTTCTGCTCTGATCTTTATGATTTCTTTCCTTCTACTGACTTTGTGTCCTCTTTGTTCTTTCCTTAGTTGTTTTAAGTGTAGGGTTAGCTTGTTTATTTGAGATTTTTCTTGTTTCTTGAGGTGAGACTGAATTGCTATAAACTTCCCTCTTAGAACTGCCTTTGCTGTGTCCCATAGGTTTGGGGTTGTCGTGTTTTTGTTGTCATTTGTTTCTATGTATTTTTTTATTTCTTCAGTGATCTCTTGGTTACTTAGTAGCGCACTGTTTAGCCTCCATGTATTTGTGTTTTTTACCGTTTTTTTTCCTGTAATTGATTTCCAGTCTCATAGCATTGTGGTCAGTAAAGATGCTTGACATGATTTCAATATTCTTAAATTTACCAAGGCTTGAGATGTGACCCAAGATGTGATCTATCCTGGAGAATGTTTCATGCGCACTTGAGAAGAAAGTGTATTCTGTCACTTTTGGGTGGAATGTTCTATAAATATTAATTAAATCTATCTGGTCTATTGTGTCATTTAAAGCTGTGTGTCCTTATTTATTTTCTGTTTGGATGATCTGTCCATTGGTGTAAGTGGGGTGTTAAAGTCCCCTACTATTATTGTGTTACTGTCAATTTCTCCTTTCATAGTTGTTAGCATCTGACTTATGTATTAACGTGCTCCTATGTTGGGTGTATAAACATCTATAATTGTTATATCTTCTTCTTGGATTGATCCCTTGCTCATTATGTAGTGTCCTTCCTTATCTCTTGTAACAGTCTTATTTTAAAGACTATTTTATCTGATATGAGTATTGCTACTCCAGCTGTCTTTTGATTTCCATTTGCATGGAATATCTTTTTCCATCCCTTCACTTTCAGTCTGTATGTGAACCTAGGTTGAAGTGGGTCTCTTGTAGATAGCATATATATGGGTCTTGTTTTTGTATCTATTCAGTCAGTCTATGTCTTTTGGTTGGAGCATTTAATCCATTTACATTTTTTGTGTGTGTGTGGTACACGGGCCTCTCACTGTTGTGGCCTCTCCCGTTGCGGAGCACAGGCTCCGGACGCGCAGGCTCAGCGGCCATGGCTCACAGGCCCAGCCGCTCCGCGGCATGTGGGATCTTCCCGGACTGGGGCACAAACCCATGTCCCCTGCATTGGTAGGCAGACTCTCAACCACTGTGCCACCAGGGAAACCCTCCATTTACATTTAAGGTAATTATCAATATGTATGTTCCTATTACCATTTTCTTAATTATTTTGCGTTTGTTTTTGTGGGTCTTTTTCTTCTCTTGTGTTTCCCGCCTAGAGAAGTTTCTCTGGCATTTGTTGTAAAGCTGGTTTAGTGGTGCTGAATTCTCTTAGCTTTTGCTTGTGTGAAAAGTTTTTGATTTCTTCGTCAAATCTGAATGAGATCCTTGCTGGGTAGAGTAATCTTGGTTGTAGGTTTTTTTTCTTTCATCACTTTAAGTATATCCTGCCACTACATTCTGGTCTGCAGTGTTTCTGCTGAAAAGTCAGCTGATAACGTTATGGGGTGTCCTTTGTATGTTATTTTTTGTTTTTCCCTTGCTGCTTTTAATATTTTTTCTCTGAATTTAATTTTTGTTAGTTTGATTAATATGTGTCTAACCCTAGGTGCGTTTCTCCTAGGGTTTATTCTGTATGGGTCTCTCTGTGCTTCCTGGACTTGGGTGACTATTTCCTTTCCCATGTTAGGGAAGTATTCCACTATAATCTCTTCAAATATTTTCTCGGACCCTTTCTTTTTCTCCTTTTCTTCTGGGACCCTATAATTCGAATGTTGGTGCATTTAGTGTTGTTCCAGAGGCCTCTGAGATTGTCTTCAATTCTTTTTATCCTTTTTTCTTTATTCTGCTCCTCAGCAGTTATTTCCACCATTTTGTCTTCCAGCTCACTTATTCTTTCTTCTGCCTCAGTTATATTGCTATTGATTCCTTCTAGTGTATTTTTCATTTCAGTTATTGTGCTGTTCATCTGTTTGTTTATTCTTTAGTTCTTCTAGATCTTTGTTAAAGATTTCCTGTATTTTCTCAATCAGTGCCTCCATTCTATTTCTGAGATTCTGGATCATCTTTACTATCATTACTCTGAATTCGTTTTCAGGTAGATTGTCTATTTCCTCTTCATTTATTTGGTCTTGCAGGTTTTTACCTCGCTCCTTCATCTGTGACATATTTTTTTGCAGTCTCATTTTTTCTTTTTTTTTTTTGGATGAGTGGGATTGTGTTCCTGTCTTGCTGGTTGTTTGGCCTGAGGCTTCCAACAGTGGAGTTTGTAGGCTGTTGGGTAGAGCTGGGTCTTGGTGCTGAGATGAGGACCTCTGGGAGACCTCACTCTGATGAATATTCCCTAGGGTTCTCTGAGGTTCTCTGTTAGTCCAGTGGTTCGGACACAGAGCTCCCACTGCAGGAGCTTTGGCCTCACCCCCGGCAGTTCACTTGTGTGTTCCTCCCATCACCTTGGGCGTCAAGGTCCCCCACCAGCATCCTGCAGGCACCCTAGTTGTGGCGAGACATAAACTCCACGTCTTCCCACACCACCATCTTGACTCCACACCCCCAAAGGTGTCTTCTTAAAACACAGTTCAAATCATGTCATTTCTTTCCTCAACATCCTTCAGTAACTTACCTCTGCCAACACACTGAAGGACTCTGCATTGAAGGACTTCATATTATACAGCTCCACAGTCTTGTCACTCTCACCATGAATCACAACAGACTGCAGACTCTTCCTTAACACTTCCATGCCCCAGGCTTTGCCCCACTCTTAACTCTGGCTTGTAATGGACTTCTTAAGGAAATCCACCTCTGGGTTGAAAAGCTCAAAAACTCTCCACCTTTTCTGTTCTTCCAGTTCCTCTAGGCACCCACAACACTACATATTTTTATTATAACCCGGTATCTGCCTTATGTTATAATTAAGTTTTCCCTTCTTGTTAAATGCGTCCAGGACGGAAACCTCTCTTTTCAGCTCTAAGTCAGCACAGAGTATGTCAAAGTGCCCTGTGCCAAGCAGAGTAGGTCTGAATGCAGAATTCCAACTGACTATCAAAGTCATTAAAGCTCATGGGTTTTGTTCACTCTCATATCTTCTGTTCCTTACTCTGGCAATTATTTTTACTTTTCCAGTTTGACTTAGCAAACTACATAAAGAATAATCAGGGAAAAGTAATTCTTGCCTGTGTTTCCACCTCCCCTATCTGCTAGAAAAGGAAACACCTATTTCAAGGAGGGCCCATATCATTTATGAGTCTAAGAAGCAATAAATTCCTCTTAAAATACTTCTTTTATTTTAAATGGTTAGTAATGCTTTTGCTGATCAGCATTTGGAGTGCTTTTGCACACAGAAAACAATGTAGATGATGAAGTCAGTCACTGCCTACAGGAAGAAATAGACCACATTGTGTTCCCAGGTACACAGATAGGAAATGGGCTTCTCAAGATCTTGTTTAAGGTAAAATATTTCTACAACTCCATAGGGGATTCCGTGTGACTACAATTTACATGCATTTTTTCTAAGTGCCTCTTTTGGTTGCTTTAGGATTTCTAATGACTCCCACTAAAATTTAAGTAATGAGTAATCGCTGAGGAACCTACAGCCATCACTGTAGTAATGTATTTTCCAAACTAACACTGGATTTCAGGATCCCCACTAACTGCTACTGACTAAAGGCATCCACCTGATATGAAATTTGTTAAGGTTAAAGGAAAGTACTGGTCTCATCCTTTTCCTCTTGTCATTTCCTAAAACAAAACTGCATTTTGCCCATTGTAGAACTTATTTGGAGCTCTTAAAGGGGCTTTTCAAGTTCTGTTCCTTTTAACTCCTGACAGAAACTGTAAATTGTATTTAATTTGTTTTAATGACTACTGTCCAATGAGATAGTCTCTGTCATTTTCCTGAGGCTCTTTCACATCCTTTAACCAAACTCTGACACCAAAGGGAGCAAAAGCTTTACCCTAAATAAACTAGATCATATTTAGTTGGGTTTAAGTGTAAGATAATACATTTGTGATGGGTTATAGTCTCTATTCAATATGTTTTGTCGTTCAAACATCTGAGTGTTTCAAACACTGGATTTTAAAAACACCTTGTCAGTCATCCTTGCCTTGGTCTTCATGAGTTCAATGTGTACAAAAAAGGCCATTAAAATAGCCTCTCACTGCCATTTGTATCTCCAGCCTCCTACAAAGCTTAAATCTCACAATTGCCTGGATTTTCTCAATAGCTGTTCTCCTCTCTGCTAACAGTATCATCAGTCAAAACCAGCTATTTTAAGGGGACATATCCTTAAAGATCAAAGGAGGGGCTTCTCTGGTGACGCAGTGGTTAAGAATCTGCCTGCCAATGCAGGGGACACGGGTTCGAGCCCTGGTCTGGGAAGATCCCACATGCTGCTGAGCAACTAAGCCTGTGTGCCACAACTACTGAGCCTGTGCTCTAGAGCCCGTGAGCCACAACTACTGAGCCTGCGTGCCACAACTACTGAAGCCCATGTGCCTAGAGTCTGCGCTCTGCAACAAGAGAAGCCACCGCAATGAGAGAACCGCGCACCGCAACGAAGAGTAGCCCCTGATCGCCGCAACTAGAGAAGAGCCCTCACGCAGCAATGAAGACCCAATGCAGCCAAAAATTAATTAATTAATTAATTAATTAAATTTTAAAAAATCAGTAGCCCTGAAAAAATTATAAAAAAAAAAAGCTCAAAGCACAGTTGTTTTAAATTAAATAAAAGAAAAGAAGAACTCAAACAAAGGAAAATAATCTCATGGTAAAAAGAAGTACAGAAATAAAGAGATATATTGTTTATATGATTTAAAATTATAAATTTAATATAAAATATATAATTATATAAGAATAGCTATATAAATATAAATACTCTCTCCCACACACAATCTCTCTCATTAAATCAAATTTGCACATATATTTGGGTGGTTAATAGACTCTCCCAAAGCCCATCCATAGACCTCTAAGGATGTTAAGAATTCCTGCACCAGAAGCATCCCTATTAAATCATGGACAAGAATACTTACTACCACCATTATAATTTATCATTTCTTGGGAAGATATAGACAATTCAGTAAGACATGAAACAAAACATTTAAATATTAAAACAGAGCTATCATTACTTATAGAATATGACAGTATAGTGAGAAAATATAAAATTAAGAACTGAAAACTAATTGACACTTATTACATGTCAGGTAATGCACTAGGCATAGGGGTAAAAAAATCAGTACGGTTCAATCAAGCCCTATGTAATTACCTCTACCAATAAAAAATAATTAGAAGATATGTGTAAATGAGGATTCCATTCACAATAACAATAACATCAACCACAACAAAACAAAGTAATGTTAACAAGAAATGCATCAGATCTATTTGAGGAAAATTACAAATCACTTTGAGAAACAGAATTTTTTAAAAGACTGAATAGAGAATCATGCCACATTACTGATTGAGGAAACTAGCAATTATAAAGCAATTCCAATGAAATTGGACAGTATAGAATCCTTTTTTAAAATTGGCAAAATGTTCCAAAGTTCATCGGGAAGGGTTGGAAGAACTAAAATATTTCTGGAATAAAAAGATAAGTAATTTGCCCAAGCCCTAAATAAAAATGGTTCTAATGGTAAAATAATATTGGTACTGGCCAAAGATACAGAGAAATCACTGGAACAGATGAGTGATCTCAGATAGAGACACTCCTATAAAAAAGAACATAACAATTCAGTGAGAACAGGATAAGCAATATTCAATTATAGTTCGGGGGTACATTAACTATGTAGAAAAAGGCCTTTTAGACCTTTATATTAATATCATACCATTCAGTAAATGTATATTTAATCAGTGATGGTTTAAAACATTAAGCATAATATGGTCATTTATATAAGCTAAGAAAATATAGGACAACTTTAGTGACAGAGAAATGCAAATTAAAAAAATAAAGATATACAACTTTTCACCTATCAAATTGTGAAAGATTAAAAATTATGATGTTCAGTGCTGGTAAAGGTGAAGTAAGGTATCTCAAAGGATACCTTGGGAATATAAATTGGTACCATGTTTCTGGATGGTAACTTGTCAACAAACACCAAGGCAAGTCCACTGATCCAGTAATTCCACTCCTAGAAATTTACACTGAGAACATCATCAGGGAAGTGGTAAAAAAAAATTATAGTAGTCAAAGTTAGAATGAGCCTAAGGGTTGTTCATCAATAAATGAGTAATTATACAATGGAATATGACTTTTTAAAATTACACATTTGATTTGAAGATTTTTAATTAAATTTCTCCTAAAGTAATACTACATGAAAAATATGCAATTCAAAACTATGCTGTAAACATAATGAACTTAATTTGCTAATGCATACATACTTACATTCAACACAAAATTAGGGCAGGAATGGAGTTACAATTTATTTTATTCTTTATATTTTTCAGTATTTTCCTAATTTCTACAATGAAAATATATATATATATATTGTTTACAGAGAGAAAAAAGCATTATTTAAAGTAGTATCACAGACAATTCCAA
The DNA here is from genome assembly GCF_964165515.1 of Mesoplodon bidens. Classification (NCBI taxonomy): domain Eukaryota; kingdom Metazoa; phylum Chordata; class Mammalia; order Artiodactyla; family Ziphiidae; genus Mesoplodon; species Mesoplodon bidens. The sequence goes on along the minus strand of NC_138162.1, from coordinate 73,423,882 downwards.
ACTTCAAAAAATAACTTAAATGAACTAATAAAGATCCACAATGGATTCATGAAATCTGAATATATAGGCTTGAGTTTAGTGAATAGCTGTGTACCAGTATTGGTTTCTTAGGTTTGCCAAATGTAATATAAAGTAATTTAGGTAATATTGGCCAGTAAGATGCGATTGGGAAAGTTCATGAACCTTAAAGTTCATTGTCAGTCCTCAAATAACCTTAGTCAGATTGTTGGCCTGCAGGGAAGTATCAGGCGCTTGTCTTTGGGGCTTTATCTCTGTATTATTTTTGCAACATTTCTGTAAATCTAAAATTGTTCCAAAATAAAAAGTTTACTTTAAGAAAAAAAAAAGGCAGACTCATAATGGGTAAAGGAGGAGCATATCTGGGGACTTCCCTGGTGGCGCAGGGGTTATGAATCCACCTTCCAATGCAGGGGATGCAGGTTCGATCCCTGGTCAGGGAACTAGATGCCACATGCATGCTGCAACTAAGAGCTCGCGTGCCATAATTAAGGAGCCTACCGGCTGCAACTAAGGAGCCCGCCTGCCGCAACTAAGACCCGGCGCAACAGAAAGAAAGGAAGGAAGGGAGGGAGAAAGGAAGCATATTTGGAAGGTGGGCTTTTGCTTCTGAGGATATCATCACCAAGGGGAGCCATGTTCACTTATAAATCAGCCCTTGGAACTCTCAGAAACAAGAGAAAACTAGACCAGTTGGTTTTCTGTGGCAGAATTGGGGGTGATTTTATGTTTTCATGCGTTGGTTTCTTTTTTTATTGCTACAATAGTAAATGTAAATGTATTTAAATTTTTGAAGTCCCTTGAAAACAGAATACTGGACTACCCTAGTATGACATTACTTGGATTCTTTTCTCTTTTATCCAAGCAACCCTCCACATTCCTAACATGTGGAAATCATTCAACCTCTGTATATCTCCAATGCTATTTCTAAACATAGCTCTTCAGCTTACTATCACAAAGCCCCAGATGTCATCCAGCAAACAAATTTACTCTGGTAAACACCAATGGGCCCTTATGGGTTTGCCATCTCCTACCTGTCCCCTACTTGCCTGCATAACACCTCCCCGCAACCAAACATTCCAGGTACTTCATAAATGGAGACCCCGCCACTCAGATCCTATCAATACCTCTTTGTTGCAAAAGCATAGGTAAGCAACACTTCAAGGATTCTACAAAAGTCAGAAACCTAGAAACTGAAACTACAAAAGAACCTTAGGTTACATGAGATCCACGGGTCTCCAGTTGCTCATTTCTAAGAAAAGCCAGATAACTGGTTGCAGAATCGGGAGTTCCCAATCCCCGCTAGTACAGGCAGCACCCTGTACCTTCCCCTTCGCACATAAGGAATGGAAAACAGACCTTCTTCAGAAGAAACACTGGGAGTCTCTCATCTAATCAAACTCCTCATTTCATGTGGAAGAAAATAAATGGAAGTTAAGTGTGGGGAGACTTAGGTGGGAGGGGTTAAAGTTAACCATATTCCCATTTTATTTACCTAGTTATTGACAACTCACCAACTCCTCACCCCCACAACCCTATCCCTTCATCCTTAGGGCAGATTCAGACCAAAGTTAAATGGGGGCACTTTCAGTTTATGCTGTGATAGTGTTATGCAAGAGTAACCCAAAGAACACAAGATAATGCTTAACCAAGGTGAAGGGGGCAGGGCCTGTTCAAACTTGTCTCTGTTCAAAATGGGGGGTGGAGGTAAGCAGCACCTTCCTGTCACTGTGACATGCAAACTACGAAAATATATTACTTAAATTTGTTGACTTTTGAGCCTTTCTGGGATAAGAAGTCATTTGGTAATTTCAAGGAAAAAGGTCAATCTCCTTTGCCATGCAAACCAAGGTGTAAAAAGGAAGAGAATGTGTATCAGAACTTAAAGGACCTACTTGAGCTCTTAACTGCTAAGTTATTTTCACCAGAAGGACTAATCCTTATTTGTTTAAGTCCTAGACTTACAAGAAGTGGGAAAGTTCCATGGGGGGTGGAAATATAGAAGAGGGGGAATTGGGAGGTTGTACAGAAAATGGCAGTGATCCCTAGCCTTCTATCCCTCAGGTCAAGTCCCCAGACCCCACAGCCAACCAGCTATTTGATTAAGGTCATTAAAAGACTGACATTGAACTTGAAGGTGCTTTCCAAGCCCATCTTATTAGTCGAGGACCTGCTCCATTTACTCAGCATTCTGGAAGCATGAAGCTCAAGAAATACTTTCAGTTCATTAATTGCCTAAAATCAATCTTCTTTCTCCATGTCCTTCTATGTGGAGCTTCAATGTCCAATACAGTAGCCACGAGAACATGTGGTTCTTGAGCAATGAAATGGAGCTCGTCCAAATTGAGATGTGCTCTAAGTATAAAATATACACCAGATTTCAAAGACTTAGTAAGAAAAAAAGAATGTAAAATATCTCATTAATCTCTTTTTATTTTGATTACATACTGGGATGATAATGTTTTGAATATATTTGGTTAACTGAAATATATTATTAAAATTAACTTCACTATTTGATTTTTTACTTTTTCATGTGCCTACTAAAACATTTTAAAATTACTTCTGTGGCTCATGTTTGTGGCTACCACATTATTTCTACACAGCAGTGCTGCTCTGGAGATAATGTGGTCCTAGTATTAGAGACATTTAAACCCAAGCAGTGAACACAGGCTAATTTTTCTGAATTTTATGGAATTCTAGAAAACTGATGAGGGAACTGAGTCCTGGTTAACTCATCCCAGGGTAAAACTCATTTATAGAGATGATCTGTGTCCCATCCACAAGTTCAACACAGAAAATATCAAAAAGCTTTGATGCTCAATTCAGGTCTAGTGTAGATACCCACAATTCAGTGTGAGCACCTCTTTCCTTGTGGATACGTGAGAGTGAGACATGGGGCTTGAGGACTCTGCTGTGATGGAAGCAATGAAGAGGAGATACGGGGATGGAGGAGAAGGGATGAAAGAGAGAAGGGGGAGGGGGAAGAAGAGAGAAGGAGGAGGGGTAGATTGAGATGGAAAGAGAACAGAGGAGATGGTGAACGTACAAATGGAAAGATGGAGATTAAGAAGAAATAGATAGAGATAGGGAAGAATATCTCTATGGTGGGAAAAAACCAAACACCCTTCCCACTACTCAGAGTAATTCTGAAGACTAAAACTGAGAAGGCTGGTATCATGAATAAAGTGACAAGTAACCAAGGAGATAATTCAAGAGGGTCAACCCACTCAGCAAAAAAAGGCACAAAAGTGAAGGTAAAGGATACGTCTCTGGCATTCTGAGCTCTTAGAATACCCCTGAGGAAAACGGACAAAGACACATCATGTAATTCCCTCATTTCTCTGCCTTTCATCTTTGTCAATGACCATAAACCCACAATTTCACTAAGTGCAATTCCCATTTCAGAAAGTCTTAAATCACATGGCACTGCTCATGAACCGGTGAAACGGATCTTTTTCACTTTCTTCTCTTGAATCTCACACACACACAAAAAAAGCACCATGCTCCTCCTATGAACAGATATGAATTTCTTAAGGTTTTAGGGCCAAATATAATACATCATAACTAAGTGTATCCTCTAATATTATCTCCAGAAAGGGCTCTCCACCAATTCAGCTGATCCCCATGTTATAAAGGGCTGTGCTCTGAAAGTTCACATGTAAGGTAGTTGTCTAGTGCTCAAAATACATTGCCATGGAGAGGAAAATAAGACAGAAATGAATGGTTAGGGGAGAGACCCAGGCTAGTCCGAAAAGTCTCTCTAACCAATAAATCTGAACCTGGTTCTAGGAGCTGTGGCACAGTGCTCAAGGGGGAGAAAGAGGAAAAGGGGACAGAAAATGCTGTCACTCTTTCCTGGGTGAGAGGTAACACTGGCCACCCATAAGTAGGGTTGTTGGCACAGCTGTAATATAAGAATGTTCATCAATACCTGTTAATTTTGCAAATTCACCCAATCATTCACAGGAATGCCTCACAGAATACTAAGCGGCGTGGACTTAGGTGAGATGCTGGGCATCAAACAGGCCAAGCTGGAGATGGCAGCAGAATGGTTCCCTCTCTCCTTTTCTTCTTGCTAGAAGCCTAAAAGGCTAAACCAGAGGTTCTCAAACTCTATCAGTTCCTGGTGTCTTGGTAATTTTTTCATGGCTCCCCTGAGCCAAGAGAGATACCTAGCAGTTCCATCTGTTAAATAGGTAGATCCAAACAACTTAATAAGTACTTATGTTCTAACAACTTGGTAGTCATTCACAAACTAGAAATAAATCGATATGAAAGTAATGTTTTTATTTCATTCTTAAATAACCACGATTTTAAATAAGATGTGTATGCTGCTGGCACTGCGCAGCTTCTCAAACTTTGAAATGAGTTTGAACCCCTCCACCCCATTTCCTGCTCCACATTTTTATACAGAACTATTTTTTTAAGGGCAGTGAACCCCAGGAGCCCAGCTTTGCAAAGATATGACATCATTAAAAAGTAATGCAGTGATCTAATATTGAAACTATGAACTACCTTGAACCAGTAGTTCACAGAGTAACTCACAGATGTTTATTTCTGTCTTCCTTAAAAAAAAAATTAATCCCACAGCCTCCCTGTGAATTCCCTGTGTCACCCCAGGGTACCTCAGAGAATTGTTTGAGAAACTGCTTGAAAAGGCTGGGCTTTTCCTACTGCAACCAACTGAGAGTATCCTCGCTGGTTTACATCTCAAAGAAAGGGAAAAAGATCTGTATGGCCGAGACTGAAATGGCCTGAAATAACCTCTGGTCTGTTCTATTGAAAGTGTTCTACATTCAAGCCACAGCAGCCTTTGGGTAACTGATAAACCCCAGGGTGACTCAGAGAGACTCTGCAGACTCAGGAACAGGGAGGACAAGGTGTGCAGTATTAATGGATCGATCACTTCTTTAACTACTTCATTCTACTGTATAATGTAGGACATTGTCTAGAACTATGGTGGTTTATAAACTTTTCATTAATTAACATGTGAGGTAAATGTTCAGTCAATATTACAGACTGTTAGCTGAGAGAAAGCCATGTACATGTTTTATTATAATCGTATGATTCTGTCCCTGATAAAACTAAAAACTAAAGTCTAATGGAAGCAACCTAAGTGTCCTTCAACAGATGAATGGATAAAGAAGGTGTGGCACATATATACAATGGAATATTACTCAGCCATAAAAGGAAACAAAACTGAGTTATTTGTAGTGAGGTGGATGGACCTAGAGTCTGTCATACAGAGTAAAGTAAGTCAGAAAGAGAAAAACAAATACCGTATGCTAACACATATATATGGAATCTTAAAAAAAAAAAAAAAAGGTTCTGAAGAACCTAGGGGCAGGACAGGAATAAAGACGCAGACATAGAGAATGGACTTGAGGACCCGGGGAGGGGGAAGGGTAAGCTGGGACAAAGTGAGAGAGTGGCATGGACAATATACACTACCAAATGTAAAATAGATAGCTAGTGGGAAGCAGCCGCTAGAGGAGTGGGATAGGGAGGGTGGGAGGAAGACGCAAGAGGGAGGAGATATGGGGATGTATGTATATGTATAGCTGATTCACTCTGTTATACAGCAGAAACTAACACACCATTGTAAAGCAATTATACTCCATTAAAGATGTTAAAAAAAAAAAACTAAAGTCTAAAATAAGCAAAGACTGCACTGAGACTACAAAAAGGAGGAAAGTCTGGCTTGTCAATTCATTCATTCATTCATTCATTCATCCAGCATTCTACAGATGTTTTTAAGTTTCTACCATGTTCCAGACACAATGTATTTCACAGGAAACATAGCAGTGAAAAAGCCAGACACAACAACGTGGCATTTGTCCTCTTGTCAAGGCCAACAGTGGCCTCCATCTTCTCCAATTCAATAGAGAATTTTCAGGTTTCATCTTTCCCAACCTCTTAGCAACATTTGACCAAGTTAATCACTCCTTTCTTCACACATTTTATTCATTTGGTTTCCAGGACATCTTCTATCTTTGTGTTCCTCTTACCCCACTGATTGTAGCTTATCAGTTTCTCCCTCTTCTCAGCCTCCAATGTTGGTTGCCCCAAGGCTCAGTTCTTGGCTGTTTTCTCCATCCTCACTCTCTTCCTGCGAAGTCCCTTGTAGTCCCATGACATCAAATATCTTCTCTATACTGTTAACTCCCACATTTCTATCTCTAGCTCCCACTTCACTCCAGAGTGCCAGACTTATATATCCAACTATGTACTTGACATTCTCACTTGAAGGACTAAACAGGCATCACAAATATAGTATGTTCAAAATAAAATCCTGATCTCCTACCCTCAAACTCAATTTTTTTCCATGTAGGGTAATGGTACTGCCATTCACTACACGCTCAGGAAAAACACCTAGAATTCTTCCTTGATTTTGCCTTTTCTTACCATCACATCCAATCCTTCAGCAAGTCCTGTCATCAAAACCCATCTCAGATCTGAACCCTCCATCCATCTCACTGGGGCTGCTGCAATAACCTAACTGGTTTTCCTGTTTCCACTCTTTCCCTCCCACCCAGTCTATTCTCAACACAGTAACCAGAACCTCCTCTTTATATGTTAGATAATATCAGTTCTCTACTTAAAGCCCTTCAAAGGAGTTCCCATCACACTTAAAATCTCTGAACTCCCTATTTCAGTCTCTAAGGACCTAAATGATCTGGCTAAACCAGAATCACATCAAGTCCAATACACTTGCTTTTATCTCTTCCAGGAACACTCTTCCTTAGATCTTCAGATGGCTTACTCCTCACTTAAATCAGAAGCTCTCTCTGGACATCCATTCTAAAACATTATCCCCATCCCTCTGAGCCCCATTATTCTGCTTTGCTTCTCTCTGTTGTACTTATCAACCTATGAAAATATATCTTAGGTATTTACTTGTTGATTGCTATTCCCATTAGAATATAAGGTGAGACTTTTTCTTGTTCACATGGGCATACAATGGGCTCTCAAATTCTTAGTGAAAAAAACAATCTTCTGTCCTCACAGAGTTTACATCTGGTGAAAGATGACAAGGCAAAGACCTTCAGCTCAAAAGACCTGGTTATTTGGTCTAAAGTCTGTTGTTTACTGTGCTAATTTCACACTATGCTACTTAACATATTAGCATGTCTTACGTATCAATAATTATGTGAAATTCTGAACATATATTATCTTAATCTTTTAAGTTTCTATGAGGTACATACAAATGTTGTCTCTTGGGCTTCCCTGGTGGCGCAGTGGTTGAGAGTCCGCCTGCCGATGCAGGGGACACGAGTTCGTGTCCTGGTCCGGGAAGATCCCACATGCCGCAGAGCAGCTGGGCCCGTGAGCCATGGCTGCTGAGCCTGCGCGTCCGGAGCCTGTGCTCCGCAACGGGAGAGGCCACGGCAGTGAGAGGCCCACGTACAGCAAAAAAAAAAAAAAAAAATGTTGTCTCTTAGTCATTTGCTCAAAGTCCCAGAGGTGATCCTAGGGAGAGTTTAGATTCAATCTCAGTTCTATCATACTCCTGGTCTACACCCTTAACCAATATGCTATGCTATGTACTGCTTCTATATGTCATTACCTGTAAAATGGAGGGATTGAGCTAGAATGACCTCTAATGTTTCAATTCTACCTCCTATCACAGGAAAGAAAATGCTGTCACTTGTACTGCTTGAAATTTAATTTCTACATTAAATCACAAGAACTCATTTACCCAAATACAATTAACTGAAGACAACTGACCATAGGCAAATGCAGAGACATGCACATACAGAGATGACATGCCATGTTATGGTGATGAGGCATCAAATAAGACATTTGTCATACTACTTCATCACCCATATTACCCACATTATGAATTCTTCCCCTCTAAAGATTATAAATTTAAATAAGAACTAGAGGTGACAAGTTCACAGCCTGGAGTAACCCAAAGGCAAATACGTCAGTAAAACACATTCATCCTGGCTCTTCATCTGTCACCAGGAGAATCAGCTGCCTGGCTTATGCAGAAAGAACCAAACCAACTTCTTGCCTAAAACTTGCATTAACTCCTGACTGTGCAGGATGGAGTGCCTCAGATGGATCCCTCCTACAGCTTGACAGAGCTCCAGGAAAATTCTCTGGGATCCTCTAGCTCAATTCTAGAAGAGCACAAGACCTAAAAACAGGTACCACAAGTTCGAGATGCAGTAAAGTGACTTCGCTTCTTTCTTCTACTACAATATAAATTATGAATAGCCCATATGTGTACCCTATCAAGATGCCACTCATTCTCACTGCCCATGCTATCTAGCATATCTACAAATATAGGCATACATTTTATACACACACACACACACACATATCCCCTCCTTATCAGCCTTGTGGTTCTTGATTGTATATGGGATGGACATCATCCATTATGATAATGATGCATTTATTTCACTGCATTATAAATAGTAAAAAAATATATTTCACTGCAATATTATAAATAGTAAAAAAAATATCCTGACACAATTCAAAGATTACAAAGAATTATTTGGAAAACAAACTACGTATCTGTATAAAACTTTATTACTAAACATGAGCCAAAATTATTCTGTTCTAAATTTACCAAAACAACATCAACTGTGACACTTGGCAACACTTAGAACCTAATTTGAAATCACTTTTGACTCTAAATAAACCCATAAATTTTATAGAACTGCTGATAAGTGCTACATGCTACAATACAACCCATTTATGTAAAGGCTTCGAAGACTCAGCTCTTTCATAAAAATCAAGGCTTTGGAAAATGTGGGTGGGAGAGAAGGAAATGGAAAAAAAAGAGAGTGCTTAAGGGAAAAGGGAATGTCACTGCTTAGAGAATAAGAGAAAAGCTTTCCGCACACACATACACCCACTCCACACACACCCATGTTCCCTCCATAACCTTAGGATAAGGTTTATTAAGCCAACACAACTCATCACCCATCTTCTTTTGTCTCTTTTTTTTTTTTAATAAATGGAATCATGCATCACATGTGAACTTCTATGTCTGGCTTCCTTTACTTAGCATCGGGTTTTCACAGGTCACCATGAGTTGGAGCTATTTTTTAATTAATTTATTTATTATTTATGGCTGTGTTGGATCTTCGTTTCTGTGCAAGGGCTTTCTCTAGTTGTGGCAAGCAGGGGCCACTCTTCATCACAGTGCATGGGCCTCTCACTATCGCGACCTCTCTTGTTGCGGAGCACAGGCTCCAGACGTGCAGGCTCAGTAATTGTGGCTCACGGGCCCAGTTGCTCCGCAGCATGTGGAATCTTCCCAGACCAGGGCTCGAACCCGTGTCCCCTGCATTGGTAGGCAGATTCTCAACCACTGCGCCACCAGGGAAGCCCCTCATCGCCCATCTTCTAATCTGAGAACACTTTTGCTAGATTTTTCTAGTTTGTGGGCATTTTTCAGTCTCTGGACTCTAGCTCTCCAGTGTTTGGATCAAAGATAAGTCTGTAGATGAGCTATCTATAAATAGATAGATAGCTTAACCTCTGCGGATTCTTAACCACTGCACCACCAGGGAAACTGGGAAAGTAGACAGTCCCTTAGGAGCAAGGGAAGCTAGCAGAAGAGACCATCTTCTCTTGGCTAAAGCTCCAGAGATGAAATTACTTCTAAGCAGTGTTTTGAAAGTTCCCGGCAAGACTGACTTCTAGTGCAGAAAAATAGAAATTCAGCAAAAAATGGGAAATAAAACAACAGTCAACCCATAGTGCCCAAATGTCTGAATAAAATGAGTCCTTACTCTATTTGTCCTTGACAATCTCTGTCTACTTAGCTATCAATCACACTACCACTACCAAGTTTATGTCTGACACATATTAGGAAACTGACGGCTAACTCACCCTGCAAGTCAGGCTTCACCTCTAGCTCCCAATTCCTAAAAAGTAACGAAGCTCCTTACAAACCATAAAACAATGATAGGTAGAAAAAATCTCCAAAATAATTTCATTCAACTTCTTCATTTTACAAAGAGCCCAAATTGCTAGGATGACTCTCATAAAATCTCACAGAAAATTATTGGAAGACTTAGGTTTTGAACCTCATTTTCCCAATCCCCAAGCCAGCATTCCTACTAAATTACATCATTGCTGAAGAAATGAATTGATTTGCTATCCATCCATAGATAAATAAGAACACAGGTTTTATAGATATAAATTGCCAATATGGCTTAGTAGTTAACATCATGTACTCTACAGTCAAACTGGCTGGTTTACATCTTAACTTTGCACTTACTAGTTGTGTGACCTTGGACAAGTTATTCAACCATACCTCAGTTTCCTCACCTATAAAATAGGAGGAAAAATAATAATAACAACAACTAGCATGATGGCCCCCTCCTCACTGGGTTTGGGGGCAACTTAAATATGTCCCAATAATACATTTTAAAAAAATCAGATATCAAGCACTTATAATATCTACCACATCATAAGTGTTATGTAAGTATTAGATATCATTATTCTTTCCAATCTTGTTAATAAGACTGTAAAGAAATCACGAAAAGGAGGTTAAGGTCTCACTTTGCTTTATTTCTCTGGGCTTTTTCTGAACACTTTTTAAACATGCAAGCTTCACTTGATACAAACAGTTTGAAAGGAATGCAATAGTATGGCTTAGCGGCTTATGCCTAGACCTAACCAGTGTAATTATTCTAGCTAATTTAAGGACAAGAATAAAAGGAGGAAATGTCCCACCAGTGTTTAGATCTAATCCATGACTTTTGTTTTGAGAATCATTATTGATTTGACATCTGTGTAGAGTAGGGTCTGTAGTGATGCTTCACAGAGAGTAGGAGTGCATACTTGTAGGTTTGATTCTGTAAGAGCTACTGGAAGGGAAGTGTGTCCCAGCTCTCCAAAGTACCGGCACCAGCTGGGCAGCACCTCCTCAGAGGTCTGGGTCCCAGCCCTGTGGGCTCTTCCTCTGAATTTCTAGGTTCTGGTAACTTTGAATTTCTTCCTTTTGATCTTCCAGCCCTAAGATGGTAGTTGCTTCCTACAATTATTATCTATGTGTTTCCTCAGAGTTCTGTTTGTTTCCCCTTTTCAGTCCTTCAATATATGTTTAACCTGTTAATTTCTGATATTAGATTATCTCTGTTAAAATAGCTGAAGTGGTTTCTCTTTTCCTGACTGGGCCATGGCTGATACATCATTGGATGGACATTTAGGCCCAGCTTCCTCACACTACACAAATCACCCCTTATCATTAAAATCGACAGAGGAGGGCTTCCCTGGTGGCACAGTGGTTGAGAGTCCATCTGCCGATGCAAGGGACACGGGTTCATGCCTTGTCCGGGAGGATCCCACATGCTGCGGAGCGTCTGGGCCCATGAGCCATGGCCGCTGGGCCTGCGCGTCCGGAGCCTGTGCTCCGCAACGGGAGAGGCCACAACAGTGAGAGGCCCGCGTACCAAAAAACAAACAAACAAAAAATCGACAGGGAATGCAACACCAATCCTTTACCTGAACATGTTAAAACACCCTTGTGTCCCTCAAAGGGAGCTCTTCTTAACGTCTAATTTCAACTTATCCACTTGAGATATGAGATATCCTCTTAGCTTATCTTCTTCTCTTGTCAATGTAAACTAAAGACATACTCCACGGGATATAAAGGTATCTATGTATGAAGATATATTTCCAATGTATAAAACAATGGAGGAGGGTTTCCCTGGTGGCGCAGTGGTTGAGAATCTGCCTGCTAATGCAGGCGACGCGGGTTCGAGCCCTAGTCTGGGAAGATCCCACATGCCGCGGAGCAACTAGGCCCATGAGCCACAACTACTGAGCCTGTGCATCTGGAGCCTGTGCTCTGCAACAAGAGAGGCCACGATAGTGAGAGGCCTGTGCACTGCGATGAAGAGTGGCCCCCGCTTGCCACAACTAGAGAAAGCCCTTGCACAGAAACGAAGACCCAACACAGCCAAAAATAAAAAAATAAACAAATGTGGGGTTTAAAGAAAAAAGAAAATAATTTATAAAAAAAAAAAAAACAATGGAGGAAAAAGTTGCCTCTGGGAACTTTTACTTATTAATTTAATAAAAGACTCTCTATAAAAATTGTAATATAAATAATATAGTTATATATAGCACATGTAATATAAATAGTATATTATACAGTTCATATAATATATGTCATTTCAAAGGCTTTACATACTTACATGTTGTGAGTTACATGTAAGTACATAAAGCCTGTGAAATTCATTTATTCTTGTTAATGAACTATTATTCATACAATCTCTTCTTTTTTAAAGCTTCTCCTTCTCTCTTCATATTTGATTGTGTTCATATTGATCTTCTTCATACGTATATGTATTGATATGTATCAGCTCCCTGAAGGTATAAACACAAATGTATGTACACATATGTATGTGTGCGTGTGTGTGTGTGTGTATCTGCAGAATGCCTAGCATTGTGCCTTGCCCTGTAAATGTGTGCTGGATTGAGTTACAATCACAAATATACTGAGATTTCAGGCTGCATCTTGTTCACCTTTGACCCCACAGTAGCTAGCACAACATCATCTTAGTTAAAGTCAATGCTCAGAAAATATCAGTTGATTTTTTGACAGCACTAGACACATAGAGAAGCTCTTAAAATACAATCAGAAAATTAAAAAAGAATTTGACTTAGAAAGACATCTCGGAACTTCCTTGGTGGTCCAGTGGTTAAGACTCCACACTTAAACGCCGGGGGCGCGGACTCGATCCCTGATTGGGCAATGAGGATCCCACATGCCGCAAAGCTTGGCCAAAAAAAAAAAGACATCTAATTTGTCATGTAAAGTGTATACGGAGCCTAAAGAAAAGGGATATAAGAAGAAAGGCTAGAATCAAAAATATAAAGATTACACATATGCCATATAGTTTAAGGGTTGCAAAAAGGAGATCCTCTTCATCCCTCACACTGCCATTTCTCTACCCCCCACAAACAAATTCCACCATGAATGATGCCTTTCTTTGTCTTAAGATATTGACCCAGTTAAAACATAAACACCTCTGACAATTGTGATACTTTAATTCAGTTGATCATCTCTTTTGCTAAAAGCAAATTTAGATTTATATCAGTGGGTTTGGGGGACACTGCCCGCTAGGAGACATCTGGAAATTCTGGGGGCATTCTGGGTTGTTATCATTATCAGCATTCAGTGGTGAAGGCAGGGATGCCACACAGTCCCACACAATAAAAACTTATCCCACATGATTTTCAAGTATCTCACCAGACATTCACATAGGTAAAAACCTGTTTATAATCATCTGAGTTTAGAACTGAAGTCAATTTTATTTTCATAATTCTTATTTATACTAAATTATCTAAAATGAAGTTATAGTGCAAATCAAGTGCATTATTGTTTTGACAGTAATATTATGAAGTATTGTCCACCATTTCATGAAATCCTATCACTGAAAGCAAACAACTAGATATCTGAGCCACCAATACAACAAATACAATTCTAAATCATCAGAATTTTAGCTAATTCCACTTTTACGTGCAAGCTTATCTACTTCATTATGTCTTCTAGTATAGTTGTGCTGGAACATTTTCATATTTAAATGCATTTTATTTTATTATAAATTATTTTCCTTGTATTTCAATTATGAAATTATATCCATTTTAAAAAATTAAATGTGTAGGTAGACAATACTGTCCATGAATTTTGTTTGAGAATAATAAATGGGGCAATAAAAGTAGGGCTATGAAACACAGGTTTAGATGGAGATGGAGGGCAGGAAGAGAGAAGCAAAAGAATAGCTGGTGGGAACATGACACTGAGAAGAAAGATGGAGGGGTGGAGGCGAGTCCTGACAACAAGCCACAGAAGGTACTTGGCTACTTGGTGAATGCTTAAATCTTAACTGTCTTTGTTTAATCCTTTTTTTCTAGGTAATAATGCCACACCAGTGTTTGTCATACCTTGCAGGAGTTAGCCAGATACATGGAAGGAACAGAGACACTGGAGTAAGACAGATCTGCATTCAAACACTGGTTCTGCTTCTTATAAGTCATGTAAACTTGGGCAAATAATTTCACTTCTCTGAATGTCTATTTCCACATTTGTAAAATGGAGGTAATAAAAAAGGCCTTACAATTTGGCTCTGCTGAATCTTAGAGCCTGTCACCATGTCTGGCATATCATGGGCCCTCAACAGAGGTTAATTCCACCAATCAGCCATTAAAAAGAATGAAATAATGCCATTTGCAGCAACATGGATACAACCAGAGATTATCATACTGAGTAAAGTAAGTGAGAAAGAGAAAGACAAATACCATATGATATCAATTATATGTAGAATCTAAAATATGACACAAATGAACCTGTCTATGAAACAGAAACAGAATCAGTGACATAATAGACTGGTGGTTGCCAAGGGGGAGGGGGTGGGGGAGAGGTGGATTGGGAGTTTGGGATTAGCAGATGCAAACTGGTATATATAGAATGGATAAACAAAAAGGTCCTACTGTATAGCACACTGAACTATATTCAATATCCTGTGGTAAACCATAATGGAAAAGAATATGCAAAAGAATGTATATATGTATAACTGAGTCACTTTGCTGTACAGCAGTAATTAACACAACACTGTAATTCAATACTTCAATAAGGAAGGCGCTTCAACATGGCGGAAGAGTAAGATGCAGAGATCACCTTCCTCCCCACAAATACATCAGAAATACATCTACATGTGGAATAACTCCTACAGAACACCTACTGAACGCTGGCAGAAGACCTCAGACCTCCAAAAAGGCAAGAAACTCCCCCATGAACCTGGGTAGGGCAAAAAAAAAAGAAAGAAAAAACAGAGACAAAAGAATAGGGACGGGACCTGCACCAGTGGGAGGGAGCTGTGAAGGAGGAAAGGTTTCCACACACTAGGAAGCCCCTTCGCGGGCGGAGACTGCGGGGGGCGGAGGGGGGAAGCTTCAGAGCCAAGCAGGAGAGCGCAGCAACAGGGGTGCGGAGGGCAAAGCCGAGAGATTACCGTGCAGAGGATCGGTGCCAACCAGCACTCACCAGCCCGAGAGGCTTGTCTGCTCACCCGCCGGGGCGGGCGGGGCTGGTAGGTGAGGCTCCAGCTTTGGAGGTCGGATCCCAGGGAGAGGACTGGGGTTGGCTGTGTGAACACAGACTGAAGGGGGCTAGTGTGCCACAGCTAGCCGGGAGGGAGTCCAGGAAAAAGACTGGACCTGCCGAAGAGGCAAGAGACTTTTTCTTGCCTCTTTGTTTCCTGGTACCCGAGGAGAGGGGATTAAGAGTGCCACGTAAAGGAGCTCCAGAGACAGGCGTGAGCCATGGCTATCAGCACGAACCCCAGAGACGGGCATGGGACGCTAAGGCTGCTGCTGCCGCCACCAAGAAGCCTGTGAGCAAGCACAGGTCACTGTCCACACCTCCTCTCCCGGGAGCCTGTGCAGCCCGCCACTGCCAGGGTCCCGTGATCCAGGGACAACTTCCCCAGGGGAACGCACACTGTGCCTTAGGCTGGTGCAACGTCATGCTGGCCTCTGCCGCCGCAGGCTCTGCCCACATCCGTACCCCTCCCTCCCCCCAGCCTGAGTGAGCCAGAGCCCCCGAATCAGCGGCTCCTTTAACCCCGTCCTGTCTGAGCGAAGAACAGACGCCCTCCTGCGACCTACACTCAGAGGCGGGTCCAAATCCAAAGCTGAGCCCCAGGAGCTGTGCGAACAAAGAAGAGAAAGGGAAATCTCTCCCAGCAGCCTCAGGAGCAATGGATTAAATCTCCACAATCAACTTCATGTACCCTGCATCTGTGGAATACCTGAATAGACAACGAATCATCCCAAATTGAGGTGGACTTTGGGAGCAACGATATATATATTTTTTTTGCCTGTTTCTCTTTTTGTGAGTGTGTATGTGTATGCTTCTGTATGTGATTTTGTCTGTATAGCTTTGCTTTTACCATTTGTCCTAGGGTTCTGTATGTCCATTTCTTTGCTTTTTTTCTTTTTTTTTTTGATTACTTAAAAATTTTTTCTTATTAATTATTTTTTATTTAAATAACTCTTTTATTTTATTTTACTTTATTTTATTATATCTTCTTCTTTCTTTCTCTCTTTTTTTTCTCCCTTTTATTCTGAGCTGTGTGCAGGACAGGCTCTCGGTGCTCCAGCCAGGCATCACGGCTGTGCCACTGAGGTGGGAAAGCCAAGTTCAGGACGCTGGTCCACAGGAAACCTCCCAACTCCCCGTAATATCAAACGGCAAAAATCTCTCAGAGATCTCCATCTCAATGCCAAGACCCAGCTCCACTCAACGACCAGCAGGCTACAGTGCAGGACACCCTACGCCAAACAACAAAAAAGACAGGAACCCAACCCCATCCATTAGCACAGAGGATGCCTAAAATCACAATAAGGCCACAGACACCCCAAAACACATGACCAGACATGGACCTGCCCAACAAAGACAAGATCCAGCCTCATCCACCAGAACACAGGCACTAGTCCCCTCCACCAGGAAGCCTACACAACCCACTGAACCAACCTTAGCCACTGGGGACAGACACCAAAAACAACAGGAACTACAAACCTGCAGCCTGCGAACAGGAGACCCCAAACACAGTAAGTTAAGCAAAATGAGAAGACAGAGAAACACAGAGCAGATGAAGGAGTAAGGCAAAAATCCACCAGACCTAACAAATGAAGAGGAAATAGGCAGTCTACCTGAAAAAGAATTCAGAATAATGATAGTAAAGATGATCCAAAATCTTGAAAATGGAATGGAGAAATAACAAGAAACGTTTAACAAGGACCTAGAAGAACGAAAGAGCAAACAAACAGTGATGAACAACACAATAAATGAAATTAAGAATTCTCTAGAAGGGATCAATAGCAGAATAACTGAGGCAGAAAAATGGATAAGTGACCTGGAAGATAAAATAGTGGAAATAACTACTGCAGAGCAGAATAAAGAAAAAAGAATGAAAAGAATTGAGGACAGTCTCAGAGATCTCTGGGACAACATTAAATGCACCAATGTTCGAATTATAGGGGTCCCAGAAGAAGAAGAGAAAAATAAAGGGACTGAGAAAATATTTGAAGAGATTATAGTTGATAACTTCCCTAATATGGGAAAGGAAATAGTTAATCAAGTCCAGGAAGCACAGAGAGTCCCATATAAGATAAATCCGAGGAGAAACACACCAAGACCCATATTATTCAAACTATCAAAAATTAAATACAAAGAACAAATATTAAAAGCAGCAAGGGAAAAACAACAAATAACACATAAGGGAATCCCCATAAGGTTAACAGCTGATCTTTCAGCAGAAACTCTGCAAGCCAGAAGGGAGTGGCAGGACATATTTAAAGTGATGAAGGAGAAAAACCTACAACCAAGATTACTCTACCCAGCAAGGATCTCATTCAGGTATGATGGAGAAATCAAAAGCTTCACAGACAAGCAAAAGCTAAGAGAATTCAGCACCACCAAACCAGCTTTACAACAAATGCTAAAGCAACTTGTCTAGGCAGGAAACACAAGAGAAGGAAAAGACCTACAATAATAAACCCAAAACAATTAAGAAAATGGTAATAAGAACATACATATTGATAATTACCTTAAATGTAAATGGATTAAAAGCTCCAACCAACAGACATAGACTGGCTGAATGGATACAAAAACAAGACCCGTATATATGCTGTCTACAAGAGACCCACTTGAGACCTAGGGACACATACAGACTGAAAGTGAGGGGATGGAAAAAATATTCCATGCAAATGGAAACCAAAAGAAAGATGGAGTAGCAATTCTCATATCAGACAAAAGAGACTTTAAAACAAAGACTATTACAAGAGACAAAGAAGGACACTACATAATGATCAACGGATCAATCCAAGAAGAAGATATAACAATTGTAGATATTTATGCACCCAATATAGGAGCACCTCAATACATAAGGCAAATACTAACAGCCATAAAAGGGGAAATCAACAGTAACACAATCATAGTAGGTGACTTTAACACCCCACTTTCACCTATGGACAGATCATCCAAAATGAAAATAAATAAGAAAACACAGCTTTAAATGATACATTAAACAAGATGGACTTAATAGATATTTATAGGACATTCCATCCAAAAACAACAGAATACACATTCTTCTCAAGTGCTCATGGAACAGTCTCCAGGATAGATCATATCTTGGGTCACAAATCAAGCCTTGGTAAATTTATGAAAATTGAAATTGTATCAAATATCTTTTCCAACCACAACGCTATGAGACTAGGTATCAATTACAGGAAAAAATCTGTAAGAAATACAAACACAAGGAGGCTAAACAACATACTACTTAATAACCAAGAGATCACTGAAGAAATCAAAGAGGAAATCAAAAACTACCCAGAAACAAATGACAATGAAAACACAACGACCCAAAACCGATGGGATGTAGCAAAAGCAGTTCTAAGAGGTAAGTTTACAGCAATACAATCCTACCTTAAGAAACAAGAAACATCTCAAATAAACAACCTAACCTTACACCTAAAGCAATAAGAGAAAAAATAATTTAAAAACCCCAAAGTTCGCAGAAGGAAAGGAATCATAAAGATCAGATCACAAATAAATGAAAAAGAAATGAAGGAAACGATAGTAAAGATCAATGAAACTAAAAGCTGGTTCTTTGAGAAGATAAACAAAATTGATAAACCATTAGCCAGAATGATCAAGAAAAAAAGGGAGAAGACTCAAATCAATAGAATTAGAAATGAAAAAGAAGTAACAACTGACACTGCAGGAATACAAAGGATCATGAGAGATTATATGCCAATAAAATGCCAATAAAGCAACTATATGCCAATAAAATGGACAACCTGGAAGAAATGGACAAATTCTTAGAAATGCACAGCCTTCTGAGACTGAACCAGGAAGAAATAGAAAATATGAACACACAAATCACAGGCACTGAAATTGAAACTGTGACTAAAAATCTTCCAACAGACAAAAGCCCAGGACCAGATGGCTTCACAGGCGAATTCTATCAAACATTTAGAGAAGAGCTAACACCTATCCTTCTCAAACTCTTCCAAAATATAGCAGAGGGAGGAACACTCCCAAACTCATTCTATGAGGCCACCATCACTCTGATACCATACCCAGACAAAGATGTCACAAAGTAAGTAAACTACAGGCCAATATCACTGATGAACATAGATGCAAAAATCCACAACAAAATACTAGCGAACAGAATCCAACAGCACTAGCAAACAGAATCCAATAAAAGGATCATACACTATGATCAAGTGGGGTTTATCCCAGGATTGCAAGGATTCTTCAATATACACAAATCAATCAACATGATACACCATATTAACAAATTGAAGGAGAAAAACCATATGATCATCTCAATAGATGCAGAGAAAGATTTGACAAAATTCAACACCCATTTATCATAAAAACCCTCCAGAAAGTAGGCATAGAGGGAACTTTCCTCAACATACTAAAGGCCATATATGACAATCACACAGGCAACATCGTCCTCAATGGTGAAAAACTGAAACCATTTCCACTAAGATCAGGAACAAGACAAGGTTGCCCACTCTCACCACTATTATTCAACATAGCTTTGGAAGTTTTAGCCACAGCAATCAGAGAAGAAAAGGAAATAAAAGGAATCCAAACTGGAAAAAAGTAAAGCTGTCTCTGTTTGCAGATGACATGATACTATACATAGAGAATCCTAAAGATGCTACCAGAAAACTACTAGAGCTAATCAATGAATTTGGTAAAGTAGCAGGATACAAAATTAATGCACAGAAATCTCTTGCATTCCTATACATTAATGATGAAAAATCTGAAAGTGAAATTAAGAAAACACTCCCATTTACCACTGCAACAAAAAGAATAAAATATCTAGGATAAACCTACCTAAGGAGACAAAAGACTTGTATGCAGAAAATTATGACACTGATGAAAGAAATTAAAGATGATACAAATAGATGGAGAGATATACCATGTTCTTGGATTGGAAGAATCAACAATGTGAAAATGACTCTACTACCCAAAGCAATCTACAGATTCAATGCAATCTCTATCAAACTACCACTGGCATTTTTCACAGAACTAGAACCAAAAATTTCACAATTTGTATGGAAACACAAAAGACCCCCAATAGCCAAAGCAATCTTGAGAAAGAAAAACAGAGTTGGAGGAATCAGGCTCCCTGACTTCAGACTGTACTACAAAGCTACAGTCATCAAGACAGTATGGTACTGGCACAGAAACAGAAATATAGATCAATGGAACAGCATAGAAAGCCCAGAGATAAACCCACACACATATGGTCACCTTATCTTTGATAAAGGAGGCAAGAATATACAGTGGAGAAAAGACAGCCTCTTCAATAAGTGGTGCTGGGAAAACTGGACAGCTACATGTAAAAGAATGAAATTAGAACACTCCCTAACACCATACACAAAAATAAATTCACAATGGATTAAACACCTAAATGTAAGGCCAGACACCATCAAACTCTTACAGGAAAACATAGGCAGAACACTATATGACATAAATCACAGCAAGATCCTTTTTGACCCACCTCCTAGAGAAATGGAAATAAAAACAAAAATAAACAAATGGGACCTAATGAAACTTCAAAGCTTTTGCACAGCAAAGGAAACCATAAACAAGACGAAAAGACAACACGCAGAATGGGAGAACATATTTGCAAATGAAGCAACTGACAAAGGATTCATCTCCAAAACATACAAGCAACTCATGCAACTCAATATTAAAAAAACAAACAACCCAATCCAAAAATGGGCGGAAGACCTAAATAGACATTTCTCCAAATAAGATATACAGATTGCCAACAAACACATGAAAGAATGCTCAACATCATTAATCGTTAGAGAAATGCAAATCAAAACTACAATGAGATATCATCTCACACCGGTCAGAATGGCCATCATCAAAAAATGTAGAAACAATAAGTGCTGGAGAGGGTGTGGAGAAAAGGGAACACTTGCACTGCTGGTGGGAATGTAAATTGATACAGCCACTATGGAGAACAGTATGGAGGTTCCTTAAAAAACTAAAAATTGAACTACCATACGACCCAGCAAACCCATTACTGGGCATATACCCTGAGAAAACCATAATTCAAAAAGAGTCATGTACCAAAATGTTCATTGCAGCTCTATTTACAATAGCCAGGACATGGAAGCAACCTAAGTGTCCATCAACAGATGAATGGATAAAGAAAGTGTGGCACATATATACAATGGAATATTACTCAGCCATAAAAAGGAACGAAACTGAGTTATTTGTAGTGAGGTGGAGGGACCTAGAGACTCATACAGAGTGAAGTAAGTCAGAAAGAGAAAAAAAAAATACTGCATGCTAACACATATATATGGAATCTAAAAAAAATGAAGAAAAAATAATTGGTCAGAAGAACCTAGGGGCAAGACGGGAATAAAGATGCAGACCTACTAGAGAATGGACTTGAGGATACGGGGAGGGGGAAGCGTAAGCTGGGACAAAGTGAGAGAGTGGCATGGACATATATACACTACCAAACGTAAAATAGATAGCTAGTGGGAAGCAGCCACATAGCACAGGGAGATCAGCTCGGTGCTTTGTGACCATCTAGAGGGGTGGGATAGGAAGGATGGGAGGGAGGGAGATGCAAGAGGGAAGAGATATGGGGACATATGTAGATGTATAATTGATTCACTTTGTTATAAAGCAGAAACTAACACACCACTGTAAAGCAATTATACTCCAATAAAGATGTTTAAAAAAAGTGTTGAAGGCAAACATAACAGTGAAGAAAAAAATTAAATAAAAAATAATTTTAAAAAATAAAATAAAATCAAAACCTAAAAAAAAAAAAAAAAAACCAGAGGTTAATTCCTACCCACCTGCTCCTAGATGTTGCCTAATTTTTCGGGCCTCCTGAAAGACAGAGAAGTCCAGACAACAACTGTATTAGGTATCTATCTACATAGTAAATTACCACCATCTTAGTGGCTTAAAACAATACATGTGTATTATTATCTCAGTTTCTCTGGGTCAGAAATCTGAGTATGGCTGGGATGGGCCCTTTGCTTCAGGGTCTCTCACAAGCCTGCAATCATAGTATCAGCTAGAGCTAGAGTCGCATCTCAAGGCTCAGCTGTGGAAGACTCTACTTCAAATCTTACATGGTTGTTTGCAGAATTCAGTTTCAGGACAGTTGATGGACTGAGGACTCAGTTCCTCACTGTTTTTTGGCCAGAGTCCCCTCTCTGTTTCTTGCCACATGGGCCTTTCCAAAATCACAGCATTCTTCATCAAAGATACAAACCAAGAAGACAATAAAGAGAGTCTGCAAGCAGGACAACAGTGAAACCTTCTGTAACCTAATGATGGAAGTAACATTTTATCACCTTTGTCATGGTTAGAAGCAAGTCCCTACATCTAGCCTATACTCAAGGGGTGGCTATTACACAAGGGCATGAATGCCGAAAGATTGAGGGCCATCTTAGAGTCTGCCTGTCACAATAATGTATAGGTAATTATACAGAATTTGCTTCTATGTATGTGGGAAAATTACCTGGGCCAAATATGTAAGAAAATATGCCTTCAACACCCAATCCATATACTCCAACTTTTAAAAATTTGACTCACTGATTAATTGCATGTGTTTTATGCTTGATAGATTCCTATTAAAACTGGCATAAAAGCCGAGAGTATTTAAATCATGAATAGATACTCTCTGATTATATAACCCAAGACAACAAGAAATAGCTATGCTGAAAATTTTCAAAACTGACAGCCAAACTACTTCAAATTGCTGTGCTGTTCAAGGTGATTTCAAATAGAAATCATTGGTCTGCGTATCTGAACCCTGGCAACCCTCACCTTCACTACACTCTCAATACAACATAAACCTAAATGCTTAATGGATCAACTATTATATGCTCTTTCTTAATTCCCACATCCAGGACTGAAAACCTGGTAACACTAAAAAAATCATTTACCTTATAAACTGTAGTGGCCACTACTGAAAAGTAATGCAAAGTATCACAATCACAATCACAGTTTAGTAGTTTATCTTTTAAGTAGAAAAATAAATTAAAAAAAATAACTTCTCTTAGAATTAACCTTTTCCGGTGGTCATTATTCCACAATCTCCTCCCTTACTTTGGAATCCTGCCAGCTGAAGAACACCATTTCTGTGATACCTTTGGAAACATCACCATTATTTGAAGCATATCCCCAAACTACGTTTACTTAGGAGACTAAGTCCTAGGTATCACTCAACCTACATGCTCCTTTTCTGAGCAGGAGGGACCCATGTTTATTCCATGAGGCTCTCCCTACCCAGCTGGATGAACCAGACCTGACCCAAGCTGGACCAACCAGACTCTCTTTCTTCCTTTCCAAGGAACCTAAAAATGGGATAGAGGGACAGTACCCAGTTGACTCATAGCACAGAAGTTCTGAGTACATTACCTGTTTAGGGCTGGGGAAGAAAGCCGTGTTGAGGCCATAGATATTGTGATGGTTAATTTTATGGGTCAACTTAATTGGGCCATGGGGTGAACAGATATTTGGTCAAACATTATTCTGGGTATGTCTGTGAAGTGTTTCTAGATGAGATTAACATTTGAAATAGTAGACTGAGTCAAGGAGACTGCCCTCCCCAATGTGGATGGGCCTAGTCCGATCAGTTGAAGGTGTACATAGAAGAAAAGGTGGATCCTCCCACTAGCAAGGAGGAACATTTCCTGCCTGACAGCTTTGAGCTGGGACCTCAGTCTTTTCCAGCCTTTGGACTCAAACTGAAATATTGACTCTGCTTGAATCTCGAGGCTGCCTGCTTTTGGACTGGCACTTACACCACAGGCTCTCCTCGTTCTCAGGCCTTCATACTTGGACTACAACTAAACCATCAGCCCTCCTGGGTACCCAGCTTGCCGACTGCAGATTCTGGTACTTCTCTGCGTACATACTTGCATAAGCCAGTATCTTATAATAAATAAATAAATGAAAAAATAAATATATCCTATTGGTTCTATTTCTCTGGAGAACCTTGACTAATATAGACACACACACACACACACACATACAACAGAAAATCAATCTGCAGGGAGAAGAATGAAGTAATGTGCAAACAGAAGCAGCAGAGATAAAAAATCACATTGCCTAGAGGGAAGCAGTGTGGAGAAGTATCTTGTTCTTATAGTCCTTCAAAAGATCTTGTGGTCCACCCTCTTCTGGGGTGCCATGAAACACCCTTGCTTCCTTATAATAAATCCCCTTTTACGTAAGCTAGCCCAGTGGATTTCAAGTTACCTGAAATCAAAAGAGGCTTGAATAAGGTACTTGGTGAATCAGTACACATGCAACAGAAGGCCCTGGTCTCCAGCTCAGCCCCCGTAACCTGACTCATCCCAATAGAAGACAGTAGGATGGTTAAGACCCAAGGCACTCGGTTCAGACAGTACCTGGATTCAATTCCCAGCTTTGCCACATACTAGCCACATGACTGCTGCTAAATTACTCACCTCTTCAAACCTTAGTTTTCTTAATCTAATGTCACATAGGGTTGTTACAAGGATTAAAAGGAACTGAGCTCCAAGGCCATCATGTTACGCTTCTGAATTGTTCTCCAGTTGCATGGCCCAGCAGCTCTGCTCAGTGCAGCAGCCAGCCAAGAGTAAGGGTTTAAAAAAATTAGCTGTATTTTTTTTATATCACATTGCCTACCTGATTGCCACCAAAACCACTATCTTAATCAAGTAAGGAGGAACACTTTTAACACAAATTGACACAAACACCTGCAACAATTTACTTGACATTGATTTTCTGCTTCAGCTCACTGTTCTCTTCAAAATAAATACATACCAGACACTACAATACTATATAGTAGAAATTATGGTAGACATAATTATGTCTTTCAGGAAATCGTACTCAACTACCAAGAACCTAGCCTGCTGAGGCAAACCCTGTGCCAGAAAACCAAAACAACATCCTATAAAAGTACTTAGGGTTCCGAAGTCAGTGAGGCATGGGCTAAAATACCCATGTGTTCTTGGTCAAGTTACTTAATCTTTCTAAGCCTCTCTCTCCTCATGTTTTCAATGGGGATACTTCATAGAGCTGGGAAGGATTAAATTAAAGTATGTAAAGCTAAGCACAGTTATACAAAATACAAAGTGCTAAATAATTGCTAGCTCACTTATATCCAACCATAGAACAACCAGAAACTGATATATTCTACCTAATAATATACTAATAATCACTCAATGGCCCCAAGAAATAATTTTGGAAGAAATAACTTACATGGGGCTAATCCTGTCAAGTAGGTTGCTACTTTACCTTAAAGAAGTTGAGGGGCTTCCCTGGTGGCACAGTGGTTGAGAGTCCGCCTGCCAATGCAGGGGACACTGGTTCGTGCCCCGGTCCGGGAAGATCCCACATGCCGCAGAGCGGCTGGGCCCGTGAGCCATAGCCACTGAGCCTGCGCATCCGGAGCCTGTGCTCCGCAACGGGAGAGGCCACAGCAGTGAGAGGCCCGCGTACCGCAAAAAAAAAAAAAAAAAAAGAAGTTGAGTAAGATGCCGAGTTTAAACGCAATTAAACTTTCCCCTAAAGGTAGGGCAACCCTGCCTTCATTCCAGTTCATCCTGGGTAGTCCTGGGCATAATTATTAATAGGGCCCCATTTCACTTTTGAAAGTGTCCTTGTTTGGATAATAAATTATATGATCACCCTATCTATAGTAAAATCTTTAGGTGGAAGACAAACTTAAAAGATGTTATTTCATCTCAAGGCTTTTTATTGTGTTTTAATTTTTTTCTCTCTAGCTTTTGAGGCAAACCGTGAAAACAGAATTTAGGGTTCTACATCCACACAACATATAGCTTTTCAAACTTTCCAGACTTGAGAGTTATGACTAAGCTGGCCTTTACTTAAAAGGACAAATCCGTGAATGAATAGGGTATCGGGATGAGGCCATTCCATTCAGCAGCAGGTGCTGTGGATTATGGAGAGTCATACTGCCCCTGTAATTAGGAAGAACAATACTTTACATGCGTCTGGCGGTTTACAGTGTAAAATGCATTCTCACATGTATCATCAAATTTAACTCTCAAGAGCAAACGCGTTTTCTGTTCCACAATTTCACGCGTGTCTGAGATTTCCACACAAGTGGGTAACCACTTGGGAAACCTATGAGTGCAGCTCACAAGTTCTCTGATGCTCACTTCTCCCTTACCCACAATCTTCAGTCCCTGTCTTCCTCAGTTCCTTGACTCTTGCTTTCCATCCACTCCCAAGGATTTGAAACCCAGGTTTTTGACCTTCTTCTCCCATACTGAACCCTGCCCTCCACCTCCATCCCACCCTCAGGCCATGATGTCCAGGTTTGTTTACCAGCCTCATGAAACTGAAGCCAAAGATGAAAGGTGATCTGGACACACTCCTACCAAAGACATGTCGCCAGGTCTGCCCTTTACCTAGACCCTGCCCATTTGGAAAGGAGCATAAGACATCACCCCCATTTTACAGATGAGAAAACTGAGTCAGGAAGGTCAAGTGGCTTGCCCAATGTCATATACCAGCAAAGTGTGAACCAGATGTGGGTCTTCTGACTCTAGTGTCCATGCTCTTTCTCTTATACTAATGCTTCTCAAATTTCAGTGTGCACTTGCAAGGCCAGCTGCATAATTTACAGGGGCCAAAATGAAAATGCTGGATCCCTGTTCAAAAGGGAGGAAAATAGCATTTTCCTTTCTTCTCCCATCTCTTGACTTGCCATGGTATTTTTTTATTTGCTATTTAACACTGGGCTACTTCCAAACAGGGATACTCACAGAGTGAATGCAGGTGCCCAGATCCTCACCCATGATTGGGCATGTGGGGCACACACATCTGACCCTGACTTCCCCACACCAATGCTCAGGTCCCTGCTGAGGGCAGAGGGCAGTAGTGGACACTGGGTGGGGCGAGGGAGCCAGTGGCCATCCTGGCCAGATGTGGAACTACTTATGAACTGAGACTCGAAGCTCCCCTCCCCCCGCAAGCTCCAGTGCCCCACCAGACTTCACTTACAAAACACAATTTCAGAGATAAAATTAGTAATAATGTCAGGTGACCACAGAGCATTATACCCGAAGCACAGCACACCCCTTCTGAGACAGGGCACTGTGCAGTCACCCTTAAGCCAGCCCTGAGCACAAGAATCACCTGGGATCTTTTAAAATGCAAGATCCGACTCAGCAGATCTGGGGTGGCCCTGGGACTGTGCATTTCTAACCAGCTCCCAGAGGATGCTAACACTGTTGGCCTCAGACTATCCTTGAGTATCAAGATCCTACACCACAAGTCTCATTTTTTAACCAGTTTATTATGTCAGAGCCAATTATACACCTTCTATTTCTTTCATTATTCAAATAATGCAGCCATGAAAATAGGTATTAAATATGTCACCATCCATTGTATCCTTAAAATCTGATGTGTCGGAAGTAGCAAATCTATTCATATATATATGATATCCTCTGGCCTGGGTTTAAAGACTTCATACTTGTACATATACCAATATCACTCAGGTGGCCATCACACAAAGGCTTCCTGATTCCTGCTCAGGTAGACAATGCCCTCCCTGCTCAGAAGGACCTATTATTGAAAAGTGTCAAGTACAATTTTCTAAAACAGGAGCAAGGGCCCATATCCTCAGCTCATGGATAGAAATGATGGCTGAACTGATTTGAGTTTTTAAAGATACACTTTTTCAGGAATGGCAGCAACCTTAGACTCTACTGAAGAGAGGGGGCAAGATTTCTCAGAATTCCTGTAGCAGGAACTCTCAGATTATGAAGTCCTATTCAATGGCAACCCAGGCAGCACATGAAAAATGAGATCTCTAGAAAACTGAGCCTCAGTCTCTTCATCCCTAAAATGGGGCCAATTACACTTGCCTTAGCTCATGGGATTATGCCTTTGATAAAATCATATGAAACAGTCACTATGAAAGGTTATGAACTACAAAGTACTTTACAAATCCAAAGTTGCTGCTGTTTAACAGCCTTAGAAAATGCTATAGGTTACTAACAGATGTAACATTTCAAGGTCATGCCCCATAACATTTGAGGTGTGTGTAGAAGGTAGGGGAGTTAAAAGAATATATTCTTTTAAAGGTGGAATGTTATGAGACTGACAAACCACTTTCATAACTGGAACAAATTGTGCCTGTCATTCAGTAATACTTGGAAATCCATCACCAATATGACTTATACTCAGCATCAATAAATCTCACAAAGTGAACCCTGTGCAGACCAAAGAGTAAACAAAAGTAAACATTGTGTTTCACCTGTCTTGTTTGGCAAGATGAAATGAAAACTCTGGCTACCTCAACTGGAATAAAGCCTTTAGTCTCTCACTGGTTTGGTTATTTTTGGAACCTTTTATGGAATATTAACTTTATTTGCTCTAATTCTGCAGGAAGCCACATTGGAAGTGCAAGGAAATATAAATGATTAAAAAGCAGAAGTAGGGGGGAAAAAAGTAACCACAAATTTTGTCCCAACTTTCTTAAGCTAATATATCAACTGTATCTCTTCAAAAATGTGAGATTCCCCAATTGCTATTCTTGCCCGACTTCTAACATGACTACACTCAACATGGTTCACTCACTGGTGTTAGCAGATTTTTTTTTATTGTCTGTTGTTTTACCAGGGATCAACATAAGTAAAGGAATGATATAGAAAAGTAACTTTTTAAATCAGTGGCAGTATTTTAAAATTTTCTGATGTAGCAGTGGGGGAAAACTATGAAGCTAGTTGACCCACTAAGGAATCAAGCTCTAACCTAAGCTCCAGGTTATAACCAATTAAATTAGTAAACCACAAACAATAAAGAATAAAAATAAAACTTGATGTATTATTTAAAGTACACTAGTTTTTAGACCTCCCAGGCTCACATGACACATTTTCTTAGACCAGGTCTTTATAAGAGACACCAGCCTTAAGTGACACAAAAGAGTTTTTAAATCGCAATTAGTTTAATGTCCTTTGTTGATATTATTCTGCTTTTTCTGACTAACAATAATGAATAACCCACAAGGCACTAATGAATAACTAACTCCCTTTGTCTCCAAGGACAGCAGAGCCCAACAAGAAATGTCATAGGCCCCGAAGAAAAATAAAAAACCTTTACAATGAAAATCTTCCCAATTATATATTTCTAGGGGTACTGCCAATGTGGAATTGTCTTAAATATTTAAATAGCTATGTCAAACATGCTTATAGTGAGGATCATAAAACTTATTTCCCAGATGTTTTGAAAAATGCATTTCTCCCAGTCTAATTACAGTCTGTAACTGTTGAGCAGGAAGTAGGGAGAAATGCCATTAGTGGTACAATTTAACTTAGATTCTGTACTCACCAATTCTAGGAGGGCCAGAAAGTTGCCAACTGCAGAAAGTCCTCCAAACTCAGTCACTCACCAGCAAAGATAAATATGAACATTCTTATCTCAGCATATTAAAAATTGACATGTAGTAAGCAATCATTTTTAAAACAAATTTCTATATCTTATAAATATAAAGCTAAAAGTAACTTTTTTCTCTGTTGTAGTACAAAGCAAATAAACGAATACACTCATGTTCTTGAGAACCAGGGTTCTCACTGACAAATTCGCAATGAGGAAGTGTGAGGAAAAACTCTGTGATGTATTTTAACTGGAACTCATTATCTTGGTCTGGTGTATTTCCTCACTCTGTCCACAGAAAGGACCTAGAAGCAATGACACCCCAGAGCCAATAAGAACACCCTTTCATCCAGTTTCCCAAGTATCAATTCCCACTAAAAGGAACCTGAACTTTTTGGGAAAATGGCTGATTCCAGGCCTGAAGCAGGGAAGTACAAATGAGCCTAGAACATCTTGCTATGTCTCAAACCAAGGAAGTACTTAATGGGAACATGTCAAAAGGACATAAGAACTGACTTGAAGGGGCTCCTGTTGGCCAAATCTGGGACAGTTTGAGCAGCAGAAAAAACAGTGATGGTAGTGAATTACAGCACAGTGAATTTTTTAAAAGAATACATGAATCTGCAATGACTCTAAAAGAAAAGGGAGAGAAGCTCTCCCTTCCAGAAGAATACCAGATAATAAACCTAGAAGGAATGATAAAATCAGAAAACAACCATTATGCAATCAGCAGCATAACTGATTCAGACAAGGATAATCAATAAATGCTATGAAAGGCTGTTACAGAATAAGATATTCACATACGATTATTTGTTAATTTTGAAGAGTCCTTTGCAATGTAGAGATCTGGTGACACCACCTTAGACAGACAACCAAAAGCAGCATCACAAATACTAGGACAAATGAAGATTTAGTGCTTCTTGGTATACACAACGGGTGGTGCACAAATCACCTATGTGGTATTCCTGCCAAAAATGTTTAACCTGAACCCAATCATGAAGAGATGAACAGACAAATCAGATTGTGAGACAAGACAGCTGACTTGAACTCTTTAAAAGTATCAACACATTCTGCCATGAAACACAAAAAAAGGCAGGGGGAGAGGGCCATGCTAGATTAAAGTACACCAGAGAGACATGACAACCAGATGTAATGCATGATCTTTGATTAGATCCTAGATGGCTAGGGGAAAAAATGGCTACAAAGAATACTAGATTATAAGAGGGGGAAGAAAATAATACTTTATATTATAAATAATAAGTAAAATAAAATATATAATGAATCTGAATATGAACTATATTTCAAGATACAATTGTTTATAAATAATACTGCTATATCAAAGCTATATTTCTTGGTTACAATTAAGGTATGTTAGTTATATGGCATGAAAGATACCTGCTTAGGAATTTTGGGGTAAAGGGTCATAATGTCTGCAACCTACTCCCAAGTGTTTCAACTTACTTGAGAGAGAGATAAAGCTAGCAAATGCTAAAAAGTAAAATACAATAGAACATAATACAAAATGATATAAGACAAAATCTAACTTTTTAAAAAAGATATACTCAGGAACCAAGAATAAGTTTTATTTAAGAGATCAGTCATGTACGATTGGCTAATTAAGTGGAAGTAGTTGAGTGTGGCTCCTGAAAAAGCCAATTCAAGGAGGTAGATTGAAGGGGAATAGTCCCCGTTGACTTTCTGCCTTTTGTCCTTCTTCCTCCTTCAGCCTCCTCAGAAGACAGAACCCATAAAGATGCTGCAGTGAGGTAGCCCCTGTGCAACTGAGAGGGAAAGACTAAGGGAAGCTCCATGATCTTGGGCCTGTCTTCCTTGAGCTTCTAACCATTAGCAGCAATCACCTACCTTTGCTCTTTCTGTGAGAAAAATGAACTCCTTAAGACATAGGGTCCCAGATGTTCTCAGTTCATGGCATTCTTAGCGTCTCGGTAATTTTTTCATGGCGCCCCAGGCCAAAAGAAACACCTAACAGTTCTGTTTATTAAGTAGTTAGGTCTCAATAACTGAATAGTAATTATGTACTAATAACTTATTAGCTGTTTGAAAAAATAACACATAAATTTTTTTAAAGCATTTTTATTTCATTTTTAAATAACCACAATTACTAATGGGATGTGCATTTCAATTATGCCTTCTACTACTTCTCAAACCTTGGAATCAGATTGGACATCACCACCTTCATCTCCTAGTCCACACTGATTTTCACTTAGTATGTGCTTTTTTTATTGTGGTAAAATATACATAAAATTTACCATCTTAACCATTTCTTAAGTGTACAGTTTACTGGCATTAAATATATTCACATTGTTGTACAATCATCACCACTTTTCACCTTCCCAAACTGAAACTCTGTACCCATTAAACAATAGCTCCCCATTCTCTCCTCCCCTAGTCCACAGTAACCACTATTCTACTTCCTGTCTCTATGACTATTCTAGGAACCTCATATAAGAGGAATCATACAATATTTGTCCTTTTGTGTCTGGCATATTTCACTAGCATAATGTCTTAAAGGTTCATTCATGTTGTAGCATATAACAGAATTTCCTTCCGTTTGAAGGCTGAATAATATTCCATTGTATAGATATGACACATTTTGTTTACCCATCCATACATTGATGTATACTTGGGTTATTTCTACCTTTAGCTATTGTGAAAAATGTTGCTCTGAACATGAATGTACAAACTACTTGCTTTTTTTAATCACAACTACCAAATAGGCAGTTTCTCAAAGATACAACATCATCAAAAAGAACATACTGCAATCTCATGGTGAAACTGTGAGCCTCCTCAAACTAGTGGTCTGCCTGGTGTTCAGGGATGTCACATATCCCATGTTTCCTGCAAACTTTAAAATATCTCGTGGCTCCCTCTGAGTCTCCTGTGATACCCCAGTGCCCTCGGCACACTATTTGGGAACCACACCCTACAGTGTTAAAGCCATGGTTATCTGAGTTTTCATATGAGCAGAACTCAATCCTTAAGTAACATAAAAATTACAATCAAGTTTATATTTCTCATGAGGCTCCCGCTGGAAATTTTCAAGTCTTCAAAAAATCAGATGTCTGTCTGTATGACAATCCCCAGGTAACTTATTCTACTGGAGATATACAGAAAGATAAATAGATATATATATCAATAGATACACCTCCTATTGGTTCTGTTTCTCTGGAGAACCCTAATACACCCCCAGAGTCACAGGTTCTTTGGCACTTATCCTTTTGGATCATGACACTGTCAATAGTGCATGGGAAAGCAGTGGCAAAATCAGGGAAAGATATCAACCTCAAGTTTATCACATCATCCCTAAGGTTAAAATCCTTCCACAGTTTGCCAGTGTCCTCAAGATGGATCTAAACTCCTTGGTATGGCATTCATGACCCTTCATCTGGCTACTGCTTATTCTTTTCCAGCCTCATCTCTTACCAGAGTCTCCACACCTCCCCTCAATGTGAAACCAGATAGAAGTCCATGAAATGCACCATGATCTCTCCCCTCCAGGTTTTGAGCGTGCTTTTCTCCCTACCCAGAGTAAGTCCCAGACAGCCCCTGCCCCTTCACACACACACAGAGGACATACTCTTCCATGATTGTAAGGCTAGCTCCTCATCCTTCAGGTGTCTGCCTAGATACCCTACTCTCCTCCCAGATCCACTGTTCAAGCACCGGCTGGGAACCCCTCCAAATGTTGCCATATCACCCTGAGTGTATCTCTACCAGAGCCTTAATTATGCTTTATTCTAACTGCCCATTTATTTTTTCTGAGTTCTCAACTCCTTGAGGGCCAGGACTATGTTTTATTGGCTATTATATCCCCAAAACAGTGGCTCACCCATAACATATGCTCAATAATTATTTGTAGAGCAAATGATTGGATGAAGCTCAAACAGTCCCAGATCACCATTCTCAAGCAGTTACTGGCTTAGTTTAGGAATTGTTATCCAAGATCTGAAAGGGACACATTCAGCCACTCCTGGCACCATCCAGACCACTAGTGGTATCCAAGCTGCAAGGCAAGGGGGAATAATAATACAGTTGTCCTCAACCCCTTACCCATGTCCATGCATGCCCCAATCATGCAGATCCAGAACAGGCACTGCAAACTTGTAAGCTGAGCAAGGAGCCAGAAAACAGAAAAGAAGAGAATCAGGAAGCAGTGCTAATTTTTACATGAGTTCCAAGATGTATTAACCCTGAGAGTTCGTTATTCCTTAAGTACCTGAAGCATTTTTTATAAACTACAATTATAATTATAACCACTTCTAATCACTATTAAAGTAATATTCCCAAACTCCTTATTGCCTGGCAGGGCTTATGTTACTTATTCTTTCTAGACCTTAGTTCCCTTATCAGTTAATCAACAATAGCATACAACTCAGGGCTGTCGTTAGGAATAACTGAAACTATGTACTGGAAAGCACTTAACATGGTGCCTGACACATGCTAAGTTATGATATAATAAGTGCAAGTTATTAATATTATCACCATTATTATTGCCAGTCAGGATTTCAAACACAAGTATATATAAAAGCAAGCTACAGTTCACTAGTCAAGCATGAGCTGAAAGACTTTACTGGGCCTCAGTCCCTAAAAATACAAACACATGAGCTTGACATTAAGAACCTTAGCTTGCCATGTCATGAACATAGCAACCTGACAATGACAGAGCTATTTTAGATGCAGCCCCCAGGGAAAATTTTTCCTATACTTACACTAAATATCAGTAGCTCTGAGAAATAAAACACCTCAAAACCAAGCCTACACCAAAGTAAGTAAAAAAAGAAAAGAAAAAAGTTACATATATGTTTACTTTTTTTTTTAAGCTACCCATTTATACCAACTTCTCCATATACAGAAATACACAGACACTAAGACAAACAACTTTTGGGTTACTTGCCTGATATAAATCATTATTCATCATAATTGGACAAGTTATGAGTTAACTGGGTGAATGGCTACTCACAAGGCTGCTAGTAATTTTATTTGGTGGTATAAACACTTAGTATAAACATTTAAAACTAAATGCTAAAAATACCAAAAGGAATATATAATCATGCTATTTTATATAACAAGGCTATATTTTACATGGGATACATACTCCTTCTTTTTCTAGCCCCAATACACATATCATTAGCAATATAACCTCATTAAGTCAACAACAGTTTCTAGAGAGAGCATGTCACTCAAATAATTTGTTATTCTCCAAAAATTATTCTTAATTTAAAACATATGGTAATTCAAACACTGCTGAATTAAAAGCATTCTCTCTGCATTTCAAACTAACAAGTTTTTTCTAGTTCTCAACAAGCACAAAAATACATCTTTTCATTATACTCTTCTAGCTGCCTTCTCTCATGTCACTAGCTGTATTATAAAAATTATAGGTTTAGGGACTTTCCTGGTGGCGCAGTGGTTAAGAATCCGCCTGCCAATGCAGGGGACACAGGTTCGATCCCTGGTCCAGGAAGATCCCATATGCCACGGAGCAACTAAGCCCGTGCGCCACCACTACTGAGCCTGTGCTCTAGAGCCCGCGAGCCACAACTAGTGAGCCCTCGTGCCACAACTACTGAAGCCCACAGGCCTAGAGCCCGTGCTCTGCAACAAAAGAAGCCACCACAAGGAGAAGCATGCATACCGCAATGAAGAGTAGCACCCCCGCTCACCGCAACTAGAGAAAGCCTGTGCACAGCAACAAAGACCCAATGCAGCCAAAAATGAATAAATAAAAATAAATAAAACTTTTTTTAAATTATAGGCTTTGCTCTTAGAATAATTTTTTATCATTTTATGTACTAGTTCCTCATTTTATTGGCTATTAAAATTTCTCCCTTTTTAATCCTTTTCCTTCCAAACACCAACTTTCTTCTAGCATCCAACTAACATAATGACAGTTCCAGCCACCCATCTCCTCCATGGCCTGCAGAATCCAGCCCCTGGTAAGCCAAGGCAGAGCTTTGTGTATCCAGAGGGCAGGATCATACTAAACTTGCTCTTGCCCTTCCTCTGCCACCACCCACCCTACCTCCCTGTTTCCAATCTTTCTATCTCATCTTCCACTCTATTTCACAGTCCCATGAGATGACACATTTACCACTGTGGTGCCCTCACCCTCACACGTACGTACACGTATACACGTCCACATCCTTTCCTAGAAAGCTACATATCATTATGAGACTATCAACTTTGACCCTGACACTGAATCATGTATTTTTCCATTGGATTTGCTGGCAGAGAAGAGACAAGGAGGAGAAAAAAAAATAGTGTCCACTTTTAAAAGATCCCAAAAAGACAATCCTACCTTTCCCAGATTTTGGAGGAAAGGGGCTTCCAAACTCCTGTTGCTTTGTCTTTAAAGTGTGTGGCCCTGACATGCCTCCAGCCTGGGTGACCTGGAAACGTGGCTTCCCACTGGTGAGCACTTGTCTCCTGGGGCTCAAGGCAGGCAGATGGATGGGGCTCTCATTCATGTTGCTCTGAGGAGCCATCCCTCCTCCTGAGGGCATCTTGAGATGGAGGCTGTTAGCAAGGCTTCCAATGGCAGGGCTTGGTGTGCTGCCACAGGACGAGGGGCCAGGAGTCCCCGAGTGGGCTCGAATGGGAGGAATGTGTTGGCCACTGACCATCCCAGGCCCCTGTGGGGTTCCTGATGTCCGGTGGAGATTCATGCTGCATGACCTTCCATTCATTCTGACAAAACCTGTAGCCAGGTTGGTCAAATATCCAATGACACTAATGATTCCTTTCAGGCAAAGTCCAATAAGTTATCCATGGTGTGGTTTATTAGCCTGTTTAAAAAAATAAATGCAGGCATTTTTAAAAGTAAAAAGGAAAATAAATTACAACGAGTTTTCAACCTGTGTAGCATTCATATCAGGAAGAAAAGAAGCACTCTCAGCAAAACGGTCTTTTATGTAGAACAGGGTTATCAAATACATGGTTCATTGTCAGGCACTCTCCCCTCCTGCACTCGTTGTAGACATGGATTATGGATCACTGCATTCTTTTTTTTGCCACTGAACCCTTCTCAATACAGTGCTCTTGGCAACTATAACAAATCTACTGGTGCCAGCTTGCAAAATGAAACTTATTTTGCTCCGTAGAGGATTTGTCTGTACTAGTTCACATTTGCTACAGTGCGTCCTGGGAAACCCAAAAGCATCACCTTCATGAGCTGTGAGACTAGTGCTTCAAAGATTCCAGTAAACAAACAAAAAGCCAATACAGGGCTTCCCTGGTGGCACAGTGGTTAAGAATCCGCCTGCCAATGCAGGGGACATGGGTTCGAGTCCTGGTCCGGGAAGATCCCACGTGCCGTGGAGCAACTAAGCCTGTGTGCCACAACTACTGAGCCTGCGCTCTAGAGCCCACGAGCCACAACTACTAGAGCCCGCACGCCTAGAGCCCGTGCTTCGCAAGAGGAGAAACCACCGCAATGAGAGGTCTGCACACCGCAACGAAGAGTAGCCCCCGCTCACCGCAACTAGAGAAAGCTGCACAGCAACAAAGACCCAGTGCAGCCAAAAATAAACTTTAAAAAAATTTTTTAAAAGCTGATATAGGGGCTTCCCTGGTGGCGCAGTGGTTGAGAGTCCGCCTGCCGATGCAGGGGACACGGGTTCGTGCCCCGGTCTGGGAAGATCCCACATGACACGGAGTGGCTGGGCCCGTGAGCCATGGCTGCTGAGCCTGCGCGTCCGGAGCCTGTTCTCCGCAACGGGAGAGGCCACAACAGTGAGAGGCCCGCGTACAGCAAAAAAAAAAAAAAAAAAAAACACAAAAAGCTGATATAACCTCTAAAAGAGATTATGAGACATTAAACCATCTCAGATTTTTACTCTACGAGCAATCTTTTTCGCAGTCCCTAGATTTACAAAGGATAAAAAAATAGGCATGGGAATCTCACAAAGCCTTCATATATCCATATATCCAAATATTCACAGCAGCGTTAGAGTCTTGGTTCTATATTGATCCTGAGTTATGGGGATGGAAATAGAATCAACATCACAATACTCTCATCCTCCAGTAAGATCCTAGAAAAGGAAAAGGCCGTGTGAAATGCTTTATGGAAAGCATAAGGACAAAACAACCCTTCTAAAGGTGAGTATGTTCATCATGCACCACACACAGTAAACTGACAGTAGTTCCATGAAGCTTCCATCTGCCATCCTACCACTCCCTTCCTCAAGTGGCAGAGGGAGAACCAAAAGTAGTGACGTGGCCACAGGACATCATCATCCATCCATATATAATAATGCCAGTACTCCCTGGTTATAAATCATTAGGAAAGGCCTTTTCCTCCCTTGATCAAGAGTTCCCCAAAATGTGTGTAATAACGTGACTAAGTGCCACTACTCCAAATAAATGACCAACATAGTCACAATCTGTATTCTTTTATACAGACATAATAGTCATGGAAAGAAGCCAAAGCTGAACAAACACAAGAAATACAGACTGAGTGCAAAGTAGTAATGGCCAGATATCCTCAACTGGATGATTCCTACTTTTTCTCTATGATCCACTCAATGTCTTAGATGAATATTTCCAACTCAACTCCCAAATGAATGTTCCATAAATCATCAAGTACACGATATCAAGGACAGCAAACCTTTTGTGAAGAATTTTTTTTATCGTTTTAGAAAATCAAAAATACAGGTGTCCCTTGCTTTTCAAAATTTCACCTTACACCACTTTGCTTTTATAAAACTTACCTAAGTACCTGTTTTCACTAACCAAAAGAAATTTGAGGAGGATTTTCACTTTTATGAAAAAAGGTGAAAAGCAAAAACAGCTTTAGCATTTGTTCTGCAGGGGGCCATTATAGAGGCAGTACTCACCCCAAGCAGTGACAGTGCTCCTTCGCTGGGAACTACACTCAGCATCTCAACTTCAAGCCTCCAGAGCGTTGAAATGTGTCTGTGAGCATCTGTGCTTTATCTCATTTTATTTTGTGCATTCCTTAGCAACATGTGTCCTAAGGTAATTGCTTCTTCGTTTTATGCCATTTCAGCTGATGAAAGATTTCATAGGAACACTCTACTTTCAGATAGCAGGGGAAACCTGTAGTATTTAATTTTCAAACCAAGCACTCACTGTGCCTCCTGCAAAGTTGACTGTGTATGCCCATATGTTGAGGAACTTCCAAAATTACCAACAATATAAATCTGGAATGTTTTCTTCACCTTTATCAAGTCTTCATTTTATTAAGAATTCTATCAGTCTGCCACATTTAATACTGACATGCCTCCTCGGAAACAATCCTAGGTCTCACTCCTGCCCTTCCCTCCACTACAGTGGCCAAGAAGGGACAAATAAATCTAATGAAGATTATCTAAAACTGCATCATTTAAGTTTCTTTATGAACAATAAGAAATGAACCCTGGTATCAGACTGGTTGTAAGTTTTTTTTTTTAATGCTGGAAAAATTCCAATGCCTTTTCTGCTGCATCCATTTAGAAGAACTCAAGTATACTACCAGCTGGTCTGTTGATTGTGGGCAAGAGTCATTTAATGTCTCTGTGCTTTGCCAGATGATATTGGCCATCTATTCTCCATTCATTGATAAAACAGTGTTTTCTGAGGCACTTTGAACCCTGCAGAAGAAAGCACTTATTCAGTACCAACCAAAAAAAAAAAAGGCAAAATAAATATGTTGTATTGGCAATTTGTTGAAAATGAGGAATCATCCAACATGACTGGAAATATGAGTCACTAAGACCATGGGCCAAGTGACAAGTTTCTGCAGATTTGCAGACTATGCCCATTTCCAGGTTTTTTTTAAAATAAGGGAGTCGATTTTGGCAGCAAGATCATATATAAGCAGGAATTCTCATAAAAAATCTGGGTAAAAACATATAAGTAAGTACTCAGCATTAGGTTAGATCATTAAGAAGGTGAGTTTGTAAGAAGGAAAAATAATTAAAGAACTGAGAACTTAATTATCAGAACTCATACCTGCCCAGATATTTATTTTATTTTTATTTTTTATAAACCACATTCCTGTTTTAAATAGCTTTAGGGTGAAAGTAAAAACAACAACAAAAATGTACTTAAATTTTATTACTAAAAAAGCAATAGCCAGACAGTAAAGTGATTGATACCATAAAGAAAAACCAATAGGTCAATTGTGTGTGAGCTGAGAAAAACCAGCCTCAAGACAAAAATAAAATAAACTGTATGAGAAAATATGCCAAATAATCCAGTTTTCACATTAATTACACCAACAAATTTTTTAAGCATTTGACACCAGAATTTAAAAATCAATTTGTTTATTCATATTATATAATATTTTACGTGTTTTTTGGCCAGGTCATATGATCATAATTCTAAGCCCACTTGGTAACAAAAAAGGAATAAACAGCTAACTTTTAAGAAATAACCATCCTCACTGAGTCGGAGTGAATAGAGTACTCAACTAGAAGTTAGGACACCTGAGTTCTAATTGTGGCAAATCATTTATAACATCTCTGGACAGTTTTTCAGCCACAAAATGAAGAATTTGGTGATAATCACTTGAAATTTTGTTCTTCCAGATAATTAAGAAAAGGAAGATTATGGAAAATACTCATCAACTATGATGAAGGATAAATATGTAGATTTTTATACCTATGGCACTTAAATCAAAGGGATTGGGTGGATATGAAAGCAAAAATAACAGTAATCTCTACTGTCTCCATCACATCAGAGATGTGCTGAAAGACAACACCCACCTTGTAAAATGAGCATTGGGATTAAATTTTCCTACACTTTGCCGGAAAGTAAAATCACAACTAATCACTATGAAAACCTGACTGGTAGGATTCCACTGGAAGAGCATCTTTCTATTTAAAAACTTAATTAAGTTCTCCACCATTACTTTCTCCTCTGTCCTCCATCCAACTACTCTAAACCCAGGCATCAACAGAAAAAAAGAAGAAAAAGAAAAAGCATGGAACCCCTGGAAGTATAAATTTAGGGTACTTTGGATCTGACATAGCAATACACTTAGATTTGTAATACTTCTTTGGTTCAAACAATGAAAATCTTCATCCATTCTGCTATATGAGTCAACATAAGTTAATAAATCTTTCCTTTCGGCCACTTGAAAACTCGTAAAACACATTCCTGTAAGTCAAGTCAGAGAGGAAGTTACTTAACTCCTAAGAAAACCAAGGCACAAAATCACTTAATGATAATTTCATTAGATTTCTGGAAAAGCTATGACTTTAATCAAAATACAAGATCATGACTCTACCTTCTACCCAAAACTCGAGGCACTGTGCCTTGTGGATTAAAAGATTACACAGAACAATGTTAACTCATCCCTTCAAGAAAATTCCAAAAACACGAGTTCCATAATGTCTATTTACAGCCAAAAGCCCTTTCTTAGTTAATATTATTAACAGACTCATCTAGAGTCATAATTCATCTGATGAGCCAGTTAATTATTAATTTTCATACATCATTTCATTTCCTTAGGCTACATTTAGCCTTTGTTACATTTTCCATTCCTTATGCCACAAGCATTTCTTACCCTGCATAGAAAACCTGATAATGAGACACAAAATGCTGGTCAGCAAACAAACTGCTCCTGGGCTGGCTTCTTATATATACGTCTAAACCATCTAAAATAGAGCTTTTATTGATTCTTTTTATTTTTCCCGCTTCGGGTTAATGATTGTATAATTTCATTAACATTGCCTTTTCAACATCACTGCCTTGATCGCTAATAGGCCCCTGCTATTCCCATGGGTTTCTCTAGTTACAGCTTTGTAGCCAGAAGAATATAGAAATGAAAAGCCTATTGATAGATAATATAAGGTATTCTCATGCATGGCTGCAGTGTGAAGCACATTTTGCAATTCAATCAAGGACAGATAGAGCTGAATGTTCTTAGATCCTAAGAGTTCATTTTAATAAGCAGAATGTACCTTGTCCTAACAGAGGTGACTGACTCCTCAGAAAAGATTGTATAAACAAAAACCAATCGTGTAAGTCATTTTATTGGCAACAATATAAACACAGCTATATTAGATGTCACCAATAAATCAAAATTATTCTTGTCTGCAATTTTAACAAGAGGAAAGTGCAAACATGTGCCTGTGAAGCTGGAAGATACTATAGAAGAAATGCATTGGATGTGTACAATATCATTCCTCTAAATTGAAAGTATATTAAGTAACCAGCAACAAAGCTTACTTGATCATGTCTGTGTTTTCATAACTTTATACAGTGAGACTGACAGACTCACAGACTTTACAACAGAAGTTACACAGAAACAGGGATGGAATAATTCCACATTTGGGATGTAGAGTGGAAACTTAGGGAGGTTACACCTTGTAACTAGTACATATAGACCATATAGTCACTT
The DNA here is from genome assembly GCF_964165515.1 of Mesoplodon bidens. Lineage (NCBI taxonomy): Eukaryota > Metazoa > Chordata > Mammalia > Artiodactyla > Ziphiidae > Mesoplodon > Mesoplodon bidens. Next base: position 73,382,057 of record NC_138162.1, on the reverse strand, counting down.
GGGCACTCCCAAGGTCTAATATAGGTAATTTGAGAATATTAACATATTTATTTTGAATACTAAGATGTTTATAGCTATTACTCAAGCAATATAATCACCAATAAAATGAAATCAAAGAAGTTTAGCTTTGAGTTATACCATACTTCACTTAAAAGTATGAAGACAAATCAGTGTTCCCTTCAGAAATTCAAGACCATTCTACCAAAGACCACTCAGAAAAGGTAATATAATGAACTTATGGATCCCATCTGATAGAATTCCTGACTCTGTTTTAATCTGTGATTACAACTCTTTGCTATCAAATTAGAGATGTACACATTTTAACTTTTTTATATAAAATTTTCTCAAAAATAATCTTCCCTAAATTTATGGAGTAAAATATCTGGCAGTGCCTTTTTAATCAAATTAGTGGCTACGATACTAAAAATGTGGGTAGTAAATATGGACAGGACACTGAGGAAAGGAAGGAAAGGGAAAGGGAGAAGAGGACAGAAAGAAGGAGAGGGAAGGGGAGGGGAAGGGAGTGCTAAAAAATGACCAAATCTAATGCAGGAATTTATTCTGTAGTTAGTTAATCCTAACTTAAAAATCAGAAGCAGCATTGAGAACATTCCACACGATGCTAGTGATTATGGATTTCTGGAAGAAATTCAGAACCTTCAGGAAAATACTGCTGGAGGGCATTATTAGAAGTTCAATAACCTCTCTTAGAATCTACTTTCCACACTTCAATGCATCTATGCAACTCTCATATCCCCCTAACTTACTAAATGTCACTATTTTTAGTAGCAATTACCTACAAGTGTTTCATCAACTTTGCCTCAGTCATGAACTCATCAATGAGTACAGAAAGTTCTAGAAAAATATGGCCCTACCAAAAAACGGCAACAGAGAGGGGGATAGTTAGGGATTCCCTTAGTCAGCTGCAAGAAATCACACACAATGAGAACGAACTTGAAACCAAAAAGATTTTTGAGACAAACATAGGTAAGTTCAGAAAGGTAACCATGCCTTGGCCCATGCATTGGCCCAAGGTGAATATGGGCCATAACTTCCTAGATCTATGTTTAACAAAGTAATGTTTCTAAGCACTGTTTTTCAAATTGATGGCAATCCACTGGTGAGCCCTGAAATCAATTATTCAATGGCAAAACATTTTTTTAATGAAATAGAACCAACTAGAATAAAATAGAAGCTATCAATGTGTATCAAATATATTAATGGCTAAGAATTGTTTCCTTTTAATGATTTGTGGGTGTATATGTCTGCATAGCTATATGCATATAGCGTATTCTGGGTAAGATGAAAAATATATTTTCTGGTGGGTTACAGACAAAAAAGCATAAAAGCTACTGTTATGGAAGCATTTGGACTATCTGCCTGCCCAGGTACTTACCAGGAATATCTGTAGACATAGACAGAATTAAACAACCAAAGTAAAACAAATACCATAATATAGCCATTATAAAGAAAAGGTCTAAATGTTTGACATTTTTAGCTTTATGAAAAATAAGGCTTAAATCACACAAAGCTACACTCCTACCACTGTTACCTTTCACTTTATCTTTTATTTAGTATCAACTGATCAACTGTGCTCTACAAATATAAGTTAATCAACTGACTACCAGAATCAGGATCAAAATGACTGACAATTTTATATCTTTCTTGTTGTAAAGGGTACATGACCTTCCCTGGAATAAAACTTCACTTTTACAGTGATAAAGAGGGCAAGTATAAATTAACACATAACTGCCTTTGAGAACTGAGTTTTTTTGAAATCTGTTCTTAATACGAGTTAACCATCAGATCTTATGAAGAGGAATTTGAAATGGAAAAATGAACACATTCCCAGTGATGTCACCACTGAATTAATTACCTGAATTGCAAAGAGTGAACAAACACCACATGGCCATGGTTTGAGACACAAAGGCTTCTTCAGAAATATAAAAGAAAAGTAACTGGCTGGAGATTTTTCTTTAAAAAAAAAAAATCCATCCTCACACAAGGAGATACACAGGTTTTAAAATATGGCAAATGAAAGTGCATTCTTTGTCACCTAGTATGTATAAATAACTACTCAGCCCATGTGAATAGCTATTTGCAAAGCTAAAACTCACTATACGTTCAAAAGGATAATAAACATCTACCTATGGAAGATTCTAGAAATAAACTGAATTTAGCAATCATTAAACCAAATATTCAAATATATTAAATTATCCCTATCACTTGTGTAACTGAGTGATTTCTTTCCTTCAGTGTAGTTAGTTATTGCTTAAAAGTAACCAATGTAACTATTTTTAGCCGTTGGTAGACAGAAGTTTTATACAAGTTAAATTATGTTCACTGACATCACTGCAGAAGTATGAATGTCCACAACAATGACTAGGCCCTTAACCAACATGACAACATATTTATTTAAAAAAAAAAAAAAACCCTACATGAATGACTCAGTCAAGTTACAGACAGAAGTGGAATCTATTGGTCATGCTGCAAAGGTTGAGAAAACATTAATCCATTTCTTCACACACAGGAATAACAAGAATTCATACATAGGCCTGGCATCTGGTTAGTTTTGTGTGTACAGTATTCAGCAGGCCTAGAAATGAAACTTCATAGATCTGGCTCAGAACTTCCGAAATAACTGACATTGAGAGAGCCTGACCTTTTTATCAAGGAGCCTGGGACAGTGTCTGATCTTGCACTGTAATCCTATCTGCCCATCTGCAGTTCAGCAAGGCTTGCTGCAGCTGAAGGAATGTGTAGTTGTTCCCATTCTTGGCCTGAAGAGATCATGTCAGACAAGAATGGCCCCCACCAGCTTTCTTTACTTCAAGTCTGCTCTCAACTACTTAGAGCCTTCATGATTCGAGTTTTACAAATAAATCCCCTGATTTTGTTCCCAAAGTAGAAAATGATTAGATCCTTGTTTCTGTTCATCCTACATATTGCCTTTGAGTCCACCTGAGTGGTGTTTCCCCTCCTCCCTTCTTTTGCCCTCCGTTTCCCCAAATCCAGATTCTATTCAACCTCCAGGCCCACCCCACCTTAGGCCTTCTCTGATCCTCTCTTAATCCCTCTGTCTCTGATCTGTAAAATGGTGAGAATTACACTGTTGTACCTAGTTCACAGCATTACAGAATATTAAATGAGATAATGCATGTTACTTGTTTAGCACACTGTCTGGTACATAGAAGGATCCAATAAATGTTGACTATTTCACTTTATGTACACCTCCTTTAATATTCATAACTTTCTGCATTGCCTTATAGTTATATGCCTATGTTTCATCTTCCTGTCTAAATTCTAATTTCATTAAGTTTTAGGACTGTGTCTAAATTACCTTTGAACTCTCCCCAGCCCTTATAGGTACACAGATTATTTTATATTATACCTATATATTTATATTTTTCACAGTACCTGTGTCATACATATTGACTTTTCATATACATTTATGCACATATATTTATTATATTTATATTTATCACACTGTACTGCTTATTTATACTGAAAAGCATGGTATAAATGAAATATATAATTATATATTTATACATTAATATCCTATATTTATCATTTATTGCCTGAATAAATATAGTCTAAGTAAGGTGTGACCATAAAATCATGAACCTTACGCTCTGTGCCTTGTGGAACCAGTTTAATTACAGTTGTGTGCTTCCTGGTCTATTCCTCCTAGTCTATTCCTTTCTTTATTAGAACAAAGCAGCATAAAAACTCCATCTCACTCTTCTGAGCCGGCATATTATTCTTGTCTTTACCTTGGCATACTCGTGAACAATGAGAAATCCTAACTAAAAGTCACAAAACAAATACAGTCATTTCAGTACTTTCACCCAGGTGCTTCTTTGCCGGAGGGGGGGGCGGGGTTGCTGTCCCTAACAGACAGACTGCCGAATGCATTCTGGGCTGTCACAGTGGTAGCTGCTCCTCAGCATTCTCCTTGCTCACCCTAAACTGGCTTCACTCTACAGCTTCACTCATGTTCAGTCTCCCTAATCAGACAGTCATTAGGATGGAGAATAGGGTTCTGCTTCTGTCAGCGTTTTTCCTTAATTCTGTCATATTAAGTAACGCCTGACCAACCAATTTCTGCAAGCCAAAATGTTCCCCTAAACTTTAAAGGGGAGTCCAAATTATTTGACCTACTAAAAGGTTGTTATATCAGCGAAAGAAGCCAGAGCTAAGGGTGCATATTGAATTATCCCATTTACATAAGGTATTAAAAAGACGGGCAACATTATTACATCTCTTAGAAGTTAAGGCAGTCATTACTCTTGAGGAGAATACAGTGACTGGAAGGGCTGGGGGAAGATAGTGATGAGAAGAGAGTAAGAGTGATGTTTCTAGGGTGTTGGTAATGTTCCACTTCTTAATCCAGATGCTAGTTATTCAGTTGTGTTCAGTTTGTGAAAATTCATCAAGTTTAAGATGTATGTATGTACTTTATCAATATTTTATTTTATCTCAATAAAAATATTTTATCTCAATACAAATTTTGGACTTTGTGTCAACTCTGCCTCAAGTAAGTGGAAAACTAGGAAAACTTGGAATTTGAGCATCTTTTAATCAAACTACATGTTAATGTCATTTCAAAGACTTTATTGTAAGTTTCATCCTCCTGGAAAGAGTAAGGCATGATTATATTGCACAGATTTCCTATGTGCCATTTATTTATGTTTTAAATTTATTTTCAGTCCTGAGTCTATGAGCCAACCAAACTTTGAGAAAAGTTAAATGTTAAGTCTTGTATTTCATTCAATCTTCCTTATAATATCCTCTACAGAAAATAATTACACAGAAAATGACTTCTCCAAGGAAGAGAATGTCCACAGGATGCCACTTCCTGAATTATCTCCTTCAAGAAGTACTCCTTCTATACTCTGGAAGAACTACAAATTAACATTACAACTACAGAGATCAATAACTACAATATGAAAGAGACAACACCGGAAAGAATGTCCTCAAATTAATTTACTAGCAGGAAAGAACACTCAGAGAAAAAAGACTGAGAACACTGAGCTCTCTTCTGAAATGATGGAAAGACCACTTCCTGCCATATAAATGAAGGCAGGGCTGGTACATGATCAGTTCCTCCCAAGCAAACCAACCAACCCCCCAAGTATTCAATTTCTGACAAACCCTTTACTATTAAGGAACTTGTATGGTATGGGGAACCAGAGAAAAGATGCTCTCTCAAACTAGCCTAATGTGAACCAAGGAGAGATGGAGTTACAGCAGCAATTAGATTTAACTATTCACACTGCAGGATTACTGAGTCCTCTGGGTAACAAAGGAAAGGACTTCAACTACCAACAAGGAAAGGTGTTTGAAAGTAACTGGAAAAGAAATCCCCCACTCTTCCTTTCCAAGGTAGTGTTAGGGCTAATCTGGCTGCATAGACAACTAGTGAAAACATATGAAAACTGTAAAGCATTCAAAGGCGATCATTAAACTTCAACAGTTCCCAACTGCAAAAATAACATCACACTCTCCTGTCTCTAAGTGGCTTCAAACATTCATTGTGGCAGATCCTTTTTCTACAAACTTTTGCTGGTTGCACCTGTTTCACACTTCACTGTAAGCAAACTTGAAGGAGGGAGAAAAGAAGGAATGGAAAAATTTAAACCAATACAAATCAATTTCATACAAAAAAAAAAGTTTCCCCATTTATGTAAAAAGGGAGGTCCAGTCAGAAATGCTACAGAGAGGGAAACAGACGTCTGGCTAACTCCCAAGGCAGAAATCATGACTCATCAAAGCTTTCAGAAGGGACAGAATGAGACTCTGCATTTGTCTTGAGTTCACCTTCAGGCCAAGGAATGCTCTCTGAACTGGGAACTGGGAAACTTGATTGTCTGCCCTGCGACTGTGACAACTGGCTCTGAGGCCCTGGGCAAAACTCCTAAAACTCTCTGGGTCTCAGTTTCTTCATCCGTAGGTGATCACCAAGATCCCATCATACTTGAGATTCCCTCTTTCCACAACCTAAAGGGAACTGGTCCACTGGGGGGAGCTGCAGAACATTCCTCTTCTCAAACTCCAGAGCCCCAGGCCCAAACTCTGGGGCGACGCTATGTCCTGCAAGTAGGTGGGGAGAGGGTGCAAAGCCCTCTTCTCTGCAAGAAGGGGCCGCAATTCCAGCTATCAAGTCCCTGCGTTTCCGGAAGTACCCTCCACCTCCACCCCCCTGCCCTGGGTTTAGATGCTGCAGGGATGAGGGCCCAGCTGATGTCCAGGAAAGCCTAGTAAGGGGGTGAGGAATACCGAGGGGGGCGGCTCTTCAGCCAGGAGGAGGGCTGGAGAAGTCGGGAGAGGTGCCGGGGACCCGCCGGGCGAAGGAGAAGCGTGTGGGGCAGGACAGGAGAAGGGCAGCCCTTATCTGCTCATGACCCCCCTATCTTGGCCACCGGGGATCCGAGGCCCGCGCCCCTGGGCTCTCTGGCGCGGAGTGAGGGGCGGGTCCGGGGAGGCAGAGGCGACAAAGCCCTGCTGGGGACGCGCTGCTGCGACCCCGTTACTCCCTGGCCGCCTCTGCCCCTAACCCTCGGCCTTGTCCAAGCGCAGCAAAACAAAACAAACTCGTGCAGGCTTCCTGTTGTGCAACCCAGTCCTGAGTAAGTCGGGGCCGAATGAGCGCTGCGGCTGGCCCGCGGCTGAGAAGTCCAAGAGGCAGGGAGCAGCAGCGCGCTGCCCGGCCCAACCCCGGATCCCGAGGAAGTCGCAGCCTGCTCGCCGCTCCCGGGAGCGCACGCTCCCGCCCGCCCGGAGCCCCCACCCAGCTATCGTCCTAATCCTTGTTCTCTCATTTCTTGCCTCTTAGACACCCCCAAGTCGAGGGTGCGACTCGGGAAGCCAGAAATGACCTTTCAGAAAGTTTCTCCCTACAGGTACCTAATTGAATCATCCACAGGATGACAAATCCGTCAGGGCCAAGTTTTCCAGACATTTGGGTGACTTCCTCATCACCGAAGTGACTTGTCAGCTCCAGTGAGTAACTTGCAAGTGTCGCTCTGGGCAAGGTGTGTGTTTAGGAGAAAGCCGGCTGCTCACTCACGCTTTCCAGAAAGCGGCCTCGGGCGACTTCAAAATACACACAGGGTCATTTATAGGGACTGGAGTTGTGCGCAGGACAAAGTCCCCGAGACTGAGACATTTTCCAAACAGTGCTGACATTTTGTCGGGCCCTATAAAAATGTAAACGCGAGGTGACAAACCTAGTGGGGAGTGTGCGCGTCTGAATCTGTGCATTTTGCGGCGTGGGTTTATCGTTATAGTTACAAGACCTGGTGGCTGCGAGTCGCTGGACCCGTCCCCACGAGGAGTTAATGTACCCCCTACAGGAGGACCTCCAGAGCAGTGGGGAGGGACATGGGCTTGGGTGAGGCACAGCATGGAAAACAGCCTTCGTTAGAGCTCCACAAACACGTGGAACTGGCAAAGGCAACTAAAGCCTGATGAGCGGGAGAGAGACCTCATGTCAACCCATCAATTCCCACTTCTCCAAAGTTTCCCTTCAGTGGGGACTCATGGGTGGCGTGCACAACCATGCCCTTGCGTTCCGTAACTTGCCCTGATTTTGTAGCCTTCTGGACCCTGTAGTTTAGAAGAAAAGCCAAAAACAAAAAAAGTCTTCCTCATTAGAAAAACTTTAAAACCTTGTTGATTTCCTCTCCGTCTTCTTCAGTCGACGCTTTTAGGCAACTGACAAGAACACAGCTTGACTCCTAATTGAGAATTGCTATCTATCTCAGTAAACAGATCTTTTAGAGAATCTGGGTGTTGGAGTGCACGTATTCTTAAACCTGAGCGAACGCCACCCGCTCAGCATGGTAACAGTTCTAATACCTAGTTTGTATCTCTGAGCGTTGCAACTCCCCCACATTCTCAAGCGCCCGGCTTCTCCCATCTCTCGCCTGCGAGCAAAGTTCCTATGGCATCCACTTACCAGGTAACCGGGATTTCCACAACAAAGCCTGGCGTGCGGGTCCCTTCCCCCGGCCAGCCTGAGCGAGTGACAGCGGGCGGCCAGCGCTGGCGAGGAGAAACTTGGGGCTCCAGCCCTTCAGCGCGCTCCCCCGGCTCTGCCTCCTTCGGAAATGAAAACTCCCATCCAAGCAGGGGGACAGGCGCGGAAACCCGGCCCAAGCGCCGTGTGTGCGCGCGCGTGTGCTAGGGCAGCGGCGGCAGGGGGAGGAGGGGGCAGAAGTGGGGTGGCTGTACCCTCGGCATCAGCTCATTCTGCCGCTCCCCCCGCGCGCGCGCATACACACACACACACACACACACACACGGAGCAAATAATATCTTTAAAAAGTTGAGTTTCCACTTTGTGACTCGCGCGTCCTGTTCATCCTCGCCCTGGGCCTGGGGGTGCGCCTGGGGGCCGGAGCGGGATGCTGGCTAACTGCTTTCGGCGGGTTCCGTCGGGAGGACGCTGGTGCGAACCTAGACGGCTGCGGGCAGCGAACGGGGCTGCGGGGAGGGGCAGTGGTAGCGGCCCCAGCGCCGGTGCCCGTGCGCGCCACGCTCTGGGCTGCCCTGGCGGCGCAGTGTGGACGCGGCTGCAGGGAGAGGGGAAGGGGGAAGGGGGAAGAGGGAGGGAGGGAGGCGGCCTGGGAGGAGAGTGGATGTGTGTGCGGCCGCTGAGGGCCGGCCTGTAGGCAGCTGCTTCCTGAGTGTGAGCGAGGGAGGGGGAAGGGGGGACGGGCTCGCTGGTCACCAGGCTGGCCAATTCGAAGGCCGAGCTTGTGTCTCCCTCTCGACGCGATCAAGCACATAGTCCTTCCCGTGCGCCAGGAGTCAAAGAACTCCAGAACCGGGTAACAGCCGGAAGACACTTCACCTTCTTCTTGGGCCTTATTTATTGAACGGTGTTTTTTTTTTTTTTTAACATGCAAAAGCGTCAGCATTTCGATAAGAGTTAATGTCAAAGCATAAACAAGTTTAACAAAAACACGCAGTAGTAAAATGGAGAGAAAAATTAAAAAGTGGAAAATGGCAAAAGGGTCTTTCTAATATACAGGATTGAATGCACATAACTTGGAAAATGGATAGGTGAAGATGCCTTTGGCAACTTTTTAAAGTAAAGAATAAGCAGAAAAGAGAGGAAGGTGATGGAAGTGTTACAAGATGTAAAATTCTAAACACGGGCTTCTAGGAATGGAGGCACATCCCCTGCATATGTTGCACCTATATAGTGGACCATTCTTAAGAATCCAACATCCTCAACTTCATACCTCACCTAAGCTGTGACCCCAGCCCTTCTGCTTGGTTTGGTCAGAGCCCTCAAGAGGCTGTCCCCAGAAAGCCAACTGTTAATGGTTCCCTACATGTACTGCCACAGATGTGTGGACTTCCACCTTGGGAGTCAATGTAAGTAAAGCACACAGTATTCTCCAGTTAGACCTTTCTACAGTGAGAATATTATTCACCCTCATGAATGAAATGAATGAGGATATCTCAAGACACTTAGATTCTCACCAGTCCTTGTATTCTATTCCAGGGCTCTCACTGAACTATAAATTACCATTCAGGTAGCAGATGCTGTGATCAAGATAAAAGCCCTCAAGTACACAAATGACTCACCAAAGATTGTTGACAATTTTCATTTATCTTACTTCAGAAATAATATTACTAGAGTTGGTCTGTATCCAAGGTATGCCATCACCAAAAAAGTCCAGTTTTCACAATACTTCCTCTGTCTCGTCATGATCCGCTTTTCAAGATTCCCTTCAGGGAAGGCATTTTTTTCCTTTCCCAAAGACACAAACTCATCAGAATATTAATCACCAGAATATCTGTCAGCAGAAGTGGAGGGAGGGAAATAAAGTAATAAGTTCTTAAGATATGTAATTCTGTCAGTTTTCCAGTTTCTCCCTCTGTTCTTCCTCTCTTTTTAAACACAAGTATCCAAGCCCAAGATGGCAATAGAAGGGGGTTCAACCACACATAAGAAAAGAAAATACTCATAAAATAAAGCATGCAGCAGCATCACAAAAACAAAGAAACCAAGTGATGGAAGTTGCCATGACTATTCCACTGTGGCTAGTTATGGCAACATGCCTGACATTCACATAAAAACTCTTCCTCATTAACTCCAGCCTTCCGGAGCAGAGCAAGATGGGAACACTGACCCTTCAATGCATCACGGGAAATTCTCTTCATCCAGATTCTTTTGTTGTACATACTGCTCCCCAGGAACAAGACAAGCCTCAATGGAGGTTGCAAAAAACCTTTCCAACGTACCTTAAATATCATTTCAAATACAATGGTTTTGATGCATGAAATTATATCCTAGGGGCTTACAGAAGCTTCCAAAACTTCCCACTTGATGGGAATAGCTGGAAGAGAAATATATAGTGTTACACCCTACTTTAATCAATGGCTCATGGAAATAAAACACTGGGAAAGTTATGAGTCATCAACCTGGATTCCCAAAATTCTCTTCACTTATAAGAGCCCAAGGGTGGGAATGCCATTTTTTTATTTAGGTGGGATTTTCACAAGCTTCTAACATTCCTAAGACATTTACCTACCACTTAACAGGTACAATGCTTTGGTTGACTTTTTTCTTTCTTTCTTTCTTTTTTTTTGCTAGGAAGGTAGATCTGCAATGTCCTTGTATTCCATGGGATATAGTTAAAATGCTGTGTTCCCAATACAACCATGGAATGACTCAGAATGAGATCTGTACCTTTTCTGGACTGAACTGGTCAGCATGAGTTGGGATGGGGAGAAGAATGAGATGGTGGAAAAGGAAATAGTGCAGTTCAGAAATGACACTCTCCTTTCTCCATGAGCTTTCCATTGTGCTTAGGAATGCCATGGTAGCCTTTCAGCCAGATAGGTGGGAACTGCAACCCAATTGTATCTTTCCTCTCTGCAGTCATTAGTTGCATGCATCTCCACGGCTGACTCAGGGCAGCTGACTCAGCAGACAGGGCCCTGCTGCCAGCTCAACTCCAGTTCTCATTCATTTGAGAAATATTCAGCGAGTACCTACTCTGTCCCAGGACTGGGGGCAAAGGAATCAACACATGTAGGCATTGTACATGGGAGGATGTTACATAAAGCATTTGCCCAGGGCCTGGGATATAGCAAACACTCAAGAAATGGTGGCGTTTTACATATATTATCTCATCAAAACAATCATATGAGATGGCCACTGGCAGTCTCCTATTTAGGAGTAAGGAAGCTTGAAACTCAGTAAACAGTTAAGGAGAGTAGGAGACATATCTAGGTTTGCCAGTCTAGAAGCCTCAAGTCCTTTCAACATTGCTATTCTACAAAATAACCATGCATGCTCTTTGAATGTGTGTAAAATACATTGCAAGTGTATAAAGTAAAAGGCGTCTTCTAATCAATGTCAGACAAGCACAGCTGAGTGTGGAGGACGAAGGAATAGTTTCCTACTACAGAACATGGAGTAAGTAGCTTGGCTCTTTCAGCTGGGCTTCAAAGAGTGGGTAGAGAATTGATAAACAAAGAAGAACATTTCAAGAGGAGGAATCAGCATCACAAAGGGCACAAAAAGCGTTAACTCCAGTGTATCTGTTCACACAAAGCTAGAATACAAAATAGGATAATTCACAATCTCAGAGCTATAGCAGTGGAACACAGTAGACCCTGGAGGGAACATCCTAACTGCAAACCTTCAGGAGAACTGTTACTTGTGTCAGTCTGAGTGACCTGACAACATTTACAAACCTGCAAAGAACCTTGATCAGATTCCTACTCCTGTAAAGTGTCTATAGAGGGAGCTTTACCTCAAAAATGCAGATAAGTTGAGCTAACAGCACCAGTGATAGTATGCCTAACTATCAACACACATACACACATACACATACACACCCAGGAGCTAGCAAGAGTCCAGTTATGTAGAAATACAGTGGAAAAAGTCAGTGTTTGCCAACTTAAAGAGGGGAGCTAAATGTGTAAGATGAAAAATTTCCATTTCACCTTTGTAAGTTAGTAATACAGATAGTGGAATGTTATCAGTGTGTTATACCCTAATAAAACTTTTAAATTGATCTTTCTACCAATTTTGCCACAAGTGCAGTCAGTCCAGACTCTCCTGCTTACACATCAGTGATGCAATTTTTAAAAATTATTATTTATACCCATTATGTTCATAGCATCATGCCTCTTTTCCTTTCTAAGGCCAAAACCGTAAGTCAGAGTCTAAAATGTATCACTCCACAAACAACTGACCAAAATGGAAATATTTTACTCTATACAATGTCCCTCTCCGCCTTGTATTACTGGTAAAATTTTTCCGCCTATTTTATACAAACCCAATTGAGATGCATCTAATATTCTACAAAGGTTTATAGGACATTTCTTGACATATTACTAAGGTATATCTACAAAGAGTTTACCTAAATAAAGATAAATTCATAGACATACACAATGTTCCACAGGGAGCCAGTTTCCTGTGGCAGTTTCCAGTTGCGTTTGCTATCCAAACTGGCCACTTATATATAGTATTTATAAAATTCATTACCTGATCATGATGCTATCTTATCCAGAACTGCCTTCTGTAAATGCCTTACAATGGACAGAATTTACATTTCTTCATAAGCCCTTCATGGCCTAACAACAGTGCTGGGCACTAGTAAGTAATTAACGCTAACTGAATGTATGAATTAATGAGGAAGCCAAAGAATGGTTTCCCTACTTGCAGAGATGGTGAATAGCACTAACTATTGTCTTTGTGAATATGTGCAATCATTTCAATACTCCAAAAGAGTCTAAACACCTGTCTTTCTCTTTCTGTGCCCCCATGCTCCTCATTGTAAACTGAAGATTAAAATACTATTTCCTATTTCTTGGGGAAGAAAATTCAGTCTCTGTGCAATGCTTAGAACCAGGAGGGTGAGCCTCTCCCTCCAATGACCAGATGATCCCTCCCTATCTGACACCCCACTACCTCCTTCACACCACTCCAAACCCGGTCATTTGCAACACACCATGAATTCTTCTCCCCAAAAGCATATGTACTGGGACTTCCCTTGTGGCACAGTGGTTAAGAATCCACCTGCCAATGCAGGGGACACGGGTTTGAGCCCTGGTCCAGGAAGATCCCACATGCTGCGGAACAACTAAGCCAGTGCACCACAACTACTGAGCCTGTGCTCTAGAGCCCGGGCGCCACAACTACTGAGCCCATGAGCCACAACTACTGAAGCCCACACGCCTAGAGCCCGTGCTGGCAACAAGAGAAGCCACCACAATGAGAAGCCCGTGCACCGCAATGAAGAGTAGCCCCCGCTCACCACAACTAGAGAAAGCCTGTGCACAGCAACGAAGGCCCAATGCAGCCAAAAATAAATAAATAAAAATAAATTTATTAAAACAGAAAAAGAATGGCTTATCTCAAATTTGTAGGAAAAAATATATACATATGTACTAAATTATGGGGAGAAAAGATGGAGTGAGGGTGCAGAGAGGAAGATGAGTTTTTTGAGAGGAAATGAAGAAGGCAGGACAGCATCAGGACGTCATCGGGATAACTGAGAACAGTGAATAAGTTTTGGGTATGATTAAGCTCTAAAAAAAAGTGATTCCATGGATTTCCAGACTTCTCCCCAACTCATCTCAAGTTTCCAATACCCTTGCAAGGGAGTTTGAATACATTTGGAAATTTTCTACAAATTCTAAATCCCTATGATGCTAAACACTCAGGAGGTTTTCACATGTATAAATACTTCTATCCCCTTTTAATCCTGTAGAGAAGGGAGAAGTGTAATTTTATTGTCCATTGGATAAATATCCAATTACCCCCAAAGTAGACCTACCCTCGGTAAGGGTGTTGACCACCTTCAGGCCAGGAACACTGTTCCAAGTTCATTATCTGCATTACCTCACTTAATTCTCACAACATCCCAATGAGGTAAGATCTAGCACAACTACTATTTTATAAATGAGGAAACAAGCAGAGAGAGGGGTGAGGTCTTCTCAGTGTCACCTAGCTCCTGGGGGAATGGCCAGGCTTCAAAGAAAAACATTCTCCCACATTAACCATTACTCTCTTACCCTTTCGGAGCAGGAAGCCCTGCTTCCACCATACATTTATTTGTTCATTCACTCGGGAAGGGTGGTGTGTTATTATTTATTCATTCACTTGGGAAGGGTGGTGTGTTAGAAGGAGGATGGACTTGGGAATCAGAAAACCTAGAAATCCTAACTCCACCATTACTGGGAGACCTTGAGGTGGTTCCTGAGCCACTGGGGGGGACCTCAGTTCAGCTACATGAGTTATTGCAAAGATTGAATGGGAACTGCAACACTGACCAGCACACATGTGCAACCAGGGGCTTTCTCTATTGATAAGGGACACAGTCTAACACCTTCAGGGGAAATAAACCCCAGCCCCAGCTCCAGGAATGGGCTTGATGACTCTGAGAGAAATCTCCCTCCCCGGGTCAAAGTGAATTGTTCATAAATCCATACCTAAGCCAACCAATGCATGACATTCATCTGGCCATACAGATTGGTTCATTGATGAGCATGTGACCCAATCTGGGCCAATAAGATGTGAAGAGGAAAGCCCTGATCATAGGGATTGACTCAGTGATAGACATGTGACCCAATTTAGGCTATTGAGATGTTCTCATGAGAAGTTTCTTCGGTAGCTTCTAAGGAAAGTGGCTTTAGGAAGCCACTGGAAAGGTGACCCTCCCTCTTCTATGTGTTGTGAAGAGACAGAAGTGAAGCTGTCTTCCTCTCAGCCTACAGAGAGAGCTGACACTCTGTGGAGTGTCTCTGTGGAGAAGGTTGCAAAAAGCAGGGGCCAGACCCCTGATGGAGCCACACCTGATCTCTATCTGACCGCTGGACTTTTTCATTTGTGGGAGCCAGTAGATCCCTTTTATTTTTTAATCAAATAGCTAACAACAAGTCACAGAAGTACCTACAGTGTTCTATAAGGGCACCATGGAGGGTACAAAGATAAGCGAGACAAACTTAAAGGTGCTCACTACCTAATAATTACTTAAATAGTTTTTGTGATATCATTTTAGCCTGATTATTTTTAAAACGTTATAACTCATCCTCTTTTCAAGATCCTCCTACCATTTTGTCAGTATAATATTAAGCAAGAAACATTCCACTTCCCCAATAATTGCACAGTGCCCCCTTTCAGAACAGCTGGTAAACTTTTGGGGGTCAGATAGAGTAGTGTATCCATTTGGTTGTCAGATAACTGACCTGAAAAGCCAGGTCATTTCTACATGTTCTCAGTTACTGGTTAACAAATGTAGTCCCAGAACTCAGCACCTAATAGAAAATATATGTATTCCCAAATTCCTATTGAAATGTGACTTTATCTCAGTCCCAGATAAAATAAAGCCAAGATTTTCCTGGAATTACATTCAGAAATAAAAAAAGATTTGTATCCAGGCATCTCTGAGTCCCACTCACTTTTGCTGTTGTTGCTGTTGTTATTAATCCTGCCTTCGAAAGTTTCAATTCAGCCTGGAACACCCCCTTCCCCACCCCCCATGTTTTTCTGTCTTCTGCTTCGTAACCAAATTAAAACTCCGTTATAGATACCATTTGGGGTTGTTGGCATAAGCAGCAGGAGCAGAGAGTCCTTAGATTCTAGATTGAATTAAGGGCCCAGCAGTTAGACAGTTTGAGCTTGATAGTAACGATGTTATCTCAGCAGGTTGCATAGGTCAGAAATATTCTTTCTATCACTGCTTTCTTTTTTTTCCAGGAAGAAGCGGACATTAAGGGGAAAGTAAGGGAATTCCCCGTCAGTCCAGTGGTTAGGACTCCGTGCTTTCACTGCCTAGGGCCCGGGTTCAATCCCTGGTTGGGGAACTAAGATCCCACAAGCCTCACAGCGAGGCCAAATAAAAAAGGAGAAAGTGAGAGAGGCAAGTTATAAGCCATTAGCTTAAGGCATAGTTTAAGTATGACAATAATAACAGCTCACATTTATTAGGGGCTTATTACATGCCAGGGGCAGAGCAAAGTACTTGAGATTCTTGATCTCACTGAATCCTTACCAGTATCAGTCTAATAAATGGTAGAGGTGGGACTAGAACCCACTGCCTATGGCTCCATGGCACATGTTCTTAGCTGTAACACTGTACTGCCCCCAAAGAGTACTGCTTATTGTAAGATATTTTGCTGAGATATGTGGTAAACATAATTATAAATAAACTTTAAGAACAAAATATACTGGATAAGTGGCACATGTAATGGCCTGTTGTATGATACTACGAAGTGGTACTAAACTATAGTTCCTCAAAACCTACCCTGAACACTCTCCAAAGCCCCCAATCCTTTGTATCTGCTGTTGTCTACATGGAATGACCTTTACTGTCCATTTCTCCTCCTATTCTGTGAGGCCTTCTGTTGTAGAAAGACTAATATCCCACCCAAAATGTCCATATCCTAATCCCTGGAACCTGTGAATATGTTAGGCTACATGGCAAAGGGAATTAAGGTGCAAATGCAATTAAGGTTGCTAATAAAATAACCTTAATATAGGGAGATTATCCTGGATTATCCAGGTGGGTCAAATACAAGTAGAAAAGGGAGACAGAAGAAGAGAGAGAGAGAAAGTAATGTGACGACCATGGAAGCAGGGCCAGAGAGGTACTATGCTGCTGGCTCTGAAGACGGGGGAAGGAACCATGAACCAAGGAATGTGGGCAGCCTCTAGAAGCTGGAAAAGGCAATAAAAAGGAGTCTTTCCTAGAGCAGTCAGAAAGAAATGCAGCCCTGCCAGTGAGACTCAGGTCAGACTTCTATCTTATAGAACTGTAAGATTGAATTTGAGTTATTTAAGCCACTATATTGAAGGTAATTTGTTGTAACAGCAGTAGAAAACTAATACATCTTCCAAGCTCTCTTCTCTCCTCTCACCCCAGAGCCAGGCATACCACATGCTCTAGCTCCCCAAAGAATACAGTACAGTCCTTATCAGTATTTAACACTAATTATACTACTTGGGAGTTGGGTCTGTACTCCCAGGCTTTCCTTTAATTCCTTTCAGGAGCACTATGAATGGGCCTTGCGACTGACCCAAAAGCCTCAACCTCTGCTCACTTTTTGCTGGGAGGAGGGGCAACGGCAAGTGAGATGACCAAAAGGTCATGAACTAGAAGGAAGGGATTGGGCAGCAGGAGGACACAAGAAGGAAAGGGATAAAGGGTTGACGAGAGAGGGGGAGAGAAGCAAAGGAAAGAAGGGGACGATGAAGTCAGAAAAGAGAAAAAAGGAAGGGTGGCTGGAAGAAGATCCAAAAGCATGGTGGTAGGAGAGAAGAGGGAAAGAAAACAGAGGAGGGACCTTTTTCTCTGCTTCCCCATCTCCCACCTGACCACCCTCTCTCCTCCCAACTTCATGAGCTCCAGCCCACTTTCCAGGATCCAGTTTTAGTGCCTTCTCCCTGCAGTGGTTTCCATGCTGTCTGACCTTTAGAATATGTGGAGAAGCTCTTCATATAACTGACCAGACCTCACCTCTAGAGATTCTGATTTAATCAGCCTCGGTGTAATGAAAGCATGGAGACTTTTTTTTAAACTTCCCAGATCACTGTAATGGGCAGCCAGGGTAAAAACCACTGTCACAAAGCCCTCTCTGACCTCTTCAGCTCACCTAGAGTGGGTCCTGCTGTCAAACTCAGAGCCCTTGTCTGTTTCTCGCACTTGGCACTAATTGCCTAAAGCTGGAGAGGCTGCATCAAGATGATTTAAGGACCCAGACCCTGGAGCCAAACAGATGGGATTTAGTTCTGGTTCCAAACTTAATAGCTGAGTGACACTGTGGAAGTCACTTAACCTCTCTCTGCCTATCTCTCCATCTGCAGAATGGGAATGAATATAGTAATAATATCAAGCACTGTTTTGAAGACTAAATGGGTTAAATATTTGTTTTGAAGACTAAATGAGTTAATATTTGTGAAGCACTTAGAAAAGTGTCTGCCACACTGAATGTACAATATAAGAATTCACTAGATAAAATCAGTTGTGTCATCTCCAAGTTGTTACTCTATCTTGCCATGCTATTTAACATTTTGTGTATATGACCCCGCCCCCAATTAACAACTGGGCTCTCCTATAATTCCCACTACACCAGAGCCATTGTGTTCTGTATAATATACACTCAATAAAGTCTGTTAAGTGAACAAAACAAAATCAGAAAACAATTCAAAAAACATATAGGGCTTCCCTGGTGGCACAGTGGTTAGGAACCCATCTGCCAATGCAGGGGACATGGGTTCGAGCCCTGGTCTGGGAAGATCCCACAGGCCATGGAGCAACTAAGCCCGTGCGCCACAACTACTTAGCCTGTGCTCTAGAGCCTGGGCGCCACAACTGCTAAAGCCTGCGTTGTCACAACTATTGCAGCCTAAGCACCTAGAGCCAGTGCTCCACAACAAGAGAAGCCACCGCAGTGAGAAGCCCGTGCACTGCAACTAGAGAAAGCCTGCATGCAACGAAGACCCAATGCAGCCAAAAATAAATTAATTAATAAATTAATAATTTAATTATTTAAAAAACATATAATCTGTTCATTAAAATCAAGAACTGGCTATGAGTTAATTTTTTTAAGAACTGTCATTTAAATAATTCTCACTTACCACTGCAGCTCCTCCCTAACAAGCAAGGCCCACAGAAAGGAGGCAAAGGACACATGCATTTGAAGGGCAGTAGAAGTGAAAGGAAGTGCATGCATGGCAGAGGTAGGAGTCCCAAAGCGAATACTGAAACCAAGCAATTCTGATTCTCTCACTGAGAAGGCTCAAAAGTAGCCTGAGGGCTTCCCTGGTGGCGCAGTGGTTGACCGTCTGCCTGCTGATGCAGGGGACACGGGTTCGTGCCCCGGTCCGGGAGGATCCTGCATGTGGTGGAGCGGCTGGGCCCGTGAGCCATGGCTGCTGAGCCTGCACGTCTGGAGCCTGTGCTCCGCAACGGGAGAGGCCACAACAGTGAGAGGCCCGCGTACCGCCAAAAAAAAAAAAAAAAAAAAATAGTAGGCTGAGAAAGGAGAGAGGTAGAGGTGATGGAGGAATATCTAGGTAAGGGGAGTGAAAGGCCTTTTCTCCTTCATAACTGGTTGGCCCAGTCTAGATTTCTATTTGGATGGCTGATTTGCATACATGCTCATATACATTATAACTCTGAAAGCAGACATTCCATATGTGTTTTATTTACTCTCATTTCTTTTTTATCTTTACCAGTTGGCCTATTTTTTCTCTTTATATTACATCAGGAGACCCTCATTGCAACAAGCCACGCACTTGGGGATGGTGGAATAACTGCGAAAAAGATATTTGAGACAAGATGTAAAATTTTGTATTAGGGTACAATAACATTTACAAGGCACAAATTTGGCGGCCGAAAGATTTCTCTCAAAGGTATGAAAAAAATGTCTGTGCTCTATTTTCAAAGAAACCAAATAAGACATGGTCCCTGAATCACTGTCTGAATGCAAACAGCATTTGGCTTTGATCTGAGTTGTTGAAAACTATGACCAATTTATCCCACGGATGCCAAACCATCAGAGAATGTTTTTAAGTCTGGATTTCCATATCGGGATTCAGCTACACACTTTTTCTCCTCATTTCACATTACATAGGGCCAACCCAAAATAGTACTTCCAACAGTGGATGTTGTTGGGATGATGATTTTAATTTCAAGTTACAGGCAAGGAGTAGAAAAACCCTTTTCCTATAGACACATTCTTGTGACCTGGTAAAAAATATAAAAACATAATTGAACAGTAAATGGGATGATTTTATGTAAACCACTCCTCTACTGTATTAATAATGACTTCATAGGCAGGCTCAGCCAGTTTCTGATTGAATGGGTGAAGAGGAGAATCTCAGAAACTCACTTTTCTAGTGTATATGCCCCAACAAGTCCACCCTGGGTCATGCCTGCTGCCAGGCTTCCCCTTGCCCTCCACCTAGTCCAAGAAGAGTCACTGGTGATTTTCTGAGTTTCATTTGCAAACTTAAATCCCAAATATGCCCATATGGGGGTGAGAGAATAGATCCAACCCCATAGAAAAGCACATCAGCCATCTTTCAAGCATGTGAAGCATACCGAGAACCTCCTACAATGAGTCAATAACCCAGGATTACCCTTCTCTGGTTTTCAGTGAAATTTTTTTTTGAAACATTATGAGGATTTGATCAGCACAGTCTCCAAAGCATTTTCCACTCTGGCAACATCCTTCTGAAATAAGCAAATGGGGGTGGTGATGTTGATGTTTTATACAACTTCTCTACATTTTAGGGTATCCAAATCACCTGAAGATAGGTCTTCATCTAAAATCAGTCTGGAGCCAGATATCTGGACTCATTCTGCATTCTTGAGGTATCTTTGGGTTTCTATACAGACAGGGTATAGAGGATTCTAAGGGCAGCAAGTAGCTTCTAAGGATGGAGACTTTACTGAAGTACCAAATCTTAAAACTGGTAGTGTCTTTACAGGAGTTCTGAATTCCAAGAGGTGTGTGGAGAGAAGTGTTAACCTTTTGTAACCTCACGTCTTTTATTTTAGGTGTTAAAACATTTTTTGAAAAGAGGTCCCTAAGCTTCATGAGGCTCCCAAACGGATTTATAGCACAAAAGTCTCCTGCCCCACAACTCTCTGCTCCAGCCCCTTTATTTCGGTGCTGTCTATGCCCACTGCTCCCTCCCTCCCACACCAGATTCATTCCAAATCTAACAACCAGATCTGCATCATCTGCCACTCAAACGCCTACCATGACTGACGTCCCTTCTCTGCTCTTCCCAACACCAAGCCTGTGGCCCTGACCGTCCTGCATCCAGCCTTGTCAACCACTTCTGCTCTTTCGAGTCTCCCCTGCTTTCTATGATACTATGAAGTCCTGGTCTGTTTTTGTTTTTTCAAAGTCTCATAGGGGAGCAGGGGAGGTAGTTAGATGACAGGAATTTAGTTCTACGATGTTTTAATTTTTACAGTGAGGCTGTTTCAATTTAACAATCAGAAAAACAGGAAAGGTTTTTTAAAGTTCTTTATTCCTGTTCTTCCTCATAATCTTTCCTTGTTATTTCTCATATTGCTCTTCATCCTCTGCCATCTGATGTGCTATTTCCACAATCCTCTTCACTTCTTTCGCATCTCAGTCCAGCATGGCACAGTGTAAATTAAGGAGGGCTTGGAGCTAGGGAGGCCTGGGTTTGAATCCTGAGCTATGAGCCCTCAACCAATCATTTCATCTCTCTGCTCCTCAGTTTACTCATCAACAGGAATAATTAATATTTCCTGTGTGCTAACTCAGGCCAGGCACTTTGCATATATTAACTTGTTTAATCCTCACAACAACCCTATGAAGCGGGTGGTGTTATCCCCATTTTACACATGCATACACTGAGGCACAGAAAGACTAAAGTTCTTGCCCAGGATACACAACTAGTCAGTAGGTCCTCTACTTATTCTAGTCTTCTGGCTTCAGAGTCTGCCCTGCTAGCACTATGCTACGCTGCCTCTTTGGGAAAGGAAAATCCCTCCAAAATGAAAGCCATGCACCCGTAGAGCAATATTCTTCTGCTGACTAGAGATACTGTGAGTG
The DNA here is from genome assembly GCF_964165515.1 of Mesoplodon bidens. Taxonomy (NCBI): domain Eukaryota; kingdom Metazoa; phylum Chordata; class Mammalia; order Artiodactyla; family Ziphiidae; genus Mesoplodon; species Mesoplodon bidens. The sequence goes on along the minus strand of NC_138162.1, from coordinate 73,360,481 downwards.
GGGGGAATGCCTGGCACATACCTGTCATTATCATATTCCTCCAAAGATCATTACTCTGAGCTTCAGCCATATAAATCCAATAGCGTATCTGCATACGGAGTCCACAGGAATCTTAGTTTGAAGAAGTCAGCAGTTGAACTGACCTCCTTTGCAAGCCACTGTCAACCTCTCACTTAGCCATTCTGCTCACTGTACTACCTCCCCCCACCCTGTCTCGCCCTCACCATCCTGCTTTCCTGATATTTCTGGCATCTGTTCCCATTGTTAAACCCCTGCCTCCTCCACCCAGCTTGAGGTCTTCAGTTCTCTGGCCTCCTCATTGGTCTCCCTGCCTCCAGTCTCTCCCCACATTAATTTGACTTACACGCTACTATAAGATTGTAATGGCCCTGAATGTGACTGCTTAACCTCTTTCTCTCTGGCAGTGTCCCCTGCCCAATACCCTGTTGGTCAGTCAGAAAGTCCCCAAAGTCACTTTGAACTTTACCTCTGCCTAGGATGCCCTTTCTGGACCAGTGTCCAGCCTTAAGATCAAGTTCCAATACCAGCTCCACCTGCAGCCTTTCCTTGTGCTGCCAGTTGCATGTGGACTCCTTCTCCTTTGCATTTTGCACTCTGTGTGCACGGTCTTTTCCATCTCTACCTGATCTATAAGTTCTGGCACAAGCTAGGAACTCAATATTTGCTAAAAATATGAATTTATAAATAGGAAAAACTAAAGCCCAGAAAGGTTAACTGACACAAATCAGTTAGCTGAGAAACAGTATTACATAATAGTTAGTGTAGTAAGTCAGGCTGCCTGAGTTTAAGCCAACTTTCTACCATTTATTAGCTGGTGTGACCTGGGGCAAGTAACAACCTCTGTATGACTCAGTTTTCTCATTGGCCCTGTGTAGCTGACTGCTCACTGCTCACTGTATTTCAATTCTCTCCCGGCACTGTGTAGCTGACTGCTCTCCATTCCTTCAGTGTCACTACTCTTGGTTCAACAAACCCACTCCATGCAAAAAAGATGCTTACACATGTATATGTGTGTGTACATATGCATGCACAAACACACATGCATGCACACACACACACAACACACACACAAGCTTGAGGAAGCTACGTGGTCTTCAGTCAAAAGAAAAAAAGAAAAGAAATTAGGGGGATGTCCGTCAACCATGGCACAGGGTAACCCCTTATATCAAAAAAAGAGGTGAGCCATGGTGTCTTTCATAGCTTCCCGAACTCCAAGATAATTCCACTAGCAATTTCTGAAATGCCACCATTAGAGGTTCAGAATGTCACATGGGTAAGAGTACTGATTCTGGAGCCAGGCAGAACTGGGTTCAGATCTTAGCCCTCTCACTCATCAGCTTTGGGACATTCGGCAAGTTCCTTAATCCCCATCCCTGAGCCTATGCTATTCCTACTTCACTGAACTGTAGGGAGCACCCATGAACTGATCTGTGGAAAGCATTTAGCACAGTGCCTGGTACCAGTAACTGTTGCCTGTCAGTACTACTCCTTTGGGCTAAGCAGCACTCCCTTCCTCTCATTCTAGTTTAGGTAAAACCCTCTTGATAGCACATCTCAATGGAGGGTTTAGTTTAATGTGACTTTGTTTATCAGGATCCAGAGGGCTGGAATTCCCCAGGGATTAAGTGCTGCAGAGGGTGACAGTGGGATTCCCCCAAAAGCCAATTTGCCAAGATGCAGATTGTGAAGTCCTTCTCCAGCTGCCATAGAAACATCTCCTTCTCCTCTCTCATGGTCCTCCCACTCTCTCTCATTCCCCTGTGTATTGACTCAATGAAAGCGTCTCTTCTTTAAGATGCCACTCCCACCAAAGAAGCAAGAGTCTAATTTTGGATCTCAGTTGAGTTAGGAAGTAGCCTTTCTCACACCTGCAATCATGTGTCCTGGATGCATTTTCCTGGTGGAGGAAACAAATCCCATCCATCCATCTTGTCAACCTCTAATGCACTTTTCAAATTGACCCAACAGGGTCTTGAGAAGACAAACAATTATGACTATCTCCTAGTCGAGGAGCTTGACACTGAATGGTATATCAGGAGACACTGGTTCCCTTTCTGTCAGTGTCTTCCATCAACCTACACTAAATAAAAGAATAAAACTTTTCTATATATATATTCCCCATTTAATAATATGGTAGAAAATATAATTTTATTTTTAAATGAAATTAAAATTATTTAAACCATTAATGGATTCAAACTCTTCTAAAACAGAGTTAAGTCCTAAACATCACCCTCTGTTCTGTCCACCCCTTAAGAACGCAACTGTCTTTGAAATCCATGTGATGGAACCATAACTTTATGTAACAGCATACAGCCAAATATTTGCTCTGTCATTTTCTACACAGAGGCTGCTGATATTTTTCCTCAAAGGAAAACTCTTTTCCTGAAAGATATTCTCATAGAAGACATACCCTTGGAACACCTCACTTTGTGTAGCTATGTCCTCATGAACTTCCCCATGAAACACAATGGGTGTTGGCAGAGAACCTCCCTGGGCCTCTGGGGCCAGCCTCTTTGAGGCAAGAGCTCTGAGCCAAACCAAATGAAAGGCTTCTGGCAGGAAACAGTGTGACTATGGCTGGTCAGTAGGTGGCACCCTTTCCCCAGCATTGGCCCTGACCCTAGCTCAGAGGTACCTGGACATGTTCTTCCAGGTCGGGGTTTCCAGAATGTAGGACTTTCAGATCTGGAGTCTCATGTTACCTCGTAGGATGCTGCTGTTCCAAAACATGATGCTACCTTAACGTCTGGAAGGGAGCCAAAATAGGCATTACCCATTGTATTTTTAAAAGAAAATACATTCTAGTCTGGAATGAGATCACAATGGAATTTTTTTTTTTTTAATTAAGGCCATTCCCGCTTACCAAGCCTACACCACACCTCCACCCCCTCTCCCAATTCCACTGTCATTCCATCCTCACCAAAAGAGATGCCCCCACCTTTTTCTGAGTTTGGAAGAAAGGGTAAGATTCCTGCAAACTAAATTTGAAGGAACAATCATTAAATTCACCTAACTACCCTTGCAAATCCACTGATGGCTCACGTGACAGTCAGTGTAACCCCATCACAGATTCTCCCAGAAGGTCCCACAACTTGTCTTTTTTGCTTTTAAAATCCATCTTCATTTTCTGTGATTCTTTAACTGGATTGCCTTTATTGCAGGTCAATAGATATTTTAGCACTCTTACTACTTGGTCAGAAACAGAGTAGCACCTTCAAATCTAGATTAAAGATTAAGATGCATAAGCAGGGCACTCCATGATAGGGACCAAATAGAGGGTGCAGGCCAAGAGTGTCACTGTAAGTCCTAGAAGGGAGAGGTCACCGATGCCCAGTGTGGTCAGGGGTTCTTCACAGAGGAAATGAAACTGAAATAGAGTCTTGAGGCATGGCCAGATTTTGGACTGAGAAGAGGAAGGAAAATCCTTTTGTGGGAAGAAATAAGGGATGAGTAATTAAGAGGCCTAGAAGACAAGAGGATGGATACTTCTCATCAGTAAAGGTACAGTGAATACAACAGTAAAGGAAGGAGTGAGCAAAGGGAGGTCAAAGATGAGGAGTAATATGGCCTTGTTGGAGGGAACAATTCATGTTGAGAAACAGTAGGGAACAAAGTCTGCAAATCTGGGTTGGGATTACAGATGGCAGTTCTTAAATACTGACCCAAGGAATGTCTCTGGGCAAGTATCTGTCTGCAAAGCTACCCTACATTATAACAACAACAACATCAACGATTTGCAAAAAGTTACCCTAGAACAGTTTAAGAACCAAGGCTTTAGAGTCAGAAAGTTCTTGGTTTGAGTCCCAGCTCTCTGGTTTACTATCTAAATGACCTGGTGTGGTTTTGGTTTTTTTTTTTTTTTTTTTGCAGTATGCGGGCCTCTCACTGTTGTGGCCTCTCCCTTTGTGGAGCACAGGCTCCAGATGCACAGGCTCAGCGGCCATGGCTCACGGGTCCAGCCGCTCCGCAGCATGTGGGATCTTCCCGGACCAGGGCACGAACCCATGTCCCCTGCATCGGCAGGTGGACTCTCAACCACTGCGCCACCAGGGAAGCCCCCCGGTGTGTTTTTTGAGATCTTCAAACCTCAGTTTTGTCATCTATAAAACAGGTTTGATAATAGTATCTACTTCATAAGGCTGTTATAAAACTTAAATGCGATGATAAACACAAAACCCAAGATAAGCCTAAATAGGGAATGTAAGGCTGTGAATTGACAAATCCTTGGCTTTTCCATCTCAGTATTTCCCACATTTGTCTGAGGATAAGAATCATCTGGGAAGCTTGTTAATATACAGATTACCCACCTGTTCCCTTGGAATATTTTCCCCCCTTGGATTTTTAATTCAATAGATCCAGGATGGAGCCGAGATTTGGGGTTTTTTAAAGTATGCTAGGTGATTCTTATCATCAAAGAAGTATGGGAAACACTGGCAGTGTTCCTCAAAATAGTGGTTCTCAAACTTTATCCTACATCAGAATTCCTAGGGGCCCGTGAAAATACAGACTGTGGGTCCCCACTTCCAGAGTTTCTGATTCAGTAGGTTGGGATAGGGCCTGAGAATGTGCATTTCTAACAAGTTCCTAGGTGACATGGAAACTGCTTGGGGGGAAGGAGGTAAAACCACTCTGAAAACCACTGTTCAAAGCAAGCAAATGTAACAGGGAAGAGCCAATTTTGACTCCATGTTGGATCTGTTTCTTTGAATTTTAACCTTTGCTTTTCTTGCTTTTGTTGTTATAATCAAACATAATGGCCTGCCTCAGGGAACCCTGCCCCTCTGCCCGAATGTTAAACTAAAGGGCCTTTGTTCAGCTCACAGAGAGACAATCTGACTCTGCCCACCTGTGAATGGCTGCAGAAAAGAAGAAATTAACACATCCCCTCCTGAGGCTGCCATTCCAGGAGATATTTGTAAGACTTACGGCCTTTTAATTCCTCACTGCTTCTTCCTCTCTACTCTGCCTTTTTACTTTACTTCCTCACCGCCTCTCCCTCCCTGATTCTATAAAAGAAACTGGCATCCAGACCCCCATAAGATGGTTTTTTGGAGACAGTAGTCTGCCATCTTCTCAGTCTGCCGGCTTTCCAAATGAAGTCATATTCCTTGCCTCAACACCTCGTCTCCCGATTTACTGGCCAGTTGTGCGGCGAGCAGAGTGAGCTTGGACTCGGTAATAACACAGAGTCCAAGGACCTGATGAATCAGAATCACCCAGGGTGCTGGTTAACCTTGGCCCTTTCAAAAGGCCCAAAACCAGCCTAAGATTCTGCATTTATAATAACTAATCAAATATTTCCGATTCACACTGAGGTTTAAGAACCCTGTTCTATATATGGCTTTATAATGTTATAATGCATGTGTGTACACACATACACACACACACTTAATTTTAGGTCATGACATGATTTCAGAAACACTGAAATGTGAAAATCATGTAAACCTTAGAATAAAGAGAATATGGCGGCTAATGAAAAAATAAAAGAATATGTTTGGTGCCTTTCAACTGCCAAGTCAAGCTCAAAATATATTCTTGCATACTCTAAGCATCAGTCTTTAAATCAGAAATCAGGCCCAGATCAAGCTACCTTGTGTTTATCTGTGACCCAAGACACTCTCACCAAAACTTAGCAAAGCCTTCTCTCACCAGTGCAGTGGCTGCTCATTGGAATTATCTGGACAGCTTTAAAACGTATTGATGCCTACCTTAAAGATTCTGATTTGATTGGCAAGAGATGCGGCCCTCACCCACATCTCCCCAAGCATTTCTATGTACAGCCACATTTAAGAACCACTGCTTTTTTTTTAATTTTTAATTTTTATCGTTGGCTGCATTGGGTCTTTGCTGCTGCGTGCGGGCTTTCTGTAGTTGCGGTAAGCCAGGGCTACTCTTTGTTGTGGCGCACGGGCTTGGTTGCTCCACGGCATGTGGGATCTTCCCGGACCAGGGATCGAACCTGTGTCCCCTGCATTGGCAGGTAGATTCTTAACCACTGCGCCACCAGGGAAGTCCCTAGAACCATTGCTTTAAAGGCATTTGTAATTTGGTGTATGTTTAAGAAGCAGACATATTTTCAAAATATCACTCTAAGAAAGACACAGAATTCCTACAAAATAGCAATGGCAAAAAGTGCCAATGTGAGTATAAAAATTTTTAGATCATCTAAGGAATCTGGAGTTCCAGTGGTTAGGACTCTGCACTCTCACTGTCGAGGGCCCGGGTTCAATCCCTGGTTGGGGAGCTAAGATCCCACAAGCCACGCTGCACGGCCAAAAAAATAAAGTTTGGATGTTTAAAAACGATTGTTTTAGATCATCTATTGCTGAGGATTATTCATGCTTTTGTAACAGGGAAGAGCCAATCCTGACTCCATGTTGGATCTGTTTCCTTTACTTTAACCTTTGCTTTTGTCACTTTTGTTATTATAATCACTATCTATAGCTGTAAGCATACATGATGGCCTGCCACAGGGAACCCTGCCCCTCTGCCTGACTGTTAAACTAAAGGGCCTTTGTTCAGCTCACAGAGAGACATTCTGACCCTGCCCACCTGCGAATGGATGCAGAAAAGAAGAAATTAACACATCCCCTCCTATTTTGCAAGATAAATGGCCGTTTTACTTCCTAACCTCCTCCCCAACTCTGTTCTATAAAAGAAACTGGCATCCAGACTCCGATAAGATGGTTTTTTGGGGACCCTAGTCCACCATCTTCTTGGCCTGCTGGCTTTCTGAACAAAGTCGCTATTCCTTGCCTCGACACCTCGTCTCTCAATTTATTCGTCTGTCGTGTGGCAAGCAGAGTGAGCTTGAACTCGGTAACAGTTTTATATAATACCTGTTTTCATCTGCCATAGATTCTAAATGCATCATTTTAAAAATCAGCAGGTATTATTTGAGTCCTACCATGTGAAACATTCACGAAGCTCTGGGTTTACATATATATTCTTCATTTTGTATGGGACCTAAAGAATTCAAACCATTAAGAGTAAATGAAGTAGTACATGTAAAGAAGTACTTTGCAAACTGTAAACTGCCAAGCAGATGGAAGTTATTATCAACAACCCTCATTTTAGCCTCACTCAAAAGAAGGGAATTGTTCTCTCTCCATATGATTTATGATAAATAATATTAATATAGTACTTCTACATGGTGAAATCTTTGCAAAGATATGCTTAGAGAAATCTGAACATGCCTAAAATATGAAAAAAAATTAACTAGGAAAAACTATGGGAACTGAGGAATGTCAAAATAAATTATCTCAGCAGCTGGGAAAGGAGGAAATCTCCCTTGCTTTAAAACACATTATTTATTTATTAACATCTTTATTGGAGTATAATTGCTTTACAATGGTGTGTTAGTTTCTGCTGTGTAACAAAGTGAATCAGCTATATGTATACATATATCCCCATATCCCCTCCCTCTTGCGTCTCCCTCCCACCCTCTCTAGGTGGACACAAAGAACGGAGCTGATCTCCCTGTGCTGAGGCTGCTTCCCACTAGCTAGCTATTTTACATTTGGTATAAAACACATTCTTTAAATGAGCAAATATACTGATGTTGTTAGGAGCCAGGTAGTCATTGTGGGAGAAGAGAAATACACCTATGGACTGAGGGGAAAGCAAGGAAGAGCCCTCTAGTGTTTGACTGGAATTAGGAGTATCGGAATGAACCCATGGATTTTTTTTTTAATGCATGCCACCTAGTTCTGTCCACTGAAAGCATCTAGGATCAATGACATTTCAATAGTGATTAGCACAAGTAGTCTCCGATTTTTGTTTCTAAACACATTCCCCATTAAAAGGACGCAGGGCTCCTTGGGTAAATGGCAGCTTCCAGGGCTAGGACAGGGAAAGTACAAAGCGAGCCATAGCATCTTGTGGCAGAAAGTAAATCCTCAAGAACTGATGGGAAGATGTCAAAGAACACAGGAGCCAGCTTGAAGGTGCTGGAAATTTAGCATAAAACTGTGGGCAATTTTAGCATAAAAACAACAATAGGTTAGAAAACGTTGGATAGAAAAGAATCTAGGTGTCTATACAGATACAAAAAAGACAAAGTAAATAAACAAATAAATGGGCAACACAAAGCGCCTCTTTACAGTAGAATGCTAATACATGTAGAAGAAATGTTAGGGGTTTTTTAAATCACAAATTTGCAACCTCCATAGTAGGAACAGATTCAGATGGGAATTTTCAATGGATGCTAAAACTACTGGGTGAAAGTTTGTTGGTGAACAGGATATTTGCAGAGTCTCAAACTATCTCCCCACAGATTACTTGCTGATTACAAAGAAGATAAGTTCCTGTAAGTGGGGAAATCTGGCAGACACAAGCCACCCTAAATCATCAAAGTGACATCATGTGCCTCCTGATGTGATGCGCTGAGGACACAGCAATACTTACATAGTATTCCTGCCAAAAATGCATAACCTGAACCTAATCATGAGGAAACAATCAAGCAAACTCAAACTGAGGGTCATTCTATAAAACAGCTTGCCTGTACTCTTCAAAAAAGTCACTGTCATAAAAGACACGAGGAACTGTTCCAAGTTAAAGGAGACTAGTATACATGACAACCAAATACAATGGATGATTTACCCTGGATTCTAGATCAGAAAAAAATTGCAAAATTGCAAAATTGAATATTAACTGTATATTAGATAATAGTATTGTATCAATCCTGAATTTAATCATTGTGTTGTGGTGATGTAAGAGAATGTCATTGTACAGGGAATACATGCTAAAGTATCAGAGGTCATGATGTCTGCAACTAACTCTGGAATGGTTCAGATGTGAGGGGGCAGGGGTGAGAAGGTGGAGGGGAGAGAACGCAAATGTGAAGAAATGCTTACAAATGGTGGATCTGGGTGAAGGAATCATTATTCTGTTCTTGCAACTCTTCTGAGGATTTAATATTTTTCAAAATGAAAATTTTAAATATTAAAAAATGTTCTAAAATTGAGTATATAGAGAATGAACTTATGGTTACCAGGGGGAAGGGTGTGGGGGAGGGATCGATTGGGAGTTTGGGATTGACATGCACACACTGCTGTATTTAAAATAGATAACCAGGGCTTCCCTGGTGGCGCAGTGGTTGAGAGTCCGCCTGCCGATGCAGGGGATACGGGTTCATGCCCCGGTCCGGGAAGATCCCACATGCCGTGGAGCAGCTGGGCCCGCGAGCCATGGCCCCTGGGCCTGCGCGTCCGGAGCCTGTGCTCCGCAACAGGAGAGGCCACAACAGTGAGAGGCCCGCGTACCACAAAAAAAAAAAAAAAAAAAAAAAATCAAGGAATAATATGATGAATAAATTAATATTAATAAATGATTTAGAACCAAAATTCTAATCTAGCTACTTATGGGTCACAGATTAATTTCATTTGGCCCACCCACAGGATTAGCCCTTATAGTAGGTCTTTTTGTGTGTCGGATTAGTTGTTAACTAATAAACATTAAAACCATGACTTTTTTTTGCTCCGCTTGAAAACTCAAGAGTCAAAACGACACTTGGGCTGAGTTGCAGCCACCACCACCCCCTCTTTGATGGGTCATGTTTTCCACAGGTCACTGAAGTCCTCACCATTCTGAATCTCTCCCTGACTCAGCCTGCTTTACTCACCCACCTGACCCCCAAAAGAACTGGAGTTTGTGAGCTCTCATTTAGGCAATAAAGAGGAAAGTGAATCACTATCTCTGGAAAGGGGTTACAAAAAAAGTAGAACCTGAAAAAGCATCTCAAACTCAGCATGCCCCAAACGGAATCACTGATTTCTCCTTCCTGCACCATCCCCACTTTACTGACAAGCCAAAAGCCTAGAATTATCCTTGATGTCTGCCTTCCTCTCCATCAACACATATGTCACACCTATCCCTAAATTCTAAAGATTCTACTTCCTAAATATTCTCAAATCTGTCCATTTAGCTCTATTTCCAACACTAAAACCACCATCCCATCTAGGACTACCACAACCAACATCACCATCACCATCAGCAGTACCAACATCACCACCACCAACACCACCACCACAGCAACATCCACCCTATCCTAAGCTCCCACTATCTTATTTCTAGACAAAGCTTTCTAAGTGATTCATCCACATTACTTCTGGCCTCTCTTCAATCTGGTCACTACACTGAAGGCAAAGTGACTTTTTTCAAAATGCAAATTTTGAAGCCTGTCTCCTGCTTAAAAACTTTTCAATGTCTCCCACAGTTCTTGGGATAATGGGAAAACTGCCTGAAAAGGCCTGCAACACATGGTCCAGAGCTCAGCCATCTTCGCAGCCTCATTTCCTATCTTTTCCCCTCTGCTTTTCTATTCCAGCCATCCTGATATTCTTTAAGTCCCCAATACTCAGCATAACCGCTTTAAAAAAAAATCTCAGGTGCCCAAAATTGGATTAATCATAATCCTTAGTTTATCATGCCACTAAAATTGGCTGGTACGTGGCCCTCTTTATTTATTTTAAATAATACGATGAACTTTTCAGAGCTCCCCATCCACCCCAGTATCTAGAACATCATGTTTTACAAAAACTTACATGTCCTTATGAACCTCTCCATCCCTTTCCCTGCCACTCCTACTCCGAATTTTCACTTTCTAAATTTTGTGTTTATTTTTCATTGCCTTTTTTAAAAATCACATATATATCTAAGCAATGTGTTGTTTAATTTTTCTTGTTTTTAAACTTTATTAAAAGGTATCATGAAGTATATAATCTTTAGAACTTGCTTTTTTTTTTTTTTTTGGTGGTACGCGGGCCACTCACCACCGTGGCCTCTCCCGTCACGGAGCACAGACTCCGGACACACAGGCTCAGCGCCCATGGTCCACGGGGCCAGCCGCTCCATGGCACGTGGAATCCTCCCAGACCGGGGCACGAACCCGCGTCCCCTGCATCGGCAGGCGGACTCCCAACCACTGCGCCACCAGGGAAGCCCAGAACTTGCTTTTTTTCCACCCAACATTATGTTACCAATATTCATCCAAAGTCGTGAGTTGCAGGTAGTTGTGAGTAGCAGAGATTCATTCATCTTTATTTCTGTATAATATTCCATTATGCAAATGACCCCATGCCTGCAAAGCAATTTTTCTTCTTGGCCCAGTTAACTCTTACTTATCTCTCAGATCTCAGCTCAGGTGTTACCTCATTAGATGTTTTCTGACATTCATAACCAGGTAAGACCCCCTTATTTATTACAGACCTTCAAAGCACCTTGAATATCTCCATTGTAGCCATTACCACAGTAGCAATTTCACATCATGTGATTGTTTGATTGTGATCTGTTCCCCCATCCACTTGGCTATGAGCTTCCCAAGAGCAGGCACCATGCCTATGTTTGATTGCTATTAAATCCCTAGCTCCTAGCACATCATAAAGACTCAATAAAAGCTGTTACTTAGGGCTTCCTTGGTGGAGCAGTGGTTGAGAGTCTGCCTGCCGATGCAGGGGACACGGGTTCGTGCCCCGGTCTGGGAATATCCCACATGCTGCGGAGTGGTAGGCCCGTGAGCCATGGCCGCTGAGCCTGCGCGTCCGGAGCCTGTGCTCCACAATGGGAGGGGCCACAACAGTGAGAGGCCCGCATACCGCAAAAAAAAAAAAAAAAAGAAAAAAAAAAAGCTGTTACTTAAATGAATGGATAAATCATGAAAATAAGTATCTGTACTAAACAGTACATCAAACTAAACATGTTCAAAGATAAATAACTGTAAAACCAGTCTCTATTCCTGACTTTCATATATTTTTAATGCCATCATCATTCTTTAACAGTTAACTAGGCTTAAAATTTTTGACATTAGGTCTGATTGATTCTGATCTTTCCCTGACCCCTCACATTTAATTGTTTGCTCACTTCTGTTCTTTCTACATTGCAAATGGTGCTTACCCCAACATACCATCCCAAGCCGGTATGACTTCCACATGTACTATTTTCAATTCCTTTACCTTTCAATTCCTGACAATTTCTCATCACCTTATCTCTGGTTATGCTGTTCCCTCTTCCCAGAGTCCTTTCTTCGTTTGTGAGTATTTAAATCCTACACAATGCCTGCTTCAAATGCCACATCCCCCAAAATACTTCCCTATTTCCCAGATGGAATGATCTTCAGTCTCTAGGCTATTATCACACACTACCTTACACAGCGCTTATTTGTGCATGATCCAAAGTTCTTTTTGATGTACTGGAACAAACATGGGCTTTGTATTCACACTTGAGTTCAAATCCTTTCTACTATTACCTACAGTGTGACCTTTGGAAATTATCTATATGGTCTCCCCTCACTATCCGCAGAGGGATTGGTTTCAAGACCCCTGGCTCAGATAACAAATCAGGGAATGCTCAAGTCCCTTATATAAAATGGCATAGTAAGTTGGTTCTCTGTTTCCACAGGTTCTTCATCTGCAGATTCAGCCAACCACTCTAACTCTTGGAAATGTTGGTCACATTAAAGTAGATAAATACCTGGAAAATGCTAGATAGGAATCCCCTTTCCACTTACCCCATGTTTTCCTGTTGTAACACTTTTGGCCTCACCCCCCACCTCTTACTCACTTTTCTTTTAGGAAGGGGGAGGGGTAACAGATCAGTGAACTTAGGAGAAGTGAACATCCAGGCTTAGCTGCAGTCACCTCCTCCTCCATCTCCTACTCCATCTTTCTCTCTCTCTCTCTCCCACCTCCTCTAATCCCTGCTCCCCTGCACCCAACTCTCCTCTGCCCTCTCAACCCTTCAACAGCTCTCATCAGTCCAGCTGTAGAATTCAGACATACGGCTCTGCCCCTCTACAGCGTGGTACCTTAATGAAACAGGCTCCACCATGGGGGTGCGGGTGATTGGTGAGAAAACCTCTCTAACTTTGGCCTAGGTTGTTGGCAACGCTTTTGGCCACAGTTATCAAGTCAGTTCTCCCATCAGCTTATCAGTAATAGAGTTCGCACTTTGATCTTCATCTGTCTGCTTTCCCTGTCTCATTTCTCAACTGGTAGTTAATTTGGGTGGGGAAGAAATTAAGTTATTTATTGACTTCCTAAAACCACAATGATAAAGTAATATGACCCTTGTGTTTAAACAAACATACCAGAACTTTCACACCCATATGACAGATGCCCTTCAAAATAGTCCCCTGAGGAAGGGACACATTATTCCAGTACATTCCAATAAGGCTACTCTGGTTTAAAATCTTTTGGATGTATCAATAGGGCCTGTGGATTTTATTTGAGTATCTTTACTGATCTCAAGTCACATCTGAAAAGGGCGGATTTGAGTTTTGAAACAGCAAAAAGTCACTTGAAACCAAGGCTAATGAATCACTGAGCATTTTGGATCAACAATGGGAAGGAATTAAAAAATAATGAAACATGCGTGTGTATGTGTGTGTCATAATTGGAAAAGCATCCTAAAAATGCTTGCACAACAGCCACATTGTCAAAATAGCTCACAGCACCCAACAGTGCCCACTGTGAAAAACAACACTCTCTGGCTACTACGTAGAACAGGGTGTGTTTATTATTATTTAAATCTCTTCATAGTGATGCTGATAGCATAGGATGCTGACTTTTTCTAAAGGCACAAAATGTAGAGCCATGAACCTTGCCACTTATTTTCTGTGTCATCTTAGACAAGTTATCTAACTTCTTTCAACTTTAGTATTTTCATCAGTAAAACCAAATTAATAACACCCACCACAGATACCTCACAGGATTATTTTGAGAACCATATGAGCTAAAACAGGTGAAAAAGCTCTTTGTCAACCATAGGCGCAATACAAATGTTAGTTGTTATGGTAGCTAATATTATGATAACTATTCTTCCTTGATCGTTTCAAACTTTTTCCCTCCTTTGACATAAGTTTGGCAGCAGGTCTGGATTCTGAAATATCTCCTCATAAAGACACTGAGGTCAATCTGAACACATATTCCAGGATTCAAATAAATTGCTAAGGAAAATGCAAGGAAGCAGGAAACCTGCCAATGACTCAGTAAGCGCCACTTTCTGTAAATCATTTGATTTGTTTTGACCCATTTTCTGTAAGTCACTTGATTTGTTTTGGCTTTGGGTGATTTCCTTCAAGTTTCTAAAAAAGCCATTAACTTTGGTCACTTTCTCTTACCTTGCTTTAAAAACTAAAAGATGTTCTCCTATAAGTTTAAATAGCATCTTGACCCGCTGAATGGCAATTAACATTTACTGAAAACTTACTACATACTGAGTAATATGTTAAATACTTTAATCCTTAACAACAGCCTGATACTGTAGGTACTATTTTTGTCCCCATTTTATAGACGAGGCCACGGAATCGCTGAGAAATTAAATAAATTGCCCATGCCACCCAGTGGGTAAATCCTTAAGCTGGGATGTGAACACATATGGTGTGACTGCAAAGCCCATATTTTTCAGCACACTCTTGACCTTTAAATGCATAAATCTGGGTTTTCCAAATTGCAAACCCTATCACATTTTTTTCCTCCTTTATGTTTTACTTTTGAGGCTACCATAGGACCTATTCTGGGGCTGTTCATGCGTTCTTGATGAGTGACAAGTCCCCCTTGAAACCACTTTAAAGAGTAGAGGACCCCCTAATGTGACGACTAGAACTCTGAGAAATGTGCTAGGGCCTAACATTTGGGCAAGCATGAAAGAAAGAAAGGTTTAAGGAAGAATATACAGTTCATCTTTAGATGAGATCAGGCACGTTCAGGGTGGTATGGCCATAGACCAGTTCATCTTTAAATCAGCATTTGCAATGGACTTTCAGGGCCGACTAGGAATCTTTACTAAGCCCAGGTCCCAAAGCCTGTCCCCACTTAGCATTCTGGTTACTCTCCATCCTCTGATATCCATAACTTTCCTGGAAAACATCTATGTTTCTGCAACCACCTCCAAAATGGAGGATGTCTTTTTTACCTTCTCAAACTCTCATCTGCACTAAAACAAGAAAAAGCGTACTTTAGATTCACTTTCACCTAAAGTTGGCATTGAAAGCAACTCCTTTATATTTTTAGATAAATACTATGGGTTTTTTTTTGTCAATTATAAAAGTAGTCCTGTTCATGGTATGAAACTTGAGAAATAAAACAGAAAAAGATGCCCTGGGTGAGAGGACTACATGTCAGTTATCTGTGTCCAAAAGCCTAACATAGTCCTGGCACTTGGAGGTGCCCCAAAAACGTAGGTGATAAGTGAATCTTTTAAAGATCCATGAGCATTCAATGCCAATGGTCTCCACTGCTACTATAAGTCCAGGGATCAGGGCATTGCTCACTGGTCAGAAACACATAGTGGGTACTTGCAAAATACAGAATACTCAAACAGGTACAATGAGGAGGGTCCAGGCTCACAGTTGGCACTGGGTACATGTATGTTGAATCATACACAGGAAAAAGAAGGTCCTGCAAAGCCTACTGCCTAGTGGGGGGCAGACTACACAGCACACATCTACCTCCTCAATGGAATGTCGTCTCCACCTGCTTCTCCTACAGGGCCTGCCAGTTGTTAAGGCCAGCCCACATGCTTCTATAGGAAGTCTTCTGTAGTAGGCTGAATAATACCCACCCACAAACAATATGCCCACATCCTAATACCCGGACCCGTGAATGTGTTACCTTATATGGCAAAAGGGAATTTGTAGATATGATTACGGTAAGGATCTTGAGGTGGGGAGCCTATCCATGTGTGCCTGATGTAATCAAAACAGTTCTTAGAAGGCAAGAGGAGAAGGCAATGCAATGGTGGAAGCAGAGACTGAAGTGATGTGCTCTGAAGATGGAGGAAAGGGACACAAGCCAAGGAATACAGAAGGTCACTAGAAGATGAAAAAGGCAAGGAAACGATTCCCCCTCAGAGCTTGTAGAAGGAACCAGCCCTACTCACACCTTGACTTTAGCGCTGTGAAAATAATTTTAGACCTCTGGCCTCCAAAACAATAAGAGAATAAATTTGTGTTAAGTCACTAAGTTTTTGGTAGTATGTTCCAGCAGCAATAGGAAACTAATATACCTCTCTAACACTCAGGTCCACTTTGATCTCTCCCTTCTCTGAATTCTGATTGTCTGAATACATAATATAGCATTCAAAACTCCACAGAACTTGTTTCCTCTTCCAGGTGTAACTGCCATTTGGGACACAGGCTTTCCCTATACTTGTTAATTTCTCAGAGGGGACAATGTCGAACTTGGAGCCAGCTTGGTGAAAGACTTAGCAGGTACTTTTTTGGGAAGAAGTAAATACTCAGTTTAAGAGTCCATTATATGGTACAGATGAACCTGTTTGCAAGGCAGAAATAGAGACACAGACGTAGAAGACAAACGTATGGACACCAAGGGGGGAAAGGGGGGGTGAGATGAATTGGGAGATTGGGATTGACATATATACAGTAATACATATAAAATAGATAACTAATAAGAACCTGCTGTATAGCACAGGGAACTCCACTTTGCTGTATATTAGAAACTAACACAACATTGTAAAACAACTATACCCCAATTTTAAAAAAGTGATAGTTAATTTCATTCCTGTAGTAATAAATGTTTATCGAACAAAAGAAGCCATGGAATCATGCCAAATAATTTTGTCATATTATTTTAACTGTATAATCCACATTCAGTCTTCTCTATTTCTGATATTAGATTTGTGTTGTTATACATTGTAGCTGTACAACAGCTGTAGTTTTCCTTAAACCAAAGTCAAAATAATAGGGGAGACGGGGAAGATGGCGAAGAGTAAGAGGCAGAGATCACCTTTCTCCCCACAGATACATCAGAAATACATCTACACGTGGAACAACTCCTACAGAACACCCACTGAACGCTGGCAGAAGACCTCAGACGTCCCAAAAGGCAAGAAACTCCCCACGTACCTGGGTAGGGCAAAAGAAAAAAGAATAAACAGAGACAAAAGAATAGGGACGGGACCTGCACCAGTGGGAGGGAGCTGTGAAGGAGGAAAGGTTTCCACACACTAGAAGCCCCTTCGCGGGCGGAGACGGGAGGTGGGCGGGGTGGGGGGAGAAGCTTCGGAGCCGCGGAGGAGAGCGCAGCAACAGGGGTGCGGAGGGCAAAGCAGAGAGATTCCCGCACAAAGGATCGGTGCCGACCAGCACTCACCAGCCCGAGAGGCTTGTCTGCTCACCCGCCGAGGAGGGCGGGGCTCGGAGCTGAGGATCCGGCTTCGGTTGGATCCCAGGGAGAGGACTGGGGTTGCCTGCGTGAACACAGCCTGAAGGGGTTAGTGCACCACGGCTAGCCGGGAGGGAATCCGAGAAAAAGTCTGGACCTGCCTAAGAGGCAAGAGACTTTTTCTTGCCTCTTTGTTTCCTGGTGTGCGCAGGAGACTTTTTCTTGCCTCTTTGTTTCCTGGTGTGCGTGAGGAGAGGGGATTAAGAGCGCTGCTTAAAGGAGCTCCAGAGACGGGCGCGAGCCGCGGCTATCAGCGCGGACCCCAGAGACGGTCATGAGACACTAAGGCTGCTGCTGCCGCCACCAAGAAGCCTGTGTGCAAGCACAGGTCACTATCCACACCTCCCCTCCCTGGGAGCCTGTGCAGCCCGCCACTGCCAGGGTCCCGGGATCCAGGGACAACTTCCCCAGGAGAACGCACAGCGCGCCTCAGGATGGTGCGACGTCCCGCTGGCTTCTACCGCTGCAGGCTCGGCCTGCATCCGTACCCCTCCTTCCCCCCGACCTGAGTGAGCCAGAGCCCCCGAATCAGCTGCTCCTTTAACCCCGTCCTGTCTGAGCGAAGAACAGACGCCCTCCTGCGACCTACACTCAGAGGCGGGGCCAAATCCAAAGCTGAACCCCGGGAGCTGTGCGAACAAAGAAGAGAAAGGGAAATCTCTCCCAGCAGACTCAGGAGCGGCGGATTAAAGCTCCACAATCAACTTGATATATCCTGCATCGGTGGAATACCTGAAGAGAAAATGAATCATCCCAAATTGAGGAGGTGGACTTTGAGAGCAAAATTTATTACTTTTTCCCCTTTTCCTCTTTTTGTGAGTGTGTATATGTATGCTTCTGTGTGAGATTTTGTCTGTATAGCTTTGCTTTCACCATTTGTCCTAGGGTTCTGTCTTTTTTTTTTTTTTACTTAAAAAATTTTTTTTTCTTAATAATTATTTTTGATTTGAATAACTTTATTTTCTTTTATCTTACTTTATTTTATTTTCTTTTATCTTTCTTTCTTCCTTCCTTCCTTCCTTCTTTTTCTCCCTTTTATTCTGAGCCATGTGGATGAAAGGCTCTTGGTGCTGCAGCCAGGAGTCAGTGCTGTGCCTCTGAGGTGGGAGAGCCAACTTCAGGACACTGGTCCACAAGAGACCTCCCAGCTCCATGTAATATCAAATGGCGAAAATCTCCCAGACATCTCCATCTCAACACCAACACCCAGCTTCACTCAACGACCAGCAAGCTACAGTGCTGAACACCCTATGCCAAACAACTAGCAAGATAGGAACACAACCCCATGCATTAGCACAGAGGCTGCCTAAAATCATAATAAGGCCACAGACACTCCAAAACACACCACCAGATGTGGACCTGCCCACGAGAAAGACAAGATCCAGCCTCATCCACCAGAACAAGGGCACTAGTCCCCTCCACCAAGAAGCCTACAAAACCCACTGAACCAACTTTAGCCACTGGGGACAGACACCAAAAACAACGGGAACTACGAACCTGGAGCCTGCAAAAAGGAGACCCCAAGCACAGTAAGATAAGCAAAATGAGCAGACAAAGAAACACACAGCAGATGAAGGAGCAAGGTAAAAACAACCAGACCTAACAAATGAAGAGGAAATAGGCACTCTACCTGAAAAAGAATTCAGAGTAATGAGAGTAAAGATGATCCCAAATCTTGGAAATAGAATAGAGAAAATGCAAGAAACATTTAACAAGGACTTAGAAGAACTAAAGAGGAAACAAGCAATGATGAACAACACAATAAATGAAATCAAAAATACTCTAGATGGGATCAATAGCAGAATAACTGAGGCAGAAGAACGGATAAGTGACCTGGAAGATAAAATAGTGGAAATAACTACTGCAGAGTAGAATAAAGAAAAAAGAATGAAAAGAACTGAGGACAGTCTCAGAGACGTCTGGGACAACATTAAACGCACCAACATTCGAATTATAGGGGTCCCAGAAGAAGAAGAGGAAAAGAAAGGGACTGAGAAAATATTTGAAGAGATTATAGTTGAAAACTTCCCTAATATGGGAAAGGAAATAGTTAATCAAGTCCAGGAAGCACAGAGAGTCCCATACAGGATAAATCCAAGGAGAAACACACCAAGACACATATTAATCAAACTGTCAAAAATTAAATACAAAGAAAACATATTAAAAGCAGCAAGGGAAAAACAACAAATAACACATAAGGGAATCCCCATAAGGCTAACAGCTGATCTTTCAGCAGAAGCTCTGCAAGCCAGAAGGGAGTGGCAGGACATATTTAAAGTGATGAAGGAGAAAAACCTACAACCAAGATTACTCTACCCAGCAAGGATCTCATTCAGATTTGATGGAGAAATTAAAACCTTTACAGACAAGCAAAAGCTGAGAGAGTTCAGCACCACCAAACCAGCTTTACAACAAATGTTAAAGGAACTTCTCTAGGCAAGAAACACAAGAGAAGGAAAAGACCTATAATAACAAACCCAAAACAATTAAGAAAATGGTAATAGGGACATACATATCGATAATTACCTTAAATGTAAATGGATTAAATGCTCCCACCAAAAGACACAGACTGGCTGAATGGATACAAAAACAAGACCCATATATATGCTGTCTACAAGAGACCCACTTCAGACCTAGGGACACATACAGACTGAAAGTGAGGGGATGGAAAAAGATATTCCATGCAAATGGAAACCAAAAGAAACCTGGAGTAGCAATTCTCATATCAGACAAAATAGACTTTAAAATAAAGACTATTACAAGAGACAAAGAAGGACACTACATAATGTTCAAGGGACCGATCCAAGAAGAAGATATAACAATTGTAAATATTTATGCACCCAACATAGGAGCACCTCAATACATAAGGCAAATACTAACAGCCATAAAAGGGGAAATCGACAGTAACACATTCATAGCAGGGGACTTTAACACCCCACTTTCACCAACGGACAGATCATCCAAAATGAAAATAAATAAGGAAACACAAACTTTAAATGATACATTAAACAAGATAGACTTAATAGATATTTATAGGACATTCCATCCAAAAACAACATAATACACATTTTTCTCAAGTGCTCAAGGAAGATTCTCCACGATAGATCATATCTTGGGTCACAAATCAAGCCTTGGTAAATTTAAGAAAATTGAAATTGTATCAAGTATCTTTTCCGACCACAATGCTATGAGACTACATATCAATTACAGGAAAAGATCTGTAACAAATACAAACACATGGAGGCTAAACAACACACTACTTAATAATGAAGTGATCACTGAACAAATCAAAGAGGAAATCAAAAAATACCTAAAAACAAATGGCAATGGAGACACGACGACCCAAAACCTATGGGATGCAGCAAAAGCAGTTCTAAGAGGGAAGTTTACAGCAATACAACCCTACCTTAAGAAATAGGAAACATCTTGAATAAACAACCTAATCTTGCACCTAAAGCAATTAGAGAAAAAAGAACAAAAACCCCCAAAGTTAGCAGAAGGAAAGAAATCATAAAGATCAGATCAGAAATAAATGAAAAAGAAATGAAGGAAACGATAGCAAAGATCAATAAAACTAAAAGCTGGTTCTTTGAGAAGATAAAATTGATAAACCATTAGCCAGACTCATCAAGAAAAAAAGGGAGTGCTTCCCTGGTGGCACAGTGGTTGAGAGTCCACCTGTCGATGCAGGGGACACGGGTTCGTGCCCTGGTCCAGGCGGATCCCACATGCCGCGGAGCAGCTGGGCCCGTGAGCCATGGCTGCTGAGCCTGCACGTCCGGAGCCTGTGCCCTGCAACAGGAGAGGCCACATGGGTGAGAGGCCCATGGACCGCAAAAAAAAAAAAAAAAGGGAGAAGACTCAAATCAATAGAATTAGAAATGAAAAAGGAGAAGTAACAACTGACATGAGAGACTACTACAAGCAACTCTATGCCAATAAAATGGACAACCTGGAAGAAATGGACAAATTCTTAGAAATGTACAACCTGCCAGGACTGAATCAGGAAGAAATAGAAAATATGTACAGACCAATCACAAGCACTGAAATTGAAACTGTGATTAAAAATCTTCCAACAAACAAAAGCCCAGGACCAGATGGCTTCACAGGCCAATTCTATCAAACGTTTAGAGAAGAGCTAACACCTATCCTTCTCAAACTCTTCCAAAATATAGCAGAGGGTGGAACACTCCCAAACTCATTCTACAAGGCCACCATCACCCTGATACCAAAACCAGACAAGGATGTCACAAAGAAAACTACAGGCCAATATCACTGATGAACATAGATGCAAAAATCCTCAACAAAATACTAGCAAACAGAATCCAACAGCACATTAAAAGGATCATACACCATGATCAAGTGGGGTTTATTCCAGGAATGCAAGGATTCTCCAATATATGCAAATCAATCAACATGATACACCATATTAACAAATTGAAGGAGAAAAACCATATGATCATTTCAATAGATGCAGGGAGAGCTTTCGACAAAATTCAACACCCATTTATGATAAAAACCCTGCAGAAAGTAGGCATAGAGGGAACTTTCCTCAACATAATAAAGGCCATATATGACAAACCCACAGCCAACGTCATCCTCAATGGTGAAAAACTGAAAGCATTTCCACTAAGATCAGGAACAAGACAAGGCTGCCCATTCTCACCACTCTTATTCAACATAGTTTTGGAAGTTTTAGCCACAGCAATCAGAGAAGAAAAGGAAATAAAAGGAATCCAAATTGGAAAAGAAGAAGTAAAGCTGTCACTGTTTGCAGATGACATGATACTATACATAGAGAATCCTAAAGATGCTACCAGAAAACTACTAGAGCTAATCAATGAATTTGGTAAAGTAGCAGGATACAAAATTAATGCACAGAAGTCTCTGGCATTGCGATGCACTAATGATGAAAAATCTGACATTGAAATTATGAAAACACTCCCATTTACCATTGCAACAAAAAGAATTAAATATCTAGGAATAAACCTACCTAAGGAGACAAAAGACCTGTATGCAGAAAATTATAAGACACTGATGAAAGAAATTAAAGATGATACAAATAGATGGAGAGATATATCATGTTCTTGGATTGGAAGAATCAACATTGTGAAAATGACTCTACTACCCAAAGCAATCTACAGATTCAATGCAATCCCTATCAAACTACCACTGGCATTTTTCACAGAACTAGAACAAAAAATTTCACAATTTGTAATGGAAACACTAAAGACCCCGAATAGCCAACACAATCTTTTTTTTTTTGCAGTACGCAGGCCTCTCACTGTTGTGGCCTCTCCCGTTGAGGTGCACAGGCTCCAGACGCGCAGGCTCAGCGGCCCTGGCTCACAAGCCTAGCCGCTCTGCGGCACGTGGGATCCTCCCAGACCGGGGCACGAACCCGTGTCCCCTGCATCGGCAGGCGGACTCTCAACCACTGCGCCACCAGGGAAGCCCCAGCCAATGCAATCTTGAGAACGAAAAACGGAGCTTGAGGAATCAGGCTCCCTTACTTCAGACTATACTACAAAGCTACAGTAATCAAGACAGTATGGTACTGGCACAAAAACAGAAATATAGATCAATGGAACAGGATAGAAAGCCCAGAGATAAACCCACACACATATGGTTACCTTATCTTTGATAAAGGAGGCAGGAATGTACAGTGGAGAAAAGACAGCCTCTTCAATAAGTGGTGCTGGGAAAACTGGACAGGTACATGTAGAAGTATTAGATTAGAACACTCCCTAACACCATACACAAAAATAAGCTCAAAATGGATTAAAGACCTACATTTAAGGCCAGAAACTATCAAACCCTTAGAGGAAAACAGAACACTCTATGACATAAATCACAGCTAGATCCTTTTTGACCCACCTCCTAGAGAAATGGAAATAAAAACAAAAATAAACAAATGGGACTTAAGGAAACTTAAAAGCTTTTGCACAGCAAAGGAAACCATAAACAAGACCAAAAGACAACCCTCAGAATGGGAGAGAATATTTGCAAATGAAGCAACTGACAAAGGATTAATCTCCAAAATTTACAAGCAGCTCATGCAGCTCAATAACAAATAAACAAACAACCCAATCCAAAAATGGGCAGAAGACCTAAATAGACATTTCTCCAAAGAAGATATATAGATTGCCAACAAACACATGAGAGAATGCTCAACATCATTAATCATTAGAGAAATGCAAATCAAAACTACAATGAGATATCATCTCACACCGGTCAGAATGGCCATCATCAAAAAATCTAGAACAATAAATGCTGGAGAGGGTGTGGAGAAAAGAGAACACTCTTGCACTGCTGGTGGGAATGTGAATTGGTACAGCCACTATGGAGAACAGTATGGAGGTTCCTTAAAAAACTAAAAGTAAAACTACCATACGACCCAACAAACCCACTACTGGGCATATACCCTGAGAAAACCATAATTCAAAAAGAGTCATGTACCAAAATGTTCATTGCAGCTCTATTTACAATAGCCCAGAGATGGAGACAACCTAAATGTCCATCATCGGATGAATGGATAAAGAAGATGTGGCACATATATACAATGGAATATTACTGAGCCATAAAAAGAAACAAAATTGAGTTATTTGTAATGAGGTGGATGAACCTAGAGTCTGTCATACAGAGTGAAGTAAGTCTAGAAAGAGAAAGACAAATACTGTATGCTAACACATATATAAGGAATCTAAGAAAAAAATTAAAATGTCATGAAGAACCTAGGGGTACGATGGGAATAAAGACCTACTAGAGAATGGACTTGAGGATATGGGGAGGGGGAATGGTAAGCTGTGACAAAGTGAGAGAGTGGCATGGACATATATACACTACCAAACGTAAAATAGATAGCTAGGGGGAAGCAGCCGCATAGCACAGGGAGATCAGCTCGGTGCTTTGTGACCACCTAGAGGGGTGGGATAGGGATGGTGGGAGGGAGGGAGATGCAAGAGGGAAGAGATATGGGAACATATATATATGTATAACTGATTCACTTTGTTATAAAGCAGAAACTAATACACCATTGTGAAGCAATTATACTCCAATAAAGATGTAAAAAAAAAAAGTGAAAATAATAGCTCATTCTTCAATAAAACCTCTCTGGGCAAAAAAAAAAAAGACTCTATTATATCAATGTGAGGGAGATATCATCCTTTGAACTTACAATTATAGCATGTCATTGAAAATGGATTTTGTTCAAATCAATGGATAAAGAAGATGTGTTTAATATATATGCAATGGAATATTATTCAGCCATAAAAAATAATGAAATAATGCCATTTACAGCAACATGGATGGACCTAGAGATTATCATACTAAGTGAAGTATGTCAGACAAAGACAAATATCACATGATATCACTTATATGTAGAATATTAAAAAAATGGTAAAAATGAACTTATTCACAAAATAGAAATAGACTAAGAGACATAGAAAACAAACTTATGGTTACCAAAGGGGAAAGGGGGGAGGGATAAATTTGGGATTAACAGATACAGACTACTGTATATAAAAGAGATAAACAACAAGGACCTATTGTATAGCACAGGGAACTATATTCAATATCTTGTAATAACCTATAAGGGAAAAGAATCTGAAAAATAATGGATATATTTATGTATACCAATCACTTTGCTGTATGCCAGAAACACTGTAAATCAACTATACTTCAATAAAAAAATATTAAAAAAAAAAGAAAGAGTCTGTTGAACAGATTTTTGTACACCTACATTCATAGCAGCATCATTCACAATAGTCAAAAGGTGGAAACAACCTAAATGTCCATCAATGGATGAATGAATAAACAAAATGTGATACAGATATAGATACAGAGAGATTTTTTTACAATGGAATATTATTCAGCCTTAACAAGGAAGGTAATTCTGATATATGCTACAACATGGATTAACCTTGAATACATTATGCTAAGTGAAATAAGCCAGTCATAAAAAGACAAACACTGTATGATTCTACTTATATGAGCTACCTGGAATAGTCAAAATCATAGAGACAGAAAGTAGAATAGCAATTACCAGGGGGAAGGGGGAGGGGGAGTTATTGTTTAATGCGGACAGAATTTCAATTTGGAATGATGAAAAAGTTCTAGAGGTCGGTGGTGGTGATGGTTGCATAACAATGTGAATGTACTTAATATCACTGAACTGTACACTTAAAATGGTAAAAATGGTAAATTTTATGTTATATGTATTTTACCACACTTTTGTTATAATGGAGTCTGTAACAACAGTGGGGACAAAGAACAAGAGCGATTTGTAAATGTACTCAGGCTGGAAGCACCCGCAGAAGAGGGAGGTATGGGGCTTGGTTGGGAGGACAGAGGGGCTGGCATTGGTGTGAAGGATCCATGGCTGTGGGTTTGCCTGTCCTCTCACAGTGACACAGTTTTCTCTCCTTCCACCTAAGGCAAAGTGATTCCTTCAACAACAACAAATAGGTATTGAATACACTGTGTTGTCACTGGGGGTACGGCACTAAACAAGATATATAGCTTAGAGTCACATGGGGGAGAAAGACATAAAACAAATAATCACATATGGAGGTTACACATCTGATCCATGTCAAGAAGGTCTGATGAGGAAGTGAGGCATGAGCCAAGAGTGAGGAATGAGTGAGATTTAATGATGCAGGGGGGTGGAGGTGAGAAAGGAGTGTGTCCTAGGCAGAAAGAACCACAGGTTTCTAGGACCTGAACACAGCAGTGAAGCTGAGAGAGCAAAGGGAGCAGGATGTTTCTGGGGAGGTGGCAGAGGGCAGATATCAGAGCCTGGGACCATGTTCAAACCTGTGTTCTTTGTCCTAAGAGCAAAGAGGAATCACTGGAGTTGTGTTGGGGGTGGGAGTAGGGGAGAAAAGGAGGTTGAGATGTCATAATCAGGTTTGCATTTTGGAAAGAAGGGTCAAGAGAGATATGGGGAGACCAGTTAGGAGGCTACTTCAGTAATCCATATGAGGGACAATAGATGTGAGAGGATAGGGAAGTGCTGGAGATGAGGAGACGAGGCATATTCAAGTGGCATTTAGATTTTGAGATGAATCAGTTATTATGATATTGTGATTTATAATAAGAAATTGTTAAATTAATTAAACAAGGAGGCCATTAGACTGATGTGGCTCTACTAAGGCCATGGTGGCCTACATATGCAAATCAAAATCTAAGCTTATAAATGTCCCAAGGTTACAAAATCAAAACCACTAAGGACAGTCAACCACGAACAACCAACTAGGCTTTAAGCTATAGCCAATCAACTTTTCTTCTGCCTTTTCTCTATAAAATGCTCTCCCCAAGCTTCTACTAGTTTAGTGCTCCTAACCATTTCTGGTTTGGTGCTGCCTGATTCAAATCTATTTTTGCTCAAATAAACTCTTTAAAATGTTAATGTGTCTCAGTCTATCTTTTGACAGTTTTGATGTCAGAAGAGTGAACTGAAGGAGATCCCCCCACCACTGCCCCCAGGAGCAATGAACAAAAAGGGGGAGCGACCTGCTGAGCCCCTTAAATTTGCTGCACCTTTGGAGGTGGTGGTTAAGTACCTCTCAGATCCTAGTTCACCAGTTTTTGCATTATGAACTTTCAGACTTCATTTTAGCATTTATTTTTCCAGACTGGGTCCAGAAACTGGCCAGAGACAGACTTGGCCAGGGTCCGACTTGGAAAACAGGCTGGGTCTGAGGTTGGGCTGGGTTTACTTAAACTGGACGCAGACCAGTGTGAAGCCTCAGGTGAATACAATTTTGTTTTAAGGCTGAACAAGCAGGTTAACTTTACCAAAGATAATCTTGAATTACAGTGACCACAGTAGGGAACTTTTAACCTAGATAAGCTTTTCCATTTAGGAGGTACCTAGAGAAAACGGGGTCTCAGCCAAGCATTCACCATAGAAGGTAGAGGGAAATTTATTTTCCTCCTCTACTGTTTCTGGTGACCATGATGAGACCCACTGGAACACCCCACTTGCTTCAGAGCCTGCAGACGGGATCCTGGAAAACCTGGCAGAAGCTGGCAAAGGGTGAGAATTCTTACCAAAGTCAGCCCTCCTAGATCTCTATCTTTGGTGCCTGGACAAGAGAGTAAGGTAAAATTTCACACTGTCCCCTCCTTTCCAAATTCAGATTGGCAGGCAAAAATAAATAAATAAATAAAAATAAAAACCATTTGTGAGAATAAGGTCTTTGAATTATGACTCGTAAATTTGCCTTCCGGTAGTCACTGGTTGTCAACTCTTTCTCTCCCAGGGACAGCTGTTGCCTTCTTGTCTGCCTAATTTTGTGTCGTGAGAACTATTTGGGCAATCACCAGGTTGGGGGCAGAAATGTGGGCTGCACTCTATTTGTGGCTAGGGTCTTACTGCTGCCAGCTCTCAGGGAAATTGTCTTAAGTCTTTCTTTCCTTTAGCAATCTTGGGGAGTGGCTTTGGATTTTAGGAGGACAGTATCTTTTGTACCTCTTTGGGGATGCCTCTTAAGTCCATGGAGTTGTTCAATACTGCCAAGAAAACCTATAAGATATTTGAAAGGATTTTTAAAAAGTACTTCTAAGGTCAAAAGTTGGCTAAATTGGAAGCTGGTTTTCAGAGCCTGATAGGAAGGGGTTTTTTTGTTTTGTTTTTGTTCTTTTTTATTTAGGCTCCCCTAAGCTAAAAGAAGCTCTGTACCCAGAGGGGAAGAAAAACATTCAAAGGCAAACAGCTCTAAATCTAGAACATAGGAATCTTTGACTTCCGTTATTAGTTGAAATGATCTTCTCCCTGACATAAGAAGCAAACTGAAGATAAAGTAGTTGGATGGGTCAGCCTTGATATCATTCAAGCAGCAACCCAATTCTTTAAGGAATTAAAAACTGTACTTGTCTTACAAATCTTTGTAAGAACTGAAATGCTGCTCTAGAAACAATTCAAAGCCCATCTATCCTTTTTACCAACCGCAAGCCTCCCCTATTCATCTCAAAAGGCTTGTAGGTGTTGTAAAATTCTACATTTAGGATCAAAAGTCCTTCTTGAAGGAACCTGCATTCTTTGCCTGTGCCTTTGAGATGTAAATGTTCTACCCAGTCTTCTCTGGAAACTGAGGGCTATCTCTGAATAGCAAACTTCAGGGAGGTAATTCTAAATCAGAAGATAAAAATTAAAAAAAGAAAAATGGGGGAAAGGCTATTTGGAAACTAGGCAAACGAAAAATCTTAAAAACCTTCTCCACAACATTAGTAAAAAGTTTAAGTCAACTGAGAAAGTAAACTTATATCACCTGCCAGAAACACAATTTGGAGCCAACTATTCCTTTATAAACCTATGATTTTTGCATTATCATACCTGTCTCCGGCTAAAATTTTTAAGTGAAAGTTGTAAGATTTGTATCTGTCTGTATGTTTATGTACATCTGTGCATGTATATTATAGATGTATAACATTTTTCTACCTCTGGATAGTACTGCCAAAATTAGTTTATAAAGAGCTCTATTTAACTGGCTTAAAGAAAAACAAGGATGGGGAATTCCCTGGCAGTCCAATGGTTAGAATTTGGCACTTTCACTGCTGAGGGCCCTGGTCAGGGAACTAAGATCCCACAAGTTGTGCAGCACAGCCTAAAAAAAAAAAAAGAAAGACAAACAAGCACTATGTAAATTAAGAAATTAAGTATGCTCTCAGAAATGTAAACACTAACCTAAATGTTTTTCAACTTCACATGATCTAGGATAATCTTTGGTAAATAAAAGCTCATTTAAGCTTGTTAGTTTAATTTAAATAGGCATATCTTTAGAGTTATCAGCATTAAATATAATACTTTTATTTTAGGTTACTAAAATTAAAAAAAAACTCATGTTCTCTCTTACAGAATTTGTCAACAAGAAATATATCTTAAGATAATGGTGAGCCCTTTAATATTTTATAAAATTTTCATGAATAATCTAAACATAATTGTTAAGAACAAGTAAATTAAATAGATGTAGGTAAGATAAAAGTTTATAAATGAACTTTTAAAGAATAAGTATGCTTTATGGTATATTTACTTAAAAATAGTTCCCAAAATCTTTTTGGTAACTTGAAACCTTAAAATTATACTGAAATAAGTTAAATGATGGATATTCACTGAATATCTAGACCACTTCCAAATAAGGTAAAATACTGAAACATTAATTACTGAACACAGGTTTATCTACTTTTGGGTTATTAGAGAGGAACTAAACATACTTGGGTCTATTAGTAAACATGCCTGTGTTTCACTGAAAAAATGATGCTATGAGGAAGCATATGCTTCTAGAAATTATGAAATGTATTCATAAATTTGCCAATCTAAAGAATGCTGGGGTAACAGTTCACAATTGCTTACTTCTTACTTTTCACTATAAATTAAGGTTCCTAAGGATTAAGAATTCTAATTAATGTGTAATTAAAACTACTAAAAATAATAAGGAAAACAACTCTATGCAAGGAAAGTAAGATGTGTTTTTGGCTAAGAAAAGTTTATGAGGTATGGAGATGCACTTTTGTTAAGAGAAATGAAAGTAATTTTGTTCTAAAGTAAAGCTGGTTTCTTCAGAATGGGAAAGAAGAGAATGAAGACAAACTAAATGGATATAGAAAGCTGGGAAGAGAGAGAAAGAGAGAAAAGTTTACCTTGTGTAGTGAAGCTGGCTAACATTGAATTGTTATTATATGGATTTTTAAAATAAGCTTTAATATAGTGGCATGCTTATGTAAAACTAAAACTTAATTCTTTTTTCATCTGCTAAAAAGATGTTTTCCTGGACAATGTTGTTCTGCTCTTGATAATACGAGATTCTGAATGATTTTTTCTTTACCTTTTAAGTAATCCGCCTAGAAAGCAAAGATTTTGTGTTTTACTAAAATAATTTCCTGTGTTTTGTATTGTCTTTATCAGGTCTTTAAATACTTAAGAAAACTGAGTCTTCTCAATATTAAAAGAGCTAATTTTTGCTCACAACTATGTAACCTTCTGTATTTGCCTTTAAAATCCTTTGTCACTTTGGTTAAATAGATAATTAAGTATATTGTTTCATAATGATCTGTGATCCTATTTGGCCATGTGTCTAAATCCTTCTGGTATTTTTGCAAACTTCAAATTCTAAATGAAGTCTTTTTGACCTGGAAGTAACTTTGGGATTTTACAGAGGGTCCCTGGAAAATCTCAAAAGAGTTGTTCTCTCTCCTTATAAAAAGAGATACTGAACTAATTAGGCTTATTTTGTATGTTATATTACATGGGAAGCATTGTCAAATAAGAAGTAATGTTTACATTAGATTTATATGGATATATGATATCAGTAATAAGTGTCCTAGAAATTTGGTATGTCCTAGTATAATGTTATCACTTGTAGTTCTAGTTATTATCTTAAAATGTTGTATGTCACAGAAATAACCAAGTTTTCTTGTCAACAGCATTATGAGGAGCTCTCATTAGATATTTAACCACGGCCACTTTTATGTCTCTTATCACTTACAGACAGTTATTGTTTTACTCTGATGCTTTTGCAAAAATGTTCCTGCAAAAGTACTTCATCTTTAAGGAGACTCATGGAAGGGACTCTAACAGATACAGGGGTCTGTTAACTTTCAGATCATACCACTGAACTGAATAAGATTTTGCAGAACGCTAATGGAGAAACTGATGGCTTCATACAACTGCTAACAAAAGATCAAGATCAACAAGAATTAATTACATGGGACTGGATGAACTGATGAGGATGATTATATTCTTTAAGACCTTTGTTTGAAACACTGTGGTCCTTCAGTGTTTGTTTTCCCAAATTTTAGGAAACTTTTTCTCTTTCCTCTTAAGCTATTCAGCAATTTGGTAAAATACATTTTCTGTGAACAACGATGAAACATTTATTTTTTTCTCCCTATCTGATCCCTCTATAATTCAGAAACTCTATTCTTATGTTCATGGCAATACAGTTATATGCATACATTCAAAAAGAATCTGTTCTCCTTGTAACTGGACACAATTGGAAACACTGGTTATATCACAAAGCCTTTGACTAGAATGTCATATTTAAGAATATGCATAGGGGGCTTCCCTTGTGGCGCAGTGGTTGGGAGTCCGCCTGCCGATGCAGGGGACATGGGTTCATGTCCCGGCCCAGGAGGATCCCGCGTGCCGCGGAGCGGCTGGGCCCATGAGCCATGGCCTCAGAGCCTGCGCGTCCGGAGCCTGTGCTCCGCAGTGGGAGAGACCACAACAGTGAGAGGCCCGTGTACCGCAAAAAAAAAAAAAAAAAAAAAAAGAATATGCATAGGGACTTCCCTGGTGGCGCATTGGTTAAAAATCCGCCTGCCAGTGCAGGGGACACGGGTTCTATCCCTGGTCTGGGAAGATCCCGCATGCCACAGAGCAACTAAGCCTGTGCGCCACAACTATAGAGCCTGCACTCTAGAGCCCGTGAGCCACAACTATTGAGCCCGTGTGCTACAACTACTGAAGCCCGTGTTCCTAGAGCCTGTGCTCTGCAACGAGAAGCCACCACAATGAGAAGCCTGCGTGCAGCAACCAACACCCAACACAGCCAAAAATAAATAAATAAACAAATAAAACCAGTCTTTAAAAAAAAAAAAGAAGAATATGCATAAAATCAGATATGCCCAGACAGTTTTAAGGAACTAAAGTTGGCTTTATGGAGCCAATAAAAGTCTCCTGGGAAAACTGGCCTGGTACTTTGCTTACAGGATTCCCAGCAGCCTTAGCAGATGAGTATGGAAGGTCACTTCCTGGCACACCCAGGAACCTCAAGATATTTTGGGTACCTCAAGAAGAGAGGAATTCACTGAAATCCATAGGTAATGCAAGCAAAGTCTGATGGTAAATTCTTGGCTTGGCTTCTTAGCCTGGAGAGGCTTTTAAAAGTCCAATCTAACATTCCTTGTGAAAAGTTCCAGCAGAGTGTATATGGTCAGTGACTATTCCTACTGCTCTTATGTAAATAATCAGGCCAAGTTTAATGAGACTAGACTTATTCTGCAAACAAATTAATCTTACTATGGTTATCTTTGATAGAAATGAAGGTGATTATAGAGGAAAAAATTGTATTTCAGTAAAAAATTAAAACAACCTTGTGGATATCATATTCTAGTCCTGTTTATTGCCTTTGAGATTTTGTTATATATCTATAAACCGAACTGGATCCTGAATTCTTCTAGTTTTCTCAAATATCTGGCTACAACTCTCCAAACTAATGTTTCCAACTTTATTCCACTCTTCTGGTTTGGAATCACTAAAAACAAAGACAGCCCCTGAACCTCCTTAGAAGGAACCATACCAGGTTCTCCTCACTACCCAGATGGCAGTCAAACTTCAGGGACTTGAACCTTGGGTCCACATCCCCCAATTAAAAAGGGCTCCTCCTGACTCTTGGAACTGCACACTAGCTGGAGATATTAAATTAAAATTGACTAGGGAGGTTCCTCCACTGAAGCAGACAGCATCTTGAGGCAGACAACCTCTCCCAAGATCACAGATCAAGATCTTCATCTCCAATATGAAGTCTTTTTCCTTTTGCCTTTTCCCTACTTCCTTTTTCTCTCTGTTAATGTACAGGAAGACAATGCTCCTTAACTCTGGCAACTACTGCTGAATCTACCACTAAGGTCCCTAGCCTTTCTTGCTAAGGTGGTTTTAGATAATAAAAATGCTTTAGATTACTTTTTGGCTGAACAAGGAGAAGTCTGTGCCATAGCAAATGTCTCCTGCTGTACCTGGATCAACACCTCTGGTACTGTAGCAAGTACAAGAAATTAACACACAAGCCACTTAGTTAAAACAGGTTGATGACCCTTCAGGTACATTCTTTGATTTATTTGATAACAACTGATTTGGTTCATGGGGCCCTGGCTAAGAAGTATACTTCAGTCTCTTGGTATTCTCCCAATAGTTATCACTGTAGTGTCCCTGGTACACTATGTTCTCTCAAAGGTCTTAAATGCATGTTTGTAACGATCAGCAATACCACTATCAGATGGTCTCACTGCACTTGGGAGAAGAGAAACAGGATGGGTAATGAGATGAACAGCAAAAACCATTCTTCCACAGATATGACATCATAACCTGAGTTTCACAAAGAGACAAGAGCAACTTAACTCTGATAGTGACTGAGAGTGGTGCTAATACCAATTTTTGGGATCAATCTCTCATGTATGAGAGGATGACAAAAAGGGGGAAATTAATTACACAGAGAGGCCATTAACCTGATGTGGCCCTAATGCCATGTTGACTATAAAAGCCTCTCCGCAAGCTCCTGCTAGTGGAGCATTCCTAAACACTTTTGGTTTGGCACTACCCAAATCAATTTTTGCTCAAATAAACTCTTAAAAATTTTAATATGCTCAGTTTATCTTTTAACAAAATATATACTTGGCCTTCAACCCCTTTCCTGGTACATAGCTCCTAAAACCCTTGGAATTTCCTAAGTGATGAGAGCAATAACAGTGATTTTTGTTATGTTAATGAAGTGACTTTTGGACTACACCTAAGGATGGGGGCTAGTTGCCTGGAGAACCAACCATATGATTGGAGGGTTGGAACTTTCAGCCCCACCCCAGGCCTCTGAGGAGGAAAGAAGGGCTGAAGCCTGAATCAATCGCCAATGGCCAATGATATAAGCAATCATGCCTATGTAATGAAGCTTCCACAAAAACCCAAAAGGACAGGATTCAGAGAGCTTGTAGGTTGGTGAACATGTGGAGATTTGGGGAAAGTGGCATGCTCAAAGGGTCAATAGAAGCTTCTTGCTCTTTCCCCATACCTTGCCCTATGTATCTCTTCCATGTGGCTGTTCCTGAGTTATATCCTTTTATAGTAAAACAAGAATCTAGAAAGCAAAAAGTTTCTCTGAGTTCTGTGAGCTGCTTTAGCAAATTAACAGAACCCAAGGAATGGGTCATCGGAACCTCTGATCTATAGCTGGTCGGTCAGACACACAAGTCAACAACCTGGACTCGTGACTGGCATCTGAAATGTGTGTGGGAGGACAACCCGTGGGATCTGGCTCTATCTCCAGGTAGATAGTGTCAGAATTGAGTTGAATTGTAGGACACACAGCTGGTACCTGAGAATTGCGTGTTGGTGGGGAAAAAAACCCACATTGGAACTGGATGCAGAATCAGGCAGTACGAAGGATGAAAGACAAGGAGAGGTCACAAACAAATCTGAACTTTCTGCTTTGTGAAGCTGGATGGATACTGCCTTCAAACTCACTGAATAAAGGCTCGATCACTGTCATCACACTGGACAACTACAGTGGCTACTGTCCACTTTTCAGTCAGTGGCAGTGATGCTCCTGACCTTGTGCACAAGCAACAGCCCCATATGACATGTGACCCTTAGGGAGACAATTCGGCTACCTAACCTGGGCCTAACTTCTTCCTATCTACCACTTCCCCTTGGTATACCTGCGGGTCGTGATCAGTGACCAACGTGCCTGAAGCCCAATGCAATCAAATGTTTTGTGTTTAGCTGTTCAAGTCAAATTCCACTGAAATCACATCATGAACCTCGGCCTTTAGAAAAATTCTGGGCAAAAAGAAAGTAGGAAGAAGAAAGCCCCCATGTACACATGACTGGAGGTATGTTGGAGGCACGTTGGAGGGTTGTTCACTCTCTCCCCACTTATCACTGTTATCAATGCAATGCTCGTGTAGCCCAGCACATACGTCTTCTGGTCACATGGTCTGCTGATGGGAAGAGCCTTGCATGCTGCTACTCCAGGGCTTCAGTGTCAGTAAGTCATGTTCCATAGAGTCTGACCAGAGGCCCGAGACTGACTCACCCTTTGCAGCTTAAGAAGGCTGGAGCAAGAGAACAAAGACCCCTCCAGGCCTCCTCTAGGGACTCCTAGGTAGCCCACATGATGCTGTGGCCCCTAAAGAATGATTTGGACACAGCTCCTCCTGGGGTTCCAGTTAACTAAAGCCAGACAGGGACCCATTCCACCCACTAAATGGAAGCAGGTAGAGGTGTTCACACCTCAGAAAGTCACAGTAAAACAGGCCGCACTGGGTGGAATCTAGGGACCCTCACTTGCCATTCTGTGGACAGGTAAACTGTAGCTCCAGCCCAAAGCATGATTCACTGGCAGATCAGCCTACAAGAAGCAGGGGAACCTAGAGGAGCCAAAACCTGTGTTGATAAAGATGAAGTCTTCCGACTCCTGAACCCAGCATGATCATGTATGTTAAGGAGCAGTTTATAAGGGAGTCATCCTGAAGTCTGGTTGGAACAGCCTGGGTTGGAATCCTGTTATGCCTGTCTTTAGCTATGTGACCTTGGATGAGATTCTTAAGCTTTCTGTGCCTCAGTGTTCTCATCTGTAAGATGAGGATGATATTACTTGCTTTTATCATAGAGAGCAATGTGAGGATGTAAAGCATTAGACACATGGAGCACTTAACTCAGGTCAGTGCCTGGCATGGCAAGCATCTAATAAATGT
This sequence comes from Mesoplodon bidens, assembly GCF_964165515.1. NCBI lineage: Eukaryota > Metazoa > Chordata > Mammalia > Artiodactyla > Ziphiidae > Mesoplodon > Mesoplodon bidens. The sequence goes on along the minus strand of NC_138162.1, from coordinate 73,324,812 downwards.
TCAATATTATTACTCTGTTAGAACAGGAGTCTGACACTTACTGCTCTCAGGCCTTCAACGGCAAGCTGACAGGTTGCAGTTCCCTGACTGCTTCCTTTAAGCTCCAGTGACCACAGTTTGTGAGGTGAGTTCCAAAGGAACATGGGCAAGATACCAACAGCATTTGTCACAAAAGGCTTATTTATGGTGAGGAATAAGACTCTCAAATCCTGCCTTATTGCCAGGCTATAGTTTTAACACTGAAACTTTTTCATCCTCCCAATATATTGTCTACTTGGACAGCTGTGTGGGCTCAAGAAGTTCTCCACCTCTGTGGGCCTCAGCTTACTTGAATGTAAACAATTCTCTGAGGTCCCTTCCAGCAATAACATTCTGAGTCTGTGACCCCAGGCCTGCATAAAACCAGGGGAGGCACCTTTGCACTTGTGTGTGAAGTTTCTTTTTTTTCCCCACTGAGGCTCTTACTCTTTTCTTTTGCAGCTCATTTCTGATAATCAACATTTCGATACTGAAGTCAGAATAATCCTCCAAATTTACAAATGTGACAGAGGAAAAAAAAAAAGATACCTCTGAATGGTAAAATACTTCCCAATGGGTATTTCTAACACCTCAGGATTTATCCTAGAACTAGGTGGTGTCCAGCAGCTGGTAACAGCGTCACTGTAACCCCACCAACCTCACTAAGAAGTCAAAGGCTATAAAGCATTTATCAATAAAAATATACTAGGGCTTCCCTGGTGGCACAATGGTTGAGAGTCCGCCTGCCGATGCAGGGGACACGGGTTCATGCCCTGGTCCGGGAAGATCCCACATGCCGCAGAGCAGCTGGGCCCGTGAGCCATGGCCGCTGAGCCTGTGCGTCCGGAGCCTGTGCCCCTCAACGGGAGAGGCCACAACAGTGAGAGGCCCGTGTACCGCAAAAAAAAAAAAAAAAAAGAAAGAAAAAAAAGAAAGCACAGAACCAGATCAAAACAAGCAACTGTAAAAACAGGCAGCTCCAGGGTATGCAGATGGGCAGAAAAAGTGGGGTTGTCAAGGAGCTTATGGCTGGAGAGACTGGGAAGCTGGCGAGTGCCCTCTGCCCCCTCCACTCCTCCGGAAATGACTGCAGCACAAATGCATGCTCATTAACAGGCCTAATGAAGGGCAGACTTTTCTGGCCCTGTTTGCAATGCCAGGGACCTTGCTCCAGTGTTGTCATGGGGAAGTTATTGTCATCCTCCTAGCAACAGGTTACCTAGGTGAAGACCAAACAGCCTGACCAGGCCCAGTAAGCAGTCAGCCTAGTGCTATACACTGTCCCCAGGCTGCCTAGCCTGCCCTCTCCTTTCACTTCCTCACTCCCTCAGCCATACCACTGCCTTTAAGAGAAGCAGCATTCATTCTTGCACACAAAGACACTATAGAAGGCTTTCTGTAGTGGCGGGGGGGGCGCGGGTTGGGAGGTGTCCCATGGTTCTGTTCTACTTCTGACCTTCAAAGTTTCAAAGTGTGGCCAGCCATGGACAGTCATGCCCACTCCCATAAACCTACAACTAAAATCAGAACAGCTCTCGGAAGAAACAGGCCTTTCCACCTATTTTTACTGAACGCCCCAGTGCCATAATTAAAACAAATTACAGGGGCTTCCCTGGTGGTGCAGTGGGTAAGAATCCGCCTGCCAATGCACGGGTCACGGGTTCAAGCCCTGGTCCAGGAAGATCCCACGTGCCGTGGAGCAACTAAGCCCGTGCGCCATAACTACTGAGCCTGCGCTCTAGAGCCCGCGTGCCACAACTACTGAGCCTGTGAGCCACAACTACTGAGCCCGCCTAGAGCCCCTGCTCCGCAACAAGAGAAGCCACCTCAATGAGAAGCCAGCGCACCACAATGAAGAGTAGCCCCCGCTCGCCACAACTAGAGAAAGCCCGCATGCAGCAACGAAGACCCAACGCAGTCAAAAATAAATAAATAAATAAATTTTATTAAAAAAAAAAATCTGACCTTTAAAAAAAAATTATAAGCATAAAAAATATCTCCAGAGATCATCAACGTCTATACCACACAGTGAAATGAAGCCCTAAGCCAATTAACTTGTGAATTTGATCAATTAATTGTAGATAGCCAAATGAAACGATTCAGTTAAAGCCAATCCTCAATCGCAAGACTGGTTCAAGATGGCAGAGCAGAAGGACGTGCTCTCACTCCCTCTTGCAAGAGCACCGGTATCACAACTAACTGCTGAACAATCATCGACAGGAAGACAATGGAACTCACCAAAAAAGATACCCCACATCCAAAGACAAAGGAGAAGACACAATGAGATGGTCGGAGGGGTGTAATCACAATAAAATCAAATCCCATAACTGCTGGGTGGGTGACTCACAAACTGGAGAACACTTATACCACAGAAGTCCACCCACTGGAGTGAAGATTCTGAGACCCATGTCAGGCTTCCCAACCTGGGGGTCCGGCAATGAGAGGAGAAATTCCTAGAGAATCAGACTTTGAAGTCTAGCGGGATTTGATTGTAGGACTTTGACAGGACTGCGGGAAAAAGAGGCTTCACTCTTGGAGGGCACACACAAAGTAGTGTGCGCATTGGGACCCAGGGGAAGGAGCAGTGACCCCATAGGAGACTGAACCAGACCTAACTTCTTGTGTTGGAGGCTCTCCTGCAGAGGCGGGGGGTGGCTGTGTTTCACCATGAGGACAAGGACACTGGCAGCAGAGGTTCTCAGAAGTACTCCTTGGCGTGAGCCGTCCCAGAGTCCTCCACTAGCCCCATCAAAGAGCCCAGGTAGGCTCCAGTGTTGCGTCGCTCAGGCCAAACAAACAACAGGGAGGGAACCCAGCCCCACACATCAGCAGACAAGTGGATTAACGTTTTACTGAGCTCTGCCCACCAGAGCAACAGCCAGCTCTACCCACCACCAGTCCCTCCCATCAGGAAACTTGCACAAGCCTCTTAGATAGCTTCATCCACCAGAGAGCAGACAGCAGAAGCAAGAAGAACTACAATTCTGCAGCCTGTGGAAAAAGAACCTCATTCACAGAAAGATACACAAGATGAAAAGGCAGAGGACTATGTACCAGATGAAGGAACAAGATAAAACCCCAGAAAAACAACTAAATGAAGTGGAGCTAGGCAACCTTCCAGAAAAATAATTCAGAATAATGATAGTGAAGATGATCCAGGACCTCCGAAAAAGAATGGAGGCAAAGATCAAGAAGATGCAAGAAATCTTTAACAAAGACCGAGAAGAATTAAAGAGCAAACAAACAGAGATGAACAATACAATAACTGAAACGAAAACTACACTAGAAGGAATCAATAGCAGAATAACTGAGGCAGAAGAACAGATAAGTGACCAGGAAGACAGAATGATGGAATTCACTGCCACAAAAAAGAATGAAAAGACAGCCTAAGACACCTCTGGGACAGCATTAAATGCACCAACATTCATACTATAGGGGTCCCAGAAGGAGAAGAGAGAGAGAAAGGACCCGAGAAAATATTTGAAGAGATTATAGTCGAAAACTTCCCTAACGTGTGAAAGGAAATAGTCACCCAAGTCCAAGAAGCACAGAGAGTCCCAGGCAGGATAAACTCAAGGAGAAACATGCAGAGACACATACTAATCAAGCTGGCAAAAATTAAAGACAAAGAAAAATTATTGAAAGCAGCAAGGGAAAAATGACAAATAACGTACAAGAGAACTTCCATAAGGTTAACAGCTGACTTCCGGGTAAGATGGCGGAAGAGTAAGACGCGGAGATCACCTTCCTCCCCACGGATACACCAGAAATACAGCTACACGTGGAACAACCCCTACAGAACACCTACTGAATGCTGGCAGAAGACCCCAGACCTCCCAAAAGGCAAGAAACTCCCCACATACCTGGGTAGGGCAAAGCGGAGAGATTCCCGCACAGAGGATCGGTGCCGAGCGGCACTCACCCGCCCGAGAGGCTTGTCTGCTCGCCCGCCAGGGCGGGCGGCGCTGGAAGCTGAGGCTCGGGCTTCGGTCAGAGCGCAGGGAAAGGACTGGGGCTGGCGGCGAGAACTCAGCCTGAAGGGGGCTAATGTGCCACAGCTAGCCGGCAGGGAGTCCAGGAAAACTCTGGAGCTGCCGAAGAGGCAAGAGACTTTTTCTTCCCTCTTGGTTTCCTGGTGCGCGAGGAGAGGGGATTAAGAGCGCTGCTTAAAGGGGCTCCACAGACGGGCGCGAGTCACGACTGAAAGCGCGGAGCCCAGTGACGGGCGTGGGACGCTGGGGCTGCTGCTGCCGCCGCCAAGAAGCCTGTGTGCGAGCGCAGGTCACTGTCCACACCGCCCTTCCGGGAGCCTGTGCAGCCCGCCACTGCCGGGGTCCCGGGATCCAGGGGCGGCTTCCCTGGGAGAACGCACGGCGCGCCTCGGGCTGGTGCAACGTCACGCCGACCTCTGCCGCTGCAGGCTCGCCCCGCACTCCGTGCCCCTCCATCCCGCCCGGCCTGAGTGAGCCAGAGTCCCCGAAGAGGCTGCTCCTTTAACCCTGTCCTGTCTGAGCGAAGAACAGACGCCCTCCGGCGACCTACACGCAGAGGCGGGGCCAAATCCAAAGCTGAGACCCAGGAGCTGTGAGAACAAAGAAGAGAAAGGGAAACCTCTCCCAGCAGCCTCAGAAGCAGCGGATTAAAGCTCCACAATCAACTTGATGTACCCTGCATCTGTGGAATACATGAATAGACAACAAATCATCCCAAATTGAGGAGCCAGGAGTCAGTGCGGTGCCTCTGAGGTGGGAGAGCCAACTTCAGGACACTGGTCCACAAGAGACCTCCCAGCTCCACATAATATCAAACGGCGAAAATCTTCCAGAGATCTCCATCTCAACACCAGCACCCAGCTTCACTCAACGACCAGCAAGCTACAGTGCTGGACACCCTATGCCAAACAACTAGCAAGACAGAAACACAACGCCACCCATTAGCAGAGAGGTGGCCTAAAATCATAAAAAGTCCGCAGACACCCCAAAACACACCACCAGACGTGGACCTGCCCACCAGAAAGACAAGATCCAGCCTCATTCACCAGAACACAGGCACAAGTCCCTTCCACCAGGAAGCCTACACAACCCACTAAACCAACCTTAGCCACTGGGGACAGACACCAAAAACAACGGGAACTACGAACCTGCAGCCTGCAAAAAGGAGACCCCAAACACAGTAACATAAGCAAAATGAGAAGACAGAAAAACACACAGCAGGAGAAGGAACAAGATAAAAACCCACCAGACCTAACAAATGAAGACGTAATAGGCAGTCTACCTGAAAAAGAATTCAGAATAATGATGGTAAAGATGATCCAAGATTCTATTTCCCAGATCCAAAATCTTGGAAATAGAATAGACAAAATGCAAGAAACAGTTAACAAGGACCTAGAAGAACTAAAGATGAATCAAGCATCGATTAAAAACACAATACATGAAATAAAAAATACTCTGGATGGGATCAATAGCAGGATAACTGAGGCAGAAGAACAGATAAGTGAGGTGGAAGATAAAATAGTGGAAATAACTGCTGCAGAGCAAAATAAAGAAAAAAGAATGAAAAGAACAGAGGACAGTCTCAGAGACCTCTGGGACAACATTAAACGCACCAACATTCGAATTATAGGGGTTCCAGAAGAAGAAGAGAAAAAGAAAGGGACTGAGAAAATATTTGAAGAGATTATAGTTGAAAACTTCCCTAATATGGGAAAGGAAATAGTTAATCAAGTCCAGGAAGCACAGAGAGTCCCATACAGAATAAATCCAAGGAGAAATACGCCAAGACACATATTAATCAAACTGTCAAAAATTAAACACAAAGAAATCATATTAAAAGCAGCAAGGCAAAAACAACAAATAACACACAAGGGAATCCCCATCAGGATAACAGCTGATCTATCAGCAGAAACTCTACAAGCCAGAAGGGAGTGGCAGGACATAATTAAAGTGATGAAGGAGAGAAACCTGCAACCAAGATTACTCTACCCAGCAAGGATCTCATTCAGATTTGATGGAGAAATTAAAACGTTTACAGACAAGCAAAAGCTGAGAGAGTTCAGCACCACCAAACCAGCTTTACAACAAATGCTAAAGGAACTTCTCTAGGCAAGAAACACAACAGAAGGAAAAGACCTACAATAACGAACCCAAAACAATTAAGAAAATGGGAATAGGAACATACATATCGATAATTACCTTAAATGTAAATGGACTAAATGCTCCCACCAAAAGACACAGATTGGCTGAATGGATACAAAAACAAGACCCATATATATGCTGTCTACAAGAGACCCACTTCAGACCTAGAGACACATACAGACTGAAAGTAAGGGGATGGAAAAAGATATTCCATGCAAATGGAAACCAAAAGAAAGCTGGAGTAGCAATTCTCATATCAGACAAAATAGACTTTAAAATAAAGACTACTAGAAGAGACAAAGAAGGACACTACATAATGATCAAGGGATCGATCCAAGAAGAAGATATAACAATTGTAAATATTTATGCACCCAACATAGGAGCACCTCAATACATAAGGCAAATACTAACAGCCATAAAAGGAGAAATCGACAGTAACACAATCATAGTAGGGGACTTTAACACCCCACTTTCACCCATGGACAGATCTTCCAAAATGAAAATAAATAAGGAAACACAAGCTTTAAATGATACATTAAACAAGATGGACTTAATTGATATTTATAGGACATTCCATCCAAAAACAACAGAATACACATTTTTCTCAAGTGCTCATGGAACATTCTCCAGGATAGATCATATCTTGGGTCACAAATCAAGCCTTGGTAAATTTAAGAAAATTGAAATTGTATCAAGTGTCTTTTCTGACCACAATGCTATGAGACTAGATATCAATTACAGGAAAAGAGCTGTAAAAAATACAAACACATGGAGGCTAAACAATACACTACTTAATAACGAAGTGATCACTGAAGAAATCAAAGAGGAAATTAAAAAATACCTAGAAACAAATGACAATGGAGACACGACGACCCAAAACCTATGGGATGCAGCAAAAGCAGTTCTAAGAGGGAAGTTTATAGCAATACAATCCCACCTTAAGAAACAGGAAACATCTCGAATAAACAACCTAACCTTGCACCTAAAGCAATTAGAGAAAGAAGAACAAAAACACCCCAAAGTTAGCAGAAGGAAAGAAATCATAAAAATCAGATCAGAAATAAATGAAAAAGAAATGAAGGAAACGATAGCAAAGATCAATAAAACTAAAAGCTGGTTCTTTGAGAAGATAAACAAAATTGATAAACCATTAGCCAGACTCATCAAGAAAAGAAGGGAGAAGACTCAAATCAATAGAATTAGAAATGAAAAAGGAGAAGTAACAACTGACACTGCAGAAATACAAAAGATCATGAGAGATTACTACAAGCAACTCTATGCCCATAAAATGGACAACCTGGAAGAGATGGACAAATTCTTAGAAATGCACAACCTGCCAAGACTGACTCAGGAAGAAATAGAAAATATGAATAGACCAATCACAAGCACTGAAATTGAAACTGTGATTAAAAATCTTCCATCAAACAAAAGTCCAGGACCAGATGGCTTCACAGGCGAATTCTATCAAACATTTAGAGAAGAGCTAACACCCATCCTTCTCAAACTCTTCCAAACAATATCAGAGGAAGGAACACTCCCAAACTCATTCTACGAGGCCACCATCACCTTGATACCAAAACCAGGCAAGGATGTCACAAAGAAAGAAAACTACAGGCCAATATCACTGATGAACATAGATGCAAAAATCCTCAACAAAATACTAGCAAACAGAATCCAACAGCACATTAAAAGGATCATACACCATGATCAAGTGGGGTTTATTCCAGGAATGCAAGGATTCTTCAATATACGCAAATCAATCAATGTGATACACCATATTAACAAGTTGAAGGAGAAAAACCATATGATCATCTCAATAGATGCAGAGAAAGCTTTCGACAAAATTCAACACCCATTTATGATAAAAACCCTGCAGAAAGTAGGCATAGAGGGAACTTTCCTCAACATCATAAAGGCCATATATGACAAACCCACAGCCAACATTGTCCTCAATGGTGAAAAACTGAAACCATTTCCACTAAGATCAGGAACAAGACAAGGCTGCCCACTCTCACCACTCTTATTCAACATAGTTTTGGAAGTTTTAGCCACAGCAATCAGAGAAGAAAAGGAAATAAAAGGAATCCAAATTGGAAAAGAAGAAGTAAAGCTGTCACTGTTTGCAGATGACATGATACTATACATAGAGAATCCTAAAGATGCTACCGAAAAACTACTAGAACTAATCAATGAATTTGGTAAAGTAGCAGGATACAAAATTAATGTACAGAAATCTCTGGCATTCCTGTACACTAATGATGAAAAATCTGAAAATGAAATCAAGAAAACACTCCCATTTACCATTGCAACAAAAAGAATAAAATATCTAGGAATAAACCTACCTAAGGAGACCAAAGACCTGTATGCAGAAAATTATAAGACACTGATGAAAGAAATTAAAGATGATACAAATAGATGGAGAGATATACCATGCTCCTGGATTGGAAGAATCAATATTGTGAAAATGACTCTACTACCCAAAGCAATCTACAGATTCAATGCAATCCCTATCAAACTACCACTGGCATTTTTCACAGAACTAGAACAAAAAATTTCAAAATTTGTTTGGAAAAACAAAAGACCCCGAATAGCCAAAGCGATCTTGAGAACGAAAAACGGAGCTGGAGGAATCAGGCTCCCTGACTTCAGACTATACTACAAAGCTACAGTAATCAAGACAGTGTGGTACTGGCATAAAAACAGAAAGATAGATCAGTGGATCAGGATAGAAAGCCCAGAGATAAACCCACGCACATATGGCCAACTTATCTTTGATAAAGGAGGCAGGAATGTACAGTGGAGAAAGGACAGCCTCTTCAATAAGTGGTGCTGGGAAAACTGGACAGGGACATGTAAAAGTTTGAGATTAGATCATTCCCTAACACCATACACAAAAATAAGCTCAAAATGGATTAAAGACTTAAATGTAAGGCCAGAAACTATCAAACTCTTAGAGGAAAACATAGGTAGAACACTCTATGACATAAATCACAGCAAGATCCTTTTGGACCCACCTCCTAGAGAAATGGAAATAAAAACAAAGATAAACAAATGGGACCTAATGAAACTTCAAAGCTTTTGCACAGCAAAGGAAACGATAAAGAAGACCAAAAGACAACCCTCAGAATGGGAGAAAATATTTGCAAATGAAGCAACTGACAAAGGATTAATCTCCAAAATTTATAAGCAGCTCATGCAGCTCAACAGCAAAAAAACAAACAACCCAATCCAAAAATGGGCAGAAGACTTAAATAGGCATTTCTCCAAAGAAGATATACAGACTGCCAACAAACACATGAAAGAATGCTCAACATCATTAATCATTAAAGAAATGCAAATCAAAACTACAATGAGATATCATCTCACACCAGTCAGAATGGCCATCATCAAGAAATCTAGAAACAATAAATGCTGGAGAGGGTGTGGAAAAAAGGGAACACTCTTGCACTGCTGGTGGGAATGTGAATTGGTACAGCCACTATGGAGAACAGTATGGAGGTTCCTTAAAAAACTAAAAATAGAACTACCATATGACCCAGCAATCCCACTACTAGGCATATACCCTGAGAAAACCATAATTCCAAAAGAGACATGTACCAAAATGTTCATTGCAGCTCTATTCACAATAGCCCGGAGCTGGAAACAACCTAAGTGTCCATCATCGGATGAATGGATAAAGAAGATGTGGCACATATATACAATGGAATATTACTCAGCCATAAAAAGAAACGAAACTGAGCTATTTATAATGAGGTGGATAGACCTAGAGTCTGTCATACAGAGTGAAGTAAGTCAGAAAGAGAAAGACAAATACTGTATGCTAACACATATATACGGAATTTAAAAAAAAAAAAAAAGTCATTAAGGACCTAGGAGCAAAACGGGAATAAAGACACAGACCTACTTGAGAATGGACTTGAGGATATGGGGAGGGGGAAGGGTAAGCTGTGACAAAGCGAAAGAGAGGCATGGACATATATACACTACCAAACGTAAGGTAGATAGATAGTGGGAAGCAGCCACAGAGCACAGGGAGATCAGCTCGGTGCTTTGTGACCGCCTGGAGGGGTGGGATGGGGAGGGTGGGAGGGAGGGAGATGCATGAGGGAAGGGATGTGGGAACAGATGTATATGTATGACTGATTCACTTTGTTATAAAGCAGAAACTAATTAAAAAATTAAAAAAAAAAAAAAAAAAGGTTAACAGCTGATTTCTCAGCAGAAACTCTACAAGCCAGAAGGGAGTGGCATGACATACTTAAAGTGATGAAAGGGAAGTACCTACAACCAGGATTACTCTACCTAGCAAGTATCTCATTCAGATTTGATGGAGAAATCAAAAGCTTTACAGACAAGCAAAAGCTAAGAGAATTCAGCACCACCAAAGCAGCCCTACAACAAATGCTAAAGGAAACTCTCTAAGTGGGAAACACAAGAGAAGAAAAGGACCTACAAAAACAAACCCAAAACAATTAAGAAAATCGTAAGAGGAACATACATATTGATAATGACCTTAAATGTGAATGGATTAAATGCTCCAACCAAAAGACACAGGCTTGTTGAATGGATACAAAAACAAGACCCATATATATGCTGTTTACAAGAGACCCACTTCAGACCTAGGGACACATACAGACTGAAAGTGAGGGATAGAAAAAGATATTCCATGCAAATGGAAATCAAAAGAAAGCTGGAGTAGCAATACTCCTATCAGATAAAATAGACTTTAAAATAAAGAATGTTATAAGAGACAAGGAAGGACACTACATAATGATCAAGGGATCAATCCAAGAATAAGATATAACAATTATAAATATATATGCACCCAACATAGGAGCACCTCAATAAATAAGGCAACTGCTACCAGCTATAAAAGAGGAAATCGACAGTAACACAATAATAGTGGGGGACTTTAACACCTTACTTACACCAATGGACAGATCATCCAAACAGAAAATTAAGAAGGAAACACAGCTTTAAATGACACAATAGACCAGACAGATTTAATTGATATTTATGGGACATTCCATCCAAAACCAGCAGATTAAACTTTCTTCTCAAGTGCGCATGGAACCTTCTCCAGGATAGATCACATCCCGTGTCACAAATCAAGCCTCAGTAAATTTAGGAAAATTTAAATCATATCAAGCATCTTTTCTGACCACAACACTGTGAGATTAGAAATCAATTACAGGGAAAAAAAATGTAAAAAACACAAACACATGGAGGCTAAACAATACATTACTAAATAACCAAGAGATCACTGAAGAAATCAAAGAGGAAATCAAAAAACACCTACAGACAAATGACAATGAAAACATGATGATCCAAAACTATGGGATGCAGCAAAAGCAGTTCTAAGAGGGAAGTTTATAGCAATACAAGCCTCCCTCAAGAAACAAGAAATATCTCAAATAAACAATCTAACCTTACACTTAAAGGAACTAGAGAAAGAAGAACAAACAAAACGCAAAGTTAGCAGAAGGAAAGAAATCATAAAGATCAGAGCAGAAATGAATGAAATAGAAACAAAGAAAACAATAGCAAAGATCAATAAAACTAAAAGCTGGTTCTTTGAGAAGATAAACAAAATTGATAAACCATTAACCAGAATGATCAAGAAATATTGTGAGAGGACTCAAATCAATAAAATCAGAAATGAAAAAGGAGAAGTTACAACAGACACCACAGAAATACAAAGCATCCTAAGAGACGACTACAAGCAACTCTATGCCAACAAAATGGACAACCTGGAAGAAATGGACAAATTCTTAGAAAGGTATAACTTTCCAAGACTGAACCAGGAAGAAATAGAAAATATGAACAGACCAATCACAAGTAATGAAATTGAAACTGTGATTAAATATCTTCCAACAAACAAAAGTCCAGGACCAGATGGCTTCACAGGTGAATTCTATCAAACACTTAGAGAAGAGCTAACACCCATCCTTCTCAAACTGTTCCAAAAAACTGCAGAGGAAAGAATACTCCCAAACTCATTCTATGAGGCCACCATCACCCTGATACTAAAACCAGACAAAGATACTACAAAAAAAAAGAAAATTACAAACCAAAATCACTGCTGAATATAGATGCAAAAATCCTCAACAAAGGGCTTCCCTGGTGGTGCAGTGGTTGAGAGTCCACCTGCCGATGCAGGGGACACGGGTTCATGCCCCGGTCCAGGAAGATCCCACATGCCGCGGAGCGGCTGGGCCCGTGAGCCATGGCCGTTGGGCCTGCGCGTCCGGAGCCTGTGCTCCGCAACGGGAGAGGCCACAACAGTGAGAGGCCTGCATACCACAAAAAAAAAAAAAAAAAAAATCCTCAACAAAATACTAGCAAACAGAATCCAACAACACATTAAAAGGATCATACACCATGATCAAGTGGGATTTATCCCAGGGATGCAAGGATTCTTCAATATATACAAATCAATCAATGTGATACACCATATTAAGAAACTGAAGAATAAAAACCCTATGATCATCTCAATAGATGCAGAAGAAGCTTTTGACAAAATTCAACACCCATTTATGATAAAAACTCTCCAGAAAGTGGGTATAGAGGGAAATTACCTCAACATAATAAAGGCCCTATACAACAAACCCACAGCAAACATCATTCTCAATGGTGAAAAACTGAAATAATTTCTTCTAAGATCAGGAACAAGACAAGGATGTGCATTCTCACCACTATTATTCAACATAGTTTGGGAAGTCCTAGCCACGGCAATCAGAGAAGAAAAAGAAACAAAAGGAATCCAAATTGGAAAAGAAGAAGTAAAACTTACACTGTTTGCAGATGACATGATACTATACATAGAGAATCCTAAAGATGCCACCAGAAATCTACTAGAGCTAATCAATGAATTTGGTAAAGTTGCAGGATACAAAATTAATGCACAGAAATCTCTTGCATTCCTATACACTAATGATGAAAAATCTGAAAGAGAAATCAATAAAACACTCCCATTTATCACTGCAATAAAAATAATAAAATACCTAGGAATAAACCTACCTAGGGAGACAAAAGACCTATATGCAGAAAACTGTAAGACACTGATGAAAGAAATTAAAGATGATACCAACAGATGGAGATATATACCATGTTCTTGGGTTGGAAGAATCAATATTTTGAAAATGACTCTACTACCCAAAGCAATCTACAGATTCAATGCAATCCCTATCAAATTACCAATGGCATTTTTTACAGAACTAGAACAAAAAAAATCTTAAAATTTGTATGGAGACACAAAAGACCACGAATAGCCAAAGCAGTCTTGAGGGAAAAAAACAGAGCTGGAGGAATGAGATTCCCTGACTTCAGACTATACTACAAAGCTATAGTAATCAAGCCAATATGGTACTGACACAAAAACAGAAATATAGATCAATGGAACAGCATAGAAAGCCCAGAGATAAACCCACACACCTATGGTCAACTAATCTATGACAAAGGAGGCAAGGATATACAATGGAGAAAAGACAGCCTCTTCAATAAGTGGTGCTGGGAAAACTGGACAGCTACATGTAAAAGAATGAAATTAGAACACTCCCTAACACCATACACAAAAATAAACTCAAAATGGATTAGAGACCTAAATGTAAGACCAGACACTCTAAAACTCTTAGAGGAAAACATAGCAAGAGCACTCTTTGACATAAATCACAGCAAGATCTTTTTTGATCCACCTCCTAGAGTAATGGAAATAAAAACAAAAATAAACAAATGGCACCTATTGAAACTTCAAAGCTTTTGCAAAGCAAATTACAAACAAGACGAAAAGACAACCCTCAGAATGGGAGAAAATCTTTGCAATCGAATCAATGAACAAAGGATTAATCTCCAAAATATATAAACAGCTCAGGCAGCTCAATATTAAAAAAACAAACAACCCAATCCAAAAATGGCCAGAAGACCTAAATAGACATTTCTGCAAAGAAGTCATATAATTGGCCAAGAAGCACATGAAAAGCTGCTCAACATCACTAATTATTAGAGAAATGTAAATCAAAACTACAATGTGGTATCACCTCACACCAGTTAGAATGGGCATCATCAGAAAATCTACAAACAACAAATGCTGGAGAGGGTGTGGAGAAAAGGGAACCCTCTTGCCCTGTTGGTGGGAGTGTAAATTGATACAGCCACTGTGGAGAACAGTATGGAGGTTCCTTAAAAAACTAAAAATAGAACTATGATATGACCCAGCAATCCCACTACTGGGCATATACCCAGAGAAAACCATAATTCAAAAAGACACATGCACCCCAATGTTCACAGTAGCACTATTTACAATAGCCAGGACATGGAAGCAACCTAAGTGTCCATTAACAGATGAATGGATAAAGAAGATTTGGTACATATATATAATGGAATACTACTCAGCCATAAAAAGGAACGAAATTGGGTCATTTGTAGAGACGTGGATGAATCTACAGACTGTCATACAGAGTGAAGTAAGTCAGAAAAAAAAAACAAATATCGTATATTAATGATATGTGGAACCTAGAAAAATAGTACAGATGAACCCGTTTGCAAGGCAGACATTGAGACACAGATGTAGAGAACAAATGTATGGACACCAAGGGGGGAAAGTGGCAGGGGGGAGAGGTCATGAATTAGGAGACTGGGGTTGACATATAGACACTAATATGTATAAAATGGATAATTAATAAGAACCTGCTGTATAAAAAAATAAATTATATAAAATTCAAAAATTCAAAAAAAAAAATCCTCAATCGCTCATAAGGTTTCCAGATTTACCAGATGGAAATATCCAGCAACACTACTCAGCAAAGGGTTTTTGCTCAAACTGAAGTGTCATCTCAACTCCATGTTCTTCCTGTGTTGACAAAGCTTTCAGGTGGAAAACGGGGAGAATGTGATGATTCCAGGGTCCATCCCCACCCCACTAGCCTGAGGAAGGCACTGACCCAACTTCTGTCTAGCATCTCTTCTGCAGGGTCCCAGATAGCCCAGGGCTAAACAGGGAGCATTTTCAACATTGCTTAAGGTAAGATTTAAACCTGAAACATCAGGATCCGTTTATACGTATCCTAGAAGGATCCAAGAGGCCCTCCCCTGGGTCCCTTGTTCTTTGCTGAAGTGTCCTAAGTTCCCTTCCCCCACTGAATCAGATTTAGGAAGATAAGGTTAAGGTTTGAGTGATCCTTCCCTCATCCTATCCTTGGTGTCTGTATCTAGTTCCAAGAAATTCAGGTAGGTAATATAGTACTATGATCATCTAATGTAAAAACTTACTGACTTGAAGCAATTTCCTCGGTGACACGTAGGAGATGTAGAAGGAGGGGCAATGATTGATAAGTCAGAAGACCTGTGTCTGAAAGCAATGTGCTATGTGATCTTGAGCAAGTCACTGCACCTTGGTAGGCCTCCATTCCCAATCTGTTTATTACCTGTAGGCCACATAGCATGATGTTAAAGTGGGATCACAAAAGCAGGAGAAACAATATTTTACTGGCTCCCACCCATTGCAAAATCCTCTCCCTGCCCTAATTTTGGGAGTCTCCAAACAGTACCTCATGTGGGTTCAAAATAAGTCCTCTCCATTGCAACATTATGTCTTTTTTTTTTTTTTTTTTGCGGTACGCGGGCCTCTCACTGTTGTGGCCTCTCCCGTTGCGGAGCACAGGCTCCGGACGCGCAGGCTCAGCGGTCATGGCTCACGGGCCTAGCCGCTCCGCGGCATGTGGGATCTTCCCGGACCGGGGCATGAACTCGTGTCCCCTGCATCGGCAGGCAGACTCTCAACAACTGCACCACCAGGGAAGCCCAACATTATGTCATATAATCCTCATAAAACCCTATGAGACAAGTAGCACCCCATTTGAAAGATAGAGAAATTGGAACTCAGAGAGATTAAAATACTTGCCTCAAACCACACAGCTAATGTATTGCTAAGCAGGGAGTAGAACACAGATCTGACTTCAGAAGGCTTTGCTCTTTCTGGAATATCTAATTGGTAAGGTTGGAAAGAAAATTCATTGATTTTTAAAATATTTTTGAAATGCAAAAATTGTATTTCTCCATAGCATGTCTTCTTTTCATGGTAGTCAGGGCACCTGCTTCTAATCTTGCCTCTTCTCCTAACTAGACAAGTGACCCTGAACAAGTCACATCTCCTCTGAGATTCTGTTACCTCTATGTATTGGAGGCACTGGACTAAATCAGTTTCCCCCATAAGCTTAGCTTGTTAAAACACAACTTTCCAGGTCTTTCTCCAGACCAACTGAACAGGGTTTTCTGAGGTTGAGACCAGAAATACATATTTTAACAAGCTCCTTGAGCTATCCTTATTCAGGATAAGAATTAACTCTGGACTGGTATTTGGGAACCATCATACTAGACAATGAGCTATCTTTCATATCGACCAGTCAATTACTATGTGGTGGGGCCCCAAGCTTGAGGTCAAGGTGTAGCCACCACTGGATTTCAGACACGCCTGGGATGGTAGGCATAAGATACTGGAGATGGGCCCTCTAGGGACTGGTCTGCACGAGGTTTGGAGCAGACCCTAGGAGAAGAGAAATTGGGAGAAAGCAGTGTGAGTATTAGAGATTGGTCCCTGCACCCAGCCCCAAGGACTAGGGTCTAAACTCCAGAGAAAATAGCTGCAAACAGAAAGGGGTGGTTTCACATTATGTCGCCTAAGGAGCTTAAAAAAGGACTGTTGCCTGGGTCCCACCTCCAGATCCTTACTTAATTGGCTTGGGATATGTATCTGAATGTTGGAATTTTTAAAAGCTTCCCAAGCGATTCCATTTTGAAGCTAAGGTTGAGATTTTGCATTAGCACACGAGACAGAAAGCCCTCTAAATGAGATGGCTTTACATGTTATAGACATACCCTTACAATGGCCGAAAACTGATTATTTCAAGGAACCTCCTGGTGAGTTCACAAAGAATAATCATCCTTTGGGTTTAAAAACAATTGAGATTCATTACAAACTTCTTTATTGCATTTTGGGGGACAAACTTAACATCTCAGTCATGTTTCAGTGGCTCTGCTTATATGTTTGGTTGCATAGAAAAGATTCAGTCTCCATGTGTGTGAGTTACATGAAGCCCATCCTAACTGACTGGATTTTTCTTCTTCACTGAAGTGAGTGAATTGATCTGTTGTTTTGTCACTGCCTAGCTAAAGCCAGTGGGAGGGTGCCAGTTATCATTTGGAGAAAAGGTATCATTTTGAAGTACCAGAGACAGCAGATGAACTGTGTTCATGAAATAGATGTTTCACTCTACTTTTTAATTTGCTCCTGTTTGAGTTAACTGAGAGTTTCATCTTTATTTTTAAAGAATGACATTTACACAGCCGCTGAAACTGCCAATCTGTTACATAAACAACCTCCTTTTCCAAAAGGCTGGCGCCGCCTGGAGGCCAAATATGTGCAGCGTTTTGGATTTCTTTTCAGAAGGAGCCTCTTCGACCTGTTGCTTCTGGCCTCAGTCACAAGGAGTTAGGGTCAGGTGAAGCACATTGGATTTTGCATATAGCAAAGTTTCCTAAGCAAGGGTGGGGACCCTAGAGTGACATTTCAAAGCCAGACTGCAGTGCAACAATGGAGCTGGGAAGGCCTGGAACAAAAGAAGCTTCTCGCTGACATCAAAAGCCTCACTTTGGAACCAGGTGCTGGAAGAAGAGCTCGGCCAGTGACTTTGCACATAGTGACCTGGGTTTGCTACCCATACGCCGATGGAGGAGCCCAGACCTTCTGAAGCTGAACCAGGGCTAAAATCTGAAGGTCTCAGAAGTTGG
The DNA here is from genome assembly GCF_964165515.1 of Mesoplodon bidens. NCBI lineage: Eukaryota > Metazoa > Chordata > Mammalia > Artiodactyla > Ziphiidae > Mesoplodon > Mesoplodon bidens. The sequence continues at coordinate 73,306,876 of NC_138162.1, read as the reverse complement.
TCTCACAAGGCCTCGAGAGAGCAGCCCATAAAACCAATGTTTTTCAGAGCTTGGTTTAACACACCACTTACATCAGCATCACCGTGGGTGCCTGTTTAAAATGTTATTTCCTGGTGCCTACCCCACACCCAGAGAACAAAAATCTGTTGGCATGGGGCTCAGGAAGCTGAATTTTAACATGGTGTCTAGGGTTTAGTTCTCACCAAAGCCGGGAACAGCTGTTGAAAGCCCTTGGGAGGGATGGGCTCTCCTTTGGTAGAACATGGCTTTTCTTTTCTTTTCTTTTTTATAAATGTATTTATTTATTTGTTTGTTTTTATTTTTTGGCCGTGTTGGTCTTCATTGCTGTGCACGGGCTTTCTTTAGTTGCGGTGAGCAGGGGCTACTCTTCGTTGCCGTGTGTGGGCTTCTCATTGCGGTGGCTTCTCTTTGTTGCAAAGCATGGGCTCTAGGCGCACAGGCTTCACTAGTTGCAGCACATGGGCTCAGTAGTTGTGGCTTGCAGGCTCTTGAGCGCAGGCTCAGTAGCTGTGGCGCACGGGCTTAGTTGCTCCGTGGCATGTGGGATCTTCCTGGACCAGGGCTGGAACGCATGTCCCTTGCATTGGCAGCCAGATTCTTAACCACTGCACCACCAGGGAAGCCCCGAACATGGCTTTTCAAATGAGAGAGAACCCATGTGTTCAGGGCTGATCGGAGCTCTTCATTTCACACACACACCCAGAGGCTAACCTTTCTGGGTAGCCTTGAGCTAGGCACCCCTCAACCAGGGTTGCACACCGCCAGCCTTTCCCACTGTTTCAGTAGAAACTGACTGGGTCAAGCCCCTTGAATCAAAGTGTCAACCAGCTAATCTGATCCATGAATTCTTACTAATTGATTCATGCTAATTAGCAAGATCTAGTCCCTGGTTCTCAAACCTTAGTGTGCAATAGAATCACCAGAAGCATTTGTTAAAACACAGATTACTGTAAATTGGTACAGCCATTATGAAGAGCAGTATGGAAGTTCCTAAAAAACTAAAAATAGAGCTACCATATGACCCAGCAATCCCACTCCTAGGCATATACCCAGAGAAAACCATAATTCAAAAAAATACATACACCCCAATGTTCATTGCAGCACTATTTACAATAGCTAGGACATGGAAGCAACCTAAATGTTCATCAACAGAGGAATGGGTAAAGAAGATGTGGTACATATATACAGTGGAATATTACTCAGCCATAAAAAAGAACAAAATAATGCCATTTGCAGCAACGTGGATGGACCTAGATATTGTCACATGAGTGAAGTCAGTCAGACACAGAAAGGCAAATATTATGTGATAACACTTACATGTGGAACCTAAAAAAAGGGTACAAATGAACTTATTTACAAAACAGAAGTAGAGTCACAGATGTAGAAAACAAACTTATGGTTACCAGGGGATAAGGGTGGGAGGGATAAACTGGGAGACTGGGATTGACATATGCACACTACTATATATAAAATAGATAACTAATGAGAACCTACTGTATAGCACAGGGAACTCTACCCAATACTCTTGTAATGGCCTATATGGGAAACGAATCTTAAAACAGGTGTGAATATATGTATATGTATAACGGATTCACTTTGCTGTACACCTGAAACTAACACAACATTGTAAATCAACTACACTCCAATAAAAATTAAGAAAAAAAAACAAAAAACAGATAACTGGGCTCCACCCCCAGTATTTCTGATTCAGTAGGTCTGGGGTGAAGCCTGGGAATCTGCATTTCTAACAGATTCCCAGAAGATAATGTTGATGCTACTGACCCAGGGACTACTGGTTCTCAGGCTTTGCTGGATATTAGAGTCACCCAAAGAGCTTTAAAAAATCTTTATGACCAGGCCACAGCCCATTCCAATTCACTCAGAATATGCGGGGGTGAGACCAAACTATCAGTACTTTTAAAAATATTCCAGGAGATTCCAATGTGCTAAGTTTGAGAATTATTGTCTATAACTGTGGTTCTTAATACTGGTTATGCATAAAAACCTGTGGAGTTTGCTAGAATGCAGATCCCTGGGCCTCCACTCAAATAAATCTAGTACAGAATAGCATTGGTGGGGCCTGTGCATTGGGATTTTTGACAGGCACCTCAGGTGATGATGATGTAAACCAGAGACCCTTTAGTGGCACATCAGAATCTCATGGGGAGCTTTTTAAACATGAGTGTCTGATTGCCCAAAGATTCTGATTCAGTTGGCCCAGGTACAGCCCTGGCATCTGTAATTTTCATAGCTCCCTAGTTATTTTAATATTTTAATGTACAGCCAGGGCTGAGAACCACTGGTTTGTGCATCAGTATCACCTGTGGAACTTGTTAAACTATCAGAATATAGATGCCCACTCCCTACCCCAAAGTGAATCAGAATGTCTAGGACTGACACCAGGGTATGTGTTTTTAACAAGCCTCAGAAAATATTCTGACCACAGCCAGATTTGAAAAACATTGGTCTAAATTAAATTTCCCTTTTTTAACCATGGACTTCTGAGAAGATCTTTGAAAACTACTTCTTTATACTAATACTACTCACATTGTTTCTGCAATAACAGCAAGCATTTCTTGAGCACCTAGTATATGTCTTCTGCTTTAAATATGTTATCACTAATCCTTATAGCAACTTGGCAGGACTGAATTCTGAAAGGAAAGTAGGGATAATAGTAGCTTTGCCCAAATCCAGATGCCATCTAACAGCTTCCATTCTAAGACAGGACATTCTGTCATGCTGAGCTCTTGGTAAAGATAGAGATGTGGCCCAAGATGGTTCTGAATGGCCCATTCTCTCAGGTGCTAGTGCCTTTGATTCCACGGGGAAGCTTCCTCATTGCCCTTGTCTGCCCACTGGGTCACTGATGAACATAACAACTTTGAGCACTGCACAAGGCCACTGGAAAACCTACTTTGCCCTCATTTTACCTCTACTCTTAGAGCACACATGATTCTCCTGAGCTGCAGTGGCCTTTGGCTTGGATTTTAAAAAGGCAAAATCCTCAAACAGCTGTAGCACTGTCAAATCACAGGACACTGCCCATTAGGATGCTGATGACGTCTAAGATACAGTCCAAGAGCTAATGGGGCGGAGGGATCATTAACGCACCTCAGGGTCAAAGTGCAAAACTGGAAATCTCCCTAATGGGTGTGAAAGCTCCACAGCAATTTTTGTTCAAAAAAAAAAAAGAGGGCTTCCCTGGTGGTGCAGTGGTTGAGAGTCCGCCTACCGATGCAGGGGACATGGGTTCGTGCCCCGGTCCGGGAAGATCCCACATGCTGCAGAGCGGCTAGGCCAGTGAGCCATGGCCGCTGAGCCTGCGTGTCCGGAGTCTGTGCTCTGCAACGGGAGAGGCCACAACAGTGAGAGGCCCGCATACCGCAAAAAAAAAAAAAAAAAAAGAAAAAAGAAAAAACCAGGATGTTTTTGGTGGTAGAGTGGACTTCTCAGAGCAGACATTCTCATGTTGATATTAACCAATATACATGGATTGGTGAGAAGTCAAGATCTAATACCACCTGGTTACAAGTGGCTTTGCTTCTTGCTCATTGGAAAATTCACAAGATCTTCAGGGCTTCATGGTCTAGTGTGAGGTTAGTATTCCCCTAGAATGTCTGGATCTATTCCTTTTTTCTCCAGACTTCTTCATACTTTTAATATTTTGTTACATGGAATAATATGTATGATTTAAATCCCTAAATAATCCAAAATGTCTACACCCAAGTAGAAGTTTATGAACTACAAATCAAATGAGAAAAAATTATGTTGCTTTCCTCTATTTCCCACAACTGCTATCATCTGACTTTTGAGCTCCTGGTGTGCCAAGGGGTAGAAGTGAGAAGGGTGGGGGAAGACTCAACGAACTAACTAAATATAACTCATTTAATTCCAGTATGAAACATTTTAAAATTCTATCTCACCCAGGGTCTTTGGAAGAAATGCTCCATCTTTCAGGGTGTATACTTCTTCCCCATTTTCTTTACCAAGATGGCTCCTGGACCTGGGGGTATTTATGGTGGCAGGAGGGTGGGAGTAGGAGGGATGGCTCCCATGTCCTTGCTGTTGCCCACCATGGGGACATGGAGACTGGGCATCTCTTCCCTGGATACCTGAACCTGCTGACCATTGTGGGGGCCTGATCCCACCTGATTCTTTTGGAAACTCTGCAAACACCCATGCCTAGAGTCCATTATCCTTGAGGTACCCCCTTGGCTGCAAATCTTGCCTACCTCTAATCCAAATGATCTCTTATCTCTTCTGGTCCATAGCTCCTCTTAGCATTTCTGTGTTCTCTTTTGGGGGACAGATTTTCCTAGTTGCATTCTCTGACCCCACAGGCACGTGCTACATTCTGTGAACCAAGAGCGCTCTCTGCCCAACCACGTCCACCCTTCTTCAGCCATTTCAAAACTAGCACTCTGGCAAAATTGGAGCTTAGAGTTTTCCCAGCATGCACCCAAGGAAGTGAGGGATAAGTTCCATTACTCTGGATTCCAAACTCATAAATGTTTGGCAACATTTCACCCTGGTTCAGTCTAACTCTCTTTCTGTCCCAGGCTAACATGTGCACAGCTCCAGTGTGGCTGGAGAAAAACTCATGATTATGAAGACTGGTCTCATTTTAAATCTGAAGTCACTCATCTCACAGAGGCCTTAATGCTGCCCTAGATCATTTTCTCTCCCATTCTCCTCCATGACTTATTTCATACTTTCTCTCATCTCCCCAAACTCCTAGCGCTTCCTCATCAATACTCATTTCCAGCTGATGAAGGGGCATTCAATTCACTGAGAATATGAAAACGGATAGAAAAGCATACACAGGCTTACACCATCACTTCTACCCAGCTCTTGGAGCTGTGACCATATATTCTGCCTTCCCTGTTGTTACTGAGGACAAGCAATCCATTCTAATTAAAGACAACTCCACTTCAACATTAGATCCCATTGCCAGCAATTCTCCCCTGTCTCCTGCATTATCACCTTTTTTCTCTCTGCTAATTTAATCCCATTTAAACATACTGAAATTTCTTTTCCACCTTGAACCTACATCCTCATCCATCCCCTTCTATCAGCCCACTTCTCTGCTCCCCTTTACAGCAAAGCTCCTCTTAGGAGTTGGCTATACTTATTTTGATTCCTCCATGGTTCCCCTTTTTCTCCCCTGCCACCATTCCACTGAAGCTACTCTTTTTAAGGCCACTAATGACTTCCTATTGCTCAGTCTAGTGGTCAACTCCCAGTCCTCATCCTACTTAACATGCCAGCAGCATTTGACAAGGTTGATTGACATTTCTCCTTGAAATACTGTCTTTACTTGGCTTCCTAGAAATCCTGGTTTTCTTCTGACTTCATTATCAACTCTTCTCCCACTCCTATTCTGACCTCCAAATGTAGAGTGACCCAGGGCTCAGTCCTTAGGCCTCTTCTCTCCTATCTCCTCTTTTATACTCACTCACTCTTTGGTGTTCTCATCTAGTCTCCTGGCTTTAAAAATCATCTATGTTAATGATTCCCAAATTTCATTTTCAATCTAAACATCTCCCATGAATTCTAGATTCCAATATCCAACTGTCTAGTCCACAGTTTCACTTGGATGACCAACAGGCATCTCAGACCTTACCTGTCCACAGCTAGATTCTGATGTTTCCCCCTAAAACTAGCTCCGTCTACAATCTTCCTCAATGCAGGAAGTAGCAATTCTCTCCTTCCAGTTTCTCAGGCAAAATTTCCTTCCTCTCAGATTGCCAAAGCTCATCCATTAGCAATCCTATTGGCTCTACCTTCAAAACATATCCAGAATTCACACTTCTCAGTGTCTTCACCACTGTAACTGTGGTCCAACTTGTACTTATCTCTCACTTGGACTATGGCATTACTCACCTGACTGATCTCCTGCTTCCACCTTGTCTCCCTTCAGTCTGTCCTCAAAACAACAATCAAATTAGGTCACTCCTCTTTTCAAAAGTCTCCAGAAGTTTCCATCTCAGAGTAAATGTCAAAGTGTTTACAAGGTCAGACACAATCTATTCTCACCCTTTCCTGCCACTGGGCCCCACCATTACCTCACTGATCTCATTTCCTACTTTTGCCTTTCTTTCATTCTGCTCTTCCTGAAATACCCTTAGCCAGTACCCTCACCTACTTCAGGCATTTGCACAGATGCTGCCATCTCAGTCAGGCCTTCTATAATGATCCTAGTTAAAAATCACAAGCCTACCCCCAACCCCACATCTTTATGCTATCTACCTCCTTGCTTTGTTTTCTCCATAGCTTTTTTTTTTTCTTTTTACCGATTGACATATGTGTTTTACATATTTATTTATTGTCTGGCTCTCTCAGTAGAATACAGGCTCATGAGGGCATTTTACTAGACCAGTAAGCGCTCAATAAATATTTTTAATGTCTTATTATTTCTAATATTCATTACCCCCAAGCTGACGTTTTGACCTGCAAAAGAGGAACCAGGATCCACATATCTCACCACTTGCCTTTGTTCCTCATTTTCCCCCTCCTTAAAGACTTTAAGCGTGGCAGATTGAATGTAGGTATTTATCTCCATTTCTCCCCAAACTTACTGTCCAAAGTAGAAAGTCAATAGATAATTTTTTTAATTTAAAATCAAAGTTACATGTAATTTTGAAATATGGTAGTAACCACCAGAAGATAAGCAGAGTTGAAAGTGGTTGCCTCTGAGGAGTGAGGATATGGGAATAGGAAGGAGTAAGGAAGGGATTATGTTGCTCAGTTTGTTTGTTGTTAATTTTTGTTCTTTAAGCATTAGAGTACAATTTGACTGCAAAAGTTAAAAAGAAACAGATAAAATATAGTTATATAGGAGATTTTAATATACTTTTTTCAAATCAGTGAGATCTATGAGACAAAAAATAAATACAGATACAGAGGAACTGAATATTACAATCAACTCACTTGTTTTAATTGCTAAAGAACTTGACATCCTTTAAAGGAAAGACATATTATAAAAATTGATCATGAACATGGATGCAAAAAAACCTCAAGAAAGTATGAAAGTAAAAATTTTACAGACTTCATTCTCTAATAAGAATCCAATACCATTAGAAATAAATGATATATAAAGGGAGCTTAGAAAATTAGAAATTCCTTTCCTCTCTTGATACAGCCCAGCTTTCAACAGCACTTTCTCCCTGGGGACACAATACATTAAAAAGCTTCATTTGACAATCAAAGCTGAGGGATGACTTTGGTGTTCTAGCCAGTAACTACCTTGCCTCTGAAGCACTGAAACTCATTGATTAAAAGGATGGGAAGCCATATGGCATCTTGATTTAAGAGGAATAAAAAATACATTAAATAATTCCTAAAATATCATATTCATTATTCATAAGTGTGGCTATTACTTTAAATCCACAATCATAAAGTGTCAATCAACTGAGAGGAAGGACCACAACTGCCAATTTCAGTTGCACCTCTATGCCCATCTTTGGTCAGCTTCTCTGACCAAAGAATTAATTAACAGTGAGACAGTAAGATTTACTGATGGATGGGATTTCAACCAATAGTTTAATCTTTAAAGTATCTGGATAAGTGCTTCTCAAAGTGATACACCAGTTAAAACACATATTCCTGGGCCCCACCCCTGACCAACTGAATCAGAATATGTGAAGCTCAGAAATGTACTTTTCGAATAGGCTTTTAGATAGATCTTTAAATGTGCTGAAGTTTGAGAACTAATTATTTACATAATCCAATAATAATCTAACAATAATACTCTCCCGATAATCCAGAGTGACTTAAAAATCATAGACGGAAGTGGACCCAGCATAGTAGCTTGTGCGTGTGTGTGTGTGTCTCTATTGCTTTACAATTATATCAAATGAATGTCTTAAGAACACCTGACAGGCTTGAAATGCAACTATTATATTGGGTTATTTTTTATAATTTTGACTTTGATTCAGCCATTCTAGTAAAGGGAATTGTAGAATGGAGTTTTAGCTTGACATGGGGACATCTGGTTCTCATCTGCATTTCCCATGTTATGTCAACCACTTCCCAGTATCAGTGTCCCACATATTCCCACCCCATTTGTTCACTGCCCAAGAGGATCCCCATTCAGAATGCCTTCCCAAGTTAGGCAAGATATTTCACAAAACAATAAAAAATGTTCATAAATCTTTTTTTGTTTTTTGTGGTACGCGGGCCTGTCACTGTTGTGGCCTCTCCCGTTGCGGAGCACAGGCTCCGGACGCGCAGGCTCAGCGGCCATGGCTCACAGGCCCAGCCGCTCTGCGGCACGTGGGATCCTCCTGGACCGGGGCATGAACCCGTGTCCCCTGCATCGGCAGGCAGACTCTCAACCACTGCGCCACCAGGGAAGCCCCATAAATCTTTTAATTGATAATTCAACTTCTAGGAATATATTCTAAAATTTCTCAGACAAATGTGCAGAAATGTTTGGATGAGTATGCTAACTGCAGCATAGTCTATAGCAGCAAAAAATTAGAATCAGCCTAAGTATCTGTATTGGAATTAAGTTTGTCTGCATATAAGAGAACATTTGAAATAATTATCATTCAAACAAAATAGAAATATATTCCTCTCTCACCTAAAAGAGGTTCAGAGCAGGTAGGCAATCCAGGGCTGATATGGAATCTTCAGTGTCATCAGAAACCAAGGTTCCTATCTTGCCAGTTCACCATCTTCAGGAAATCGTTTCCATCCTTCAAGGTCCATGGCACGACCATGTTTGCTACATCCTCTAGACATCACTCAGCACCTGGGAGAGCAAAGGGAGACTAGGTGGATTTCTGAGCAATTAGGCATGTTTAAATCATGAACAAAAATCAAGCTTAGAAGGATTGTTTCAATTATTGCACTGGACCAGGCTTACTGGATTTGACATAAAATTTAGATTTTTCTTCCCACTTCTATGATGATGAGACCTATTAATGAAATTTGGATAATTAATAGAAAATTTCTTTAAACTACATTTTCTCTGTTCACCTGAGTACCACATGAGTAAATTTACAATCCTACTGCTTTGTATCTCTTTGAAATTTTGAAAAACATTTTTATTTTAAAGCCTCTTTCAGAGTGCTTTATTATCTCCATTTTAGAGGTCAGGGAGGGCTTCCCTGGTGGTGCAGTGGTTGAGAGTCCGCCTGCCAATGCAGGGGACACGGGTTCGTGCCCCGGTCTGGGAAGATCCCACATGCTGCAGAGCAGCTGGGCCCGTGAGCCATGGCCGTTGAGCCTGCGTGTCCAGAGCCTGCGCATCCAGAGCCTGCGCGTCCGGAGCCTGTGCTCTGCAACAGGAGAGGCCACAACAGTGAGAGGCCCGTGTACCGCAAAAAAAAAAAAAAAAAAAAAAGGGAAAATAAAGAAATGTGACCATCTAATAGAAGATGAGAAGAGAGGGGAAAAGCAAGCAAAATGGAAAAACAAAAGCAAACAAAAAAAACTAAAATGGTAAAATGGTGTAAGTAATTCCAAATATGTCATATACTATAAATAATATAAGCAAAGAAGACTCATCCACTAATCAAGATATTCATGGTTAAATCAATATTGAATGACAAAAGCAACTTGTAAGATGATATATACAAAATAATATATGTAGGGTAAACTGTCCCTCTTGCACATTTAAAACACACACAGCAGAAACGAACACAACATTGTAAAGCAACTATACTCTAATAAAAATTAATTTTAAAAAACACACACATACACTAGTACATATTGTCCTTTGATATATAAGTATGCATCTAAAAAGTATTAAAAATATTTAAAGAATATATCTTAAATTCATAACAGCAACTGTCCTTGGGAATGGGATAAGATAGAGAATATAGAACAAAGGGGACTTCAATTTGATCTAAAATGTCTTATTTTTTAATTTAAAAAATACTAAAAGTAAATATAATAAAATGTTAGTGGGTATTGGATAATAGTTTATTATTTTTCACACTGTTCTGTATTTTTTATTTTTATTTTATTTATTTATTTTTTTGCGGTACGTGGGCCTCTCACTGTTGTGGCCTCTCCTGTTGCGGAGCACAGGCTCTGGACGTGCAGGCTCAATGGCCATGGCTCACGGACCCAGCCGCTCCGCAGCATGTGGGATCTTCCCGGACCGGGGCATGAACCCGTGTCCCCTGCATCAGCAGGCGGACTCTCAACCACTGCGCCACCAGGGAAGCCTTGTTCTGTATTTTTTTTTTTTTTTTTTTTTTTTTTTTGCGGTATGTGGGCCTCTCACTGTTGTGGCCTCTCCCGTTGCGGAGCACAGGCTCCGGACACGCAGGCTCAACGGCCATGGCTCATGGGCCAAGCCGCTCCGCGGCATGTGGGATCCTCCCAGACCGGGGCACGAACCCGTGTCCCCTGCATCGGCAGGCGGACTCTCAACCACTGCGCCACCAGGGAAGCCCTGTTCTGTATTTTTTAAATTTCCAAAATTAAAAACAAACAAAATATAAATCAAGAAGGGAGGGGTGAGGAAAAATCTTTTACATAGTTCAGAAAATACTGTTTAGTGCTTGAGCTTATTACAAAGTATTCAAATATATATTTTAAAACACAAAAATACCTTTCTCTAAGAATTCTTTATTATTCAGATTTTACACTGAAAATAAACTTTTCATTTAACTGACAAGAATTAGTAGTTTTCATGGGCAAAAAGAACAAAAAGTTTATAGTCTATATTGCCTAATGATGGACATTAAATGACAATGAAAGATTTTGTTTTGAACAAAATATTGTGGTCCCTAGAACTAGGGAGCATAAAATAGTACCCAAAGTACTGTCTGTCACTTATTGATGAGCCTTAGGTTTTTAAAATTAGTTTCTGAATCTCTTCAAAGAATCCAATTTTATATCTGAGCTAGAAATCTGGACCACAAAGAAGTCATGTTCAGAGAAAATGAATGCACAGTTTTCTTTTTTAAAAAATTTCTAGATTCTGAATCTGGAGAAAAAATTAAACTAACAGTGCTTCTATTTGAGTTGTGTTTGGATCTAAGAGATTTAATTTAATCTCTAGAGGGTTAACAGCTGTTCTTGGTTAAGAAATAAGTAAGCTAGATCATTTTGTAAAATATCCTCCAATTCATGAAGTGTTCAGTGTAAACTTGAACTATCATGTTTATGAAGTTAGATTCACAACTGATGTGGAAAGGAGTATTTTTGTCATTATAGAAGAAGCTTGTCTTGGTTCACAGTATTCCTCCTTTAAATAAAAAATGCAGCCATTGTCTTGAGCCTTGCTAACATCAGTAAAGCTCAGGCAACACCCAGTAACACCCTCTTTTGGGTGGCTACCTGATTTTCTCAAGGTCATGAAGGCATATGGCTCACGAACAAGGGGAAAACCTGAGGCTGGCCTGTGGCTACTAAAATTACATTAGGCTTTTTATGTAAGGTCTCCATCATTGATCTCCAATGTTAAAGCAGTTCACAGTTCAGCTTGGGTCGTTGGCCTGTGAGGGCACGAGAACACAGTTGGCTGAGGCACAGTGGGGCATCTTCTGGGTAAAACCAAGAGACTTTCCTGATCTCCAGTATCAGAGAGCACAGAATGGTAACCAAATAGCCATGCCTCTTACAGATGGTCATTAAATGAACTCTGTCTTGGGTTAGGCTGTCTCTATGTAGAGAGATTTCTTCCATTGGCCACCCATAGGCTTTCATGGGCACAGAGATAATCAGGACCAAGGCAGGCCTGAAGGGCTAGGTGTGGTATTGGGCAGTTCAGCTTGCCCTTGTACCTTTGTGCCACAGACTCCAGGAAACAACACTTTGATGGAGTGGTCAAAAGAATGAATTGGTCATAAATGCATATTCTCAGACATTGCCAAAAATAAATATTTTTTGCTGGTGAACCATTGAAAGATTATGTGAACTGTGAAAGAAAAACATCCCTTTGCACAAAACAAGCCCTACTGTCTATACATTTAGCAGGTGTAAGTGGCGACTCTTCAGGCTAAGATATGGGGTCCTCCTTCAGAGCTCTAGTCCTTAGTGGTTTGTTGGTTTACTGGTTTGGCCAGGAGGTCAGTTAGCTCTCTGGAAAGTTATGCCAGCCTGGAGTAGGGCAGCCACCTCCCAAGACTCGGTTTCATCTTTTATCCCTGAGCAAACAAACACAACTTGACCCAACCTCTTTTTCTCTCAGACTCTGAGAACTGTCCTGTCTTGATACCTCTGTGCCACTAAAGGCTAAAACTGTTGATGCAAAGGCGATCAGACTTCTGTGCCCCACTGACCAGGCAAAACCACAGTTGGGGGCAAACTTTTATAGGCAAGCAACCCTCAAAGCCTCCACTGTCTTGTTATATGATCTGCTTTTCTGAAGTCTCAGGCCTCTGACCTCAGGCAGCTTTTTTTAAAAGATGAGAAGGAGGTGTTGAAGATCACCAGCACCAAAACTAATCAAGTCTACTGAGCCTCAGCATTTCCAAAGTTCAGGGGCCAGGGTTTGTCTCTGGATTCAGCCCAGCTCAAAAATGACTAAGGCATTTCCAGAACTGCTTCTGGGCATTGGCCAAAGGGTGGCATGTGTATCTGTGCATTACTAACAAAACTAAGGATTACACTCTGATTCCTTGCCTGAGAGTGTCTCTCAACAGGTCAAAGGTCAAGAAGTTACCCAAAAGGGGGTCTTAATCAGTAGTAGGCTAGAGTCTGGGACGCTCTTGAGATAGATCTAGATTCCTCCCGTAAACCACACAACAGAATTGTTCTCAGCTGTTTCTCCTGGGGCCTGCATATCCCCTGCAAGGGGATAGTATGCTCTGAATTACATGTGCTGTACTTAATTTGGCACCTCTATCTGTTGAGTTGCTTTATTTCTCATGTCTCCTCTGTACCACTTCAGGAAAACTCTTAGTACCCAAGAGGGCTTTTTTTTTTAGAATATCCTTTTTTTAAAATAAATTTATTTATTTTATTTTTGGCTGCCTTGGGTCTTTGTTGCTACGCATGGGCTTTTCTCTAGTTGCGGCGAGCGGGGTTAACTCTTCACTGTGGCACGTGGTCTTCTCACTGCAGTGGCCTCTCTTGTTGTGGAGCATGGGCTCCAGGTGTGTGGGCTTCAGTAGTTGCGGCACGCGGACTCTAGAGCGCAGGCTCAGTAGTTGTGGCTCACGGGTTTAGTTGCTCCGCGGCATGTGGGATCTTCCCGAACCAGGGCTTGAACCTGCGTCACCTGCATCTGCAGGCGGATTCTTAACCACTGGCCACCGGGGAAGCCCCCAGTAGGGCTTTTAAAAAAGAATACTATGCTAAACTTGCAAGTCAGACAACTAGAAGCAAAGGTATATGAACGAAATTAGATACCCCAACAGAAACTCTTGAGTATTCCCTCAGGCAAAACTTCCTAATCATTTTCTTTGTGAATAAGATTCAGTTCATACCCTTAAACCAGCAAACCTCTCTTTATGTTGTGGGGAAGAGGACAGAGCACCTCTTTAGTAGGCATGAGGTCCTTAGCCAGAGTTACTTCCTTGAGTGAGTGCATGATGATTCCTTTCTCTTTTCCTGTAATTAACATAGTTATATACTCTGGCCTGCAATCTCAATTTTTTTAAAGAAGATGTTGGGGGGTAGGAGTTTATTAATTTTATTTTATTTTTGCTGGGTTGGGTCTTCGTTTCTGTGTGAGGGCTTTCTCTAGTTGCGGCAAGCGGGGGCCACTCTTCATCGCGGTGCGCGGGCCTCTCACTATCGCGGCCTCTCTTGTTGCGGAGCACAGGCTCCAGACGCGCAGGCTCAGTAGTTGTGGCTCACGGACCTAGTTGCTCTGCGGCATGTGGGATCTTCCCAGACCAGGGCTCGAACCCGAGTCCCCTGCGTTAGCAGGCAGATTCTCAACCGCTGCGCCACCAGGGAAGCCCTGCGATCTCAATTTTTATAGGCGATATTGGCTGTAATAATTACTTGCCCTCCAAAATCCATTTGCTCCATCTTACTGAGTCCAAAACCCCAGTGCACAGAATTGTCCAGACACAGTTAAACACAGAACTCATGCAAAGCAGTGCACTGTTCACAGGGCTTTCTCAGGCCTTTCTCACTGTGGTCCTGAGACCAGGAGAACAACCACACTGACAGCCCTGGGGTGATGCATATGTTGTCTATGAGCTCCCGGTCAGATGTCATTCTCCCTCCAGAAAGATATACTACCTCAAATTCTAACTTCAAAGAGTTATTCCTTTGGGTGAAGCCATTGTCACCTTCAAGAGTTCCCTGAGGCAGGAAGGGGAATGGAAAGTGTCCTGATTGTGGAGTTGGGCAGATCTGGGTCCCAGTGCAAACTCTGCTACTTACTAGCTTTGCAACTATGGGCCAATGACTTAACCTACTTGAGCCTCAGACTGGCCTTACAACCAACAACTTTATAGAGCTCCTAAACAACAACGTTATAGACCCAACAACTTTATAGAGCTCCTATAAGGCAACATCCATTTAGGCAACATATATAGAGTACTAAACACATGCCTGATATACAGTGTAGGTTCCAATAAACTGTAGATGTCACTATGATTATTAAATACAAGCATTTCCAGGAACAAAGTTATTGATACCTTGACATAAAACAGACTACTCAGCTTACTTTTTTTTTTTTTTTTGCTGTACGCGGGCCTCTCACCGCTGTGGCCTCTCCCGTTGCGGAGCACAGGCTCCGGACACACAGGTTCCGCGGCCATGGCTCGCGGGCCCAGCCGCTATGCGGCATGTGGGATCTTCCGGGATAGGGGCACGAACCCGTGTCCCCTGCATCGGCAGGCGGACTCTCAACCACTGCGCCACCAGGGAAGCCCTACTCAGCTTACTTTGTAATGGTACTTAGCTAGATCAAAACAACGTACAGAATGTAGTTGGAATTAGATAGAACTAGCAACACTTCACAGCCCAGATAAGAAAGATTTCAGAAAAGAAGGGCAGGAAGAACCAAAGGCAAGCTTTATCACCTTTACAATCTGGCTCCCCACCGTACGCCATCCTATAATAGCTAGAAACACTGACTCAGTGAAACTGCTTGCCTAATATCATACAGTTAATTGAACAAGAACTGGAAGGAGAACCCATATACCTTGTTTCTGGCCCTGGGCTCTTTTCGTCAAATGGTAAGCGTACCTATATGATGGTGAAAAGGTCAGTGATAGCAAAAATACTACATCAGGAGTGAAAAACCTACTTTTTAACTAGAAAGGAATATATGGAAAACTCCTCAGAAATATTCTATATCTTGATTGGACGTGGGTGTGTTAGCTATGATTACATAGACATATCCATTTGTCAAAATGCATCAACTGGACATCTCAGTTCTGTGCATTTTATGGTATGCAAATTACATACCTGTTAAATTAGTCAATAAAAATATATGCTTTCCAGCCCCAGCTCCAACACCAATTAGCTGAGTGGTCTTGGTCAAGTCAGTTCCCCTCTCTGGGCCTCAGCTTTCTTGTCTTTATAATGAAGGTTTATGATTAGACAAAGTCTAAGGTCCCTTCTAGCTCAATACTTTGATATGGTAAATAAGACCTCTTCCTTTCATTTCAGCCTCTATTTTATGCCTGCTGGGTTCATAAGCAGGGTCAAAGAGATTGGCACACAATTTAGGGGAAGTGGGCAGGAACTCAATGGTATGTTTAGGGGATCCAGTGTCCTTCTTTTGCATCATTAACTTTCCAGCCACACTTTAAAGAACATGATTGGTTTTCCACAGGGATCCGGCAATGTTACATGATTGAGCTGTGGGATGAGGATGATCTGGCCTCAGAGAAGTTGTATCTGCCACCAGAGATAACAACTTTCACATGGAGAGCAGAGAGAATATTTCCTGGACAATGGGAATGACTGACAGATATTAAACGGGAGGAAATTGAAGGCTCTGCCAAGTTTCATGATAAAATGCTATTTCTCACGGTAAGGTCAAGCTGTCTCTAGTGCAGCTACTGCTTTTAAAAATACAGAGGGAACAAAACACATTCAACAGAGTGCATCAGGCTTTGCAAAGAGTATATGATCAAAGGCCACTTATTTCATTTATAAATGAAATTCAATGGCTATTATAGCTATAAAAATCACCAAGACTGAATTTGGAATTTGCTGAAGTAACAGCTGAGAAACATCAGTAAGGAAATCTCTAAAGGTTTGAACCCAAAGCCCTTTGGATGTAAAATGCCCACTGATATTTGCAATATTACGTATGTAAAAGGAAGGTTAAGTTAGACTTTCATGGGAGAGCATTATGCCAGGAGCTAGGGTTGGCTTTATCGTAATACATTAACAAGTGTTTTAAAAGGTGGAATATACTCACTAGCACTAAATCTTATAGTGTCCAAAGACCAAGAATCTGAAAACAAAATTTAACACATACAAATCATTGAATATTAGTGCATTTACTTATGCAAATAGGATAGAAATAAAAGTCATATTTTAGCCTCAAGTTTCATTTTAAAAGTGAGTAGCGGTCTTCCCTGGTGGCGCAGTGGTTAAGAATCCACCTGCCAATTCAGGGGACACGGATTCAAGCCCTGGTCCGGGAAGAGCCCACATGCCACAGAGCAACTAAGCCTGTGCTCCACAACTACTGAACCCGAGTGCCACAACTACTGAAGCCTGCACACCTAGAGCCCATGCTCCATAACAAGAGAAGCCACTGCAATGGGAGGCCTGCGTACCGCAACAAAGAGTAGCCCCCGCTCACCGCAACTAGAGAAAGCCCACGCGTGGCAACGAAGACCCAACACAGCCAAAAATAAAAATAAATAAATAAGTAAATAAATTTATTAAAAAAATAATAAAAGTGAATACACTGCGATGGTTAATTTTATCTGTCAACTTGACTGGGTCAGTCACAGGGTGCTCAGATGTTTGATTAAACATTATTCTGGGTGTGTCTGTGAGGGTGTTTCTGGATGAAATTAACATTTGAATTGGTAGATTGAGTAAAGCAGATTGCTCCCCCAATGTGGGTGGGCCTCATCCAATCTGAAGGCCTCAACAGAACATAAGGTAAGTAAGAGAAGAATTTGCTCCCTCTGCCTGACTCTCTTCTAGCTGGGACATCCAGCTCCTGCCTTCAGAGTCAGACTTGGACTGGAACTTATAGCATCAGTTCACCTGGGTCTCCTCTTTGCCAACTGCAAATCTTGGGACTTTTCACCATTCATAATCATATGAGCCAAATCCTTATAATAAATCTCTTTATATACATACACACACACACACATATAGAGGGAGAGAACCAATAGGAGACAGATAAATAGATATCGATATATAGATAGGTAGATATTCTATTTCTCTGGCTAATACAGACTCCCACAAATGACTAATCAGTTGATTCATGTTAACATCATTCAACATTATGGAGATTAGCTATCAAACTTCACACTGAGCATAGGCTTTGAGCAAGCAATTGTCCTTCTAGAAATTTATCCTACAGAAACACTTGGACATGTGTACAAAGACCAAGTATAAGGCTCAGGACCACTGCATTACACAGTGTTGGGCTGGGTGGCACCATTCCCATTGAGGCTTTGGCAATGGGCCCCTGAAGCATGACAAAATGTTCACTGTTACATTGTTTGAAATGTCAAGTGACATTTCAGAAGGGTGCAACTTTCAACTACTGGAGGCCAGTTAAATAAGTTATGTTACATCTACATGACACAATTCTATGGATATTTTATGCCTTTGCTGAAAAACAATGAGGTAGATCTATATAATCTGATAAGGAAAGACATCCAACACAAGAAAGGCAAGGACAGAACAGTGTAGAGTACGTTCCCCTATACACACATGAACTGTAAATACTAGTTGCTTCTGGAAAGTGAGACTAGTGGCCAGAGCGATGAGGAATTCTACTTTTTGTTATATACTCTTTTTTAATGTTTGGGTTTTTTTTTTTTTTTTTTTACCATGGCCAGGTATTACTTTTATATTTAAAAAAAACTAGAGTAATACAAAAGTTCCCCCATTCATTCAGTAATTAAGGATCACATACCAAGCAACATGCTAAGTACCTTCCCAAGTTGAAGTACTCCTCGTCCCGTGAAATTATCTAGTTCGCTGGTGTAATTGTTCTTGGTAGTATAGGTGGTGCTGCTGTTATTGGTGGTGAAATATTACCTATCTCATTCAACAAATATTTATTGTGCACCTAATATGTGCTGGCACTCTTCTATGTACTGGGGATATATCATTGACCAAAAGAGACAAAAACCTTTGCCTTCATCATTCTTAAAGTCCTATTTACATCAGAAATTTTTCAGTCTGTGCATCACATTCATGTGGTCCTGATACACCTCATACAGTGAGAATCTCTACAAATGCTCCCAGAGGGATGAGCACACAGGTGTGTATGTGTGCACATTACATGTGTGTGCAGATGTGTGTTTTAACATATGTGTCTGGGTTACAGTCTGTCTGGCATTCATATAGACAACCCTATACAGTGAAGTCTCTATTCAGAGCAGATTAGATTAGATGGGTGTGAAAAATGTCCCCATAACATGCAAAATCTTATTAACAACCAGAGTCATCTTACAGAATTCACGGGGGGCTCCCTCTGCTACTGCTGCCTGCACTCCTCCACTCCAAAACCTTCCACTCTGGCTGCAGTTCAGGAGACAGCCAGGTCCCTAAATCCCAGGCTGGCTGTAGTTTAGGAGATGGCTGGGTCCCTAAATCCTTAAAACTTGTCACTAGTCCCATCCTTGGCATTTCCATCTGGTGAGACTATGCCAGCTTATAGAGACAGAGGTTTGCATTCACCAAAGGGAGATTTCAAATACCTCATCTGGGTTGTCATCCTAGCTACCAGTCTCTGGGGATTGAAAGTAGCTCCTTCCAACCAAGTCAATTGTAACAGTTGTTCCAACATGTACTAAACCCCAAATGTCAGAAATGCTCACAGCTGTGCACACCCAGAGACACATACATGTGAATCTCCTCATGCACTTACTTCTTTTTTTTAAATTTATTTTATTTTTGGTTGCGTTGGGTCTTCACTGCACACGGGCTTTTCTCTGGTTGTGGCGAGTGGGGGCTACTCTTAGTTGTGGTGCACGGGCTTCTCATTGTGGTGGCTTCTCTTGTTGTGGAGCACGGGTTCTAGGCGCACGGGCTTCAGTAGTTGTAGCACATGGGCTCAGCAGTTGTGGCGCACGGGCTTAGTTGCTCCGTGGCATGTGGGATCTTCCTGGGTCAGGGATTGAACCCATGTCCCCTGCATTGGCAGGTGGATTCTTAACGACTGCATCACCAGGGAAGCCCTGCACCTGCTTTTTCCCAACCTGTTACTGGCTCCACTGCTGGAGTGCCTGGAACTGGCATGTGGCTCATCAGACCTCTTCTGTTTCCTCTTCCACTCTGACCTTGTAGATTCACCTGAACTGCTTTTGGAACCACTAGCCTCAGGAAGTCAGGAACAGCTGCTTACATTCCTTCAGGGCAAAGATCAGGACAGATTTCTGATTGCTATTTCTACTATAATGAGACTAAGGCCTACAGTCTTTCTGGCTGACTCCTCTGAGGAGCTACTGCTCACCTTTCATCACCTTATAATGATTCCCTCCCATATGCAGAGGAATAACAGTTTCTGCCTGGTGACAGGGGCAACATAGCCAATAAATGTTTTATTTAACATTTCGTAGAAATAACTTGGGAGTACACAGTACTTATGAGATGCCAAGACCCAACTTTTAATTTAATTTTAGAACTAACATTTATTTTAAAAGGTAGAGTTGCCTGCAATGGCTCTTGGGAGTACAATAAGCAGACACTGATTTCTGCTGAAGTTAACATCAAGAATTATTGAACTGAGGGTATTCCCTGGTGGCGCAGTGGTTAAGAA
Organism: Mesoplodon bidens; assembly: GCF_964165515.1. NCBI lineage: Eukaryota > Metazoa > Chordata > Mammalia > Artiodactyla > Ziphiidae > Mesoplodon > Mesoplodon bidens. The sequence goes on along the minus strand of NC_138162.1, from coordinate 73,287,018 downwards.
TCTGCCTGCCAATGCAGGGGACACGGGTTTGAGCCCTGGTCCGGGAAGATCCTACATGCCGCAGAGCAACTAAGCCCGTGTGTCACAACTACTGAGCCCGTGCTCTAGAGCCCACGAGCCACAACTACTGAGCCCATGAGCCACAACTACTGAGCCCACGAGCCACAACTACTGAAGCCCACGTGCCTAGAGCCCATGCTCCACAACAAGAAAAGCCACCACAATGAGAAGCCCACGCACTGCAACATAGAGTATCCCCTGCTCGCCGCAACTAGAGAAAAAAAATAAAAACAATCAATTTCAAATAAATAAATAAAAGTATTTATAATTTAAAAATTTATAATTTAAAAAAAGAGTTACTGAACTGAGAAGTAGGCTACCCTGGTCTCCACCTCAGTCAATAATTACATTGAAAACTAATTAAGCTTCATGTTAAAAAAAGCAAGTACCAATATATGTATTCTTTTTTTCATGCTGACACAAATGTCAGATAGATAGAATTTTAATCGAATACCAGAATTTGCAAAAACTTAAATTACAGAAATTAAAGCCTACCTATGCTATTCTCCATCTCCTAACGAAGTCATCATTTCCCTCTGCCATCCTTATTCAACAAGGGCACTTGCCTTGTACAGACAGCACTGTTTGTTCCCAAGGAGGCAGCAGGCTTAGAAACACTGGAGGCATCATCTAAGCATCTGACCTACCCCTGGCTTTTAGATTGTTTGACAGCAAAGGGCTCTGTGTCTCAACAAGTCTTCCAAGAGTGAAGGAATGCAACAACAGAAGAGCACATGACTGGCTACATTTGGTTGTTTTAAGAGAAACATGATCCATCTCAGAGACACTGTCACTCTCCCGAAGTCCGCCTGCATCTTGCACCCGGAAAATACACACTCTCAGACAGATGTGGCTGATGGCTAATAACACTTTTACAAATGTTATTAATATTAAATTGCTATCATTTAAATAATAACTGCTAATATGCATTAAGCTCTTGGCATTTACCATGCCACCTTTGGCCCTTTACAAGGATTATCTCATTTACTCTTTATATTAACCCCATAAAGTTGATAGTATTGGCCCTATTTTATAAATGGAAAAAAACAAACAAACAAAAAAACCTCATTCCTGAGAGTGTTGCTGCTGGCAATGGTGGCCGTTGACAGCTCCCAGCTGCCCCTCTTGGGGAATTGCTCTCTGCAGAAGGGAGTGGCTTCACTCAAGGTTATACCCCTCCCTGTGGGCAGTCTTTATGTAATCGCTGGTGGATGGAGAGGAGTACCAAGGTCTGGCCCTCTAAAGTCAAGAAGGGGGCCCTCTAGCTTCAAGAACAGATCCCTCTGATGATCCCAAGGATTGGGTGAAATCTCTCTTGCAATTGCAGGGCAGTTCAATTTCTATTTCTGCCCAATCCTGTTTCCCTAACTCCCTTGACAGTAATGTCCCATTTTCCTAGGGAACTCAATCTGAGACAACAGTTCTTGTAAAAAAATTATTTGATGGTTGGTCTCTTTCCCTTCCATACCGAGTGTCAACAAGGTTCTACATGCACAGAGATTTAGATTTACAAAGCTGTGGTGTATGAACTGTTCCTTCTTGGGTAATTCACCCAAGGGGCCAAGATCAATCTTCGGATAAATCCTGGGTGGAAGCTCAAGCTTCCAGATCCCCACATTCCTACCCTAGTCACTCTATAAGCAGTCCTCACTTCAGCTTGCTCCAACCTTGCAAATATATCTGGGAAGACTTGTCATCAAAAGTCAGTGAAAGCTCCTAACCACATTTCCTGACCTTGTAACACGATGATTTTACTACACCTTAAAACCCTGAATTTGGTTGCACATCAGTAGAAAATCTACAGCCTAATATGAAGCTCCTTCCCTGATGATGAAGAGAAGGACTTTGTAATCTTTGAAGTTTTTATTTTGTTTTTGCAAGTTTGGAATGTTATTTCTCTTCTCCCCATCCAAAAGAAATAAAATGTGTGAACAGTTTTATGAGAAAATCCAAGTGAAATTCCAACGATCAACTGATATTCTTTTTCTAGCTTGCAAGCAGAAATAAACGAGATAAATGGTCAGTGAATGAGGATATATTTACTTACACAATACTGAATCACTAAAAAGTGCTCATCAGTTCCCCCCAACAACCTCATGTGCCTGGTGAAGCAACTTATCTGGTTAAGATAAGATCTAAAACAAGCTGTATATCAAACTAATCTCTCTTCCCTGAAACCAGTGGAGGGGAAGGATTTTTAAAATATACTTTTTACCATGGATTTTTTTCCTTGCTTCTTTCTTTCCTTCTTCTGTTTATCTTTCTTTCCCTGTTTTAAAAGAATATTCTCTCAGCTAGGGAGGAAAGGAAACTCATTTTTCTTCTGACTGGCTTGTGCACAACTGGAAATTATAAAAGAAACTGCTGTATCACTGATGCAGTAAGAAAACAGGAAGACAATTTTCATCCCCAAATGAGCCCTCTCAGCTGAAGCTCCCTTTGTAGTTGATGACCACATGCTTTCCATCTCGGCATGGGGCCAGTTTTATTAAAATCCTATAGCAACAGCTTATTTTTCAAACAACACTAAAAAAGGCACTTTATGATGAATTTCCCTTAAAGTTGCTCATGGTCATATGTTTGCCACCTTCAGTGACTCCAATGGGAAAGGGATCTTACCTCATAGGGGGAAAGTCTGAACATTATTCTTATGATCAAAAACATTTGTTGGGGGATCCCCTGGTGGCACAGTGGTTGAGAGTCCGCCTGCCAATGCAGGGGACACGGGTTCGTGCCCCGGCCCGGGAAGATCGCACATGCCGTGGAACGGCTGGGCCCATGAGCCACGGCCACTGAGCTTGCACGTCCAGAGCCTGTGCTCTGCAACGGGAGAGGCCACAACAGTGAGAGGCCCGCGTACCGCAAAAAAAACAAACAAAAAAAACATTTGTTGGGCCCTCAGGTAATGCTCAAGCAAAGAGGTAGACGGGCAGCAAAGCACAGAAAAACTGAGTATCACACTCTTAGTACACCACTTCCCTAAACAAAGAGTAAACTCTGCAGGACCTACAGAGCTTGCCAGAAAAACCAGCTATTATGCAGGAGAATGATGGGAAAACATAAAAGATGCCTAATTTTGAGAAAATTGGCTTACAAAGAAGTAGAATTTGAAGAGTTAAAGGAAGGAAGAGAGAGGTAAAGAGGGTAGTGAAGGGGAAATACTGGTAATACAAAAAGAAGATGATGGCAGAATAAAAAGAAAAAGAGAGGAGAAAAGAAAAGAAAGGAGAGAGGTGGACACTGGTCTATTATTCACTCAGTAAATTGGAAATGAGTCCCATTAATCCCAAGAGACAGCCTTGATCTAGAAAACCACCAAGAACAGAAGTAATAAATAAGCTGAAGATAGTTTTAAAACACTTGACTGAGAGACTTCCCTGGTGGTCCAGTGGGTAAGACTCCACACTCCCAGTGCAGGGAGCCTGGGTTCAATCCCTGGTCAGGGAACTAGATCCCGCATGCTGCAACGAAGATCCCACACGCGGCAATGAAGATCCCGCGTGCCGCAACTAAGACACAGAGCAGCCAAATAAATAAATATAAAAAAAATAAAAATAAAACACTTGATTGAATTAACACCAAGTAACCAGAGAATTTTAGGGCATAAATGATGAAAATTAAATTGCCTTTAAAAAATAGAGTGTTTAAATTTCTTTAAGAATATTTAAGGCGGGACTTCCCTGGTGGCGCACTGGTTAAGAATCTGCCTGCCAGGGCTTCCCTGGTGGCGCAGTGGTTGAGAGTCTGCCTGCCAATGCAGGGGACACAGGTTCGTGCCCCGGTCCGGGAAGGTCCCACATGCCGCGGAGCGGCTGGGCCCGTGAGCTGCTGAGCCTGCGCGTCTGGAGCCTGTGCTCCACAACGGGAGAGGCCACAACAGAGAGAGGCCTGCGTACCGCAAAAAAAAAAAAAAAAAAAAAAGAATCTGCCTGCCAATACAGGGGACACAGGTTTGATCCCTGGTCCAGGAAGATCCCACATGCCGCAGAGCAACTAAGCCTGTGTGCCACAACTACTGAGCCTGCATGCCACAGCTACTGAAGCCTGTGCGACTAGAGCCCGTGCTCTGCTACAAAGAGAAGCCACCGCAATGAGAAGCCCACGCACCATAATGAAGAGTAGACCCTGCTCCCTACAACTAAAGAGGAAAACCCGCATGCAGCAACGAAGACCCAACACAGCCAAAAGTAAATAAATCAATTCATTAATTAAAAAAGAATATTTAAGGCATTTAGAAGTCAAACACAAATTTTGGAGCAGAAATTCTATATACTGCAGTAGCAACGGTCCTGTCCAAGAGATGTTTCCTAGTGTCTGAGCTATTAATATTAAAAGGCCCCTTAATGGTCAGCTTCTCCAGCACTATTTAATCCAGACTGGATTCTTTCCACCTCTATCACATCCTCAACAAATAGGTACTCAGCAACATTTCTAAGTATACTGGTTTTTAATTTGTATCTTTGCTCTACCCATAGTAAATTCATATAATTCTTCTGCTCTGAAAATACACACACATACACATAGAACTGTCATCGATCAACACTTTGTACCAGCTAAGATAATCTCATAAGGGCTAGATGGCTGTTGAAGTTAATAAACTGGTTACAACCTCTTGTGGCAATTCTTCATGCCAGGCTCCAACAGCGTTCCCAGGAATGAGGACACAGAGCAGGACCCCCAGTCCAATATTACAAAAGAGGTTTCTATAGTCCTCGATCCTTTGCTTAAATTCCCCTTTAGTAACTCTGGTTCAACAGTAGTCTGGATAGAATTCCTATAGAGACTTGTATACTAAATGTTGAAACACATACAGGTGACACAAAATGCATAGTCAAGTTAAAAATCTGCCCTTCTGGGTTAAACCTCAGCTGAAAACTGAATGGAAAACTCAAGGCTCTCTTTGTAAGAGTGGAAACACTTGATTATTCTCATTTGATCTTAAGATATCCTTGAGTCTACTGAAGAACTATTACCAAAAAGGACAGCTAATCCCTCTCTAAATCTCTGTATGCCTTTGGTCTCTCTCTGAAGCTCATTCTGAAATACGAGATAGAACCTAGGACCACAGTATTTTTAGTGAACATTAGAAAACTCCCTCTTCAAAAATAGTGTGTGGTGGGACTTCCCTGGTGGTCCAGTGGGTAAGACTCTGTGCTCCCAATGCAGGGGGCCCGGGTTCGATCCCTGGTCAGGGAACTAGACCCTGTATGCATGCCACAACTAAGAATTAACATGCCACAACTAAGAGTTCTCATGCCACAACTAAGAGTCTGCATGCCTCAACTAAAGATCCCACATGCTGCAACTAAGAGCCTGCATGCTGTGACTACAGATCCTGCATACCGCAACTAAAAACACGCCACAAGGAAGATTCTGCGTGGCACAACTAATACCCGGCACAGCCAAAAAAAAAAAAAAAAAATAGTGTGTGCTATATCCCCAGCAAGGGTAAATCTCAGGATGCAATATTTGGCCATTTTTAACTGTGAACAGTTCGATTAACAGGAGATCAGTTACACTGCTTAAGTAAATGATAATACCTTCAAGCAAAGGAATTGTGTGCTCCCATTTAAAATGATGATATGAACAATGCTCACAATGTGTAATGAAGTGAATAAAATCAGGTTACAAAATAATAACCACAATATAATATTGCTTATTTATGTTTGAAAAATGACTATGTATGCATAGAAAAATATCTGAAAAGTTCCAAATGTTTCAAAATGTTAATAGTTTAACAGTGATTATTCTCTAAAACTGTGATCACTTATCTTTTTTACTTTCTTCTTTATATTTTCTATTACACTTTATATGTATTCTATATCTTTATGCTGTCATCATGTATTGCTTTTATTTTTATTTTTTAAAATTAATTTATTTATTTTTGGCCGCGTTGGGTCTTCGTTGCTGCACACGGGCTTTTTTTTTTAGTTGCAGTGAGAGGGCTACTCTTCGCTGTGGTGCGCAGGCCTCTCATTAAGGTGGCGTCTCTTGCTGTGGAGCACGGGCTCTAGGCACATGGGCTTCAGTAGTTGTGGCACACGGGCTTAGCTGCTCCGTGGCATGTGGGATCTTCCCGGACCAGGGCTCGAACCCGTGTCCCTTGCATTGGCAGGCGGCTTCTTAACCACTGTGCCACCAGGGAAGCCCATGTATTGCTTTTAAAATAAAACTATAAAGTGAAGACATGGGATATTCTTAACTAATAAAAAAATTCCACGTCCTTTCAATATGATTTCTTTATAAAAGAGGTATTTCCCTCTTCAGAAAATTCTGTCTGTCGTAGGTCTTTCTCAGACACTATCATCAAACAGTAATTCTAGTTTCCACAAACATGCTATTAAGTATTATGTATGGGGAAGGGAAGGCAGTTGAAATAGAGATGGCTTAACTATATGAAAAAGATTATATGAAAATGAGAAAGATCAAGTGAAACATAATGAAAACCTGAGCTGCATCTTATCACCCTGACTTGCTCACATGGAAGGACAAAAGTTAAGACTCCAAAAGCAGCAACGTAGATTACTACCCACTCACAGTGCTGAGAAGGCCTGCTCCAACTCACCCCATTCCACCAGCTGCCAAAATACTGTGTTCCTAAAATGCCACCATCAAGTATTCATTTGGGCTATCAAAATCTTTTCCTAAGGGTCAAGAAGCTAGAGTGTGTGCTGCGTGTTCCTACATTCACACATTAGAGTTTATTAAAAACTTACAGTAAATCAATTTAATCAAATGTCTTTGTTTCAAACTCAGAGGTTCTAAGATTTCATTCAAAAGTGCAGATGAGAGAACAAACAGGGTGGGAGAGGTCCTTGGATATGCTTTGGTGGGGAAATGAAGTCTGATTTGGGTATGAGGGGATCTGGCATCCAGAAGGAAGAAATAGACCCAAGAAGGCAGGAGAGAACGTAGAAAGAGTGATAAGAATGGTTAAAGATAAACTCCACAATTTCCCAAGGCTCTATCCTATCCTCATAGCTGTATTTAACCAACCAAAGAAAATCAGGCCACTTGAATCTTTTAATTGGATTTCACTTGAGCATATACCCAGCCTGAATCACTGCCTTTATATAATTTTAAATAGAAGAAAGAAATACTGAATTTCTTCAGCTGGTTGCCTAAGCCTGAATATTCTCAAGTGAACCCAATGCAACGAGCTGGAAAGTGAAAAAATTTTACGACCTTTTCTTGGAATGGAAGGGAAAGGGATCTTTACCATGCCAAATAATTGGCTTGACTAAATTTTTCCTGCCTGAGATGACCCATAGCTTGGATGTCATGAAGACACAGCCTCTCTGTTTCTATCCTGTACTCAGAAAAGGAACGTTCCATTCCACGCAATTCATGAATTTTAAAAACCATGAACCTTCCTTCACATTCCGGAGGAACACAAACGTTTTCCTGTCAGAGAGCTGTTTTGAGCATAAATGATCAAGTGATTGCGATGGTGACAGAGAGAGGCCTTTTCAGACTAAGTTTTTGTTCTGAGCTGGCTGGAGGCTTCAGGACTAGGAAGGTCTGGACATATGGTTGGGCACAGAGAGTAGGGACTGAATTTACCAACCACCAACTGCCATAACGGCCTTGTCCCTGGAAAATTGCCAGCTATTAAGCCAACTGCCAGTGCTACCATGTTGTCATTAGACAATGGACCAACAGAAAATTACTTGACCATGGAAGACCACTAGCTCCCTCTTGTGGCAGAGCACAATGGCTAAATCCTGCCACTTTCCCATTAGAAAGACATCCCTGAATTCTATGAACGAAGGATGAAGGCAATTCCTGAAGCAATCCTATCAGCCCATTTGAGTAATGGCCTTTATCTACACACTTCCAGAGAGCTAATATCTACAGTCTTTTAATTTCAATGACAAAAATCATTTCACTTGAATTCATAAACTGTCCAATGATTCCCCATTTCCCTTAAAATTAATCTCTAAAATCATTACCATGGTTTGTAAAACCCTGAGGATATATCCCCTATTCACCTCCCCAGCTACATCAATTGTCACTCTCCCCATCACTTTACATTTCTTGAACTTTCTCTCTTCAATATTTTCACACTTGACTGCTGCCTCTGTTAGGAATAGTTGGGACTTCCCTTCCCCAACCTCAACCCATCTCACCTGGTTAAATCTTATGCATGTGCTAGAATTTAACTTAAATATCACCTCCTCAGGGAAGCCCTTCTTGATCCCCTAAAGTAGATCTCCCTGTTCAGTCCAAATTTAGCACCCTGCATTTCCTTACCTAATCACTCATAACACTCAATTGTAATTGCTTATTTAATGTGTATCTTCCCCAGTCTGTCCTCTATGAGGACAGATAATGTGCTTGTGGCTTGTCATCTCTTTATCCTTATTATATTTATTGAAATAATGTGTTTGAAGAAGCAAATTCTAGAATGGAAAAGGAGGACCGACATATTACTGTGTGTCAAATATGGACAATGCATTAGGTTAGATATTTGTACATCTATTATTTCATTTAATCTTCATTTAATACAATTAAGGAAAGTATTATCATCTTCAATTTATAGTGAGGAAAGTGAGTGGAGCTCAGAGAGGTTTTATGTAGCTTGGCCAAAGCTGTAAGGGAGAATATGTCAAATCCAGAATTCATACCCAAGTATAATTCCAAAGCCCATGGACTTTCTACTGCATGATGCCTCCTCTTACGCAGCCCAAGTTGACCATAGTCAATTCTTGCTTATTCCTGTCAATGAAAGCCATCACATGGCTTGACTATTCTCAAATAGTGAATAATGCTAAAATCATCTCTATCAGGTGGTGTTTACTTTAGGTGGTGTTCTTGTTCTTCCATTTAAAAAGAGATATTTTAAAATGAGATATTCAATTTCTGAATATCTACAAAGAAAATAACTAAGTCACCCTGGTGAGCTTTCCCAACCAAAAGGCAAAAAAGCATCATGAAGCAGAAAACAGGAAGAGGACAAAGTTAGGAGGTAAGCACTAGCCCAAGCCTGAAGGATGACTTTGACTAAGCTATTTCATGTCTCTGAAACGTGGTTCCTCATTTTTGAAAAGAAGAGGATGGAATCTATTGTTCTAATTCAAAGTGGAGCTGGTCTCTACAAACTTGTTGATTTATACTTGAAATAAGGTGGTGATTTTGCTTGGTGTTAAAAGACCTCTTCAAACTCTTCAGTCAGAAAAATAAAAATCTTGTTTATGTTAACTAAGTCTTAATTAAACAGAGCAAATAATGCCCAAAAGAATGTTTTCTTTTTTCCTGAAAATTCTCTCCAACTACTATACTTCTAAATGTAAAGGACTAGTCTCAGAATTCTAATCAGATCCCAAATGGTGCTTACATGCTTTCTTGTTATGCATATTTTTGGAAATTTGCTTCATCTTAGAATTTTTGTACACCATAAAAAGATTCTCTAGTATCTTGACCGATCAGACCTTGAGGTCCTCCCATTTTAATAATTCCTGATGAACTGTTCAGCTACTATTCTAGGTCTTCTAAAGAGGTGTTCCCTAAGATGTTTTAAGAATCCCAGGAAGGGAAGACATCTTCCCAACCTAACTGTTCTCTGCAGCAACTGATATGTAGTTTGCATTCTGACCTTGAATAAAAATACTTAACCTTCTTGGGCCTCTTATTTATAAAATGAGAGCAACAATACCAACTCTAAAGTTATTAAAATAATTTATTGCAAAATGTTTGTGAAAGCACTACTCAAAGGGCACGTCTCTGTTACATTGTGTCTGGGGCATCTATCTTCAAGTTCTACCAAAAATTCAAAATTGTGTTGAGAGAGTACCGTTCCATGGAAGGAACACTGGCCTGAGAATAGAAGACACAGGTGTAGTCTGGGCTCTGACACATCCTAGCTGTAAGGCCTTGGGCGAGTAGTTATCCTTCTTAAGGATCTATTTCTCATCAATACATGGAGGATTATAACATAATAATGGCATGCTGATCAAATGTGCATACAACTGCAAGAGCTGGTTTAGATGCTCACTGAACAAATCAGAATCCCAAAGGATTTTGACAAGTTGGAACCATGCACCAGATCTAAAGAGAGTTTATCTAATAAAGCCCTATGTTCATGGCCAAAAAGCAAGCAACTAAAAAGGAAACATGAAATTGCAGGAGTACATGAATGAAGAGACAGTGAAAAGAATTGGAGACTGGAAGCGAAATACAAATAAATAGCACTTTGTGGCTATCCAAAGTAATATTTGCATGGGTTTCTGTATCAGTAAGGAGCTTCCTCTTCTGCATGACAATCTTCAGACAAGTAAGCAGCATCACTTTCTCAGACTTCTCCATGATGAACAGTACTGTTCTTCCAATCCTTCCTCCTGAGCCATAGTTTGCTGCCTCCTCACCATCTCAGAGTTGTGTGTTTCTTCTACGGGTCTTGTTAGATTTTTCGTTGCAAATATAGGTCTTCATCTCTTTTAAATAAAGCTCTTTAAATTTGGTTCATTTGGTTCATTATTCCAGATCTTCCAAATCTTCAGGGATTTAGATCTGCTCACAGTCTTTTTTCCTCTGGATGGCAATGGGATCTCAAACTATGGGTCATGTGGAAGGACTGAAGGAATGGGAGCTGCACAATGTCAGGTTTTCTAGATACTAAATATACTATATTTAACATGTATGTATTTTATATATAACAAATATATTTAAGTATTTTATAAAACTATATATAAAATATTTTATATTTAATTAATTATATTTTCTCTTTCTTTCAACTAAGGAGTAAGAGATCCACACCATATTCAATGTACATTTCCTGAGGTAACTAGTCCTCTAGTCAACAAGACATTATTTCATGAAGACTCTGGAGAAAGAATTAGAATCCTCTGGGGAATTCAAAACAAAACAGCAGACCTAGTCCTGCTTCTAAAGAGAGGCACTTGAGATAAACATATATTAATTATACAGGAACCACAAATGAGTGAAACTTCAAAAGGTAAAAGATAACCCTCCTCCAACCTAGATTCAGCTTAAAAGACTAACATTTTTGTAAATGAAGGGGGGAACTTGCAAAGATAAAATATTGAATGTGTATGCCCCCAAATGTTAATAGTGACCCAGGATGGTTGAAATTATACTTTGCTTTGATTTTTTCATTTTACTCATCTGTATTGTCTAATATCCTGATTTTTGTAATAGAAAAAGATATAATTTTTTTGGTTCTTAAAAAGATTCATATATAAACTGTGTGGTCAGGTCTGGCTCCCAGGCTTGACATCTCCTCTGTTCCTCACAAAAAGAAGAACAGTATTTCTCCCTGTTGATTCGGTGCATGCCCATGACAAATCCTGACTGACAGGGGACAGAAGGCATGTAAGTAGCCCTAGTACACTGCCTCTCATAAGCTGTCCCCTCAGTTTCACTCCACTTCTTCTACTAGATACCACCTCAGTCCTAAGCCCCAGACTCCTCCTCCGTAGATGAGTTAATTCTCTCCTTCAAGCTTCTGTATGTGGCCTGTGTTGTTCTGACCACTCACCCACCTGATGGCTGGAGCCCTGCCCACAAATCCCAGCCCAGTGAGGGCAGTTCCAGTGCTTCTCCCTGCCTGGACTTGCCATTGGGACACCCAACACCCCCAGTGTGTGGCCCTCCTTGCTGACCTCTCATTGTGATCTACAAGATATTGGACTACTGCTACAGCTTTCCAACTGGTCCTTGCCCCCTTGGCTTGTCTCTCCCACCACCCACTACTGCACTGTGGCCAAAGTCATCTTTATAAAACATAGAAATCATCCCATAACTCTCCTAATGTTTTCAGTGGTTCCGCATTTCCTACAAAGTGAAATTCAAATCTGGTGCCTGGCTCAAGTCTCCCCCGAGGACCTGACTCTTTCCTTCAAGGGTATAGGCCACCTCTTAGTCCTTCTGTTTCACAATAAATGTGGACAGAACAGTGTTTCCTTGGATCCTCAGCTCTGCCTGTCTGTTGCACCTTTTCTAGCCATAACTGCACCTGGGTCTGTTTCAGTCCCCTTCTAGTCCAGCCTCCATGGGTAGTTTCAGGTACTGTGTGCTGTCCCCTCCCCTCCTCTAGGATCCCTGATATTTTGAAGATGTGGCAGCATAACTTCTATTCAGCCTGCTCTGTTTATGCCATGAAGGGTGGCTGAAGTGTCCTGAGGCAAGAGGAATTAGTCTAGAAAGAATTCATGTAGCACAAACTTCTTGGGCATACCACTGGTGCAGCTGCATAGGGCCTTTGCTCAGAAGAGCCCTGTGCTTGGGTTAATACTCTACTGTTGCCATCTTGAAATTTTTAATAATTTTATCTTTGAACTTCTGCCATGTAAGTGAAATACGATGGAACAGTGGAGCAAAAGTTTGAGTGTAAGAGATACATGCAACATGAGTGTTTGAGTGTCTGCTTCTGTTTCTTGCCACCATGATCACATATAGCATTTGTGATACCCCATGAGTACAGAATTCTGGTAAATCTACATACATGGGAGTTCAGAAAGACTCAAAAGTGGGTACAAGGTGAGCATGTTACATTTGCAATTGAGTAAACTGACACCTTAGGGAGACCACTCTTTCCATTTGAACCAGAATTTACTTTGAGTGCAGAAAGAAGACAGAAATATGAATGCCCAAGGACCCTATCATATCCTTCCTTATTCACATTACTTCCCTGAATTGGCCAATCACTTATGGTGGAAAAGACGACATAGAAAGAAAGGGAAAGGTAGGGTAACCTTGGTTCCTTTTCCTTTAAGTTATTCATTACTTCTCAGGTAGAGAATGTTGATAGAATGTGCATATATCAAGAAGTGAAATTTAAAAGCTGAGTTAGTTTTGTGTAGCATTTCTACTGTTCTGATAAGAATGAAATACATATGCATGTATGATCTATGAAATACAAATGTGCAACTACGTTGATTCTGCATACAATTTAAATGCTCTTATATTTGCTTTTAGACTGACATTTGCACAATGTAATTATGAATGGTAAAATTCATGGTAATAATTTAAATTTTTAATTACTTAGAATGATATTAAATAGCAAATTTTAAACACCATGACAAATCATGAGAGAGTCTACAGAAGAAAGGAGAAAGTATTTTTTAGTACCTTTCATGGCACTTTTTTCATGCTTTTTTTCATGTCAGGGAATTAAGATCCCACATGCCTCGGGGCAACTAAGCCTGCGCACAACAACTACTGAGCTCATGCGCCTCAACTAGAGAGCCTGCGTGCAGCTAACTACAGAGCCCGTGCCCCCTAACTAGGGACCCTGCACTTTCATTTTGCACTGGACCCTGCAAATTAGGTAGCTGGCCCTTCACAGGCAAAAAGGAACCACTTTCTATCCTGACTACCAGCAAACCCCAAATTACACTTATAAAGATGGAGGGAAAGGCTTATTGAGTGCCTACTATGTGTTGTGCTTTGGTCTGATTAAAGACTAAATTGTCTGTTCCAATGGAAATTAAGAACAGAATCTTTTCCCTCTAATCCAAAGTCTCTTACACAAGGAACACAGCATTGACAGAAATGAACCAACAGCACACAGACCTTGTGGGGAAAAAGGGAGATGTCCCAGCCCAGGAGAAATAAGGACTACAGACCTCATCACTCCAGGCAGTGCATGCTGATGGAGGGGCGGAGGATGAGCACTTTTTTGGGGATGAGTCCGCCATCTCTAGTTAGGAAAGAAGTGGGAAATCCACAGTGGCTTCTAGCAGGTGTATCACCAACTGCAAGAACCACTGGACATACCCTGTTGTTGCAGGCTGCCCGAGAGAGGGCCAGAGGGTGTAGTCAGGATGTTAATGGTAAGTAGCCAGGCATTCAGGGGCTGGGCCACCCAAGGACAGTTGCCCTCCAATAAAAAATTATACAGCAACTGCACATACTACTTAGACTTTAGGAAGTTGCTTCAAGAAAGCCTCCTAGTTTCATCTAATTTAGGAGACTGTCTGATGATCAAAAGATGAAAATCCTATTGTAAGTGGTATTTGCTTGAAGGGGCCCAGACCTGCTAAAATAGGTGATTTTCCTAAGAACCCTAAAAATAGAGTCAAGAATTGGGAAAGGGGGCTTCCCTGGTGGTCCAGTGGTAAAGACTCCGCCTTACAATGCAGGGCATGTGGTTCTATCCCTGGTCAGGGAATTAAGATCCCACATGCCTCGGGGCAACTAAGCCTGCGCACAACAACTACTGAGCTCATGCGCCTCAACTAGAGAGCCTGCATGCAGCTAACTACAGAGCCCATGCCCCCTAACTAGAGAAGAGAAAACCTGCATGCCACAACTAGAGAGAAGCCCGCATGCCACAATAAAAGATCTCGCATGCCTCAACGAAGATCCCGTGTGCCGCAACTAAGACCTGACGCAGCCAAAAATAAATTAAATAAATAAATAGTAAGTAAATCTTAAAAAAAAAAGAATTGGGAAAGATGCTAAAGTTATAATAGTTCATCTAACCCTTGAAGGAATCTTGTGCTATTGTCCTTATTTCACCCATATTCTTCCCACCTGCCACCACCGTGGCAGATGTCACTCCATGTAATGATGGTAGGACTCCAAAGTCCTTCCCCAGCCTCTGATAGACAAAGAGTTCTCTGAGCCAGGGATGATGGCTGATATTTCTATCCACCTCAATGCCTCATGCACTAACTAGTACTAGTAGCATTGCATAAATGTTTGCAGAAGGCAAAAATACACTAGAAAGAAAAACACATGTTGGATTATTAAATGCCACATTTCAAAACCAGGCATTGCCCCCAGGTCCCATCATGGCACCAGAAAAAGTCCAGTTTTACGTAAGAAAGCAACGTTTCAGAACTCATAAATCACAGAACCCAATGTTTCCATGTACTTGGGACCTAGGGAACACAGAACACCTTTCTCAGACATCACCAATCACCCACTGCATTAAATGTGGAAGATGAGCTGTTAGCTTCCACGTCCTGTGGTCTGGATCAATGGTTTCCCACCCCAACTGCATGAGAGTTACCTGGGGAAGGTTGGGGGTTCTCAGGATCCACTGAAGACCTACTGAATCAGAATTTGGGAGTGGTGTGGGGGATTTTTAAACCTCTTCCATGTGATTCTCATGTAACTAATACACAAACCAGCATTTGGGAACCATTGCCCTAGGATGACAAACTGTTGAAGCTGCATATGTTTCTGAGACCCAACTCAATTTATACCAAGAATCCATTTGAATTACATAAATGTTATGCAAAACCCCTGGCCAAACTCTTTCCCGGGTCTAAAAAGACTTCTCAACACTCAGGGTGAAATTAATTATTTTTCCTTATCTGGGGGAAAAACACGAAATTTTCAGACTGTGACTATTGAACAATTTATACCATATGTGTGCACCTTTTTGACAGTTACATTTCATATCTTACAATGAATGGAACAGGTAGTATGAGGCTCTCAGGTAATACAAGAAATCTTTGTCCAAATGCATACCTCTGCTATTTAATTTTCCTACTGAAATACAGAGAAAGAATTCCCTATTGAAACTGCCTCAATGATATTGCTTTCTGATTATTTGCCATCACTGCCAAGTATTTCTGCTCCAAGAACAGTTACAAGATGAGTCAGAACAACTGCCTCCTCTGAATCAATGGCTGTTGTAGGCAAAAACCTCTATGCCCTACTTCCTGTTCTACTCACCCCTCCAAAACAAAAAGACAGAAGGTGCTGTTGGTCAACTTTAACTATCCTGAAATTTCCACCTCATAGCATATTTTAGAAGAACCAATATTGGGGTTAACCCAGACAGGACTTTCAGCCAATTACTGACCAATCCCTAAAGAACATTTCGTACAGGCCCAGCCCAAGGCCCTCAAGACAGCTAGGCTCACACGTGGCACCTGTCTCCCTGGCATCCCTTTCTTGGGAAACTATGCCCACTCCCAACTCTGTGTGATTCTGATGAGACTGTCAACTCAAGCATCACATCTCCCCCACCATAGGATAGGAATGCAATCTCTGTTGACAGCAGAGCCTTCCCATCTCCTGGATGAGTGATCACATACACAAAGCAGGCTTACTATAGAAAATGTAAATTATACTCAAAGGTCAAAAAATAAACGGCTACATTTTTCAGAGAGAACCACTGTTAGCCATTTATTGTGCATCCAATTCCACACACACATACACACATGCACACACACGTGCATACAATTGAATATACTGTTTTGAACTCCATTTTTTTCACTTTATAATACATCTTGAACACTTTCCCATGTGCAAGGGTACCATCTTGTGGCTGACACAGAAGATAATCAGAAGACACATGGCTTTCTAGTGTGTGAAGTTATGAGAAATACCAGCTAAGTATGACTGGAAGCCCCTCTTTCAGGGAATATTTGCTTCTGCAGTAATAGAATATACACATCAGTGTTTGTTGACTTTTTTAAAATGTGTGCATGTAAAGCAAATGCTCAGAGAATTCACTGTCCCCAACTGATAACATTCTGGCATGAGTGGGAAAGTATCAGAACCTTAAAACACCTGAGAGAGGAAAAATGACTATGTGAGTATTTAGGTCTCTTGTTGTGACAGTAAGTCATTTATAAGAAACTTTGGAGTAGTGAAAAGATCACAAGAGCAGGAGTTAAAATAACCAGAAAAATAACCAGACTCCAGTCCTAGCTACATGAGTTTCAGTGACCTTGGGTCACTTAACTTCTGTCTCTGATTCTTCACCTGTAAAAGGGAAAAAGTACCTGTGCTATGGGCTTCACAGGGATGCTGAGGTCACATAACATATAGGAAGGGTGCTGAAATATGCTAAAACACCAGACAGAATATAAAGCCTTATTATTGTTCAAAACAGCTGGATTAGCAATGCGGATTTTTTTAAAGAAATAGTTTAGCCTTGCTCCTTAAATATTTTCAGACATGATCCTAGTGGAGGAAAGAATTCCCTGAAGGAGGGGCAAAGGTTTTGTCTCAGAAGAAGTTGTTAGGAGGAAAAGGGGTGAGTAGGGAAAGGTTAAGAAAGACAAATTAATCCACCTTTTTAGGTGTCAAGTATCTAAAAAATTAGGAGGATAACAAGGAGAGCTTTCAAAGGCTGAAGTTTTCTAGGTAAAGACTTTGAAAAAGCAATGGATTACAATGTCCAGTTTAAAATGTTGGACCTATATGCTCTCAAAGCACAAGAGCAACAGAAGAAATCACAAAAGACTGACATATTTCTCTCTCTTTATAATTAAACTTCATAAGCCAAAGGTCCAAAGGCAAAACTGAAAGACAAGCAAACTTGATTTTCGTAAATCCTTTGCAACATATGACAATAAGACTCATGTGATTGACTTGCTTAGTCCTAATATGCCAAAGGGTATGGATATAAATATACACCTTATAAGAGAAGAAATATATTTTTTAACTATATGAAAAAGAAAGTTCAACCTTTCGTAATCAAATAAATACAATGTAGTAACTACTAGATATTATTTTTCACCTAACTGATGTGAAAAGAAGTTTTAATGAGAATACTCAATGCTAGAAAAGCTGTGTTGAGACACTCATTAATTCCTGGTAGAAGAATATATAGGTGCAATGTTTCTGAAAAGCAATTTGGCAATGTGCATTAAGATGCTTACAAATATGCATGTTCTTTGAGCCATTAATTCCATTGCTGGAGGCTGAAGAGTGAAATGGATAAGAATGCAGGCTCTGAGCCAGGTCACCTGAAATTGTCTCCCAGCTCCACTGCTTACTAGCCAAACAATTGGGCAGGAAATCGCCTAATCTCTTCGTGCCTCAGATTCCACATCCATAAAGTCGGGTAATAATGCTACCTATTTCACAAAGTACTGTGAAGATTATTATCAGTAAATGAAAGCAATCTAGAATATGCCTGGTACATCATGAAATAGTATTAATATTATTGTTGTTATTTTCATTAGAAGAGTCTAGCAGTAAATCTGGAAATTGCATTCATTTAGGAAATATGTATTGAGCAGTATCTTTGGTTGGGCAATGGAAAACAAAATAGTCATGGTCTCTGACCTAAGGAGCTCATAAAGTACTTATAAAAAAATTATGTTTTTAGATGTTCATTTCAATAATATTTATAGTAGCAATGATTAGAAATGAGGCCAATATTCAAAAATACATGTCTATGAAATAAAAGATTGTACAGCATACTGTGGATTGCTGTACAGTCAGTAAAACATGTTTATGAGGCTTAACTTCTTCATGAGGTAGATGGGGATACCACAGAGTCACTAGGAGGATCAGAAGGGTCATGAATATTAGGCGGCTTTGTAAATAGTGCTAATTATTATTATTTGTTAGGGTCTATAGAAGCTCAATTATGAAAATAATTTTAATGAACATTTACTATGAGCCAGATACTGTACACACATTATCTCATCTAATTTCCACTTTAAGCTGCAAAGTTTAGGAAATAAAAAATACACAATGCCAGTTAAATTTTAATTTCAGATAAACAATTTTTAGTATGTCCAAATGCAATTACTCCATTGTTTATCTGAAATATTTGCACATACTCATACTAAAAATTATTCATTGTTTATCTGAGATACAGGAATGTACTTATACGAAAAATTTATGTTGTTTACCTGAAATTAAAATTTAACTTGGCACCTTGTATTTCATCTAGCAACCCTAAATCAGTCCTTTGAAATAGATATAATAGTAATATATGTGAGAAAGAGAGAGACAGAGAAAAAAAAACAGAGGCAGAGACAGAGAGAGTCAGAAACAGAGATTCAGTTTTGGTTGGTGCCGTAGGAGATCACCAGCATTCCTACTATGGACCATAAAGAGGAGAAGTGTTAAATCAAGAGGCAGAACAAGAAGGGCAGATATTACTACCTGGTTCTCACTACCGTGTTATTGTTGTTTAAAATGTTATAATTTTTCAGAATACATTAAGCCCAAATTCAAATACTAAACATAAAAAAAAGTTGCAAAGTCAAATATAAATGACTTTGGAATTATCAGCCATTTTGGAAGACTGACAATATCAGTCCCTTCTTTTAGTGCAAATTATCTAGAGATGGGAGAGTAAACATGTAAATGCTTATAAGTTGTTTTGGAATTGATGAGATTTCAAGATCTGGGAGCTAAACCTCAAGTTGCTTCATCTCCATTGGATAGTGGCAGCTGACTTGTCTTCTGCTATTTCAGTGGAGCTTGAAATGATCACGACTGTTTGCTTCACTTCAGTGTGCACCATCCCTCCCCATTTACAATCAGCATCACTGTGTTAATTCACAGTGACACTAGTGATGACAGAGGCATTTTCAAGCAACTTTTTGCTGTTGGGGAAAAGATGCCACTTTACTTCTGTGAAAGGTAGGTACCAAAAAAGGCCAGTATTCAATACATTTCATGGTACGTTGCAAAGGATGGAAATGTGTGTTTGTGTGTGTATGTGTTTTATCTTTTAATACAGATACCAATCCAAAAAGAGGAGGTCTTAACTGGGGGAAGACAGTGAAAGTGTCCCAGGCGGCCTAGGCTTCAATCTCAGCTCTGCAATGATCTGGCTATGTGACCTTCCACTAGTCCCGTACTCCTTCTGAGCCTCATATTCACCAACTGTAGCCTGACATCAATATTGCTCTACTCCACAGGAGTATTTTGGTACAAGGTTTCAAATGTAGAAGGCATCTTGGCTGTATGCTACTATGAGAAGAAATTATAACTGATTCAAAGTGAAATGATTTCAGAAATAAGGGGGCCAACTTCCAATCATTACTGCCCACCGGGGAAGTCTGATGATAAGCAAGTATTCGGTTAAAGACACCAGTGTTTTCAAAAGCACCAAAGGAGGTGAGAATTTCAGAGCTTCAGAGCTTTAAGACAAAGATCTCTATCAGTGCATTTCATACTTTCATGTGATTAGAATTATCTGGGGAACTTGTTAAATATGTAAATTTCTGGACCACACACCACTGATTATAAGTCAGTTGGACTGGAGTTGGCCAGGGAAATTTGGATATTTAATAAGCTCCCTGGGTGATTCAGAGGCAGGTGGTCCATTTTGAACACTTTGGGAAACATTGGTCACTACAAATATATAGTTAAGATTTTTAAAGGCAATGAGTTAAAAAGAAAATGGTAGAAAGCAGAAAGTACACTTGTTTAAATATAAATTCTGGGACAGGAGAGACAAGACCCTCCTGAGAGTAGGGCAAGGAGAGAAGGATTCATAGCAATGTCTGATCTCTCAAAAAGTCTTTCAAGTTGATCTACAAGAGCCAGCTGGCGAAGATAATGGAGGAAAAGGACAAATCCAAGAGTCTAAGAGGCCATATAAAATTGGAAGAAAAACATGGGAAGAGGGACAGAAATGGCCACAGGATAAACAGTGGCAATCTTTTGCATGGTACCACTGTTGAGGCCTACAAAGAAGGAAGAGATTCAGGAAGGTCACTGGTCAGAGGAAAAAGCCTATTCATCAAAAAGGAGAGTAAGAGGCAGGCGAGTGAAAAATAGTAAAAATGTGAGTGTCCTTATATTTATAAGAAAATGATATACTATGTTCATGGAAAGTTTTTGGCAAGAAATAAAATATGTTCAATGTGAAATTATCTTTTAAAAATATCCTACAAAAATTTTAGAATAGGAGATGAGAAATTACTTTGAAAAGCATAAGGAGTAAATAATATGGTTATTTCTTGAAGCATTTTCTGTGACTATCAAATCTGTCCACTGCCTGCCTGGCTTGGAAGCTAGTTAAGGGGGCCTGTATGACATTATCTTTGTATCCCCAGTGTGCACCACAATGTCTGGCATATGGTAGGCACTAACTGGATGGATGAAGGTTAAAATGAGAAAAGCCAAGGGAAGAGTTGCACATTCACATAGTATTCACCAAACTTCATAAGCTTCATTTTCTACTTTTCTTGGACTGAGCTGCTAAGTGGTTGTTATGAGATTTGGCATATTTTAGTACTAATACCTGCTGGCAGTCATGCATGAACCTCTGACTGGGACATGTTTATTTGTCTTCCTGAAGGAAGTACATCTTGATTCATTTTACCTGATGTACCAGTTATCTACCTGTTTCCCCTCAGCTCCACATCCACCTTCTTCCAACTATTCTGTATTGCTGGGGCTTGGTATCTACAAACTACATTTCCCAGATTCATTCATTAGCTGGCAAAAGAAAGAACCATTATTTCTTTCTCATACTCTTTTGCTTCTGCTGGTGTTTCTGGAAGTAGTTGCATCCTGTCAGTGATCCAAGCTTCTGCTGTAACTGCTATTCTTTGGTGGTCCCAGCTGTGGCCAGGGAGACCATCCTCCACAGCCCTACCATTGGCTAGGTGGAACCCCTAGAAGCCTGATCTTGGGATCCAGTCCTAGAGTTTATAGCTGCTTCCTATAAATACTAATCTCTGGGTATCACTCTTTATCTTTTTTGCTTCTCAAGCTCCCTTGCTTTTTCTTTTTTTCTTAAATCCCTTCCAACACCTGTAAGACCAAGATTTGTATTAAATTCTCTCTGTTTGAAACTTCTATTTGAAACAGAAGTGGTTTCTGTTTTTTTTGACAATACTCTGACTGACACACTTGGTAAAATCAGGGGAAACATGATTACATTAGATATTAAAAGCAGAAGTTAGAGAAAATTTCATGTGTTCCATAAGAATCCAGAATAGAAACTGAAATTAAATTGGAGAATTAGGTTATTATTTAATAGCATATGTAGGGGATAAAATACCTTCCTCTCATCCTAGAATATCTCCTAGCTCATACTACCTTATTATATTGTTTTGTTTTTATCCGTTCTGCTTTTTCACACAGATCTACAAGAATTTCCTCTTCACTGAAGCCTCTCTGATTACCCCAGCTAGTCTTGATCTACTTACTCTGAATTCTTTTGGTTCTTCAGTTCTCTCATTTCTAGAGTATTTCTCCATGTAAATAATCAGTCAGAGTCTTCCCCTGAATCACTTCCTAAGCCAGAGTGATCATCAGAATCCTCAGAAAAATATATCCAGATGCCAGGACCCCACTGCCACTCCTAACCTCCTGAATCAGAATTTCTGGAGTAAGGGGTGGGCGAGATGGGGTAGAAAAGGCATATAAAATATTCTTCAGATAATAAACCCCTCAAGGTCAGGGCCCTCCCATTTCTTATGTAGCTTTTACTGTACCTAACACAGTTTACGCAGAGGCAATAAAATTTGTCCATTTTTCAATGAACTGACTAAGTGAAGATTCCCAAGAAGACCAGGTGGTGTCACTACTGCCCAATTAATATTTCTGGCCCAATGAAAAGCATCTCAAGTAGTAAACTTTGACCTTCCCTGAACTCATTGATTCCATACTTTCATCCGTCTTTCTATCAGTTTTCTTTCCTAAGAGAGAAATGCAGAAACCTAGCCAAGAAAATAGACAGCAAAACCTAAACAGTGCAAATAACCTGAGTTCTCTGAAAGTAAATGATGGCATGTCCTGAGGCTGCCAGGCTTCAAGTGAGGAAGCAAGAACTAAAAAGAGCGGAAATAAGCCTCTCCATGGCCTGAGGCCTGAGATTTCATTGCATTAGGTTCTTGGCATTAGCATTCTGAAGAACAAGCTTAAGAAATAAGCTTAATGAGCTTGCAAGAAAAACTAAACTCCAAACAGACTGCATTTTTATTCACCTTTTGTTTAATAACATTTGGAGTTGTTATTTGAAAATTTAATTTTCCTTTTAGGTCTACTATTCCCACATTATTGACAAATTATTCCTGACTCCTGGATGAGCAAACCAATCTAGGTTTACCATGAGCTATTTATTATGTTATTTTTAAGGTGATATAGAACCCTCACCTATGACAGAAGCTATTCAGTAATTAATTTTAATTACTAACAGGTTGAGTACTGCATGTTTTCCAAAAGCAGTTTCCACAAAAGCTGAGACCTGGCTATATTTTAACATTTCTGAATTCCAGTTCTCCGACTGCATTAAAAATCCATTAAGATGGTTGAAAGGAACTGAATTCTAGATTTATGGATCCAAAAGGGGCCTTCAAAGGTCCCTTATAACCCTTCTTAGGTAACACCATGCCTTGATCTTCTCCATTTGAGCATCTACCTCCAAAAGTAAATATCCTGGATAATCTGTCCTTTCTTCATATTGAATGACCACAAAATTGTTGTATTCAGAGGCTTAAATTTCAATGAAGAGGGAAGTACTGAATGGTAAATGGCTCTCCAGTTGTAGAAATGGGCCCCCTCCTTATCCTGTGTTAGCTGGGTGGTCCTAGAGAGACCCTGAATCCTTAAATACCCCTGGATTCCTTTCCTTCAAGACTTACTCCCCTAAATACCCACTGAACTACCCCCATTTTCCCAGTGAACAGCCAGACTCTACTTACATTTTACAATGATCCTCTGGAGGAATTTCTGTGTCCTTGGCTGCCCATCAGTCATTTCACTTATAGGGCATCAAGCTAGTCCCATCTGTTCCCCACTTAGTACTGAAGAAGCTGTGGCTTTTTGGGGTTAACTTCCCAGCACTCTGTTCGGAGACTGTGTCAATGGTGTTTACAAGTTTTCCTCCCACCTACTTTGTGGGACCCACACTTGCAATGAACCCAGGTTGCTGGACCTTGATGACCTTTGGGTTTCAGTTATGGGGGCCTCTTTTGAAATAACAGCAACACTGCCAAAAAAAAAAAAAGGCAGGAGCAGCTTTTTAGGCAATACTCTTCATTTAGTCAGGACTCACCCTCACTGGAAAAGAACTTTCTAGAGACTCCACATGAAGGTAAAAGTTAATTTTCTAAGTTGTCAATCTAAGCTTTTTGTTCTTTAAAAAGGACTATTACCCATGGCCAATGGCACTGAAATTCATTCCCCTCTCACTCTCTCTTGTTCTTTCTTGTTTTCCTGGTCTTTAAAAAAAACACACAAAACAAAATTACAGCCACTCTCTTCTTTCTTCCCTGGACAGCAAGATGCCACTCATTGCTTTATTTCAGGACCTAACTCTCCATCTACCAGCTTCCTGTACATCCAAAAGCTAGGTAATGAACTGCCTTTCTTTTTGAGAAATTTCTAACATCAGCTGGTTAATATCTACAGGCTTCTGTGTCCTGCCCCCACCCCCTGACACAACCCTGGTATCTAAAGCATATCAGATAAAAGACTTTCTATTCCTTGATATCCAAATTGGGAACATGAGCCTCAGTTGAGATGCTGTTGCACAGTGCTGGGTTATAACCATCACTGTCACAATTTCAAGTCACCTGTCAAAATTCAGCTGCTCCAATTTCATGATGTTGCCCTGCAGAGGGCCAGAAACCAAGGGCAGATGGCTCAGCCTCTTAGAAAATGTTTGTAAAATGACGAGAGAATGAGAGATTTTAAAGTGTGTTTCAAATTTCTAAATAAAGGAAAATCTCCTGACACACATCAGGGACAGCTTATTGTCCCGGTGAACTAATAGCAGCCAGAGTACCATCTGTTGCAATTTGATAGCAGGACTGTTTCTGCAACCTCTTGCATTTCCCATACTGTTTCTCCTCAGCTTCCCTCTGCAAATAAAAACTTCAGGGATTTCTAAAAGTCCAAGCCTGTCCAGAGAGCCCCACAAGCTTTTAATCTCCTATAGCACTTAGCATCTGTACCACTCATTGATGCATAAAATACTTCAGGATACAGAGAAACCTTAAGATTATCCACCTCTATTCCCATCTGATGCTGGTATCTTTCCTGGTTCCCCATTCAGGGACCAACGACCCCTAGGCATGAGGAATTGACTCCTTCCTTAATGTTTTATTATGATTAATCTCTTTATTATAAAAACATATATACACAGTAGAAAATTAAGGGGGGAAAAAAGAGAGAGATACTAAAAATAAACTCTCTCCATAATCACCACACTCAGAAAAAAATTTGGCCACCAAACAGTATTAGAGTGTTATTCCATTATAATAATAAATTACATATATAAATACTTATTAGTGGGCTGTAATAACATTTTTATGACTAAATCTTTGTGGTGGCCATGAATATTTTTTGAGATAGAGTCTTAGAAATAGAATTACTCAATCAAAATTTCAAGATGTCTAATAAGAGTAATCACAATAATACCATTACTATTAATGACAAATATTCCTAGAGCATACTGGCTGTCAGGTACTCTGTCACATGCTTCACATTCACAACAATCTTAGATGGTAAATATTGTAGCACCCTCACTTTTAAAACGATGAAATTGAGGCTTGGAAGCTTACTTGCGTTCTCTCAAAAGGTGTACCAGAAAAATGACAGATGAGGGATTCAAACCCAGGTCTATTTCTACAAACCATGCTCTTTCCATTACACAAAATAAAGGAGGATTCCCTCACTGTGCTACAATGAGTAAATGACTAGTGTTTTTACTAAAACAACTCAAGTTCAGTGAACCAAAGGATGCCATATTGGGAAAAGCCAGAAAGTCCTTAAATTCAATCCTCGTCTGATATGTGAGTCATCCCCTCAACACTGTCTACAAGGATCACTTTATTTATCTACGTTTAAAGACAGTAAACTCTCTTTCTAAATATTTCACCTTTGGACTACTCTAACAATTAGAAAACTCATTTTTATTCTGAACTGAAAATTATTTCCTTTCAGCCACCAACCACCAGTCTAGGTCTAGACCACAAGGCCACAAAGACATTATCCCTCCTCCCTGTGATGTGACAGCCCTTTGCAAGTGTCATTCAATCCCCATGTCCTACTCAGGTCTTTTTCAAGCCCAGGATTTCTTTAACTTTTCTTCCTTAGACCACTGAGCGTCCTCACCACTGGGAAAACTTCCACTGACTATGATCCAGGCCGTGTATTTTTTGAACAAGACTGGGCACCAGCTGAGACACCATAAGTGCCATCAAGTGTCGGCCACCAAGAATCTGTCTATGGGCTTCCCTGGTGGCGCAGTGGTTGAGAGTCCGCCTGCCGATGCAGGGGACACGGGTTCGTGCCCTGGTCCGGGAAGATCCCGCATGCCACGGAGCGGCTGGGCCTGTGAGCCATGGCCGCTGAGCCTGCACGTCCGGAGCCTGTGCTCCGCAACGGGAGAGGCCACAACAGTGAGAGGCCCACATACCGCAAAAAAAAACCAAACCAAACCAAAACAAAAGAATCTATCTACCATTATGTAAAGTCCATGGAGGACGTGCCTTGGGGGAACACTGTTGGCCTGTTGGGCATGGGCCAGTTCCTGGTGAAGACAGGCACCATCACCATCTCTGAGCATGCTCACAACATGCGGGTGATGAAGTTCAGCATGAGCCCGACTGTTAGGGTCACCACGGAGGCCAACAACTGGCTGACCTGCCCAAGCCGGTGGAGGGGCTGAAGAGGCCGGCCAAGTCGGTCCACGTGGTACAACGCACCACTGAGGAATCGGGGGAGCACATTATGAGCAGGGTGGTGAGCCGCACCTGTGGGTCTGCCCGAAGGACCAGGAGAAGAACCACACCTGCATTCCCACCAAGAAATCCTAGCCGGTCGTGCAGTATCGCGAGACCGTCAGCAAGGAGTCTAACTTGCGGTGCCTGTCTGAGGCCCCCAGTGAGCACAATCGGCTGTACACGAAAACACGGCCCTTCCTCGACTCCTTGGTCAAGGACACCGACCAGAGGTGTCCGCCCGCCAGGAGCTCAAGTAACAGGCCTCAAACTGGTCAAGAAGTATGAGTGAGACGTGGCCGAGGTCCGAAACCTGCGGTGCGCGGTGCTTTGGGCCCTCAAGCACCCGCCCCATCACCTCCCCGACATCACCAAGGACGCGCAGTACCTCAACGAGATGGGGACAGCGTGGCGGCTGGCCTACAGGGGGCGCTTCGACATTCGCTACTTGACGCTGCACATGGATCCATTCAGAGCTTCCCCACGCCCGGCGCTGCCTCTACGCCGTGCTGACCTCCCGCCCCGGCCCGTGGAGCCCCTCCACCTGTGGAGATCCAATGTCCGCCACAGGGCTTGGTGGCATTGAGGGGGTCCTGCACGGGAAGCGGGGCCACGTCTTAGAGGAGTCCCAGGTGGCTGGCATCCCCTTGCTTGTCGTGAAGGCCCTTTGGCTTCACGGCCGACTTGAGGGCTCACACGAGCGGCCAGGCCTTCCCCTTCCCGGCACCTCCAGAACCTGCTCGCAGACCCCTTCGCCCACACCAGCCTCCCCAGCCAGGCTGTGGGGGACACGTGGAAGCACACAGGCCTGAAGGAAGGCATCCCAGCCCCAGACAATTTCCACAACAGATTGGAAGCGGAATATTGCACTGCGCCTCTGCCGGCGAACGTCTGCTTGCGCAGCGCCCGCGTCCAGCCGGCTTCCCACAAAACCTCTAGCCTCTCGTTCTCCTCACGACGCCTCGCGAGACTGTCCAGACCCGAGACGCTCCGCCTGCCAGCTTTCCGGGGCCCACTTGGTGCCATCGCTCATCATGGACGTTCGATGACGTTTCTTTTCATATCTATTTAAAGGTTTCGGAGCAACAGGAAAGCCTTAGCAGCAGGTACTTATTTGGCCGGTGGAGGTGGGGGAGGGGAGGGGACACCCAACACTTTTTTTTGTTCATTTCTTCAGAGGGGAACTCAAATGTCCCCCCCCAAAATTTAAAATAGACACATGAAGAGGTTTATTTGGGTAAGTGGCCTATTGTGGATTTTCTCCCAGAAAGGGGGGAAGGAACAAGTGGGTAGACATTCTCTTTGGACAGAAACTAGAAGGCAGGAAATCTTGTGCCATGTCACCGTGAGCATCTTCAGCTGTATTAGTGTCGTTGGAATAAAATTCGATATGGTGGTGACAAAAAAAAAATCTGTCTATGGTTGAAAAATAAGTAAATAGGCAACATGGCATGATAAGTGAAACTACTGACATGTACAGAAGGTTCTAAGATAGCACAGAGAAGGGAGTGATTAACTCTTTGGGGATAAAGGAGTCATTCATTCCTTCATTCCATAAACATTTCCTGAATACATACTATGTGCTGCAATGAGCAAAATCCTGGAGAAGTACATTTTCCAGCAAAGAGAAAAACAGACATTTCAGGATGAGGAGATCATATGTATGTATAGATGCCTAAGAGATCATGGTGGGTTTGAAGAACTGTGCGGCATTCCAAATTGGGGAGAATAAAATTTGCAGGAAAAAAGCAGCAGATGAGGATGAAGTATGCAATAACTCATACTATGCATTAAGTGCAACACTTCATAATATGCATAAGTAAACAGCATAAGTAAATTTTGCGGAGGTACAAACCCCAAACAGTGTTTGTGTATATTAGGTAAAGTCTGAAACTGCTAGTAGCCTGTGACCCTCTTGAGAAGGTGGGGCGGCAGCCAGAGGACACAGGGAATCACCTTACTCTCCCTCAGGCTGTAGGACCCTCACCTGGTTGTGGCTCTTCCCCACCCAGCAGTCCATCGTGGGACAGAACAGGTGTCATCAGATGTAGCATGCCTACCTCTCCTGATACTTTCTCACCTTCCCTAGATTCCACTGGGAGATTTCAATCACTTTTTTCCTGAAAGATTCACGTATGACCCAAAGAAGCAGAGGGTTAAGGGGAGAAACAGAAATTGTAGCTTAAAAAAAAAAAAAAAAGCTAACATTCTATTTATTTCTCAGAAGGGGAATAAGCCATCCATGTTTGGGGGCTTCTAGAAAGAATCTCCACGAAGGCGTCTTACCTTCCTAACCTTCCTCTGTCTCCTTATCTTTGAGTCTTCCCCTCTTCTATCTGGACCCCACCCTTCCCTATCTCCCCTTCCCCTTTCTGTCACTCCCTATGATTCCTGCCAGGATGTAGAGTCCTAGTGCCCACCAGTTGTTGAGTCTGGAATATTCTGCAACCTCTGGTTTCAGCTGGATGCCAGTGGAGGCTTTCTCTGATCCCCCTTCTGTAAAATTGTTCTATAGGGTACATTCTCCTGTGAAAGGAGTTACGCTGAGGGTGCTTCACCTCCAAAGGGCCTGCCTTCAGATTGCCTTCTGACGCTCCTTAAAGGCAAACAAACTTCGTCTGTGAAAGAAGTAGTTACTTACAAAGATTACCTTGTCTAGTCTATATAGGGACCATGTTCTCTTGTTATTATAGCTTTAACCCTGCTCTGCTCCTTTTGAATTAGTAACACTAGACCTCTCTCCGGGCCTGGTTTTCATTAAGGCTCTCTACATTAACTGAAAAATCACTCTACTTGGGTCACCTGAGACAATGGAACTGTACTCAAATAGTTTCTTCCTCATTGTCAGGTTTCTTACTGATAAAAGTCTAGGAGGGGTGTGTGTGTGTGTGTTTGTTGAGTAGGGTAGGATGGGGTGTTCACTTTTTTTCCAGCTGATATGTAAATGTTTATTTGAAATTTGAAAAATAATCACATTTCTCTATCTCCATTGAGGACAGAAAAACCAGAAAGAGGCTTGCATTGTCAAAAGAGATTCAGTAAAGCACTTAGCACCAGGAAACACACATGCAATACCTGGAGGCTATCATTATTCTTACAAAAGGTGCATTGCCTTAGGATCTCTAGGTAGAACCTGCCTCCACCTGGCTTAGCTGGCGTTTGCGGTTCCTCCTGGGAAAGGGGATTGAAGCCAATTACCTCTCAGTGCAGCCCTGAACCTTAAATTCTAACGGGGGACACAGTTGCAGCTTTTTCTTTTTTTATCCAATCCAGGATTTTAATGTTTTCTTTTACGACCTAGATCACCCGCCCCCCCGCAGATGCAACATTCTTTTCAAAGTATTGAAGCTAAGGCAGGAAGGACACACAGTTTATAGCCTTTTGTTTCTAGATGTATTAATCATTTATTTCTGCTGTCATTGGTGGGAGCACCTCAAAGCAGCCCCATTCTCTGAGTCAGGACTACTGGTGCTTATAGTAACAAGTGGAAACACAAGACTACACAGAGATGTCACTTGCCAGAGTGAAATAACTGGAAAAAATCCAGAACTGCTTCTTTAGGTCACTGTTCTTCCTGAATCACTGCTTGTTTTATTCCCTAAACAGTGGAGCTTAATTTGTTTTTTGAAGTGAAGGAATTTCCTTTAATCCAGCAATCCCACTTTGGGGGATTTGACAGAAATAAAATAATGGTACGTGTAAAAATTGTTTAATGTTACAGTATTTATAGGGTCAAATTTTAAAAGTAAATTTTTCTTTCCCATTATTTTGCTGGTTAGTATGGGTGCATATTTATCCTTTTAGATTTGGAAAGGAAGAATGTAGAATAGAACTTGATGTGTTTTAATTGTGAGGAGAGCAGGGGTGATCAGGGGGGTAAAAAAGCACTTCAAGATGACATTATGACCCAGTGGACTAGTTATTGTTTATTGTCTAACTTGGCCATTTATAACAGGCTAATATGTACCAGAACTGGCAGCATTAGGAAATATCTGATACCATGCAAGTCTTTGTTTTTCTTTGGATAAGGAAGAAGTTTCTTTGGTCAGTAATTCAGAACCTCAGGAAAACAGTTTCAAAACCAAACCATCATACTACCAGCTCCCAGCACATTTATGTTCCAAGTATGTTCAGGTCAGGCTGTCACAGATTTATTGAGCAACTATTATGTGTCAGGAAGGTGCTAGTAAGATATGGGGCAATGAAAATGAACTACACATGGCTAAACTGTCAAGGTACTCAGTCTAATTGGCTGGAGATAGGGAGGGTGGCAGACACATAAATGAGGAGGATAATGCTGGTGATGATGACTTTTGGTGCGATGTACTTTTATGGAGAGAAGAGCATCATTGGTCACTGGACCTGCAGAAATAAAGGCGTGGGGATGTACGGATGAGCCTGTGAACATTTGGTATTATCAATGTAGGAAGCGTCAGATAATGAGACACAGTCGATGCAACTGGGAAAACTAGTTGTGCCCAGATAGCAGAAGACCTTACATGGTTTTGTGGAATTTGGAGGTATCTGGAGGGTTTTTTTTTTTCCTGCAGGCAATGAGGAGCCATGAAAAGTCTTTCCAAAGGAGAGTGATATGGTCAGATTTGCATTTCAGTTAGATCACTCCAGTCTCAGACACGCATATGTGCAAAGGCAGAGAGTCCAGGCAGGTGATAGAGGAATAATCTCAATGAGAGATGGTGGGGCCGGCATGTGGGCAGTGATACAGAGATGGAGAGGAAGGATGACTTTGAGAGAGATTTAGACTGAATTAGGTAAGATTAAGTAATTGATTAGATGTGGGGGTGAATGAGAACGTAAGATAACTCCTAGGGTTTTGGTTTGGATGTCTGGGTGGTTGAAGATAAATAATAGAAGACAAGTGCATCAGGAGGAGGAAGATAAGTTTAGTTTTAGAAAAGTCTAGAATGACTATGAGGTATACAAATAGAGGTGTCTTGTAAGCAGTTGGCCATGTAAATCTGGGACTCAGGAGAGAAGTCAGGGCTGGAGCTATGAACTTGGAAATCATAGAATATACTTGCCTGGTTGGATCTGGACCTTATGGGCCAGGCACTGCACTTAACTCTGGGTACACAACAGATGCACAAAATAATTCTTGGTTCTTGTCCTCAAAGAGTTAACCATTTAGTGGGGGAGACAGACATTAATCAAAAAAGTCACATAGGGCTTCCCTGGTGGCGCAGTGGTTGAGAGTCTGCCTGCCGATGCAGGGGACACGGGTTCGTTCCCGGTCCAGGAAGATCCCACATGCCACGGAGCGGCTGGGCCCGTGAGCCATGGCCGCTGAGCCTGCGTGTCCGGAGCCTGTGCTCTGCAACGGGAGAGGCCACAACAGTGAGAGGCCTGCGTACTGCAAAAAAAAAAAAAAAAGTCACATAAACATATCATTGAAAATTGTGCTTTTGCTTAGTGCAGTAATGGAAAGGTGAAGCTACTACAAGAGAAGGACCTGATTTGCAGCTGGGGTCATGGAAGTTCTCTCTAAGGAAATAACATATGGGGGTAAAATCATGACCCATGGAAAAGTAGTAGACCAAGGATGGAACCCCAGGTAACACCAAATGTACAGACTGGGAAAGGAGAACTGAAAAGGAAGAAAAAGGCAGAAATATAGGTGAAAAAATAGAACTATTGTCATGGAAGACAAGGAAGGAGAAAATTTCAAGAGAGAATGTTCCAACAGTGTTAAATTTAGCACAGAAGACAAGTAACATAGGGCTAAAAAGACCCATTGATTACAAGGATGGAGGTCATTGGTGATCCTGACAAGCAGTTCATTGTACAATAGAATTAGAAGCCAGATTTTTGTGAGTTGAGGAGTGAATGAGAGGTAAGAAACTGTTAAGGGGAAGATAGCACAGTGGTTAGAGTGGGATGAATCAAAGAACTGATTGATTTTAGGATCAGAGAAACTTTAACAGTGGGTTGAAATGATAAGAAAGAAGAATTAGGGTCCCAGAGGGAAATGAGAAGGCTGGGATCACAAGAACAAGCAGAAGGAATGGTTTTGGTTTGGAGGAAAGCACTCTATCCTTTTAGACTGGCAGGAGGAGGTAAAGGTGCATATGGATGTGGTTGTGTTTATAGAGGGAGACCTAGAATGTTGAATAGTTCATCACCAAAGACCTCACTATTGTAGTGCATGAAGGAGATAGCTTCTCTGCTGAGAATGAGGGACCTGAGGAGAGTGAGGGTCACAGTAGTTGCTGAGGGGAAAGGGAAAGAAGATGACAGGGGACAAGAAAAAGAGTTGAGCTGCTATGCTAACCCTGGCTTTGTAGTGGAGCCAACCCACCTAGAGATGGGATTTTCTCTAACCTATCACTTAACAATCTGGGTACAGAAGGAAAGTCACATTGCAAATTTCAAGATTGAGTTTTGCCTGGTGGCTGTGGCATAAAAGCCAGGCTGCAGAAGAATTGAGAGATTGAGTGGAATTGTAGCTTAGGTCATCAACCATGTGGGCCAAGTCAAGGAAGGAAACAAGTGAGGCTAGAAGGGGGATGACTGGAATAATAGGCTGAGATTTAGGGTACAGAGGACACTAGGAAGCTAGAGAACAAGAGTTTTAAGAAAGGAGGTACATTATATTATGGAGGACTTGGGGTTTTGTCAGAGAGTGGTTACCTAGGATTTCTAATATGGAATGGTTCCAAGCCAAAGATGGAGGTAGCTCCAGTAAAGTCGGGTTTACTGGAGTTGGGGCTAAGAAACTGAGGCTCAGGTGTTGGATGGCTCATCTACAGGGTCATTTGAACACATGGAATATCAGCAGGTAACGGGAGGGGTTGGAGAAGAAAGGAGCCAAAGGGTCAAGAACCTGTTAAGAGTGGCCAAGAGGGACTTCCCTGGTGGCGCAGTGGTTAAGAATCTGCCTGCCAATGCAGGGCACACGGGTTCGAGCCCTGGTCCGGGAAGATCCCACATGCTGCAGAGCAACTAAGCCCGTGCACCACAACTACTGAGCCTGCGCTCTAGGGCCTACGAGCCACAACTACTGAGCCCACAAGCCACAACTGCTGCAGCACGCACACCTAGAGCCTGTGCTCCACAACAAGAGAAGCCACCACAATGAGAAGCCTGCACACCGCAATGAAGAGTAGCCCCCGCTCACCGCAACTAGAGAAAGCCCGCGTGCTGCAACGAAGACCCAACGGAGCCAAAAATAAATAAATAAAATAAATGTATTAGGAAAAAAAAAAGAGTGGCCAGGAGGCTGGTAGTTTTCAGTGATCAGGAGTAGAAGAGGTACAACCTAGTGGCAGGACCCTTAAAAGAGCTGAGATTTTTACCAATTGATGTAGGAGAAGGAGTTTGAAGCAGCCTTGGTGTATTAGTTTTTCTAGAGCTGCCATAACAAAGTACCACGAACTGGGTAGTTTAAAACAACAGGAATTTATTCTCACACTGTTCTAGAGGCCAGAAGTCCAAAATCCAGGTGTCAGTGGGGTTGGTTCCTTCTGGAGGCTCTGAAATGAATGTCTTTCATACTGCTCTTCTAGCTTCTGGTTGCCACTGGTAATCCTTGGCATTTCTTGGCTGATAGATGCCTCCATCATCCATGGTGTTCTCTACTCTTGTGTCTTCACATCTTATAAGGACATCAGACCGATTGGATTCAGGGCCCATCCTACTCCAGTATGACCTTATCTAATCTTAACTAATGCAATAACCCGATTTCCAAATGAGGTGGCATTCTGAGGTACTGGGGGTTGGGACTTCAACATATCTTTTAGGGGGACACAATTCAATACTTGGATAATTGGAAAAGCCAATCCTATCACAATAACATGAATCACAGGAGAAACAGAACAATACACATCTTTGTTGGAGGGGGACATAGCAGGCAGCAGCATCCTGAGGTTGGAGCCAACTTTCACTTAAAAAAATGAGAAAGAGTGGAGACTTCCCTGGTGGTCCAGTGGTTAAGAATCCGCCTTGCAATGGAGGGGATGTGGGTTCGACCCCTGGTCAGGGAGCTAAGATCCCACGTGCTGAGGGGCAACTAAGCCCACGTGCCACAACTACTGAGCCCATGCACCAAAACTAGAGAGCCTGTACACCACAACTAGGAAGCCTGTGTGCCACAATGAAGATCCTGCATGCCACAAATAAGACCTGACACAGCCAAATAATAAAATTAAATATATATATATGACAGAGGGAAATCAGTGGGGGTTCCAGTGAGCATCAGGGAGAAGTGTGGGGCCCAGGAGAGCACCAAGAAGGAAGAGAATAAGAACATTAAAGGAGATGCCTGGTCAGGGGGCTCTACTGATGGGGTAATGGCTGAGGAGGCCAGAGATCTGCTTAGGGATTGGCTGTC
This sequence comes from Mesoplodon bidens, assembly GCF_964165515.1. NCBI lineage: Eukaryota > Metazoa > Chordata > Mammalia > Artiodactyla > Ziphiidae > Mesoplodon > Mesoplodon bidens. Next base: position 73,252,254 of record NC_138162.1, on the reverse strand, counting down.
CTCTGGCCCCAGAAGTAACTCCAGTCCTCATATGTGCACATGGCTGTGTGGAGGCTTTTGCACTGAAGGAGGAAGAGTGTATTAGAGCCAGCTTAGAGTTGCCAGAGGATCTTGCTTTAGAAAAGTCTGGGTAGTAACTGGCATGCATAAGTATAAAAATACGCCTCTCATGGAGAGGAGACCATAGTGGCCAAAACTCCAGGTTTGGCATTGGACAACCCAGGATGAGACCAGGCCTCTCTGTCACTTAACAATCACTTAACTTCTCTGGGCCTCAGTGTCCACCTCTGTAAAATGGGGCCATCCTATCTCCTAAATCAATTGTGGGAATTACCTGAGCTAATGTGTATATAACATCTAGAGCATGGCTTCACACATAGAAAATGCTCAAATAAATGGCAGCCATTTTTATATTATAAGATAACTTTTTATTTTTACAATAATTGTACAAGGAATTCTTGTATATACCTTTTATACAAATTCACCAACTGCTTACATTTTCCTTTTTTTCTCCATTTGTTACACATGCATGTCTCTCTGTATACACACATTTCTATTTATATCTCTATTTCCATTTCTACTTATATCTCTCTCTGTAATTTTCCTTTCCTAAATCTTTTGAGAGAATTTTGGAGACACTGTGCCCCTTTAGTCAATAATTCAGTGTGTATTTCACAAGCACAAGGGTGTCCTCTTATAACCACACTGTGATTATCAAAACCAGGAAATTGGGGACTTCCATGGTGGCACAGTAGTTAAGAATCTGCCTGCCAGTGCAGGGGACATGGGTTCGATCCCTGGTCCGGGAAGATCCCATATGCCATGGAGCAACTAAGCCCATGTGCCACAACTACTGAGCCTGTGCTCTAGAACCCACGAGCCACAACTGCTGAGCCCGCGTGCTACAACTACTGAAGCCCGCATACCTAGAGCCCATGCTCCACAGCAAGAGAAGCCACCGCAATGAGAAGCCCACATACTGCAAGAAAGAGTAGCCCCCAGTCGTGGCAACTAGAGAAAGCCCACACGCAGCAACGAACACCCAATGCAGCCAAAAATTTTTTTTAAAAAAAGGAAATTTAACCTGATACAATACTAATTATCAACAATATGTATTCTTTCTTTAAGACTTTATTTCTTTAGAGCAGTTTTAGGTTTACAGCAAAATTGAGAGGAAGGTACAGAGATTTCTTATATACCCCCAGTTTCCACACATGCATAACCTCCCCCATTATCAACATCACTTGCCAGAATGGTACATTATTTTTACTAAGAATTAATCCACATTGACACATCATAATCACCCAAAGTCCATAGTTTACCTTAGGGGTAATATTGTACATTCTGTGGACTTGGCAAATGTACAATGATATATATCCATCATTATAATATCATACAGAATATTTTCACTGCCTTAAAAATCCTCTGTGTTCTGCCTATTCATCTTTCCTCACCTCCACTCCTGGAAACCACTGATTTTTTTATTGGCTCCATGGTTTTACCTTTTCCAGAATGTCATATAGTTGGAATCATACAGTATGTAGCCTTTCTAGATTATCTTCTTTCACTTTGGTAATATCCATTTAAGGTTCTTCCATGTCTTTCATGACTTGATAGCTCATTAATTTTTAGCACTGAATAATATTCCATCTTCTGGAGGTACCACAGTTTATCCATCCAGCTACTGAAGGACATCTTGGTTGCTTCCAAGTTTTGACGATTATGAATAAAGCTGCTATAAACATCATTTTGTAGGTTTTTGTGTAGACATAAGCTTTCAGCTTTTTTGGGTAAAGACAAAGGAGCATGACTACTGGATTGTATGGTTTATAAGAAACCACTAATCTGCCTTCCACAGTGGCTGTACCATTTTGTATTCCCAACAACGTAGGAGAGTTCCTGTTATTCCACATCCCTCGCCAGCATTGGTGTTGTCAGTGTTCTGGATTTTGGCCATTCCAATAGGTATGTGGTAACACCTCACTGTCATCTTAATTTGCATTTCCCTGATGATATATAATGTGGAGTACCGTCCATATTAAGTTTTCATCAATTGTCTAATAATGTCTTTTATAACTATTTGGTTTTTCCCAGACCAAGGTCTAATCCTGTATCACACATTGCATTAGTTTTCATGTTTCTTTATTCCTCTTTAATCTGGAACCGTTTCTTAGCCTTTCTTTGTGCTATTTGGCCTTTATTTTTATGAAAAGCACAAGCCAGTTATTGTGTAGAATGTCCCATAGGTTGAATTTGCCTGATGTTCCCTCATGATTAGATTCAGGTTATTCATTTTTGTCAGGAAAACCAAAGAAGTAATGTTGTGTCCTTCTTGGTACATCATATCAGGAGGCACATGATGTTAGTTTGTCTGTTTTAGTGATTAACTTTGATCACTTAATTAATGGGAGACAGTCTTTTTATCTTATCATTGTTGTTAAAAATATAAAAGGGGCTATGTTTTAATAGATTCTCTTTTTACTGCCAATCAAAGCATTATCTTTCCTGTGACCTTCATGGATCAGTACACCTGAATTTGGACTTTTTACCCTACTCACAGAGTAACCAAAACTGGAACAGAAAATGGTACTTCTGGGTGAACCAGAAGGACATAGAACTGGGACTTGCTGAACCTGGTTCCATTTAAGGCCCAATTCCAGGATAACTGGTCTACATTTTTTAAAAACTCCCTTTCATATTCTACGTTTACTTTTGACTGAATTTATTTCTGAATTTATTGTGATTGCCTTGGTCTGCTCCCCCTGACAATTCAGGATTCTTCTCAGGGAATGCATAAAGCACAGAATGGTTTGAGATGAGGTTTGGGACTTTTATATCTTTCTCTTAGGAGCGCTCAATTCAGTCGTTGTTATTTCAGAGCCCCAACTCAAGGACTAAAGGAGTGATCTGGGGCTGTTTTGAGCCTTCAGTCTCTCAAGGGACATGGAGTTAGGCTCTGGCATCTGTGCTTCAAATATTGAAGAATTCTTTAAGGTCATAATTCTTGAACAACAAGCAAAGGAAAACCATAACCTTCAAGCTTTAATTTAGTGGTGCTGTGTACCATCGAGTGGGTGGAAGAAAGAAGACTCAACCTTTAATTCAGATGAAATATATGTGAGAAATAATTCATATCCATTCAAAAGGTCAGCTTTGTATCTCATGCCAAAGTTTTTCAGAAAAGGTAGCCCACTACATTCATTTGATTTTCCTGATTTTGCACATCTGACTCTACATTTGTTTTTACAGAGTACAGACTAATCCAAGCGCACTCTTCATTCCATTCACTAACAATGAGAAAAGATTATAACTCATATAGCTCTCTCTGTATTACAGTAATAGCAAAACACTGCCAAATATAGCCATGTCTAGCTATTATGAATATCTTTAAGCTTGGAGACCATAGCTGCAATAGCTAGCACTATAATTAGCTGTTTAATCAGACTGGCTTGGGAAAACACACTGAGTACTATTATTGCATTGAATATCCAGTAGATGACTAATTGCTAACTTAAAAATTCAGAACCATGACTCTGTAGAAAGTCTATAACGGTGTAAAATGCTTTCCAATTATTCATTAAGAATAAAATGGGCTTCTATTGCATGTCTCCAACCTACGAAATGTTAATGTTGAGGGTTTTATGCAGACCATGTTCATAAATTTACAAATTGTGCCCATGAATTTAAATCCTAATAATTCAGCTTATTAAACTCCAATCACATCTTCTCCCTTAAAAGGCAGTATTTTACAAGCAGAATATAAATGTATTCATTGACCAGTGATTACGTACATGAGTTCCAAAATAAGGTGATTTGCACATGTAGTCTGATAATTTTGTTGAGGTGCCGACATGATTTTCTATTTCCCCCAACTCACTCACTATAATGTTTTGGTGTGAACATATAACTGTTACAGAGATTTCAATCTGCTTTTCATCTTATGCCTCAGGCTCAAAAGGCAGCCTGAGGTATGTGGTGGTGCCTGCTATTCAGCCAGCTTTGATGCTCTATCCAAAGGGAAAGGATCCCCACACAACTCATGGGTCACTTTGGTACTGGTGACACCTCTCCTCTGAAAGGGGCTGAGCCCATGCCAAACTGGTCCTTTGAGAAGCTTATATGGATACTTTACCAGGGATTGCTACTACTTCCCAGCAGGCTCTTGCCACCAGTCTGTCTAAATTCCAGATCAGGTGATGGCCTTCCTATTTAAATTTCTTTACAATTTCAAGTTGGTGAAATATGATTATCCTTCCTATTGAGAAAGGCATTTGACCCTAGAAGCAGTCGAATTAGTGGCAGGTCACTTGTAGTAAAACCCCACATAAGGGGTTTGAAGAAAAGGAGCATCATTGAAGTTTTTTTTGTGTGTGTGGTACGCGGGCCTCTCACTGTTGTGGCCTCTCCCGTTGCGGAGTACAGGCTCCGGACGCGCAGGCTCAGCGGCCATGGCTCACGGGCCCAGCCACTCCGCGGCATGTGGGATCTTCCCGGACCAGGGCACGAACCCGTGTCCCCTGCATCGGCAGGTGGACTCTCAACCATTGCGCCACCAGGGAAGCCCCCATCATTGAAGATTTTAAGCATGGGAGGGACACAATCACTTTTGCGTTATAGAAAGGATGGCTCTTCTGTGTGGCTATAGATCCAAGAGAGGGCATGAGAAAAATGATGGAGTTGAGTTAGAAGGCAGTTAAAATAATATGGACGAGAGATGATGGTGGCCTGAATTAGGACAATAGCAGGAAGGATAGAAATGCAAAGGGTAGAGCTATTTAGGAGGTAAACCTCAGTAGGGCTTGATCGATGAACTGTGAGTGTGACAGAGATGAGGACATCAGGGTGTTGTCCTCCATTTTTTTTTTTTTTTTTTTTTTTGCGGTACGCAGGCCTCTCACTGCTGTGGCCTCTCCCATTGTGGAGCACAGGCTCCGGACGCACAGGCTCAGCGGCCATGGCTCACGGGCCCAGCTGCTCCGCGGCATGTGGGATCTTCCCGGACCGGGGCACAAACCCGCGTCCCCTGCATCGGCAGGCGGACTCTCAACCACTGCGCCACCAGGGAAGCCCTGTCCTCCATTTTTGACTTAAGCAGTGGTGTAGATATTAGTACCACATATTTGAGTATGTTATCAAAAATATTCCTACAAATTATCTCCTAATTAATATGTGAATATCACTTTATTTGCTAGTACTTATGGCCGAATTTGCCCTTGTTATGGTTACAGGAAGTCTCAGTCATTTACTACAGGTGAACATGCTTACTTGTATAATTGGATCATTATAGAGTATACACAGAATTATTGTCACAGCATGATGTCATAAATGAAAACCATTAGGAGACACACTGAAGATTCTAGTAATTTCAATAAAATTATGCTTCTAACTGCAAACAGTCATTTTCTTGGTGAGTTATTAAACATGAGTTAAAACAAGAGAGGAAGAAATAATAAGCCACAAACTATAGATGTGAAAAAGGGAACTGATCATAAAATATAAAGATGGTCAAAGAAAAATAATATTGGCCACAGGGAAAGCAAACCTGGGAGCCTACATAAGAGCATTGTTATTGGCTAGTTCTGATTTCAGGCATGACTACGGGAATTTCCTCAATCCCCAAGTGCCTATAAATGATTCTCAGTATCTTTTTTGACAGTACATGCAAAAACAGGAGTAATTTCTTGAAAACCCCATGTATTTTAAATCTGAAGGACTAGGTTGCATATAAGTTAAATATTTACTTTTTCATTTATTAAGAGGAAGCTAGAACAACAGAGAAACAGTTCCTTTTTCTCCTTAGCATAGAGACAGGAAGGAAAGGTAATCTTATTTTTTTAGTTACGGTTGTAGGCCAAAATATAATGGATTTGTCACTCTGACAAAATTGTCTAAGTCTCTAATAGCACCCCTGTCTTCATTGACTTTCTGAGAATATCTTGCTTATCCTCCCATCTATACAGCCCAGTAGCTAGCTAGCCTAAAGGTTAGGTGGTGCTCTTCTAAGAAGCACACCTATTTAGGCCTAGCAAGATGGAATGCTTATACTGCTATGACAGCTTGATAATGTGAAAATGAGTTGTGAGCTGTAGACAGTGTGGCTTTTGGGTTGTGTTGGGAGCCTACAGATGGATTCTTTTATAATCAAAGTTTTTTTTAAGGGGGAAAAACCTACCCTAGACTGGCACCTAAGTTCAGACCCTGCAGCAGACAATTCTAGAGCCTCAAAAGGAGCCAAATCAGTGATTCTGAACTAGAAAGGATCCTCGCATCCATAAATGCAACCTAAGAGCCAAATGGCCTAGTTATCTACGTAAAGGATACAATCCATATCAGTCTGTGTGTTTGTATCTGTCTAGTCCCCCACTAGACTTGGGGACATGAATTCAGGTTTTATTCACTTTTAAATCCTCAGAACCTGGCATGGAATTTGGTATTTAGTAGGTGGCAATATTTATTTATAATACTTACATTCTGGTAACTATAGAAAAATACAAGTGTGGTAGGAACTGGCTGGCTATTCACCAAACCCTTTTTCCTTTCCTCCTGGGCCCACAACTAGTTTACATTTCCAAGGCTCCCTGGGAGGTAAGTCTAGCCATACGACTGAATTTGACCAGTAAATAGGGCAAAAATGGATATGTCACTTGCAGGCCCAGCCCATAACAACTTAACATATGATAACCCACTATCTTTCTTCTCCCATTAGCCTCTGGATGTTGGTACCCAGAGTGACCTTGAGCCAGTGTCAAAGATGGCAGAGCCTGTGTCAGCTTGGATCCCTGAATGAGCCTCTTTTGCCACCTCCTTGCTGCCAATTAGACGTAACATGAGTAAGAAATAAAATTCTCTTTTGTTAAGCCACTGATATTTAGGGTCTGTTTGTTTCAGTAGCTGGTACTATCCTAACTAATACAACCCATTAAATAGATGATGCTTTATTTATTTATTTATTTACTTATTTATTTATGTGGTACGCGGGCCTCTCACTGTTGTGGCCTCTCCCGTTGTGGAGCACAGGCTCCGGACGCGCAGGCTCAGTGGCCATGGCTCACAGGCCCAGCCACTCCGCGGCATGTGGGATCTTCCCAGACTGGGACACGCACCCACGTCCCCTGCATCGGCAGGCAGACTCTCAACCACTGTGCCACCAGGGAAGCCCGATGATGCTTTACTGACATTACTGAAGGAAAGGTATCATAATGCTAAGTGTGCTATTTAGAGTCAGTCCTGGGCTTGAGTTCTGCATTTGACACCCACCAACTCAGAGACGTTGGGTATACGTTTAGCACCCTGATCCCAAATCAGGGTTGTTGAGAAGATTAAATGAGATCCCTCATGCTAGATGCTCTATGCTCAACTACCTAAACTCCTCTTCTGAAGCAGAATAATGCTCCCAAAGAAATAACCTGTAGGCAACTGGCTTAAAACACATCAGCCACAGCCAACTTAGCATAATGCCTAGTACATTGAATCACACCATTATTATGACCACATGACTGTGGGAAGTGCAGTCCTCTCTGATTGACTTCTTGGTCTCTTCCAGTTTCATGGTCTCATGCTTAATCCCTTTTCTAATTAAAAAAAAAAAGGAGTTTCCATCAGACCTGGGCTTGCCTTCTGACACTGCACATTTTGAACTGTGATAATTTTTCAGCTATGTATTATCTCAAGGATAGTATGCAAGTTCCAGTTTCCACCTCTCAAGAAACATACTTTTCAATAAGTCCTGCTTGTGGACAATTGCAGTGTGCTAACAAAGTTCTGTAAAGAGCTCAGATTTGACTCTGTTATTTAGGAAGGAACCCCAATAGCATCCTGAACAGTGCCACCGAGACCTAGCATGACTTTAAATGGGGGAGGGTACTCCATGTCCCTGAGTCTTATACCAAGTAGGGAATATTTTCCACTGCCCATTTTAACCATTACTTATAATGCCCCCAAAAGAACACAATTTCATTTTTCAAATTACTAACTTAGACCCAATAAGATTTAATCCAAATGAAAACTTGGATTTTGCTGAATGAAGTTCTGACTATCCAAATATGGCTCAACTTTGCCAGATTATAGAATTCCACCCTGCCCAGTTTGTCATCATTTTCATTTACAGACCCGCGGTCAGATGTTTCTTATTTGTAGACATAGAAGCCTTTGCCAAGTCAGTGAAAGCCAGAACCATACTGTCCTTTAAGGGGAAACACTAAGGCTTGTGTACATTTCCTCTGAACTGATTGGAATGTGAAGTGGGCAAAAGCAAGGAGATTCCCAGCCACAGACATCATGTAAGAGAAACACAAAAGGGCAGAATCCAAGATCCAAAGGCTTGAGTGCCCATAATGGCAAGCACCACAGTATAGCAGGGCTGGGCAGATTTTAGTTTAGATAATCTAGCAGTAGTAAGATTTCTGGTAAATGGAAGATGCAGCAAAACCTGTATAGCCCAGAGGCGTTTCCAAGCACTTTGGAGTCGTAGCTCTACCAGTTACCCACTATGGAAAATTATTTAATCTCCTTGAACTTGGTTGAAACTTGGTTGTCTCATCAGTGATATTAGGGTGGTAAAAATAATCATAGGATGGTTTTAATGGTCACATAAGATAATGCATATAAAACACTGATTGATGCCTTGTATCCTGCATGCTTCAGGATTACCTAGTCATTCCTGCTCACTCCCTAGACCTTCAAGAGTCTTTCCTGGTTATAATAAGTTTGATTTTCCTCATCTATCCAGAAGGCCTCAGGGAATGTGATAGAAGGTCAAAACCTATTGTTTAGGTCAATTTAGGCATCTCAGGATCTTTTCACCCTATGAACTCTCTCAGACTGAATCCTGGTTGCTCATTCTGCATCAGTGGTTAAGTTTTCAGCCTAATCCTGATGGGACCTTCATTTTCTGAGTATACCAAGTCTTGGCAGGGTAAATACACCGGTAATCTCAACATTATATCTCTAAATGGTCCTTGCTATGTATTTGCCTTTTTGTTTGCCAGCAATTAAACTTTCAAGGTTGTGCACAAGGTCATACTTGGCCTCAATCCTGCTGCCTTCTAAACAGATGCATGTTTAATCATCAGACACAGCGGAAGCATTTTGTCTAGGGCATCTGTTTGCAAATTGCACCTGAACATCACCATCACTTGGACTTGTTTTCAGGCCAGTTCTCCCTACAGGCAAATTAAATCAATAACTAAGATCGTATTTATCTGAAGAACCTGCACATTTTGTAATCTTTCTGCTTGGGAACAGGGTAAATATGACCTTACAGCAATGGATTTTTAACCATTTTGGTGTCATGAATTCTTTTGAGATTCTTAATTAACGAAAACTTTGGATTATCTCCCTGGGGTGGGGGTGGAGGGACTGACAACAGCACAAATCACATTCACAGAACATTTTTTAATGTTTTATTAACTTATCTCTCTCGTTATATTTATTTTTATAGGTTCGGTTTTATATCAAAAATTAATACATACTAAAGGGAAAAAAGTCAAACATTTCAGAAGGGTATAAAATGAAAATAAAATTTCCATTTGCTACCATCTCTGCCTGAGCCCCACTCCTCAGAAGTAACTGCTATTAATGATTCCTTGTATATACTTCCATTTTAAATTACACATATATGTACATGTAGATATATGTACATTTTTATATATACAGGCAGGCCTGGCTTTGCACAGTAGTGCTGGACCGTGAAAATAACTGCAAACTGAAACCATGCAAAGCGATCTTAATGATCAATGGGGAAAATTATAACTGTTTCATTATCTTTACAATTTTTCATCAAAACATTAAAACTCTCTTACTGTTGGTTACAAATATAGAGGAAAAAAATAGTAAACCTACTATTTATTTAGAAACATTAGAAACACTGAGAATTAGAATGCTGTATTTCTTTGTAAAAAATTTAGCAGGAATCCTTGCCTTCTTTTTGTCATATAACTCGATGATATGGAGAGAGTGTCTTTTCTGTGCCTTGGCGAATTGTCATACTCCGTTTTGAATCTGGATCAATTTCCAACATTTTATCCTTTATGCTTTCAATGTCAGGAAATAATTCCAAGAGTTCCTTTCATGTGAAATTTTTTGCTGGTGTCACTTCCTCTGAGGCACCTTCATCTCTTTTCTCACAACAATTTTAATTGCTCCTGGTAAGTGGGTCTTCACTGAGTTTCTCCTGATGCGTATCTTGAGTCTCTCAAAGTGGCAGCAGCGTCATTGTTTCCACGGTCATCTGTTTCTTCTACACCTCCATTTTGTGCAATTCAAAATTTACCTTCTAGTGTTATCACTATTCTTTTCTTTGCTGCACCTAATTTTTCTAAAGTGTCACGTGGGTTTATTACTGGGAGACAAAGGGACAAACTACTTGTTTTGCCGTCTGTTTGTGAACTGATAACAAATGTTCAGTGACTTATCACCAACAGACATTGAAGGAAGTCTTAGTCACAGATCATGGTGTGCATCTGTTATTTATGTAGTGATTTGTGGATTGAAGAGGTAGCAACAAAGTTTGTACTTTATCCAATGACTCACAGTTAATATACCTTGGTAACTAAAACTGAAATCATGTTGTTGTGGGACTGGTGTTATTTAACTCACCCATGGTAACAAAATTTGTTTATATCAGAACCATGCAAAGTGAATATATATATATTCAGTGTAACTAAAACTGAAATCATGTTGTTGTGGGACTGGTGTTATTTAACTCACCCATGGTAACAAAATTTGTTTATACCAGAACCATGCAAAGTGAATATATATATATTCTGTGTTTGTATATATGTATGTAAGTACATACATATACTTTGAAGAAAAATAGAGATCATATCATGCATCCCTTGGCTTCACTTTTTCCTACTTAATATAACTTGGCATTCATTCCATGTGCTCACATACCATCATATGGATGTGCCAATGCTTATTTAACCATTCTCCTATTGATGGACATATAGATTGTTCTCACTTTTTTGTGATGGCAACCAGCATTGTAATGAACATCCCTGTTCATTCACCTTTGAGCCTTTATATATCTACAGGATAAATTCCTAGCAGTGAAATTGCTAGATCTAAAGGAATGTGTGTTTTAAATATTGATAAGTATTGTCCTCAGAAAGGTTACATCATGTTATACTCTCACCTACAGAATGTGAGAATTCCTATTTCACCAACCAGATATCATCAAGCTTTCTTTGCCTGTCTGATAATATGCCCAGGACACTTTTCATGTGATTTCAGAGTGAGTTTTATGAGCCTCTTTCATTTCTCCAAACCACGTTGGGTTTTGTTTCTGTTTTTTAAGTATTTTATAATGTGGATTGGTTAGAATCTGCTAGGATGGGTGTAGGTTTGGGAAACCATTGGTATTTTTAATGAAACAACTCATTTTGTACAAGCTTTTCTACACATTGCAAAGCATTTAGCATTCTTGGCTCATGCCCACTAAATGCCTATAACACCTCCAGGCTTTATGAAAGCCACATATTTCTAAAGCCCTCTTAGGATTGGACCACCTGGCTGAGAACCACTAGGTGGACATCTCAGTCTTCTTACCAAGACTTAACAGTCACTCATGAGCCATCCTGAACAAATGGACTGGGTATAGCCAGATGTCCTTTGAATAAGCCACCCTGAACCTTAAACTATGCTAGAGAATACTGAAGCAGTTTTTTAAGTTCCACAAATGTTTATTGTAGGAAAGAAACTTAGCTTTAACTATTGAGGTCACTGTACTCAGATGGGAGAGACAAACATGTAGACTATAACTTTACGCAAATCACAATGCTGCCCAAATGAGAAGGTTAAAAAGAGGATGTTGTAGGATTTGCTCTAGTAAAACTTTCTGAACTAATAATTAGAAAGGAATATATAAAATTTTTGAAAAGGCTAAAATACAAATACAAAATGGTATTATAAAAACATATTGGCAAAAGATGCTGATTCAGGCCTTGAAGAGAGAATGGCCTTCATGGGTAGTATTTGAGTTGGATCTTTAAGGATGAGTAGGATTTCAAATGGTGGAGATGAGGAGGAAGGCATTGTATGTAGGAGAAGTATGAGCCAGGGCAAGAGGTGGAAACATTCCAGACTTCTTCAGGGAACAGGTTGCCGCCCTGTGTGGTGGAATGAAAGGTAGAGTATGGTGCACAGTCAACTCAAGGCAAAGCTAGAAAGGGAGATGGAGACCCAATTGATGAAGTCCAGGAGTATTGCTTTCTGACCTCAAATATGGGAGTCTCTTTGTCACTTTCTCTCCCAAAAGTTCAATTTCCTGATTACATCAGAGAAAAAGACTCTATTTTGATGCTCATCTGGTTTGAACAGCTGCTAATCTCTTTCAAACAGGAGAGTGGGCTGAGGGCCATGTACAGGGATCTGAACAGAAGTCATCAAGAGTAGTTGGTGGATGGGCTTCCCTGGTGGCGCAGTGGTTGAGAGTCTGCCTGCCAATGCAGGGGACGCGGGTTCGTGCCCTGGTCCGGGAGGGTCCCACATGCTGCGGAGCGGCTGGGCCCGTGAGCCATGGCTGCTGAGCCTGCGCGTCCGGAGCCTGTGCTCCACAACGGGAGAGGCCACAACAGTGAGAGGCCCGCATACTGCAAAAAAAAAAAAGAGTAGTTGGTGGAGATTTTAGAGCAGTGGTTCTGAACCCTGGCTGCTCAGTGCAGTCACCTGGGGAGCTTTTAAAATGCCTGGAGTAGGGCCCAGGCACGTGTGGTTATTTTTGAAAAATCACTCCCAGGTGATTCTAATGGTCAGTGGTTTTTCCAGGATGGAAAACCACAGATTTGAGGAATCATCAAACAGGAGACCACTGACCCCACATGGAGAGGAAGAAGCAGTTTTGGGATCATGAATCCACAAGTCCACTGCCACATTTGCAGATAGACCAGGCATTTTATGGAGTTCAAGAAGTTCACTTTCTTCCATTGCTTAATCCATATTCCATTATCTTGACCATGTTATCTGAGAAAGCACATACCCCACAAACTTAAAGAAAGATAATTTGATGATTATATAGCTGGACAAGCATCTCTAGCCCCAAATCATTACTCGTAGGGTGTTGGGGTTTTTTATCAATCTTTTTTTTTTTGGCCGCATCGGGTCTTAGTTGCGATATGCGGGATCTTTAATTGTGGCGCGTGGGCTTCCCTCTAGCTGTGGCATGCAGGTTTTCTCTCTCTAGTTGTGGTGCATGGGCTTCAGAGCACGGGGGCTCTGTAGTTTTGCAGTACGCAGGGTCTAGTTGAGGCGTGCAAGCTCAGTAGTTGTGGCATGCGGGCTTAGTTGCCCCGCAGCATGTGGGATCTTAGTTCCCCGACCAGGGATCGAACCTGCGTCCCCTGCATTGGAAGGCGGATTCTTTACCACTGAACCACCAGGGAAGTCCCTCATAGGGCTTTGTGATTCAAGGAAGTTATAGTTAGTCACTGCCTAGTATTATGTTGAGCAAGTCAATCGATTTGCAGGTAGGATGGGTGAGGGAACACGGAGCACATTTACTATTTGATCTGTGTGATAACATAGAAAGATTATACTGTGCAGTTACAATAAAACAGGTCCATGCATAAGGTCTAGTTTTTATAGCCGCTTTTATTGCTGTTTATTTCCCAAGCTGTTTATCTTTCCCCTATTAAGAAATAGACCCTTCACGTGGCATGGACATATATACACTAACAAATGTAAAATAGATAGCTAGTGGGAAGCAGGCACATAGCACAGGGAGATCAGCTTGGTGCTTTGTGACCACCTAGAGGGGTGGGATAGGAAGAGTGGGAGGGAGACGCAAGAGGGAGGAGATATGGGGATATATGTATATGTATAGCTGATTCACTTTGTTATACAGCAGAAACTAACACGCCATTGTAAAGCAATTATACTCCAATAAAGATGTTAAAAAAAAGAGGTCTTTCCTGGTGGCGCAGTGGTTGAGAGTCCGCCTGCCGATGCAGGGGACACAGGTTCATGCCGCGGTCCGGGAAGATCCCACGTGCCGCAGAGCGGCTGGGCCCGTGAGCCATATCTGGTAAGCCTGTGCGTCCAGAGCCTGTGCTCTGCAATGGGAGAGGCCACAGCAGTGAGAGGCCCATGTACCGCAAAAAAAAAAAAAAAAAAAAGAAATAGACCCTTCATTTTTGTAGCACTTTCATAAATATTCATTTGTCCTTAACTGTATTAGAAAGCATTCCAAACTTTTCAAAAAGTGTCTGCTACCAAGAGATGCATGTTGGCATCTGTGATGCTGATATATTAGGATTTGTTTTTGAAGCATTGAATAAAGAATTAGATTTCATCTCCACTAGCCCTGAGTTTTCATTAAATCCTGTCAGTGAGAGCAGTAATGCACAGCACTGATCTTTCCAGCTGATATTCATGAGAGCCTGAAGTGATCTCTGTCAGATGATACAGCCAGATTCCTAGTGAGCCTGCTATCTCCATGGGCCTTCTCTTCTCATGAAGCAGGAAAAAGGTCCCTCCAAGATGACTTACCAAGCGTGGGGGGCTGGTGGTGGTGGCTAGTGTCAACTCACGGGTGCTGTCATGATAAAAGGGCCATGGCCTCAGAAGCTCTGAACTTGCTGACAGGAAATGAAGCCCAAGGTAGCCCAAGGGGAAAGCTGATTGTTCTGATAGAAGTCTCAAAGCACTGATGCGTCATACCTGATAATTCACAGTGTAGGGGTTATCTCAGTCAAAGAGGCATTTTATTATTCAAGTATGCATTTTTTGTCAGCTATGGATGAGGCACTCAGTGGGTTTCAGTAGTATACAAAGGACCTTACCCAAAATACAATTGTTATTTGGAACAGGTGGGGAAAGGGGTACTCTCTTTTATTAAGGACTAGCTTATTTAATAAAGGCAGATTCTTTATCACTGGACCACCAGGGAAGTCCCTCATAGGGCTTTATGATTCAAGGAATCACAAAGGGGTACTCTCATTTATTAAGGACTAGCTTATTAAGGGTAGTGCCCTGCCTGCAGGATCCATTCATTCATTAATTCAGCAAGCAAGCACCAAAAAGTGTCAGACGCAAAGAAGAATGCCCTTCCCTCCTTCTTTCCTTTTCTCCTTCTTTCTTTCCTTCCACAAATATGTAAGGAGTATCTACTACTGTGCCTTAGGGACTAGGGTTAAAATGGCGAAACAAACTTAACTGATATTTTTTAGTGCAGAAATTCTTAACTTGGGCTCCATGGACCCTTCCCCACCCACGCCTACCCCCCCAAATCTGTGGAAAGACTTCAGGGAATTGGTGAGCTTGAATGGGAAGAATTACATCTTTATTTTCACTAATCTCTAACTGAAATTTAGCATTTGATTTAATCATGCATGTAGGCAACAAAACACAGCAGTATTAAAAGTACCTATGCTTTTGTCACCAGTAGAAATCACAGGCAATTTTATCTCACATTAGTTTTTGTAGACATCTCAAAAAATTGATATGCTCATCACCACTTAAAAATTATGGTCAGTTTTGTTATTTAATGTGTCACTTAATGACGAAGCACATGTAACTAACTATATTGCAAATTTATATTTTAATATTTTGATGATTTTACTTCAATATTTGGTTTCCTTTATAATCCTATATATTTACTTTATGCATTTTAAAACAGTATTCTGAGAAGGGGTCTATAAGCTTCACCAGATACCAAAATGTATCTTGGCACAAAATGGTTATGAATCCTTGCCCTAGTAAGAGAGATAGGCCTTAGAGAAATAATCACACCAATATATAATTGAAAACAGTGCTAAGAGCTCTTTTAAAAAGTCTAGGTGTGAGAGATGCCTTATAGTAGCAGATATGCCCCCCAACCCCTCAGTTTTCTAGTCTAGTGGGACCCACCTAGATTCTGCTTCCATCTCTCCTGTGCCAGGCCCTGTGTGGGTCCTGGGGATACAGCATCTGTGCCTGCCAGTCTAGTGGAAGAAGTCAGAGCCAACCACACATAAGGAAATACATAACCGAGATGATTTCTGTTAGAGAGCAGAGCCCTGAAGAAAATGAACCAGGGTAATGAGATAAAGAGCAAATTCCAAGAGGTGCTATGGGACATCTAAGGGGACAGGGAAGGTCTCTCGGAGGACGCAAGTCATGCTGAGACCTGGAGGAGGATATCTGGGGGAGGAATTTTACTGACAGATAGGACAAAGGACCTGCGACAGAAACAAGTAAATTCTCAGTTCCCTTGAGTTAGTAGTAATTGTTTCCCTGCCATGCCCTGCTTTTTGGAGAAAGAAACAAATCACAGGAATCAGAAGAGGAAATTTGGGGTGGCCAAGGGCATGAAATGGACAGAGCGGGCAGAAACAGCAGTGGGGATGTATATCGAGGGCCCTCATATATGCCATGTCCAGATTCTCCACATGTGGAGTACTGAAGGCAGGGGGCGGCGCCTTTTTACCTCTGAACAACCCTGAGGCTTCCTAGACCAATTCATAAGTCTGCCTTTCAGACAAAAAGTTGCTATAATCAGAGGTCCCACCTCATTCCTGGAGAGGATCCACAACTATGTTTCACCTGATATCATGGAGCCCACACCCCTGATATCATGGAGCCCACACCCCTGATTTTGAGAGGCCTGCAGCAGTGAAATAAGCTCTCTATTATAGGGATCGGGGAGCGGCAACTATTTGCCTCTAAAATGCATCTCACTTTTACCTTCCAAGGCCTGCCAGTGGGTACAAGAATTCTATTCCACACATCTTCACATCTTTTCCCAGCTGGATCCAGGGAAAGCTACTCGTTTGCCCCTATTGCGTTGACCTTCAGGAGAATCACTTTCCTAATGAAAAAACGACATCAAAGCTCCTGTCTGTGAGCAGCCTCTACGACATCACTTATAGCTTATTAAAATCTACAAAAATCCTACCCAGTTGCTATGAAACAAGCTCATATAAAGGATTTATTTTTAAAAAACCAATAATTTCAGGGGATATCACAAGGTCATTGAACATTCAGCCCTATGCCCTATAATAAATGTGGGCTAAATTACTGCACAAATGCTATAAAGGGCACATGGAACCATTTTTATTGAAAAGTGGACCAATTGCTCCTATCAGACTACCTTTCCAGATACTTCTAAACCTTCAGTTGCTTTATTCCTTTTCATAGCGTCCCCCACACACATACTTAAAATGTCACAAGAAAATCAGTGAAAGTTTGACATCTCTTATAAATTGTTGCTAATCTCTTTCCTATACAGTCTATATCTCCACTTTCCTATACAGTCTATATCTCCACTTAAGTCTGTGGTCAGACAATAGACCTAACCCACTGTAAAATCATGCATACTTAAAAAATAAATTGCATCTTGAATAAAGACAATAAATGTTAGAAGTATTTCCTTAAATCAAGAGTTGAGGTAAAAGGACTTTCGGCAGAAAGTTCAGTTATAAGAATATCCCCAAATCCTTAAATTTCCAGTGAAACATCAGTGTAAAATTTTTTCCTTCTGCAATATTTTAAAAGAAGCCCGGGGTAGCAGAAAGAGCCTTGGAATTGAAATCAGTTGACGTAAGTTCCAGAACTAGCTCTGCACCTGGTTCTCTGGGTGAACTTGAGCAGGTTCTACACTGTCCTATTTTTTGTTTTGTTTTGTTCTGTTTTGCAGTACGCGGGCCTCTCACTGTTGTGGCCTTTCCCGTTGTAGAGCACAGGCTCCGGACATGCAGGCTCAGCGGCCATGGCTCATGGGCCCAGCCGCTCCGCAGCATGTGGGATCTTCCCGGACCGGGGCACGAACCCGTGTCCCCTGCATCGGCCGGCGGACTCTCAACCACTGTGCCACCAGGGAAGCCCCACTGTACTGTTTTGTCTCTCTGGGCCTCTGTTTCCTAATGTGTAAAATTACTGGGTTAGAAGAGATTATTTCTAAGACCTCTTGCAGCTCTAAAACTCTGCCTTTCTAATTAGAATAGGCACACGTGGCACTAGGCAATAGATTCCTAACAGGAACATAATCCTAGCAAATATCTTCAAACTTCCAATATGGTCCACCAAGGGATGCATGATCACTATGACAATCATATGGGATTTTTAGGCAGCTGGTGGATTTTTCTTTTTTTAATTAGACATTTACTGATGGAAAGAATACATCTGGCATTATACTTTTGATCGTTTCCATGCCACTTTAGCCTCTCTGAGGTGATTTATACCATTTCTGATGGGACCTCTCCTAGGAATGGAGTCCCCCCAAGAGAAAAGGGAGAGAAACAGAGGAGCATCTCTTCCCACATATATTCCAGGCAGCCTCACCCCATGAGAGCTCCATTGTTCTCCATTACACTTTTTTCAAAGGATTTCCAGATCAAAGGAATTTGAGGAGTGCTCCATATGTTTTCCTCTCGTGAAGATTTACAGTGAATACTAGCACATTAAAGAGTCTGAGAGATCCTGCAGTAAAAGTTCCTGCCTAGCTTTAACTCAGAGTTTCCCAAACTCATTTGCCTGCAGCCCTCTTTTTCACAAGACCTACTGTCTCAAGGAACCAGTGTTACATGGACATCGTTTGGGAAGGCTGGAGTGCAGATCAGGCTCCCACTGAGAAAGAGCTCAATCAGGAGACATTCTCATTGGGATACCCACCGGCAGTGAGTTCAGTGGTGGCCTCCAAAGGATGTGTCTACCTGAATCTCAAAATGTGACCTTCTTTGGAAGAAGGACTTTTGCAGGTGAATTAAGTTTAGGATCCTGAGATTAATCATCCTGGCTTAGTGTGAGCCCTAAATCCAATGATGAATGTCCTTATAAGAGACAGAAAGGACACACAGAGACACGGGAGAAGGCCATGTGAAGACAGAGGCAGAGATTGGAGCTGGGCTGCCATAGCCAAGGAAGCCTGGAGCCACCAGAAGCTGGAAGCAAGGTCCTCCTCTAGAGTCTTGAGAGTGGGCATGGTCCTGCTGACAGCTTAATTTCAGAATTCTGGCCTCCAGGATGGTTAGAGAATAAATTTCTGTTGTTTCAACTCACCCATTTTGTGGTAATTTGTTACCGCAGTCCTAGGAAACTACTACACCACCCTTACCTTCCTTTGACACCACCCACTAGTTGAGTTATTTGACACAAATTAATGCCTTTGATCATCATTTTCTTCATCTTCAAAATGATGAAAGAATACCTACTCTGTACACCTCCAGGGTAGTTTTGAGTCTTGAAAGGAAAAATGGACACAAAGGTGCCATTTAAAGAGTTCCTGGATATGAGTCTTACCCTCCATCTGGGTATCAGACCCAGCTACTAGGATTGGGACCTCAAGGAGAGACAGGACATTGAATCAGAGAACATTGCTGGTCAGACCTCCCAAATGTTCATGTGTTCATTGTTCCAGGCACTGTCATAGGCACTCGGGATACAGAAATGAACAAAACATACCAAATCCCTGCCCTTGTGGAACTCATATAGTCAGTAAAGGAATTAGACAGTGAATGTATAAGTAACCCGCTTAATGTGTCAGAGTGTGACGGAAGGTGTCTTGGGTTCTGATGCAGCCTGTAGCCCTCACTTCCAGATCACCATTAATTTAGCACATGGTAGCACTTTGGCTACAAAGATGTATGGGATAACATGCTTGATAATAGCAATGTGGTAGAGAAATTAGCATCCCCCTCTGCCCCCGTACACACTTTCCACCTAGAGAAGATCCTGAAAATAAGTAATTTAGTGGTGCTGGAGACATTTATCTTTGACAACAAAATAAGCAGGTATCAAAGGCCAGGGTGACCCAGTAATTCCATTCCTTCGAATATACCCAAGAGATATGAAAACACAGGTCCATGCAGGATTGAAAAGAGGTATTCAAAGAAAAACTCATACACAGATTCTCATAGCAGCATTATTCACAATAGCCAAAAGGGGGAAACAACCCAAGTATCCATCAATGGATGAATGGATAAACAAAAAGTGGTATAGCCACACAGTGGAATATTATTTGGTCATGAAAAGGAATTGAAGTACTGATACATTTTACAATGTGGATGGACCTCAAAAACATTAAGCTAAGTGGAAAAAGCCAAACACAAAAGGCCATATATTGTATTATTGTTTTATTCAATTTATTTGAAATTTCCAAAATAAATCCATAGAGACAGAAAGCAGATGGTGGCTGCCAGGGCCTGGGAGGAAGGGGCACTTGGGGAGTGACTACTTAATCGGAACTACTTAATTGGGGTGAAGAAAATGTTTTGGAACTGGATAGAGGTGATGGTTGCACAACATTATGAATGTACTAAATACCATTAAATTGTACAATTTAAAATGGCTTGTGTGAATTTCAACACACACACACAGAGTCAGTGTGTTCCTTTCATGTTGCTCCCTGGTCTAGGGGTGGGAGGGGCAGAAACATCCCAAAGCTCTCACTACAAGTATGGGATCCACTATTGCTCAAGTTCAAAGCCAGAGCCCTGCCAATAGGGAAATAGGAGACATGTTCTTACTTAAAGGGCACTTAGTATGGGATTTGGCAGGCTCACAGCTTGCAGTGGGAGGGCTGGGGCAGGGGTGCCATGAAGTGTCCATGACACAAAACAAAGATGGAGAGCCTGGCCAGAAATTGAGGAGCATCCTTGGAGGGTTGGGGACAGCCCCCTTGGGAAAGCCCAAGTCTTGAAGTACCTTTCGTTGTATGATACAAAGGAAAGTTCATGTTAGCCACCCCACCCTGGCCTTTGACTTTGCACTGTGACTCCTTTCTGAGATTTTCCCTCCTGCTTCAATAAAGCATAAAAAGGAACAAAATTGAGTTATTTGTAATGAGGTGGATGGACCTAGAGTCTGTCATACAGAGTAAAGTAAGTCAGAAAGAGAAAAACAAATACCGTATGCCAACACATATATATGGAATCTAAAAAAATGGTACTGAGGAACCTAGTGGCAGGGCAGGAATAAAGATGCAGATGTAGAGAATGGACTTGAGGACACAGTGGGGGAAGGGGAAGCTGGGATGAAGTGAGAGAGTAGCTATATACACTACCAAATGTAAAATAGATAGCTAGTGGGAAGCAGCCGCATAGCACAGGGAGATCAGCTCTGCTTTATGATGACCTAGAGGGGTGGGATAGGGAGGGTGGGAGGGAGGCTCAAGAGGGAGGGGATATGGGGATATATGTATACATATAGCTAATTCACTTTGTTGTACAGCAGAAACTAACACAACATTGTAAAGCAATTATATTCCAAGATGAAAAAGAAAAATTCACATGAACGTTGCAACAAAGCATGTTAGGGGTAGGGTATGCATTAGCTTCCTATTGCTGCTGTAACAAATTACTACAAACTTAAGGACAAATAATATACGTTTATTATTTACAGTTCTGTAGGACAGAGGTCTGACATGGGTCTTGCTGGGCTAAAATGAAGGGTTTGGCAGGGCTGTGTTCCTTCTAAGGCTCTAGGGGAGAGTCCATTCCCGGCCTTTTCCAACTTCTAGAGGCTGCCTGCATTCCTCGGCTCATGGTCTTCTTCCATCTTCCAAGCTAGCAACCTCATCACTCCAACATCTGTTCCATCATCATATCTCCTTCTCTGACTCTCTCTCTCCCTCTCCCATATTTTAAGGACCCTTGTGATTACATTGGGCCCACTTTGGTAATCCATGATTATCTCCCCATCTATCAGTCCTTAACTTAATCACATCAGCAAAATTCCTTTTGCCACGTAAAGCAACACATTCACAGGTTCCGGGGATTAGGACATGGACATCTTTGGGCCACTATTCTGCCTACTACAGAGTAGCTGTGGAATGAGACACCTGCTGTGCAGAATCACTGATGACCATCAGCAGAGAGACCCACAACCTGGAGGGCACAAGAGAAGAACTAAGTGAGAGAGCCCAAACTTTTTGATTGCTCCCTAAATTAGCAAAAGCTACCCTAATAGAATAGAAAAGGAGGAACTCAACAAGATGTGATTATAAGAATAAAAACCAACATGGATGATGCATTTAATAGGTACTAGCCTCTCACCAAAAAAATATTGTATGTGGTATGTACTATTATTAAGCCACATTTTATAAATGTCAGAGAGATTAGTAGAAATCACCTGAAATCTCACAGCTAGTAAGTACTGCACGTGGCATTGGAATCTAGTTCTATCTGATGTGAGAGCTGAGCCCTCAACCTAGTGTTGTATCAGAGCAGGCTACTTACTGAACACCCTCATACTAGAAGCTTAAGATGATAGAAGTTTATTTCTTGTTCATGTAACAGTCCAGTGTGCATATTTGGTGGGCAGCTTTCCTGGGGTGATTCTGGAGCCCAGGCTCCTTCCACCTGTGGCTCTGCCGTCTGATAGGCCTCAGGATCCCTTGCTTCCAGAGGCAGGTAGGAAAATAGGAGATGAAGAAAGCATGCTTGTTTTTTAACCACCTCCTCCGAGAAGGGATGCATCTCCTCTGCTCACATTCCATTGGCAAAAGCTGGTCATATGGTGCTTCCCTGGTGGCACAGTGGTTGAGAGTCTGCCTGCTGATGCAGGGGACATGGGTTTGTGCCCCGGTCTGGGAAGATCCCACATGCCGCGGAGCGGCTGGGCCCGTGAGCCATGGCCGCTGAGCCTGCGCATCTGGAGCCTGTGCTCCGCAACGGGAGAGGCCACAACAGTGAGAGGCCCGCGTACCACAAAAAAGGAAAAAAAAAAAAAAAGCTGGTCATATGGGCCCACCTCTATCGTACAGGCTAAGTCTAGTCCCTGGCTGGACAACCACTTCCCAGGAGCAACTCTATGCTTTGAATAGGAGGCATAAATGTGGTGAATAGCTGACCATCTCTGCCATGACAGTACTGATACCTGAATGAATGAGTGAGTGAATGGAGAAATCTTGCTTCTCACACTCATGCTAACAAAAATAAAGGATGCTATCTATTTAAAGGTGCCTTTCATGGCAGGAGGAGAACTAACTAAATAACCTAAATAAATAGAGGAGTATCCAGGCTTGCTAAGGTCTCTAGAGTTATCAAAACAGCATCAAAACATTCCATCTTTTCTGAGGACACTGTAAGAGACATCTAATTGTCCATATATGTATGTATGGAATAGGGACCCCAATATTTCACTGGACACTTGGATGCCCATATTGAAGACTACATTCCAACCATCTTCACCACTAGTTTCAGCCATTGTGTTCTGGACAATGGGATGTATATGGAATTGAGACTTCTGAGGAAGTGTCCTTAAAAGAGTGGGCTCCTTTCTTCCCCTCTTTCTCCTTCCTCCAGGCTGGAGGTTGAGGAGCCAGTAGCTCCCTAGGTTTGAGGAAGGAATAAACTAGAGGGAGCCTGGTTTCCTGCTGATCATGGAGTTGCCAAACCAGTTCCAGATTGCCCAACTCTAGATTTGGTTTGCATGAGAGAGATATCAATATCTATCATGTTTAAGCCACTGTTGTCTTCAGTTTTCTGTCACCTGCAGATAGTCCTAATCATGACTAATACACACAGGACTCTGTTTCTCTTTATCAAAGCATATCATTATATAAAACACAACACTAATGACCAAAGCGGCCTCCACCACAGCTATTTCTGCAAACCAAAGGATTTACCTGGAAACCTTGTTTTCATCACTGGCATTTCTGGCTTCCCACCCTCAGTCGCCTCAGCTGGTGTCACTGATGCCAGGGCCTGCTGGGCAAGCTTTGCAAACAGGAGGAAATGAAGGGTTTTCTCATAGGCCTGGCCCACAAGTTGCCAAGTGTCAAGGCTGTTTTACTGTTGAGTGACTCCGGTGGGTTGGGTTAAAAGTGCAATGGTAGAAATCCTTCCAGACAGCTGTCATCTGCCTGGAAATTATAGCTTCCTATTACCCTTGTAAACATCCAGGGGCAGAAGCTCAAAAGTGACCCAGTTCCTACTGACACTTTTACAGTGAGGTTTGCTTTACCTAATACCTTCCTGGTTAGGACTGCTAACCAAGATAACCTGCAATCCTGAGGCAGAGGCTGACACAAGGCAAGCCTCTACTGATTAATGGTGATGATATTTCTGTGGAAAGTTTTGCTTATCAGTGGGGAATTCAAACTCTCAGTTTTGACTTCTGCAGAATCTCAAAGTTTCAGGATACACAATAGGACATTGGTTCTAGTTCCTGACTCCGAGGAAGGCCCCACTGAGATCGTTGCTGACTTTCTCTCCTTAGACCATCATAAGGTCTAAGGACCTTATGAATGCTTAGAGAAAGTGATGCATCTTATGGACCACCTCCCTAGACATAAAGCATATATGTTCATGCAACACAAAACTGCCCACAATTTCCTGAGGTGCCAGGCCCCCTGAAGCCTATTCATGAGTCCAGAGCCCCCAGGCTAAGAAGTCTTTTTTTTTTTTTAATTGGAGTATAGTTGATTTACAATGTTGTGTTAGTTTCTGCTGTACAGCAAAGTGAATCAGTTATACATATATCCAATCTTTTTAAGATTCTTTTCCCATATAGATCATTACAGAGTATTGAGTGGAGTTCCCTGTGCTCTACAGGAGGTCCTTATTAGTTATCTATTTTATATATAGTAGTGTGTATATGTCATGCCTTTGAACCTCAGAGCAGATTTTAAAACCTCTGAAGTCATCCAATTTTTTTTTTCTCCACTTCTGCTCTCAAATGAAAGTAGACCAAGTCAATTCTGGGAGCTTCAGTTGTTCATGGGCTTTATGTTATTTATGACCAACAATGAGAAGAATGCTGCACACCCCTCCCCACTTCCTGCTCTGAAGTCCTTTATCTGAAATTCAAGTTCCATCTACCTCTCCTTTCCTGCATTATCTCACAAAAACAGCCCATACTTGGCCTTGTTGGACTGTTTATTTACTGTTTCCCAAACATGCCAAGGTGCCTTCTTGTGCCCTCTGCCTTTGCTCAACAAATTCCTACCCCTAGACCCTCTTCGTTCATCACTGTCTGTCAAAATGCCACTCATTCTTCAAGACGATGGAAAAATAAACTTCTTTATAAAGCTTTTCCCAAACACTTCCTTTGTGCTCTCAGCCTGAGCTTGAACATCTGTTAAGGTATGAACATCTTCTAACATGGATTATTTGGGCTGCCATACAGCAGAATATTTGAACTCTTGACATTTGAAATCAGAATGACTGGGTTCCAATCCCACCTCAGTGTCTTTCTTGCTATGTGACCTTGTATACATTTCTTAACCTATCTGTGCTTCAGTTCCCTCACTGACAAAATAAAGACAATAACAGCCTACTTCATAGTGTTAAGTGAGCTAATCCGTGTAAAATTCTTAGCCAGTGCCTGGCACACTGAAAGCATTTGATAAGGGCTAGTTATTTTTATTTTAATTGTATGCTTTTGTCCCCACCCCCTACCATTAGGCTATAAAATAGTTGAGGGTGGACCCTGGGTCTTAAGTCATCACTTTATACCTCATAGAACCTAGAAAGAAAAACAAACAAACAAACCTTTGCACATAGCTAATAACTAGTATATGATATTTGAATTTAAATGAATCATCCATAAACATGTAACCTAAGAACCAGAGATAGCACTGTTGTCATCTACATTTTATGAATAGATTAGACGCCAGGGAACAGTAAGATGGATGCTATATTGAGACTACAAATCATTCTGGGTCTTGAAAAAACATCCTGATTACATCTCTCTGTCCTAATCCCAGGATTTTTATTACACCATGAAGGATAGGCCAAGAATTCCCATCTTCTCCAATTAAAATTTTTTCAATTCCGTTTCAATTATACAGATATCTCTTCAGCAACTCCTGGGTGCCATACACTGTGGTAAGGGATCAGAAATGTCCTTCTTGGGCTCCTGCAAACTAGCTGCTCTTTAGCATTGGAATTCAAGCTCAGGACGCAGGCCATATACAAATTTTCATATTCTATAAGCTTGAAGCCCAATGCCAGATGGCAACCACTCTGCAAGATTTTCCTCTCTTGTGACAAGATATGTATACTTATGTCAAATGGCAGAATAGCATGTCATACTTCATTATAAAATAATTCTAAAAATATAAAATTACCTGGACCACTTGTGACCACCCAGCCCACTGAGCTGACCCAAATAGACCCCTTGCCACATAACCACATAGAAATACTAGATACAATGTGACAAAAAATACCTTCCATGTAACCAAGTTTGATTTTTAAAAAAAGGAATTTTCAAGTGCCAAGAATAGCATGAAATCAAGTCAGAGGAACAAATATGAGCTGATATCAGGAGGAGGCCACAGGAGTTTCAGGTGGAGTTATGGACCCCCTGGGGCAAGGGAGCTAGTTTTCTAACACCTACAGAAAAAAAAAAAAAAAAAAAAAAAGTGAGTTCAGGCCCAAAGGAGGGAAAGAATAGAACTGAACTCCCTGCATAAACACATTATCTGCCTGGTGTTTTGAGAGGGGTAAAAATAATTACCTTGAAAATCAAAACTCTGAGCCCACATCACACAGGTTTGGGGCCTTAATTTATAAAACATTCATAATGTGGAACCTCTAGCTGATGATTTAACATAGCCTAGGGTCATTCATCCCCCCAGGAATCCAGCTAAAGCCAAGGCAAGATATTTCTGTAGAGACATTTTCAAAGTTCATCTCCTTGGGGTTGTTGCAAAGGCACTTTGAACTCAATGTGGAATCGCCCCTGCTTACCAAACCTGGTCATCTGCCAAAGCAGCCTGCTCATGAATGGCACCACTTCCCATTAAGGCACACAAGTCTGGGAGTTGTCCTTGATACCCTGCACCAACCGTCACTAAGGCTCACTGATTTTTACCTTCTAAATATCTATCAGATCTGTCCATTTTTCTCCATTTCCAATGCCCCATCCTAGTCCAAGCCACTAATCATCTCTTGCTAGCCTCCTATCTGGTTTACCCTGCATCCACTTTATCAGGTGAAATCATATGAAATTGCCATCTTATAGGACAAATAGTCTGCATGTGGCAACTTCATATGATTCAACCTGATATTCCTTCCATCTGATTTCCACCCTACAAATAGAGTTACCTTTTCATAAAGCAAATTTGATCCTGTTGTACCTGCCCCCTGCTTAAACTGTCCACGGCTTTCCTACTGCTCTTAAGATAAAGATTAAGCTACTAAGCATGGCCTACAGTGCCATTTTATCCCTATCTCCCCCGAGTTGTCTGTTTTCCACTCTTCTTCGTTCCCTCTAAACCTGACCCACTGGATCTCTTCTAGTGCCTCATCCCTTCCACGTTCCTCCCCGACACAGCTTTTATACATGCTGTTCCCACTGCCTAGAATATTCTTCTAAACCCTCTTCAATTGTACAACTCCTTATCCTTTAGATCTCGGGAGCCTTTTCTGACTTCCCTGGCCTCATCAAGGGCCCCATCATATGTTCTCTTAATGCCAAGTTCATCTCCTTCATAGAGTTGCCCCAATTATAATTTTACATTTATCTGTATGATTATTTGATTTATGTCTGCCTCCCCCATTAAAGCTGTAAGTTTCATAAAGATAGTGACTGAGTCTGTTCTCACTGACCGTTGAATCCCCAGCCCAGTGCCAGAGTAGGTGCTCAACATGCTTTTGAGTAAATGAAACATTAAAAACCATGGAATAGAAAAGTGAAGAGACTGGATGCAGGGTTACCAAGTTGGAGACTGAGGCAATGGTCTTGTAGGAGAAGGTGAGTGACTGAAACCAAGGCCATTTTTTTCATGCATTACCTTGGTTAATCTGAAAAACATTCCATCTTTTGCTTCAGGCATTTTATAAACAAGGAGACTAGAGATATCAAATGACTTGCCCAGAGTCACAAAATGGTAGATCTAAGATGCCTATCAAGGTTATCTGACTCCAAATCCAGCCGTCTTTCTATTTAAAACAATTGAGATAAGCAGAGGAGACAGCAAGGAACCCAGGAGTGAGAGCCAGGAACTCCAGTGCCGACAGGAGCTGGGCAGGTAATGTAAAGGCTGAGGCAGGTCAGAACCAAGATAAGACAGAGTGTTGGGAACCACGTCCAGCTGGAACGTGCATATAATTCGAACTCTACATTATTATTGGTACACAGGAATGCAGGCCCAGTATTTTTAGGCTGTCCTAATTTTTAAGAGAAGCTCAAACCTTGACTTTTGTGTGCAGTCATTCCGATTTTAAAACACTATGCAGACCAAAGAGAGCATGTCTGCAGGAGGAATGTGGACTGTGGATATCAACTTGCAATACCCAGTCTAGATGCATGGGAGAGTAGCATGAAAGACGCACTATTGTCAGTACACACTTATGCTTGTACCTTGCATGGAAAATAATTGGGTAGGGCCCTCATAAATAATCTTAGCAATAGTTATCCAACTTGAACTTTGGTGGCTCTGCAAAACTGAAAAGTTAGGATCAGTTAATCTATAACCAGCTTTATTGTTCCAAGATCACTCTGTTCCGTTAAAGCAAAGAAACAACAACCACAGGAGGGTAAACGTCTTCCTCCCATGATCCTAAGGAAGGCAATGGGCAAGGAACTCAAGTGGCCACTGCTGAAGAATGTGTAGATTACCGACTAGGCTACTCTCCTTCCAAAAAAAAATATAGTCCAAAATAAGCTGATAATGGCCCTTAACTTAATTCAAATTCCCAATAGGAACTGCAGTCACTTTCAATATATGCCAGAGATCATGGGAAAGTTCATCATTCCGGGTTCCTTTCCTTAGCATTTTTCATTGAAGGGATAAAAAGATGTAACAAACTGCTCTTCCAAGAAAGAAGCTATGATCAAATAAATATCTGCTTTTTAGTTTCAGTTCCTCTAACTCTGGAGGGACCTGGCATGTAGAAGAGCTTCACAGATTTTCTCAATTTGACCTTCCCCACTGAAACACCAGCTAAGTACATGCCTCAGAAATTGTTGGGATCTTTTTTCCTATGGCGTTTATTTACTTAGTTAAATCACTAGTAACTCAGTTGCCATGGTGTTTGTGGAAGTTATTTTGTGAAGCATATCCTAATTTGAAGTCCTAGAATTTTTCTTATATTCATTTGTAATTTTTAAAAGGCATCAGAAGTCAATAGAAGAAATCAGCAACAAACTTCACATATTCCTGGGTCATGGAAAGAGGAATCATTTGATTGCTGTCCTGGAGAGACAGCATATTTAGATCACTTTAGTGAGGCTAGGCTAACTACTAGATCAAGTAACCCAGAACTTTTAACATACTAACAGAATAAAAATTTGTTTCTTACTTCCATCGCAGTTCAACGCGGGTTAGCGAGGCAGGGGAATGAAGAGTTCCACTCCATGTGGTTAATCGGGGACTCAGGATTCTTCCATCATGTGCTTTCACCATCTCTTAGTCCAGGGGTTGGCAAACTTTTTCTGTAAAGAGCCATATAGAAAACATTTTAGGCTTTGTGTGCCATATGGTCTCTGTCACAACTATCAGCTCTGCCACTGAAGCACAAAAGGAGCCAGAGACAATATGTAACTCGAGGACTTCCCTGGTGGCGCAGCAGTTAAGAATCTGCCTGCCAATGCAGGGGACACGGGTTCGAGCCCTGGTCCACGAAGATCCCACATGCCGCGGAGCAACTAAGCCCGTGCGCCACAACTACTGAGCCTGTGCTCTAGAGCCCATGAGCCACAACTACTGAGCCCGTGAGCCACAACTACTGAAGCCCATGTGCCACAACTACTGAAGCCCGCATGCCTAGAGCCCGTGCTCTGCAACGAGAAGCCACTGCAATGGGAAGCCCATGTACCACAATGAAGAGTAGCCCCCACTCGCAACTAGAGAAAGCCCACACGCAGCAACAAAGACCCAATGCAGCCAAAAATAAATAAATAAATTTATATTAAAAATGTAAATAGATAAGTATGGCTGTGTTCCAATAAAACTTTATTTACAAAAACAGGCAGTGGGCTGTAGTTTGTTGACGCCTGCTCTAGGACCTTGTCCCTCTCTGCATTCAGACAGTGGATAAAGAGTGAGCACCATGGAAGAGGCACATGTAAAATTAATGCCTATCCCCATATAACTGTCCTGAGGATTATACTAAACAATGTTTGTAAAGTGCTTAGTGCAAAGGTCAGTATGTAGGATTTGCTCAATAAATGGCAACATCATCTTTTGTTTTTAATACAGGAATAAAGTACCTTTGGTATTTATAGGAGAAAGTGGTCATACTTAATTGAGGGAGATTAGGAAAGGTTACAGTTGATTCTCAAAGGTAAGATAGGATTTTAACAAAGAGAAGTGGGGAACAGCTTGAGCAAATGTGTAGCAGCTGGAAGCATCGTAGGTTTAGTAAGCACATGTAGTTGAGTTTGGCTGTAACACAGGGTTATTTGGAGGAATCAAGGGACATAAGTCTGGAAAGATAAAAAGGTTTGAACATCAGGTTTAAGGTTTAGACATATAGTGGCAATAGAGAGCCATTGTAAGTTGTTGAGAAGTATACACACAAATCTTGGGTGCCAAAAATCTGTTTGTAAATTTGTTGTTTGAAACACAGACTGTTTTCTAACACACTATAAGCAATGGGAGTTAGAGGCCCAGATTGGTCTACAGAAGCTTGTTTCTCAGGTGTTTATAATTTTTAAGTATCTGCAAAGAAGAATTGTTTTACTCAACCAACATATACAGAAAGTTATTCAGCTATAGAGCTTTATAAATGTTGCTCTGAATCTCATTGTCTTAATCTAAAATAAGCAGGAAGGAAAAGTTCCTCAGTTAACATGTACAGAGATTTATAGCCAACTATTGAAATTCCTGGAAGGGTATGCCATGATAAAATATAGACTCAAGTTTTTTGCCAACTCATTTGGATACTGAGAAGTAATTTGCATAGAGGTGGAACCATGAAGTCAGAAGCTTATTTAGCTGGGCCTTCATTTCTAGATCCCTAAGAAGAACTACTTACCCCTAATTGACACAAACCTGTTGGGCTTGTTTTTCAGAACCCATCTGTGTTGAAAGCATTGATTTCAGCTGCCTTCTGTGCAGGACTCCCTGCTTCCACCTGCTGCTGGAGAAATCTGTTCTGACATTCATGTAAGGTCTACCTAGACTGCAACTGAATGGAAGCCTCAAAATTGGAAGCACCCAGTGCCAGTGCCTCATTCTGACATTTAATGTTAATAGTCATTTATTCACTCATTTATTCCATAAATATTTATGAGTATCTGCTGTGTGCCAGATACTGCACTGGTGCCAGAGGTAGTAGAGATAGCCTGTGAGAGTCACACTGCAAACAAGTGTTTACAGTATTATAATTTATTTTGTGGGGGTATGTCCAGGTCAAAGTGGTACATAGGAAAAGAGGCATCTAAAATTGTCTATAGGATCAGAAAAAGCTTTTCTGAAAAGATAATATCTGAGCTGAGATGTTAAATAGAAGCTTTAGAGAGAATGGGAAGACAGCATCTCAAGTAGAGAAAGCATTTGATTACAGAGCATTGTGTATATTCAATGAATATTTGCTAAGGGAATGGATGGATGGGTGGATGGATGGATGGATGGGTGGATGGATGGATGAATGGAAGGAAGGATGGATGTGAAGAAACCTTTGGAAACCCTATATTGTCGTCTACCCAGAGTCAGTCAGTCTTTCTTCCATACAGACCTCCAGTGTGCCTTGAGGTTTAATTCCAATTCCACCTCCAGCCCTAGAGAAGATTCTAGTTTTTCTCTTTCTGTTAAATTAAAAATTTTAAATCTTGAGAATGAGAGATTTTCATCCTAATGCACATGTAAGCAAATGGGATACTGAATACAATCTCATACTCACTGTGAGCCCAGTGAGATGCCAAAGGACATTTGATCCAGTCCACCAATAAATTATAATGTCACTAGAGAATCAAGATTTGTATTCAAGAAATAAATCAGAACAAAGCCAGCAAGTACCAAATTGTATAATTTGTACTCAAAGTTATACAAGAATTTGGGAAGTTCACAATCATTAATACAGCTGAAGTTGACATTTCTGTCTCTCACAATTATCTGAAACAATTTGTGGAGATAAACGTCTTTGAGCCTGTTGAGAGGGTTTGAATATGGCCAGCCTAAAGAATTTCTCGAGTTTTCTCCCTTCCATGACAGTATGCCTAGCCTGGCAAACGCTTTCTTTTCTTGCTTCTTTCCTTCTCCTTTCTCCACCCCCTTCATTTTCCCCTCTCCCCACTGTCTGTTTCATACTCAGAATTACTACTGATAGTGCAAACTGAATGAGATTATGAAACTCAGTGGCAGGAGGTAGGCGCAAGGAAGGCTGGATAAAATCCCAGAAAGACAAATCAAAAGGTAGAGTTTCCAGGAGCTGAGCAGATTCTCTCATTTCTTCATTGGAGAGTGGGGAGTATGCCTCAGACTGCCAGAAACGTGTCTCTTTCCTTCTCTGGGTCTCCTGACCATTGTCACAGGACCCTCAAAAGGCATCCTCTTACAAAGGTCCTTCCATATTAATTTTATCTGATCCTGGGTCTGCCTAGTATTTAATGACAGATTTGCTGTATCACTGAAAAGCCTCTTCAGTTTAAATCTCTGCCAAAAAGGATAAGACAATAGCCTACAACAAAAATCTCCCCCCAAATTTTCTGTGGATTGTAGCTATCCTAAGTATATTCGGTATAAACATGAATACTTGAAGAAAACTCATTTGTGACTCACAACACTGGTGCTGATTTTTTTTTACTATAAAAAAAAGCGTTAGATATTTGATATATCCTTGAACCCAATAATGCCTCTTCTAAAAATTTAGATATAGGGGCTTCCCTGGTGGCGCAGTTGTTGAGAGCCCGCCTGCCAATGTAGGGGACACAGGTTTGTGCCCCGGTCCAGGAGGATCCCACATGCCGCGGAGCGGCTGGGCCCGTGAGCCATGGCCGCTGAGCCTGTGCGTCCGGAGCCTGTGCTCCGCAACGGGAGAGGCTGCAACAGTGAGAGGCCCGCGTACAGCAAAAAAAAAAAAAAAAAAAAAATTAGATATAAACATAGATATAGCTATGAGGGGGCTCATCAAAGCTTTGTTTTTAGTAATAAGAACTTGGAAACAACTATAGAGAAATGTTTAATCTATACTATGGGATACTATGCAAAGAAAACGGTGTTATAGAAAAATATCAAAGAAATATTTGTAATACAGTAAAAAGTTGGTTTCAAATTAATATAAACTATGATCTCATGTTAATAGGAAATACGATAAAAATTGTAACATTGTAATATTCACCTTCTTCCTCCCTCTACCTCCAAACTGAATCCAGCCTTTGCCTGCCCAGGTTACCAGTACTGCTGCCTCCATGACCCCCAGGCTACCTATACCATCCCCATCAATGACATCTTACCTTAAGAAAAGAGTTCTGGGGCTTCCCTGGTGGCGCAGTGGTTGAGAGTCCACCTGCCGATGCAGGGGACACGGGTTCATGCCCCGGTCCGGGAAGACCCCGCATGCCGCAGAGCTGCTGGGCCCGTGAGCCATGGCCGCTGAGCCTGCGCGTCCGGAGCCTGTGCTCCGCAACGGGAGAGGCCACAACAGTGAGAGGCCCGTGTACCGCAAAAAAAAAAAAGAAAGAAAAGAGTTCTGTTTTTCTCAGACAAATTCTTTGAGTTTTGTGATGTGTAATTTGGGTAATGGAGAGAGAGACAGAACTAAAGAAGAAGAAGAAGGAGGACTTACATCTAAAAGGCAACTGAATCTACATAATAAAGTGCTAATGTAGAGAAAAGGTATCTTGAGCTGGGGAAGAGTAAGAGTTTCCTAGGGGATGTAGAACAGCATCAGGGTGTGAGGAAATGGGCCAGAAGAGGAAAGTTGTGAAAACTTAGTATGGAAATGTATTTGAACCCCTTCATGGTTTTGTAGAAGTGGCAATAAAGAATTCGATTTCTTATATATTAATTTTGCTTGCTGGACCCAAAACTGCATGAGGGGCTTACATTTATTAGGATTATATTTATATGCACATCCACAAGGAAAAAGAGATGCAGGTTTATCCACTAAGATATTAATATGATGTGAATGACGTGGTTTTATTCTTTTTACATATCTATATTTTCTAAATTCTCTAGCTTTGTGTGCATATATATAGAATTTTTTTCATTTACTCTTCAAGTACCTCTTTGAAGTAGACACCATTATGACAACTATTTCACAGATTAGGAAACTAAGGCATGGAGAGAGAGGTTTGGCAACTTGCCCAAAGTCACACAGCCGGTAGTTAAAGAGTTAGGAAATGACCCCAACCAATCTGACTCCAGAACCAGTGCCCCAAACACTGACACCAACTACATAGCTTCTTATTCTTTTTTATTTTATAAATTTATTTTCAAATGAAATATTTCCATTCTACAACAAAGTATAATAATGAGACTCAAATAACCAATATTCAGGTACTCATCGTGCCACCCTAATAAATCCTAATGTTTTGCCATATTTTCTTTAGATACACGTTTAAAGAAAAAAAAATTATAGATACAACTAAAATGTTTGTTTTAGTAGTGAAGACCATATTAACTAAAAGCAATGAAAGGCCAGATAACTAGTAGACTGTATTTATCCATATCCCACTGAAGTCTGCCCACCCCGTAATCAACAACAGGAAACTCTGAGGATATGGTGACTGACTCTCATTTTCCTAAGGGGGGTGGAATGAGCCAAAGAGAATGTGACATGGTGGCAATGGGAAGTATTTTTTACCCTAAATTCGGCCCCACTTCGAACGAAGCAACAGCTTATCTTGAATCTGGTGTTTATCATTTCCTTGCATATTTTGTATAATCCTACCACACATGTAGATTTTCATTAAATATAGCATTGTCTGGCCTGCCTTTAGGAATTATATACATAGAGTCATAATGTGCAATCAAAATGTACACAATGGTCAGTGTTGGTCCCTCCCTTTCAATCTCAGTCTATTGCCTCTTCAACATGCTTTAATTTTTTTGTCCCTTTGTCTCTCCATGCTGCATTCTGAGTGAATTCTTCAGTACTACTTTCCAATTCATTAATTCTCCCTATATGTATGAAATTTTGTATTTCAAAGACTACAGTTTTTTTCTATTTTCCAAGATTTCTAATTCATCCTTTTTCATTTCAGATTTCATTTCTGTTACTTTTGTTCTACAATGTCTTATTTTCAGTGAATTTTATTTCTCCAGTTTTCTCCTTGAATACCTTAAACATATATAGTTAGTTCAAAGTCTTTGCCAGATAAATTAATAAAATAAAATTAATAAATTTAATAAGTTAATCTCATCTATAATGAATTCATGTCTTTCTTACCATTAGATTCCTTTATATGTTTACAGTTATTAATTTGCAGGTTTAGTTTAAATCAAATGGATTTTGTTTTCATTTTCTCTTTCTCCCACTTTGCTTTCCCTCATTCTGAGTTTTGAAGCTGCGTCCACATAGTGCTCCAGACCCCAATCCAGAACGCAACCTCATAAGAATAGTTTAGAAATGCCCTGGGGGGTTTCCCTGGTAGCACAGTGGTTAAGAATCTGCCTGCCAATGCAGGGGACACGGGTTTGTGCCCTGGTCCGGGAAGATCCCACATGCTGCGGAGCAACTAAGCCCGTGTGCCACAACTACTGAGCCTGTGTTCTAGAGCCCACGAGCCACAACTACTGAGCCCGCGAGCCACAACTACTGAAGCCCGTGCGCCTAGAGCCCATACTCCACAAGAGAAGCCACCGCAATGAGAAGCCCGTGCACTGCAACGAAGAGTAGCCCCCACTCGCCGCAACTAGAGAAAGCCCTCGTGCAGCAATGAAGACCCAATGCAGCCAAAAATAAAATAAATAAATTTATTTTAAAAAAAAGAAAAAAGAAATGCCCTGGGGTGATACTTGGGATATTTCCAATAAAGTCACTGAGTCAGCAGGAGGTTTGGTTCGGTTGCTGGTCAAACCATTCAGCTTGGGATGCCCTTCCAACAATCAGCATCTCAAACATGCAAAATCTCTTCTGCAAAATAATGTATACGACTTACGTTAATTCACAAGAGCATCATAATAACTACTCTGCCTCATGTACACAATTTAAAGACAGCTACGTAATGCCTTTCTGTTTTCCCAACAGAAGTGATACATAATCACATGCTAAGCTGTCTGTCCTCTCACCTTTCTGTCTGAGTTAGCAACATTTTCTCAGGTATCTTCCAGTTCACATACTTTTCTTGAATGAACTGGAGTGATGAGCTTTTGGCTCTGGTCTCTCTTTCATATGTGAATCATTAAGCCAGACTCCTGTAATTCTATTGTGTATCTGATGTCTCTTCTTTCCAGCAACCTCAAATTCACCTGTATGAAGCAAAACATCTGGTTGCTGACATGACTTCACAAGTCTGGTATTCTGATTAACCTTGTCAGTTATCATGAAGACAGCAAGCCATCCCATCATTAGAAGTCTGGCTTCCTCTCCTTTTATTTATTTATTTTTTCCTCCCCTCCCCTACCTCTCCTTTTAGATGAACACATAGGAAGAGCCAAAGCCTCTAGTGTATATGAAACCAGTGACATTTTCATTCCCTGCAGGCACACCCTCTTACCCTCACTAGCCCTGGCTTTATTGCATCTGAGGATTGAAAACTTGTTTTCAGACTTGATTACAAAATTGTTTCAAAGATGTTATGCTTGAATAAATTGTCTGAAAAGAACTGACTGAAAACCTTCTTAATGGGCACAGTTTTAGCTCCTTCTTTCCCAAGATGCCAAAACATCTTAGAAGAAACATGAGAGTTAAGTATATATTTTTTGTTTGTCATATGGAATCTATCCCATTGCCTTGGAGTTACATCTCATACGTTTTATCTCATGCTAGCTGGTTGCATTTCATTATTTTAATCAGTATGCATCAACCCTGGGGAATATTGGAAAGAAGGAAATTCAAGCACAGCCTTACAGTATAGTGCAGTGTAAGAGAAAGGGCGCAGGATTTGTTTCTTAGCCACTATGGATCTCAGTTTACTATCTATTCAATCAGGAATGTAGTACTTTTCTCACAGGAGCTGTGACAAATGTATACAAAATCTTTGAAAACTGTAAAGTGCTAGAGCATTTTTCATCACTGTTTTAATTATAATAAAATTATACAATGATGGTGCAGGAAGGGACCTTGGAAATAAACTAGTTAGGATTTAAGTGATGGGGAAACTGGGGACCAGAGGGATTAAATGACCTACTTGTAGACATACAGCATGTTGGGGGCAACTCAGACTTTGAATCCTTCTCAGATACTCTCACTACTACAAGGGCCATGCAGATAAAAAGAGAGAGAGAGAGGCTGGCTGCCAGTTGAGAAATCAGTGGAGTGTACTGGAACTGGAGTGTTGGGAACTGGAAATGCATATGCCCCATTCAGAGAAGACAGATAATATTTGTTTCTGGGTAATTTTTTACCATATCATCATGTAGGTCCAAGATTGCCAGATCTTCTAATTCTTTCTAGAAACATCAGAAATCTAGATCTTTTTGATATGTAAAACCTCCTAATTTTTAAATGATATTTCTTTTTCTTTTTTTTGTGGTACGCGGGCCTCTCACTACTATGGCCTCTCCTGTTGCGGAGCACAGGCTCCGGACGCGCAGGCTCAGCGGCCATGGCTCACGGGCCCAGCCGCTCCGCGGCATGTGGGATCTTCCCAGACCGGGGCACGAACCCGTGTCCCCTGCATTGGCAGGCGGACTCTCAACCACCGCGCCACCAGGGAAGCCCTTTAAATGATATTTCAATTTTCTAAATAATGTTGTGTAGGTCAAACAATATCCGAGGGTCAAAATTAGCCCATGATTTACCCATTTGCAACCTGTGGAAATGTCCTAATTCTTTCTCATGGTATCAGAGGCCTTTCGTGATCCAGCCCCTGCTTCCTTCTTAGCTCACTTGCTAACTGTCCTTGCCTGTGCTTAGGCGCCAGCAGCGCTGAACAGCTTATAGTTGTACAAACACACCTGCTGATTCTAACGAACATGCCCACTGACTGTCACTTGCTCACGTTGTACCTTATGCCTGCAATGAACCTTTCTCACATATTATATCTTATCTTCCTACCAGGAACTAATCTCTGAACAGTCTCCTCACCACAACACTACACAATGTGTTCATCCATTATATTCTTACAATGTCCTGCATGTATTCTTGCATTTACCTCATAGTATGGCAAGTACTTATTTTATGTCTGTTGTTCCAATCAAAATCTCAACTAATGTTGAGAAATTAAACTCTTCATTCTTATTCCAGTGTGACCATTGATCACCCTTCCTGAACCTCACTCTGCTTCTTGACTGGTCTTTGACTCCAAGTACTGCTGATCTGCTGAAAGAGATGCTGAAATCTTCTCTCCGTGGATGACTTCATGAAGGACACCCTCCCCAAGGACCCAGGTAACTTTATCTCTACTTTTGATGGGAGGTTGTGTAAAGCAGTCCACCTCCTGAGCACAGTCCTCCATTCAGCACCTGAGGCCAGCGTATTCCATGTTCAGGTCCTGCCCTTTTCTGTTGTTTTCACTTTTCTTCCTGTCCTATTTGTCCTCCAAAGTAGTGAAGCTTTCCCTAACTGGTACTGGTCACTAAAGCTAACTCTTGGAGCTCTCATCTGATTCACTGCAGTTTGGGATCTCACACAGAACTATGATCCTTCACTGTAACAATGACAGGTCAATGGAGGGGGGAAGTGGAGGGTGAGGTCAACTCTACCTGAATTGTATGGAGCTATGGGGGATGATAGATTGATCAAAGGAAAATCGTGGTGCTGTTAACTGAAGAAAGGTAAATGAATGCCAGACAGACAAAAACACAGATAATCACTGCACTAGATCCTCTTAATGCCCAGTCCAAGATTTCTTCCACAGCTCCCTATTATCCCAATCTGAGCGGCTACTTGATTGTCTACCTTCAGATTCTTGATGTTTCGTCAGAAACAACTCTGATTTGGGTTGTTTATCATAATAAAGCCTTTGATGTACAGTTGGAAATAATTCACTTTAAATCGGCAGGACCATGGACAGCACCCAAGTTTGCACCATAAATTCTTTTTTTTAAAATTTATTTATTTTACTTATTTATTTTTGGCTGTGTTGGGTCTTTGTTGCTGCGCGTGGGCTTCCTCTAGTTGTGGCGAGCGGGGGCTACTCTTCATTGCGGTGTGCGGGCTTCTCATTGCGGGGGCTTCTCTTGTTGTGGAGCACGGACTCTAGGTGCGCAGGCTTCAGTAGTTGTGGCGCGCGGGCTTAGTTGCTCCATGGCATGTGGGATCTTCCCAGACCAGGGCTCAAACCTGTGTCCCTTGCATTGGCAGGCGGATTCTTAACCACTGTGCCACCAGGGAAGCCCTAAAGTCTACTCTTTATCATCATAAATTGATCAATAATGGGGTGCGCAAAGACTATGTGTTGCTTGTACCTTTTCAGATCTTGAAAATGTGTATTTATAAGGAAAGTGATTGCACCCTCTGCAGATATTTAGCAAGTTTGGCAGGAAATCATTCACATTTGACACCCTCTGTGTCCTTGTTTCAAGTGGATTTTGGCACTTACATCTTTGGCCCTGTAATCATATGAGGGATTTGAACTGCAGAAATGCCTGGTATGATGCTGGATTAAAAATCCAAGACCTGGGGCTTCCTTGGTGGCGCAGTGGTGGAGAGTCCGCCTGCCGATGCAGGGGACGCGGGTTCGTGCCCCGGTCTGGGAAGATCCCACATGCCCTGGAGCGGCTGGGCCCGTGAGCCATGGCCGCTAAGCCTGCGTGTCCGGAGCCTGTGCTCCGCAATGGGAGAGGCCACAGCGGTGAGGGGCCCGCGTGCCATGGAAAAAAAAAAAATCCAAGACCTGGATTCTGGACCTGTAGCTCCTTCTGTATATATGACTATGGTGTACAGTACTTGTTACGACTCTGGTGGATACAGAAACCCAACTCAAGGCCACTTAAACACCAAGGTCCATAGATTCTATGGGAGAACTGAATCACCAAGCTGCAGGAGATCAGAAATGCACCTGAGCACCTGGAACAATCAGGGACTCAGGCTCAGTCAGGACTCACCTTTCACCTGGTCTCTGCTCCTCCCAGAATGCTGGCTTTGTTCTCCTTTTTTCAGACTGGTTTTCTCTGCCTTTCTCAGCTCTATATTGTTACATTTACTTATTCACTCAACAGTTGTTGCCTTTGAGCCTGACTGCATGGCAGGCACTGCTCTAGGCACTAGGGAAATAGTAGTGACAAGGAAAATGTCTGCCCTCAGGGAGCTCATGTTCTTGTGGAGTGGAGAAAGTCACAGAACAAACGAATGTACAAATAATATATAAGGTAGTGTTAACTGCTATGGAGAAAAATAACCAGTATAAGGAGTTAGGGAGTGCTGAGTAGTTGTGGTGGTAGTGGTGGTGTGTGTTATTTTATAAAAGTGGTCAGGGAAAGTGTTCTAATATTTGGTTATATATGAACAAACCATGAAGTGAGGGAGAAAGTAGTAAGAATATTTGGTGGAACAAACACAAAGACTCCTAAGTGGAAACATACTCTTGACATGTTCAAGGACAAGCAAGGGGCCAGTGTGCTAGAGTAGAAGTGGGAGAAAAGAAGAGTGCTAAGAGACACGATCAGAAAGGTAACAATGCCCAGACCATATAAATCCAAGATCATGTAAGGATCTGGGTGTTTACTCTGGGATGGAAAGTCACTGGAAAATATTGAGCTGAGAAGTGAAAGGATCTGATTCATGTTTTAGTAGAACCACTCTGGCTGCTGCATGGAGATGAAACTGTAGGGGGGCAAAGTGGAGGCCTGGGGCCTATTTAGGAGGCTATTTCAATAATCTAGATAAGAGATAACGTGGTAGAGTGGGTGAGAAATGGTCAGAGGCTGAATATATTCTGAAGGTAGTCAACATGATATGCTGAAGTATTGGATGTGGAGGTAAAAGAGGAGAGAACCAAAGGTAGCCCAAGATAGAGAGTAGAAGAAGCCTGGACTGAGCCTCAGATTGGGATGTCTTGGAGATTGGGAGCTGGGAACAAATCTGCAAAGAAGGCTCAGAAGGAATAGTCAGCAAGGTAGGAGGAGAAGCAAGAGACAGTGATATCCCACAAGCCATCTGGAGAAAATTCAGGAGGAGGAATTGATGAACCATGCTAAATGCTGCTGAATGGTGGGGAGAAATGAGGCCTGAGAACTGACTACTGGATAGGACCACAGGGGCTCATAGGTGACCTTGATAAGAGCTGTTTTCAGTGAAATAATGGAGACAAATGCTCTAAAAGCTGTACCACTGAAGAGGTGCTGAATTCTCAGTTCTAGTTTTTAAAATCCTAAAGATGGACCCTGATTAATGTGGCTCAGATCAAGCACTCACCTTTAGACCAATAAACTGTGACCAAGGGGAAGGGTAATTTGATGGGTTAGTGGTAGACTGATCAACAGTGGGGGTTCTCAGGCTGTAATGTAGGAACATGGGCACCTAAGATATATGTGCAGATGGAGAAAGGGGGAAGGAAGGAGGAAGGGGAGGTCACCAAGGCTCTCCCCAACATTGGGTCTGTAACTTAAACTTTAATTATAAAGTGGGGTTAAAAGTCCCAGTTTTACAGAACTGGTGTCAAAATCAGATCAAAAAAGAGAATGTGATGAATGAACTCTGTACATACTGTAACTTCTATACAAGCATGATAGGTTACCACAACAAGCATAATTGGTTACCATCATGATGACAAAATGGAAGTGCAGACCCATGTGGCACGTCTTCAGGCATCACTCCCTGGCCACATTGTGCCCCATAAAGAAGCATATATGTTTTAAACAACTATAGCTGGATGTTCTGGCTAGAAGAACACAATTCTTTTCCCCAAGTTTAAACACTGGGAGCTCTTAGGAAAATGTACTCCTACTAGCTCTCAAAGCAGAAAATTGAAAAAGCCATCCCAAGAGTAGCATAAGTCAAAAAAGACAGAAAGACAGAAAGGAAGGAAGAGAGGAAAGAAGACTGAAGAAAAACAAAAGATATGGGAAAAGAAAAAAAAAAGAGAAATCATGGGCAAGGAGGGAAAGGGAAGAGACAGATAAAAGAGGGAAAAAAAGTTGATTTCACTTATATATATTATTTTATTTATATATTATTCTTATATATAAATACATGTGTATATATACATTTATATATGTACATGTGTATATGAATAGATATATGTATATATTCATAAATATGTGCATAGGTAGAGGGGTAATATGTAATCTGTCCCACACTGGACTATGAAGAAAAAAGATTAAATTTTATGTCCTCCTCCTAAATCATATAACTGAACAGTAAACTGCTTGTTATACTACAAAATACTGTGTTTACTAGTAACATAAATCAATAAGAATGAAAGACAATGAAAAGTAAAAAAAATTAAAACTAAAAAAAATTAAAACTAAAAAAGAAGAAGAATCCCCTATATGTACTGGGGATTTGTCCTTATTCTTTCTATTCTGACAAGGCATTTCAAATCTGAAGTCGTTTAAAGATAAAAGAGATCTTGAAGAGCGCTAGCTCCAAATGAGCCCAATTACTCCATGACTGTATGTTACTTGCTTAAGGGGACTTATTAATTCTTTGATATGAAATGAGCCCTATTTTAAGAAAGGTTTAAGGAAACTTCTTTCCTATCCTCAGAGAATTAATAATTTTTAAGAACTGCTAAGACCTGTCCGACTTCTTCTCTGGGAATTGTATTTTACCAAATCAGGAATTCTCTGACAAGTTCAGAACATGAATATGTTACTCTTTTTCTGTGATATTCTCATCTTCTAAAATGAACCACACGGGGACTTCCCTGGTGGCACAGTGGTTAAGAATCCGCCTGCCAATGCAGGGGACACAGGTTCAAGCCCTGGTCCAGGAAGATCCCACATGCCGCAGGGAAACTAAGCCTGTGCGCCACAACTACTGAGTCTGCATTCTAGAGCCCACGAGCCACAACTACTGAGCCCACGTGCCCCAACTACTGAAGCCTGCACGCCTAGAGAACGTGTTCCACAACAAAGAGAAGCCACCGCAATGAGAAGCCTGCGCACCACAACAAAGAGTAGCCCCCACTTGCTGTAACTAGAGAAAGCCCACGTGCAGCAATGAAGACCAAACACAGCCAAAAATAAATAAATTTAAAAAATGAACCACACAAATCAAGATAAAGGACGTTGAAGTTTTGAAACCTCAGACATAAAGTGAGTTAGCATCAGATTAGACTTTATTATCTTCTGTGTTTCCTTTATAATCATGCTTATTACTATGTCATCCCTATATACCTGAGAGAGATAAATTCCCATGATGTTTCTCTTTTTTAATATAAATTATCTATATTTCTTCCATAGGGGATACATTTTCCACTTAAGACACCTAAAGAACTAATCTCATAAGAGCCTTTAAGACAGAGTAAAATAAAGAATTAAATTGTTAAAATGTCCATACTAGCCAAAATCATTTATAGATTCTATGCAACCCCTATCAAGATTCCAATGGCAGGACTTCCCTGGTGGTGCAGTTGTTAAGAATCCACCTGCCAAAGCAGGGGACACCAATTTGATCCCTGGTCCAGGAAGATCCCACATGCCGCGGAACAACTAAGCCCGTGCACCACAACTACTGAGCCTACTGAGCCTACGCTCTAGAGCCTGTGAGCCACAACTACTGAGCCTGCGTGCCACAACTACTGAAGCCTGTGCACCTAGAGCCCATGCTCCCAACAAGAGAAGCCACTGCAATGAGAAGCCTGCGCACTGCAACAAAGAGTAGCCCCCGCTCGCCGCAACTAGAGAAGGCCCACGCGCAGCAACGAAGACCCAGAGAAGCCAAAAATAAAAAATTAAATTAAATTTTTAAAAAAGAAAGATTCCAATGGCAATTTTTACAGAAATAGAAAAAAATCTTAAAATTCATATGGAACCATAAAAAACCCTGAATAGTCAAAACAATTCTCAGAA
This sequence comes from Mesoplodon bidens, assembly GCF_964165515.1. Taxonomy (NCBI): domain Eukaryota; kingdom Metazoa; phylum Chordata; class Mammalia; order Artiodactyla; family Ziphiidae; genus Mesoplodon; species Mesoplodon bidens. Next base: position 73,208,387 of record NC_138162.1, on the reverse strand, counting down.
AAAAGAACAAAGCTGCAGGCATCACACACCCTGATTTCAAACTATATTACAAAACTATAGTACTCAAAACATTATGGTATTGGCATAAAACAGACACATGAAACAGAATTGAAAGCCCAAAATTAAACCTATGCATGTACAGGCATCTCATATTTGACATGGAAGCCAAGAATACTCAATGGAGAAAAGATAGTCTTTTTAATAGATGGTGTTGGGAAAGCTGAATATTCACATGTAAAAGAATGAAAGTGGACTCCTATCTTACACCACTCACAAAAATTAACTCTAAATGGATTAAAGACTTGTAAGACCTGAAACCATAAAACTCCTAGAAGAAAACAGGGAAAAACCTCCTTGACATCGGTCTTGGCAATGATTTTATGGATATGACACCAAAGCACAAGTAATGAAAACAAAAATAAACAAGTGGGACTACATCAAACTAAAAAGCTCCTGCACAGCAAAAGAAACAATCAACAAATGAAAGAGCAACCTACAGTATGGGAGAAAATATCTGCAGACAATGTATCTGATAAGGGGTTAATATCCAAAATATATAAGGAACTCATACAACTCAATGGCAAAAAAACCCAAATAATCCAATTTTAAATGGGCAGAGACCCTGAATAGACATTTTTCCAAAGAAGATATTCAAATGACCAACAGGTACATGAAAAGGTGCTCAATCAACATCACTAATCATCAGGGAAATACAAATAAAAACCACAATGAAATATCACTTCCTACCTGTTAGGATAACTATTATCAAAAAGACAAGAGATAACAAATGCTGAGGAAGATACAAAAAAAAGGTGATGTAAACTGGTGCAGCCACTATGGAAGACAATATGGAGGTTCCTCAAGAAATTAAAAATATAACTACCATGTGATCCAGCAATACCACTTTTGGGTATGGATCCAACAGAAATGAAATCACTCTCTAAAAGGGATATGTGTACCCCAGATTTACTGCAGCATTATTTACAATAGCCAAAACATGAAAACAAACTAAGTGTCCACCAATGGATGAATAGATAAAGAAAATGTGGTGTGTATATGTATATATACAATGGAATATTATTCAGCAATGAGAAAGAAGAAAATCCTGCCACTTGCAAAAACACGAATGAACCTTGAGGGCATTATGTTAAGCAAAATAAGTCAGAGAAATACAAATAATGTATGATCTCACAAACATATGGAATCTAAAAATACAAAAAACAAACTGAAATAGAAACAGCAGATTGGTGGTTGCCGGGGGTGGTGGGGTAGGGGAAATGGGTGAAGGTAGGTACAAACTTCCAGTTTTAGGATTAATAAATTCTGCGGATGTGATGTACAGCATGGTGACTACAGCTAACAGTACTCTATTGTATATTTGAAAGTTGCTCAGAGAGTAGATCTTAAAAGTTCTCAGCCCACACAGAAAGAATTGTAACTATGTGAGGTAATGGATATGTAATCTAATCTTATTGTGGTAATCATTTCACAATATATACATGTATCAAATCATAACACTGGACACCTTAAACATACACAATGTTGTTTGTCAATTATATCTCAATAAAGCTGGAAAAAAAGACTTAAATGTTCTCAAACTGGTATTAAAATTAGTAAAAGTAATTTTCTCTCTCTTAGTTACAGACTAGATTCCCTACACTTTGAAATGCCTCTCTATTCTTTTTCCCAACTCTCACTCAGATTCTAACAGTGTGTGTCATAGGTGTTATTAGTTTGAATTCTTTGCTGCCCCTCCTTCCAGGCCTCTCCCTCTGGAAGGTTATACATCCCTGACCCCTTGACTTCAGGGTTGGTCATATGACTTTCTTTGGCCATTGAAATATGAGAGAAAGTAATGTGTACAATTTGGGTAGAGCTTTAAGAGCCATCACATGGCTGCCATCTTCTCTTTTCCCTGACCACAAGACCAGCAATGTTCCACCTAGACTGCTCTCTTACTGTGAGTCCTAAAATGAAGACAAATTGGAGCTGAGCTTAAATGGACACCTGATGGATACACAGCATGCACAAGAAATAAATGTTGCTATAAAGCTCTGAGATTTCAGGGACCATTTGTTACTGCAGCATAACTTAACCTGACAGAAAGTGCTTTATAAATTATTTTACACATTATGTTTATGTAATATAAGTATTACAATAATAGGCAAAAATGATAAGATCTCCAAACTTTCTGGGCTCCTAATTTTCTGGTAGAGTTTTTAAAAATGAGAATAGCAACAAGAGTATGCCAAGTGAGTTGGAAAATTTGTTACAAACCAATAATTCTTAGATTATTTTTGTCCATGAACCACACTGTTAATATTACATTTATTTTAGGTCAATAAAAGGACTCCCCAGGGCTGGAGGGGTCTTGTCATTTTATAAGAGGAACTCTCAGAATACACCTACTAGACCAGACTACTCAAGTGTAGTCTGTGATCTTTTCTTCATCATTCTTCAATGAGATAAGCCCAGAAATTAGGAGTGTGTGTTTAGAAGCTGTTATAGCAATTTGACATTACCCGAACATCCAAACTCAAGGTTATTCAAATTGTCTTCTTGTTTTTTTTTTTTTTTTTGCGGTATGTGGGCCTCTCACTGTTGTGGCCTCTCCCGTTGCGGAGCACAGGCTCCGGACGCGCAGGCTCAGCAGCCATGGCTCACAGGCCCAGCCGCTCCGCAGCATGTGGGATCTTCCCAGACCGGGGCATGAACCCGTGTCCCCTGCATCGGCAGGCGGACTCTCAACCACTGCGCCACCAGGGAAGCCCTCAAATTGTCTTCTTGAGTGAGGTAACAGAACAGTGTGTGCATTGTCAGAATGATGTGGTGAGTCACATGTGGCACAAGGTGCATACTAAGATTGGTCTTCCACAGATCAGACACACACACACACACACACACACACACACACAAATCCTGGCTCTTCACCACAGACAATTTGAAAAGCATTGGCCCAAAAGCTGCCTGGAAGTCATCAGAACAATCATTGCACTTAGCATGATAAGAAACCTAATACAGGACCTAAACCACACAGAAACACTATAAGCAAAGTTGAACTGTTCTCTTGGGAAAATCCATGTCCATACTAACAATCTTCCTGACATTTTCTGTTCCACTGGAGATTTATAAAGGCAGACAGTAGTAATAACATTCTTAATTACCCACTGTGTGTGGAACACTGTACAATTCTCAGGTTATGAAATACTGTGTCACAGAATGCAGAATACATTTTCTCTTAGAAGCAATTTTACTAATGGTGGGGAGAATCCTAGCCAGCTGATTCACATTGCTATAAAGCAGAAACTAACACACGTTGTAAAGCAATTACACTCCAATAAAGATGTTAAAAAAAAAAGTTGACTTGATCTAAGAAGTAGCTGAACTCTATAATTTTTTATACTAATTTAACTTGTGGGTCTCTAGAACAGAAATTAAGGTGATAGGGTAAGAAGGAGGGGAAAGAGAGAAATTGTTAAACTATGCTAAACTTTTCTTTTAGACTCTCTCACTTTCTTTTATTATCTTCTATCTCTCCATGCCTTCTCAGCCAACCCTCTCTCCTCTTATGTTCCCCTAGTCTTCCAAAACATACCACTCATCAGAATTATTTCATTCCCTTTCCTTCAGTGTAGGCAATTTCAATATTAAGGAAATAAGTAGATTGGATTATTTTACACTTAGGTGTAGATGACTAATGGCCTCTTAATCCTTCTAGAGGTATCTATCTTTTTTAGAGAATATGCTTATTTTAACTCAAACCTCAAAGGGGAAGTAAAAGGAAATGAAAAGAATATGTTTGGGAAAACAGAGGAAACTATTCTAGGTCAAGGAGGCAGGATGACTCTTGTCCAAGTTACGTCCTCCCAATCACTTCCTGCTTTTCACAATTTCCCCCCTTTTTCTATTTCTTACATAGAATCCCCAAGTTTTTTCCATACTGACTCTCAACACTAAAAATGGTGGCGGTCATTGGTAAAAAGGAATCATTTGTACATGAGATATAAGGCAAGGACAGTTTGCATGAGTGAGAACTGAGGGAGGAAATACACAAATAGTTGGAAGAGAAAATATTTGGAACACCACAGATGTTGAAAGCTGAAATCAGAGACCTTAGAGATTATCTGACCCAGTATATCCCTGAAAGACAGCAGGCCCTGGGCTCAGAGTCTTCAAAAGGCAATGATCTCTTTGTAGCATTTGAATTAAAACAAATTGTTTTGTTTTCACTATTTTTTATTTTTACCACAATCTTGGAAGGTGGTGTTGATTTTCAATTTGTGACAGTGATAATTTTCTTTTAAAATACATTAATTTAGGAAAAATAAAATTAGTTCAAGGAAAATCTTAGGTAAATAGTATAAGTGGTTCATAGATGTGGAAAAGAATTATGAAGGTGGTATGCAGAATCTTGAAGCTGGGGAAACAGTGATCTAGCCTGAATGAACTTCACACTTGAATTTAAAACTGAGGCGAGAGATATGCATGCATATGGGGGGGAAAGGGGCAGGGGTGACCCAGAAATGGTATTAAGATAACACACAAACCTGTCTTCTGTAGGTGGTGTAGTTAAATTCCTCCAAACAGCCCCATGTGCAGAAACTATAAAGGAATGTTAGAGCTTATAAGCTGCAGTGACAGATCACTTAGGAACCTCTGTTATATTTGCACACTCACCCTACAGCATTACCAGAATCAAGGCCTCTTTTTACCTCTTCCTCCTATGAGACAACCCTTACGGATTTCCCACTATTTATAGATTTTCAGCACATGTTTCTATTTGTGGCCAGGAAAAGGATAATCCTATAAGAATAATACAGGAAGTTTACACATGATATTGTATATATTTTTAGTCTAAATAACAATAATAAACAACAATTCAGCATGATCTGGCTTAATTCAGGTGTTGCCAATAACTATGGGCATACAGTATGAATTCATACTGAGTCAGTGTGTAAGAGTTTTAACCATTCATGTAAAATAGCTTTGGTTGAGCTCAACAAAGGTTTATTAAAAGCCAAAATATGTTCCAGGAATTGTGCTAGGTGTTGAGGAATCATGATCAAAAAGACTCAGTCCCTGCCTCCAAAGCATCCATAGTTGTACAAATTAAATATGAGCCATGCTATATTCATGAAATTTTTCATAGTTCATAAAACAGTTGCACTTTGGATTACTTAATACTTACAGAAGCACTGTAATGTAAGATATTACTGTTATCCCCACTTTACAAACAAGGAAACTAAAACTTAGTCAAGTTGACTTGCCCAAGGTTGTTAACAGCAGTATCAGTAAGCAACAGAGAAAAGTCTTGAACCCAAGAATCCTGCTTCTAAATCAGCACTTTTCCAGCAGTACCAGCCACCTGAAATTATTTCTCTCACGTTTCTGCTTCTGGCTGTAATGAAGCAACATGTGCTCCTGTTGAGAACAACTTGAAAAGCCAGAAAAAAATACAAAAATGAAATCTATTTAAAGGCAGTAAGTCTATTAGACATCATTAGAAAATTGGCTTAGCAGCCACAATTTTAGAGTACAAGATCAGAGAGATGAGGGAACCCCAAAAATGTGGTCTACCAGCCAGAAAAACGGTGTAGAAAAACAGTGAACCCAAAAGCTAGTTCTACTTGGGGGGGGATTGATAAATTCACAAGTTCCTACCCAGACTGATCAAGAAAAATATGAAGAGAAGACACAAATTACCAACATGAGGAGTGAAAGAGAGGACGTCACAACACACCTAAAAGATATTAAGGATATAAGGATATATTATGAACAACTATTATTGTGATAACATAGATGAAATGGACACATTCATTGAAAGACACATATTCTCAAAAATTGACCCAAGGGGCTTCCCTGGTGGCGCAGTGGTTGAGGGTCCGCCTGCCGATGCAGGGGACACGGGTTCGTGCCCTGGTCGGGGAAGATCCCACATGCCGTGGAGCGGCTGGGCCCATGAGCCATGGCCGCTGAGCCTGCACATCCGGAGCCTGTGCTCCACAACGGGAGAGGCCACAACAGTTGAGAGGCCCGCGTACCGCAAAAAAAAAAAAAAAAAAAAAAAAAAAATTGACCCAAGAAGAAATAGAAAACTTGAACAGCCCAATTTCAGCTAAAGAAATTGAATTCATAGTTAACAGCTTCCACGAAGAAACTCCAGGCCTAGAAGACTTCACTGGTGAATTCCATCCAACATTTAAGGAAAATGTAATACCAATCCAAACACATATTTTTGAGAAAATAGAAAAGATAGAAACACTAAATCATTTTATGAGGCCAGTATTACCCTGATTCCAAAAACTGACAAAGACATTAAAAGAAAATAGAATTACAGATTATCCCTCATAACAGATGTATAACTTCTTAACAAAATATTATCAAATTTAATCTAACAATATATATTTATTATATTGGATAATATATATCCAATAGGGATAATACGTCATGACACAAGGGGTTATCCTGGGGATATGTGTTGGTGTATCATTCAGGGTCTAACCAGTAGAGAGAAATCACACAGTAATTTAAATGGGGAAAGTTTGATTTAAAAAAAATCACTAATTCAACAGAGGAGCAACTATAAATATATAAAGAGAATGCTAAAGAATAAACTAGCCCTGACAAAAGTACCCAAGGATGGACAAATTTAGAAGATCCTTTCCCCAAGGCTGGGACGCAGACCCAGGTTGGAGAAGATATAGTTATAGCCTACTCGACAGTGAAAAAGTTCTCTGGGCTGCCCAGGCAAGAACTGGTCCACAGTTACCAGGCAAGCAAGAAACACCCTCCCAAGGTTCAGATGGGCCAAAGCTGGTATGTGGGCATGAGGAGGGAGTTTGGCATTAGGAGCCCAGTCACTAAAAGGGCAGCACGAGGCCTGGACCATGAAGTGTCTGCCCTGGGCCAGAGTAGGATCTAAGACAAAAATAAGCATGTTCTTTGAAAGAGAACATAAAATAAAGCTACTTCCAGACAAAGACAGTTCATTGCCATGAGACCAACACCACAAGAACTATTAAAGGGAATTCTTCAGGAAAATGAAAAATGATCCCAAGCCAAAATACAGAACGCAGAAAGGAATTAAGAGCACCCAAAAAGGTAAATACATGAGTAAACCTAAATGAATATTGACTATATGAAAAAAATACTAGTATTACTACTATTAATTCTGTCTTGTGGGGTTTTATGTAAAATTAAAAATGCATGACAACATAAACATCAAATGTAAACAGAGTTAATATGTTCTAAGGTCTTATCATTATGTGGGAAGTGCTAATTTATATTACACACTAATAACTCAAGAATGGATGTAGTAATCTCCAGTATAACCATTAAAGGAATAAAGATTGTATACCAACAAGTTGATTGGAATGATAAAAAATACTTGATTATACATATATATATATGTATATATCTATTCTTTTTCAGATTCTTTTCCATTATAGTTTATTAGAAGATGCTGAATATAGTTCACTGTGCTAATACAGTAAATCCTTGTTGGTTATCTATTTTATATATAGTGGTGTGTATATGTTAATTCCAAACTCCTAATTTATCCCTCTCCCTGCCCTTTCCCCTTTGGTAACCATAAGTTTGTTTTCTATGTCTGTGGGTCTATTTCTGTTTTGTATACACGTTCATTTGTATCTTTTTTTTTTTGGCTGTGCCGTGCACCTTGTTGGATCTCAGTTCCCTGACCAGGGATGGAACCCAGGTCCTCAGCAGTGAAAGCATGGAGTCCTAACCACTGGACCACCAGGGAATTCCCATCATTTGTATCATTTTTTAAAATTCCACATATAAGCGATATCATATTTGTCTTTCTCTGTTTGGCTTACTTCACTTAGTATGATAATCTCTAGGTCCATCTAGTTGCTGCAAATGGCACTATTTCATTCTTTTTTTATGGCTGAGTAATATTCCATTGTGTGTGTATACCACCTCTTCTTTATCCACTCATCTGTCAATGGACATTTAGGTTGCTTCCATGTCTTGGCTATTGTAACTAGTGCTGCAATGAACACTGGGGTGCATTATCGTTTCAAATTATGGTTTTCTCCAGATATATGCCCAGGAGTGGGATTGCAGGATCGTATCATAGCTCTATTTTTAGTTTTTTGAGGAACCTCCATACTGTCCTCCATAGCAGCTGTAGGGAGGTTGTTAAATTAACTATGGGTTTATTCACACAGTATAATATTCCATAGCAGTCCAAAGGAATGAGGAAGATTTCTTTACAATAAGACCTACACAAAGGAGTATTGAACAGAAAAAGGAATGAGGAAGATCTCTGTACGTAACACTGAGTGAGCACCAGGATAAATGAAAAAAAGCGAGGCCTAGAACAGGGCTTGTAAAATGTCACCTTTGTGTAATAAAGGGAAGGAGAATGTAAATATAAATATTTCTTTCTATTTCCAAAAAGAAGCAACTAAAGGATAAACCAAACAGTAAGAGATATCTGCTAATTGTTACATATGGTGGGAGGTAGGGGAGTAAAGGAAGAAAGGAGATGGAGAATTCTCTGACTGTGCTGTTTTACAGTTTTGACTGAACTATGTAAAAGTTTTACTTATTTTTAAAATTATTGAATTTTTAAAAACCAGTTTCTAAAATTTGAAAACCTCTTCCCTGGCGGTCCAGTGGTTAAGACCCTGAGCTTCCACTGCAGGGGGCATGGGTTCGATCCCTGGTGGGGGAACTAAGATCCCGCATGCCACGCAGTGTGGCCAAAAAATAAAAAGAAAAGAAAAATTGACACCAAATGGAAACCTATGATTCTAACTGTGTATCAAATTGATGGCATAAATACACAGGGCAAATAATTATTTCAAGTGACTTTTTTTTTTTTTTTTTGCGGTACGCGGGCCTCTCACTGTTGTGGCCTCTCCCACTGCGGAGCACAGGCTCCGGACGCGCAGGCTCAGCGGCCATGGCTCACGGGCCCAGCCGCTCCGCAGCATGTGGGATCTTCCCAGACCGGGGCACGAACCCGTGTCCCCTGCATCGGCAGGCGGACTCGCAACCACTGTGCCACCAGGGAAGCCCTAATTCAATTTTTTTATTCAGGTAAAATTCACATAACATACAGTTAACCATTTTAAAGTGTACAGTTCAGTGGCATTTAGTGCATTCACAGTGTTGTGCTGTTTTATTATTTTTGACTCTTAGGTAGTTTTCCTTGGAATTCTACCCATGGGTTTTTTTCCTTATAGTTTTGCTGAGGTATAATTGACATACAGCACTGTATAAGTTTAAGGTGTACAGCATCATGATTTGACTTACATACATCATGAAATGATGACTACGATAAGTTTAGTTAACATCCATCATCTCATAGAGATACAACATTAAAGAAATAGAAAAAGATTTTTTCCTTATGATGAGAACTCTTAGGGTTTACTCTCTTAACAACTTTCATATATAACGCACAGCTGTGTTCATTATATTTATCATGTTGTACTTATTTATCTTATAACTGGAAGTTTGTACCTTTTGACCACCTTCATCCAATTCCTTTTCCCCCACCCCCAATGACCACAAATCTGATCTCTTTTTGTATGAGTTTGTCTGTTTGTTTTTGAAGTATTATGATTGACCTACAACACTACATTAGTTCCTGGTACCCAACATAATAAATCGATATTTCTATACATTTCAAAATGATCACCATGATAAGAATAGTTATCATCTGTCACTAAAGATATTACATAATTATTGACTATATTCCTCACACTATACATTTCATACCTGTGCCATTTACTTTGTAACTTAAAGATTGTACCTCTTAATCTCCCTCATCTAGTTCTCTCATCCCATCCCCCCAACCCGAGGAAACACCTGTTTATTCTCTGTATCTATGACTCTGTTTCTCTTTAGTTATGTTTGTTGAGTGACTTTCAAACACAGAAATATAACTATATATCCCTTGTGGTATATATCTGGGTGACAAAAGAACCAAAGAATTCTTAAGCTGCATTCAGTGGTCTTATAGAAGTAATATTGATACTTTTTAAAAACTATTATATATACATTATAGGATTAGGAAATAAATACTTCAATTAATGTCTCTGGGAACCACGATTTTTGAAGTAAAGAGAAAATTGATATGAGTAAAATCAAAGAAGTTTAATCAAAACTCTGTAATCTTAAATTTGAATTAATTCACACCCATTAGGATACCTACTATTAAGATAACAAGTATTGATGAGGATGTGGAGAAACTGGAACCCCTGTGCTTTGCTTGTTGGAATGTAAAATGGTGCAGCCAATGTAAAAAATGGTATGGCAGTTCCTCAAAATATTAAACATAGAATTACCATATGATCCAGCAATTCCACTTCCAGATATATACACAGAAGAATTGAAAACAGGGACTCGAACAGGTATTTATACACCCATTATCATAGCAGCATTATTCACAATGGCCAAAATTTGGAAACAACCCAAGTGTTCATCAACGAATGAATGGATAAACAATATGTGGTATATACATCAATGTATACATAATTCACCCTTAAAAAGTAAGAAATTATATGCCACAACATGGATAACCCTTGAGGACATTATGCTAAGTGAAATAAACCAGCCACAAAAGGGAAAATACTCATAAATATAGTTAGTAGAATGGTGGTTTCCAGGAGCTGGAGGAGAAGGGAGTGGGGAGTTAGTGTCTAATGGGTACAAAGTTTCAGTTTAGGAAGATGAGAAAGCCCTGGAGACAGATGGTGGTGATGCTTGCCAAACAATGTGAATGTACTTAATGTCACAAACTCATACATTTAAAAATTGTTTACATGGTAAAATTAATTATGAATATTTTACAATAATAAAACAACTGTACAGGAAACATCAGTATGAACTCATTATATATTTGTCTCTTACCATGAAATATGTATTTCTGAGGGCTGTCCACTAAAAAGGTCTAGAAGCATTGACAACCTAGTAGCAATGAGCCCCCCCATCACCAAGATCATAACTTCTAAATACTATTCTCCACGAAGAGGAACCCGGACTCTTTTGAGAAATGGCTGATTCCAGCTCCAGGGCAAGAAATGTAAAAGATGGCCTTGGGACATCTTGCTGGCCCAGAAAATAAGGACACTATTGAAGACAAATACTTCTGTCAAAAGGACACAGGAGTCAAAATGAAGGGGCTCCCATTGACCAAAGATGGGACAATTTGAGCAAGGAAAAGAATCATGATTATAACTGACTGAAACACATAAAACCATCCACAACACATAAATCCATGTGTTCATAATAATACTAACAAAAAATAAACCCACAAAACCTCATCAATCACCACTGGATGTTTCTAGTGTACCAATTCATTACTGAGAAAACCAATAAAGGGAGGAAATTAAGCATGAATCCTGCCTTTTCCATACAAACTCTATTTCAGGTTAACCAAACAGTTGATGAGGTAGAAATTCTTTTTATGGAAGAATCTCTGCAAATGTGTTCAGAAGGAATGATAGAATTAGGATGAATTAAACAAAATGGTATTAAGCAACCGTCACCAACAGATGCCAAAACAATATTCAAAAGGGTTGATGAGTGAATTTATCATGGATGAATCAGGCTGGCAACATCAGAATCCACTGTTCAATCTTAGCATTGCTAAACATCAAACCTCCAGATCTAATCACTAGCTTAGAGGAAAGAGTGGAGGTAGAGAAACAAATTAATTGCCACCATGAAGAAACACATATACTAAAATTGGAATGATACAGAGAAGATTAGCATGGCCCCTTTGCAAGGATAACATACAAATTCATGAAGCGTTCCATATTTTAAAAAAGAAAGGAAAAAAAGAAAGAAACAACCAGCCAAATCCAGAATATGGGGAATTTTGCAGGACAAATGACCCCTGAACAAATGAGATGAGGAGCATCTGTTGTAGAATAAAAGAGACTATGCAAAATTAACAACCTAGTGTAATGTGTGGACTCATTTGGATCTTGGTTTCCAGAGCACTGTCCTGTGTTTCTGGTTGGAACTTGCCCTGTGGGCCTTCTTGGTTGAAATCTGCTTCTGTGAAGATGTATTTCTGTCCTTTCCTTTACTTTGTTAGAGCCAGAGCCAATGGGCATCTACCCACAGCCTCCGTCTCACCTCAGCTATCGCTAAGTAACAAATAAGTGAGTCTCTCTGCATGAGGCCAGTTCACATGGTTTCCCCCCAGACTCTAAGAAGAGTCCCCTCATCCTGCCATGACCATTCTGTGACTCTCAGCTCAGCATCCCTGTCACCAGGAACAGAGAGTGGTTGAGAAGTGAAATCTCAGAGCCTCTTGCTGCCTGATCACACTGTCCTGCCACATTTGCGCTGATGTAGTTGCACCCCAGGTTGGTAAAGGAGAGCCTGGGAAGCAGCATCGTAATAGGGAGTAGGGGACAGCTGCTATCCCCTTTTCTCTAACATACACCCCCTTCCTGGATGAAGTCTGCCTGGAGAAAGAAAACAGGACCAACATCTCTCCTTCTCTCCGTTTCTTCCTCCCACCATTCCCTTGACTAGAAAGTGGTAAGTTTTTCTTCTAATTCCCCTATGTCTTAACCTCCTGCTCCAGCAGAGTGACAGCTGCTATAGATAGAAGGGTATCGTTCCTACACTACAGGAAAATTCTGTGAACTGGATATTTTTGATATTCTAGTGGGGAGATGAAGGAATATGGAACATTCTGTCTCACCATTATTATTATTTATTATTATTATATAACGCAGAAGTGTAATGTTAGTACATTTTTATTTCCTTTAAATTCCTTCTATAACAAATCCTAATCTCCTAAGCATATGAACACCTTGGCCTAGCAGGGCAAAGAACATACGCTCAGAAAGGAAAACAAAAAAAGCACATTAATGGGCTTCCCTGGTGGCGCAGTGGTTGAGAGTCCACCTGCTGATGCAGGGGGACACGGGTTCGTGCCCCGGTCCGGGAAGATCCCACATGCCGCGGAGCGGCTGGGCCCGTGAGCCATGGCTGCGGAGCCTGTGCTCCGCAACGGGAGAGGCCACAACAGTGAGAGGCCCGCGTACCGCAAAAAAAAAAAAAAAAAAGCACATTAATAACTTTCGTATCACAACTCTTATACACATGCGCACACACACACAGAGACTTACTTGGAATTATAATATGCATATTTTAAGTTTTATCTTTTTAGGTTTAAAAATAATAAATGACTACATCTTCACTGTAAAAAGAAACCCACCCACTGTTTATTACTTTTGCCATCTCAAAATATAGTTGTGTGTGTTTACCATTTTCCCAAGTAATTTAATATTCTGCTAAAATATGCTTTTCAATCCCTGAATGGTGTTCCATTGTCCAGTGTATTTTTACACACTTAATCAATCTTTAGCCAATCTACTATACTAGACAGTTAAGTTGTTTCCAACTGAGTTGGGATGAACAGCACTGTAGTATTTTTTTGGTATAAATTTCTAGAAGTAGACTGGTTGAATTAAAGAATACAAACACTTTTGATGGAAAGATTACAAATTGCCTAATTATCCTTAGAAAAATCATAGCATTTTTCCAGGTCCACCAGCAGTGTGTGACACTGCCCATTTTTCCATACCTTCTCTAAGTTTATAATTAAAATGTTAAAACTATAAATTTTATAATTGTGAATTTAAAAATATTTTATGCTATTATATACAATGGAATATTACTCAGCCATAAAAAGGAACGAAATTGAGCTATTTGTAGTGAGGTGGATGGACCTAGAATCTGTTATACAGAGTGAAGTAAGTCAGAAAGTGAAAATCAAATACCATATGCTAATGCATATATATGGAATTTAAAAAAGTGGTACTGGTGAACTTAGTGGCAGGGCAGGAATAAAGACACAGACGTAGAGAACAGACTTGAGGGCATGGGGGGGAAGGGGAAGCTGGGATGAAGTGAGAGAGTAGCATTGACATATATACACTACCAAATGTAAAATGGATGGCTAGTGGGAAGCAGCTGCATAGCACAGGGAGATCAGCTTGGTGCTTTGTGATGACCTAGAGGGGTGGGATAGAGAGGGTGAGAGGGAGGCTCAAGAGAGAGGGGATATGGGGATATATGTATACATGTAGCTGATTCACTTTGTTGTACAGCAGAAACTAACACAACATTGTAAAGCATTTATACTCCAATAAAGATGTGAAAAAATAAAATATTTTATGTTAAAATATCTTTGTTCAGCTGGTAAACAAATATTGGTTTAAATGTTCAGTTCTTTGAGTACTAGTGAGATTGAACATTTTTTCATATGTTTCAAATACGTATTGACCATTTGTATTACTTTAAATGATATCTTCAGATGAGAAAACTGAGGTTCAGAGAGATTAAATGACTTGTTCAAGGACACACAGCTTCTACGAAGCAGTTAACTTATTTTTTTCATATTTTAAAATGAAATGGAATTGCTCTTCAGTTTGTCAGAGTAAGCAATAAAGCCTATGGGGCAAAGTTCTGTTGAATCCAAGAGTTCAAGGATATCTAACTAACATGTAAGTCTCTTCAGGCCAAATCATCTTTATAAAATATTGCTTGGAGAACTATTGTGAAGACTTAATGAATTACAGTTCTTTTACTCCTTAATTTTTAATTCCAAGAGAAATCCAAATCAAGATTGGAAGATAAAAAAGAGATTGCTAAAAAGGGCATCTGAATATGCTGACAGCATCCTTCTTACCATCTATCAGTCATGAATGGCTGCACAGCTGTAGATGCTGAAGGAGACTGATACCCATGACCTCCTTCTCCCCATTACCACAGCCTGAGGACAAAGCATCCCACTGCATATGTTTTATGGTGGTAGAATGCAACCAGCATACTATTTTGAGAGATGCTCAGAAGCTGATGCCTTACTTTTTGTTTCTGAATGCCCCTTTCCATTTCTATCCCAATTAACATATAAGGCCAGGTTGTCACCTGCTCATCTAACCTTGTGTGGCAAAGTCGAAGTCTCCTTTCTTTAATAACTAACAAGAGAGTCCATGAGTTAACAATTTAAAAGGGGGGTGGGGAACAATAACAATAAAGGAAATGGCATAGTTACTTAAACGGTAGAAAGAAAGGAAGGAAGGGAGGGAGGGAGGAAAAGAGCAAGCAAGCGTACTGGCAAAATGTAATCTAGTAAGAACTGGCCAAAGGTGTATTTCAGCAGGATGAGGAATGTGAGGGACCTGCAGAAAGGGAGATGTTAACATCTACTGGAGGGGGTAAAATTCTAACACTTCTTTCTACTTGGCTTTAAGATTTTATCCCAGGAGAGTGAAGTTTTTGTTCCAGGAGCTGAGTGGTCAAGATCCCCTCAGGTAGAGTTTACAAGGGAGATGCCTCTTCACTCTCGTCAAATTTGTGATCATTTGTGTCCATGACTATCCCAGGCTAAGAAAGTAAGAAAGAATGGAACTTGAGCACTAGGGGTCTCCAATTTCCCCCATTCCCAAAGTGATGCTTCCTACACCATTTCTTGTCTTAGGCAGAGAAATAACATAGAATTATTAAGTTCCAGTAGCAGCAATGGAGAGAGGATTCGAGAGTTCAACCACTGCCCCATAAAATGTATGCAGTTTCCACTTCAGCACAGCACTGTAGGACACCATAGTGTCTCTTGGATGTGAACGGAGGGATTCTTTTTTTTATTTATTATTTTTTTTTTGCAGTACGCGGGCCTCTCACTGTTGTGGCCTCTCCCGTTGCGGAGCACAGGCTCCGGACGCGCAGGCTCAGCAGCCATGGCTCACGGGCCCAGCCGCTCCGCGGCATGTGGGATCTTCCCAGACCGGGGCACGAACCTGTGTCCCCTGCATCGGCAGGCAGACTCTCAACCACTGCGCCACCAGGGAAGCCCAAACAGAGGGATTCTTGAAGATTTTGCATAAAGTAAAATTCATGTAACTCAAGAGTAATTTTCCCATAACAATTCTGTTTTTGTTCCTCATATAAGAGATGGTGGTTTAATGCAGCAGTCCCCAACCTTTTTGGCACCAGGGACCAGTTTCGTGGAAGACAATTTTTTCATGGACCGGGGTGGGGATGGGGCGGGGGGGGATGGCTTTGGGATGATTCAAGCTCATTACATTTATTGTGCATTTTATTTCTATTATTATTACATTGTAATATATAATGAAATAATTATACAACTCACCATAATGCAGAATCAGTGGGAGCCCTGAGCTTGTTTTCCTGCAACTAGATGGTCCCATCTGGAGGTGATGGGAGACAGTGACACATGAACTGTGTTGCTTAAGTCCAGTCTACTCTGTAATCTCGTTTTGGTTGCTGTTACTCCAGAAAACCCTGCTTCACAAAGATAGGATGTTGGAAATGGAAGCAGGCTTTTCAGTGCTTTTGTGGCAATCTCAGGATATTCCACCTTGACTTTAATCCAGAACGTATGGAGATTTGAAGTTGTCTCAAACATACTTTTAAGGCCACCATCATTTGAGATCTCAAGCAGTTGATCCTCTTCTAGCACAGACAAAGTCGATTCACCTGGCTTATTCACAAACCGGTCGTGGATCCATTCCTTCCTAGTTCGGGGGCCTTTTGTGGTTGGGAAGTAATGCTCAAACTCTTTTGAAAGCTGAGATAGGTGATCGTGCACCAGCTGGGAGAAAGAAGGCCCTGGCTCAGTCTCTTTCAAAATCTCTGCTAATGTTTGAAACATGTCAAAAATCCTAATGTTCACTCGTCGCCCCCATAATTCCAGTTTGGCTTTGAATGCAGCCACTTTGTCTGCCGACTTGAACACAGTTGTCATTCTCCCCTGAAGTGACAGATTGAGTTCGTTGAGCAGGTTGAATATGTCACACAAGTAAGCAAGTTTTGTGACACATTCTGTGTCACTGAAATGTGCTGCCAGGGGTGACTGTTTATCTAAAAGAAATCTCTGGAGCAGCCCTCATAACTCAAAAACTCTGGCCAGTGATCTACCTTTAGAAAGCCATCTCACTTCTGTATATAAGAGAAGACATGTGTGCCCTGTGTCCATCTCCTCACAGAGCTGCACGAACAGACGTGAGTTAAGGGCATGTACTTTAATGTCGTTGATAATTTTAATCACATCCTGCAAAACACTGTTAAGTTCAGGTGACATTTTTTGGCTAGCAAGCATTTCTCTATGGATGACACAGTGCGTAGCCTCACATTCAGAAGTGACTTCTTTGACCCGAGTAGTGAAATCAAAAAGCCATCCAATCATGGCAGCCACTTCGTCTGTGCATATACCAACAGAAAATGACCAATTCAGTTTTCCTGATATGTAATCATTCAAAGAACTGAATAGTTCTGCAGCTGTGGTGTTGGTTGGCAACAAAAGTGCACACAGCATGTCCTCATGCACATCCTCCTGAAAAATATATTGCACAAAATAAGCATTGTTGCCTTGTTGTCAACATCGGTAGACTCGTCAACCTGGACTGCATACCACAGTGACCCATTAATCCTCTCTAACAACTGTGCCACAGTATCCTCTGCTATTTCATCAATTCATCTAGTTATGGTGCTAGCCGAAAGAGGAACACGTGTCACCTTTTGAACTGCAGCCTCTGCTAAAAGTTCAAGACAAATGTCCTTAGCAGCAGGCAGGATCAACTCTTCATCAATAGTAAAGGGCTTCTTAGCTTTAGCAATGCAGTAAGCCACTAAGGACCATGCTCTCGGTGCAGACACATTTGATGAAGTGGTGGCCTTCAATAATCACTTCTGTTCTTCGTCTTTCTTTTGAAAAACTCCAAAGGCTTGTCTTTTAATGCAGGGTGCTTGGTCTCCATGTGACAAAGCAGTTTTGAAGGTTTCTTGGCTTCGTTGGAGAGCCGGTCACCACATATTATACAAAGCGGGCTTGGAGAATGTGAATCACCTGTTGCAGTGAACCCGTAATTTAAGTAGGACTCTCGGTATTCTCTTTTAAATGCAGCTTTCTTTTTGCTGGCAGTCTTAGAGTCTTCTGCTGTCTCATCATTGGGTCTTTACCCCTCTTCAAAGAAGCTCTCCAGTGATGTTTGTTTTTTACTCATTTTGGCTAGGGTTAGCTTGTGAGCTTACCAAAACTGTCATTGAGACAAGTGTGCAGTGTGGGAAAGAGGCACGGACGGAAGTGGTAAATAAAATAATGGGTGGGCCACATGTGGACTAAAATAAGTGTCGGATTCTGACTTAAAGCCTGCCACCAGATGCAGCTGTACAACTGAAGTACATCAACTCACTTGCCACTATAAAGCCTGCCACCAGATGCAGCTTGTCACTCGCCCCTCACTGATAGGGTTTTTTTTTTTTTTTTTTTTTGTGGTACGCGGACCTCTCACTGTTGTGGCCTCTCCCGTTGTGGAACACAGGCTCCAGACGCGCAGGCTCAGCGGCCATGGCTCACGGGCCCAGCCGCTCCGCGGGAGGCAGGATCTTCCCGGACCGGGACACGAACCCACATCCCCTGCATCGGCAGGCGGACTCTCAACCACTGTGCCACCAGGGAAGCCCACTGATAGGGTTTTGATATGAGTCTGCAAGCAATTGATTTATTATGGTCTCTGTGCAGTCAAACCTCTCTGCTAATGATAATCTGCATTTGCAGCCGCTCCCCAGCACCGCCTCAGCCCCACCTTAGATCATCAGGCATTAGATTTTCAAAAGGAGCGCGCAACCTAGATCCCTCGAATGCACAGTTCACAGTAGGGTTCCTGCTCCTTTGAGAACCTAATGCCACCGCTGATCTGACAGGAGGCGGAGCTCAGGTGGTAATGCGAGCAATGGGGAGAGGCTGTAAATGCAAATGAAGCTTCGCTTGCTTGCCTGCTGCTCACCTCCTGCTGTGCGGCCCAGTTCCTAACAGACCATGAACCGCTATCATGAACTGGTACCAGTCCGTGGCGGAGGGTTGGGGACCCCTGGTTTAATGCAGAGTTTGTGCATTTAGCTTGAGCAAGACCACCTAGTTCAATCCTTGATCCTTCTCTTACTAATGGAGGGAACTTAAGCAAGTTACTTAACCTCTTTTTGCCTCAGATTCCTCAGCTGTAAAATGAAGATAATAACAATACACAATATCTCACTTGATTCTTCCAGCAGCCCCATGAGGTAACAATAGTCCCTACTTCATTAAGTTGTTGTGAGGACCAAAGTAGTTACTATGTATAAAGTGGTTAGAAGGGTGTCTGGCAAATGTTAAGTGTATTATAAGTGTTTGCTTATTAATTACCTTTTATTACCAGCTAAAGTGGACCTGCCATGTAGCAATAGCATAAACATAGTTTATAATTCACTTGGCCCACGTGCTTTGAACTTCTTCGATTCTTGACTTTTATTTTTTATTTAGGAGATTTTAATTATTTCAAAATGAGTGTATATGTTTAGACTCTATTTTTCTTTTTTATATTGCACTATCCTAAAATTGAATAATTTAAATAAGTGTAAAATGAATATGTACTATATAGGCTTTAGGTGTGAAAGTACAATAGATTCAGGGTCCACTGATTGTAATTCTAAAGGCAATTACTATTGACCAATATACAAGGGTTCTAATAATTGTGCAATTTGCAGAGACGTGGATGGACCTAGAGACTGTCATACAGAGTTAAGTCAGAAAAACAAGTATCGTATAATATTGCTTATATGTGGAATCTAGAAAAATGAACTGATGAACTTATTTGTAAAGCAGAAATAGACACAGACGTAGGGAACAGACATATGGATACCGGGGGGAAAAGGAGGGTGGGATGAATTGGGAGGTTGGCATTGACATATATACACTACTATGTATAAAATAGATAACTAATGAGAACCTACTGTATAGCACAGGGAACTCTACTCAGTGCTCTGTGGTGACCTAAATGGGAAGGAAATCCAAAAAAGAGGGCATGTATGTATATGTATAGCTGATTCACTTTGCTGTACAGCAGAAACTAACACAACATTGTAAAGCAACTATACTCCAATAAAAATTAATAATAAAAAATATGTATACAAGGGTTCTTGTGGGTGTGAAGTGGCTCAGGGTGTGTTCATGACAGGCAGGCAACAAGAAGAAGTAAAAAGATGCCTGTCCAGGTTGACCCCCAAGTAAAACTCATGATGACTCTTGTATGCCAGACACTGTTCTAAGTCTTTTACATACATTCTAGTATTCAGTTCTTACAATACCCTCATGAGATAAATACTATTAATGCCCCCGTTTACAGATGTAGAAACTGAGACACAAAAAATTTAAGCAACTTGCCCAAGGTAACCCAGCTGGTAAATGGTAGTGCTGGGATTTAAACCTAAATATCCTACTCCCAAAACCCAGGTGTAATTATCTCACTACATACACCTCAAAAAATTGTGATGTACAAAGTCTGCTTAGATTCTTCCACATTTTTCTCTTTAGAACCTCTTCATTTCTTAAATACAGCCCTATCCACCTGTAATGGGCACAGGTATGCTTATGGTAAACACTATAGAAAATACAGAAAAAATAGAAAGCAAAAAGATTCAAGTAATAATATCACCCAAAAATGACCACTGTTAAAATTTTGTGTTTCCTTCTAGACTTTTTTCTAAGTACATGGTTTTGTTCTATGTTTGTTTTCCATAGTTGTGATCATGTGATACATACAATTTTCATCTTCCGGTTTTCCCTCATATTATGACGTGCTATCCTATGCTATTAGAAATTTCATAAACTTCTTTTATAGACGCTGCATAATGTACAGTTACGTGGCAGTTCCATAATATATTTACCACTCTTCACCTTGAACATCTGAGTATTTCCAGCTTTTTTACTGTGGGATGGATGTCTTTGTCTCCTCTTTCTCAATAGTTTCCCTTCTTCTGACATTTCTTCAGATCTTTCCCAAGCACACAGTGACATTGGTGCCCCTCTAGCTTTCCTTCTCTCAAAATTTATTTTTTGGAAAGGAGCTGATAAACTCATTCATACTAAAGTGTACATGGTTCATAAAACTTATTTTCTCTTCAAGGACACTTCTGTCAATTTAAGCCAAAGGAATGGAGCTCTAATTGTGAGGGGTTAGTCACCAGAAAATCT
The DNA here is from genome assembly GCF_964165515.1 of Mesoplodon bidens. Lineage (NCBI taxonomy): Eukaryota > Metazoa > Chordata > Mammalia > Artiodactyla > Ziphiidae > Mesoplodon > Mesoplodon bidens. Next base: position 73,187,356 of record NC_138162.1, on the reverse strand, counting down.
AGCTGGGAGATTCCCCCACCCTCCCCAATCAGAGGAGACTCTACAATAGCAAAAAGGTGCAGGGCTGACTTAACGTTAGGAAAGCTAATGAGAAGGCAGACTGGAGCTGCAGAGGTGGTGGCGTGGTAAAAGGGAAGGAAAAAGTTTTCTATAAGCGAGGGTGAAAAAACTGGGTAGAAGAATGGAAGAGAATTAGAAAATTCACTTAGCTGCACTTACCTAGTTTCTCCACCTCTCCTGTGTTTGCCTTTCCAAAGCATCTGGCCTTAGGGATGGACCCGCCCACTTTCTCCTCAGAACGGCTAGGTCGGGTTCTCAGTCCCAATCGTTCTGCCTAGTCTCACAGCTTTGGGGCCTTGGGCGGCCACAGAGCCGGTCGCAAGGAGCGGCAGTGAAGTTCTAAGAGGGCCCATTCCAAGCCCTGCGTCCACAGACCATCCTAGGGGAGCGTCACCTCCCTCGGCTTAAGGAGGAGAGTTAATAATACCTGTGCCGGCAGGGGAGTTAGAGGCCTCGTGTGAAAGTTCACAAAGTCCTGTCCTGCTCACCGCCCCCCCACCCCACCAGCACTCTTTTTTTCCCCCTCTTCCTAGACGCTTCTAGGAGGCTTTCCAGGCTGCTGGCCAATCCGAGGCTGCAGTGGAGAAGCAAATGGGACCCAAGACCGAACTCAGTTCCCCCCGACTCTCCCCACTGCGGTGCTGCACTGGCAGTGGCTGGTATGGAGAAAGAGGAGGCGTGCTGGTGTGCCGAGTGAAGTCCAAACCAAAGGGGCCAGCGGCTCCGCCCCTCTGGATTAGGGAGAGGAGGAAACCATAAATCCGAAAACCTAGCCTGACCAGTTAAATTAAAAAAAAAAAAAAAAAAAAAAAAAAAAAAGCGAGAGGCTCCAGCCTAAGCCTGGGGAGGAGCGCAGCGGTCTCTGAGTAGCCGTCCCCGCTGCAGCCACAGCATGGGCACCCTCCTACGCCTGCTCCGCCGGGACCCCCGGGCGCACCACGCACGCTCCCCGCACGCTCCCACCCGCCCTCCTCCGGGGGCCGGCCGCTCCTCCCTCTTTCCTCGCTGGTTGGCCGCGGCGCCGCAGAGCGCGGCGGCGGCGGGAGGGGCCAGGCGCGCCCGACACGCACGGCCACCGAGCTAGCACGGGCTGCAGGCGCGGCGCGCGAGCTCAGGTGGCGGCGGAGGCGGCGACGGTGGCGGCAGCGGCCAACGCACACCCTCTTCCCAGCGCGCCCGCATCTTTCCTGCACTGAGCCGCGGAGCCACCGGCGGTCCCCGGGCTCCCCCGGCCCCCGCGCGCACGGCCGAGCCCCCACGCACAAGAGCGGCCGCCTCTCTTGTGGTTCGGAGCCCGGGCGCCAGCCATGGGGAAGCCGGCGAAGAAGGGATGCGACTGGAAGCGCTTCCTGAGGAATAATTGGCTGCTACTCTCCACCGTGGCTGCGGTGGTGCTAGGTGAGCTGCCTGGCGGGTGGGAGACGCGCGCACCCTCACGCGCTTCCAGCGCCCAGGCCGCGTGTGGGGCGGGCGGGTGCGAGGGTGGGCATGGCGCTGGCGCACCCAATGCTCCGGTCCCTCGGCTCTCCCTCGGCCACCACGCGGGGGCTTACCCTCGAGGGTGTTGATTTCTGCGTGCAAAGAACAAAGCTCCTACGGGACTCGCGTTTGGGTGTTCCGCGAGCTGCGGGTTCCTGCTTTACCCAAAATGATCAAAGGGGCTTGCAAGGGAGAAAGGGAAGCAAGAGCTCTCGGTTCTTCCCGTTTGGAAGCAAATGTGGTTTAATTTTTTAAATCCTATCTGCTCCCCCCTTTTTTTCCTGAACCATACGTTGTCCGGACGAGGATTGAGTGTGGATGATGGTTCGCGGTTGGACTGGAAGAGGCACCTTAACCTCAGGGATGGTCCGGTCCCCGGCGGGAGGGAGGAGGTGGATGTTACCTTCGGTCGGTCACCCTGGGCAGTGCCTGGAAAGGTGCCTTCCCACGCGGCGAGCCGCTGCCCGCACGGAAAACCTGCCAGATTCGTGCTTGAACTCAGGAGTATGCAGTTGTGGCCCGCAGGATGTCAAGGGGAAGAGAGCTATCAGATTTCTCCCTTTCCCCCGTGCAAATCTACCGAGGTAGCCTCCCTGAGCTTCCTTGCTCTCCACATTGGTTCTCTATTGAAAGTAATTTTGAAGTCATATGTGCTTGTTTTTAAACAAGGTGTATTTAAGTGATTCATTCCTGAGAAATCACTGGACTAGGTGAATGTCAGATCCATTGCTCAGAGGTATGAGTTGTTCCTGTTTAGACTATGAATTTCTGCCAGGTTCTCTGTTTTACACCTTGAGCCCTGGGATGCTTCTCTTTGGGGTTGGCGCCAAGACTGCCTCCTTTCCTCTAAGAGCTCGCACAGGTGGGGACACCCAGCAGGTGAGGCTCCTTTGAAAACCCCACCTTCCATTTGGAAACTGGAGCTGGGGAGAGGGTTAGCCTGTACCTCTTCCAGCCTCATGCACCTTTCTCTCCAGCTGCTGCTTCTGAATCTCAGAATATTTGGTGTTGCCTGCTCCCCGCTCTTGGTGCCCAACCCCCCGCCCCCCCCAAAAAAAAAGTCTGTGGAGATTAATGGATTCCTCAGGGCTGGATTTGTTCCTCCAGATCCTTATGCAAAGTCAAGTCAGGTTTCTAGTAAATAAATAACATTCTGGAATTACCTTAGCAGAGGCCACGTGTGGGAGGAAAAGAGAGAAGTAGAGGAGCAAGTCTTGACGGCTTAACTCTTTTCCCCAAGAAGAGCCACATGGTTTAGGGCATTTATTTTGTGTTGGTTGGTTGGTTGGTTGGTTGGTTGGTTGGTTACGTTGGGTCTTCGTTGCTGCACGCAGGCTTTCTCTAGTTGCGGCGAGCGGGGGCTACTCTTCATTGTGGTGTGTGGGCTTCTCATTGCGGTGGCTTCTCTTGTTGCAGAGCACGGGCTCTAGGCGCGTGAGCTTCAGTAGTTGTGGCGCGCGGGCTCAGTAGTTGTGGCGCACAGGCTTAGTTGCTCCGTGGCATGTGGGTTCTTCCCGGACCAGGGCTCGAACCTGTGTCACCTGCATTGGCAGGCGGAGTCTTAACCACTGTGCCACCAGGGAAGTCCCTGGTTAGGGTGTTTTTAAGGGAAGAGTTATCCTGCCCCATCACATTTTAAATAACAGATGCCTCAGAGAGAGTGATTTGTTTTCCCTGCAGCCAAATAGATGAGTTGGCCTTGTTTGTTTTCCTAGTGACAAGATTCCAGAATTAATTGTTAAATCCCTTTTTAAGGATGGTTTGGGGTAGCGTGGCATTTCCCTCCCAATCCCCCGTGGACACGAAATGATCCTGCCTTTTCACCTGTGGGGTTTTCCAGAGATACTCACCTATTAACCAAGTGTGGCACACCAGTGTGAATTTATTGATTCACTGGTGGCTGGTTTGGCAAAGATTTTGAAAATTGTACCCTGGCCTTTGGAACTTGTTGCATAAATACGTCTTCAGGGTCACGGGAGATGACGTCTGTTTTGCAGACGTGGCCTTTGTTGTCAGATGGGCAATTTCCTCCAGTTTTAATGTGGGTAAGCCCCAGGAGCTTGATTTAGATACTTTGCTCCAGAAAGGAAAAACACCATATAAAAATTGTAAGTGCTCAACTGAAGTCTTTCAGCACATTTGCAAAAGGAGCAACATCGGGCAGTCCCTGAGCATTTCAGCTCCTGGTCTGAGAAGTCAAGCCTACACCACCCTCAATGTGTCCATCACAAGGCACTTCCCAGAGTCCTCCTCTTTTCCTCATTCTTTGGAGCACTGGGCTTGAGTGCAAAAATCATACCTCTGTCTGTGTAGTCTGTGCTAACTCTTTCTGGTTTAAACCCGGAAGTGAAATTGCAGCCAACTTATAACAGGGATGCTAAGTCCATCCATAAGTCCTTTAGGCCATGATAGTAAGTTTATTTTTATAACAGTCTTAATTGATACAGAAATCACAAGCACCCTCATGTAGCCTCCTTTCTGAACCTTTCAGTATGTGGATCTTAAAGAGAAAAAACAGTTAAATTTATTTATTACCCTGACAGAATATCATCTTCTGATTAAAATTGAAATGTTTTGTCCCTGCTATAATTCAGCAGCCCTGACACTTTAAAATATTTTGATTTTTGAAGTGAGGGGCAAAGGTGTTTCCCAGCCATCTTAAAGCCTCTGATTTTTGAAGACAGCATTTGAAGGGAAATGAAATTAAAAGTCATCTTTATTAGGTGTAAAAGTTAATTTCTTTCATGGACAAGGAGATGCTTCCTCATATTCTTATTTGTGAGATAAAGGGATTGAATAGTTACGTGACCATCTTCGTTAATTTCTGTGAAACCCTACAAGGTCCTGGAAATAATATCTTGGATTTTCAGGTGAGAGGCCTTTACTAAAATCTGATTAGGAACAATTTTCATTGCATCCATTACAATTCTTTCAGGCTTTTTCCCTCCTTCCATAGTGTAGTAGTATGAGCACAGAGCCTGGAGTCAAGAGTTCTGGATTTGAATTCTGATACTGTCATGCTCTACCATTTAGACAAAATCTCTTATTCTCTGGAATCCTCAATTTCCTCATCTGGAAAATAGGGATATAGGTCATTACCTCATTTGCTATTAGAGTTGTTTAAGATAATGTGAAAATATCTAGTTGTGTGACTGGCATATAACAGGTACTCAATAAATGTCATTTTAAGATGATTTGAATAATTTCATTCTGAGGAAATTAATATTTTCTTATAAAATAAGGACTCTCGTGGTCTTCCGCTGTTCTGCTTGGTGTCCAGCCTAGAATTCTGAGTCCAAGGTGATTCAAGTGTTTTGATGACATGTTCTGTCTAGGTGAACACCAGCCTCCAGAGCATTATTTACTGTTTTAAAAGGATATGGAAAGGATTAATCATTTTGTTTTGTGCCCCATAGCCTGATTCTCATTTCACTTAACAGGGCAGAAATTATGAGGGAAGAATTTTAGTGCTTTAAGTGGGAATTCTGTGCAAGCAGAATCTGTGTGTGAGAATTCTGTGTCCAAGCGTTGTGATTCAAGTCAGCCAGTACTGATCATAGCGTGTATAATGTTGGTAAAGCACTCATGGAACCCTCACCCCGTTCACAACATAAAGCCTGATCTTTGTGTCCAGACAGGTTGTGCTTTATTTCAGTCGTTTGAAAAATCTGATTTCCAGGTTGTGGATTTTCAGGAAAGGAAATAGCTGTTGTTATTTACAGGACAGAGCTGGCAAGCTTATTCATCCGGAATAATTTTCTTTGGAGCACTAAAGGAAGCAGTCATTTACAGATTCAGATTCCATTGTCCAAAATCGAGAACAATTCCTTCATGTTCTTAGTAATAACCCCTGCCCTACCCAGCCTTACATCTCCTACGCCGGAGCTCTTGTATCTGGCAGTGCTAATTTGAGTCATGGTATAAGCTCTCTTGCTCAGTTTCTACGTGGCTGTGAAGCTCCTGAAGATCGGGGGTCGGGCGGGGAGACGACTGCAGCTCAATGTTCAGAATGTATTTTGTTATCATGAAAATCATGTGCTCTGGCAGGTCTCAGGCCTGGTGCTGCTGGGCGTCTAATCAGCTCAGCCTTGGAATATACCTGTAGAGTAACCGATGCTTAAATCATTCGCTCATTCAACAAATATATATTGGGCACCTACTGTGTGCCAGGGACTGTTCTAGAACCGGGGCACATAACAGTGAACAAAATAAAAACCCCTGTCCTCATGGGACTTATGTTCAAGTGGAGACAAGCTGACAGTAAACCGGAAAAATAGGTAAACTACAATGTAAAGTATGTTAGCTGGTGAGAGTGCTCTAGAGTAGTATAAAGCAGAGAGGGCACTGGGGGATTGCAGGTTGAAATAGGGAGAATGGGAAGGCCCTGCTGGGAAGGCGAGAATTGAAGTGACACTGGAAAGAGGTGAAGGAACACAGATATCTGGGGAGATCCTGATGTGTTTAAGGAAGAGCATGGGGGTGGAGTGAGGAGGTGGGAGGAAGAGGCAGTAGGATGGTGCGAGTTCTTATAAGGACTTTGACTTTTACTGGGAGTTGGGAAACCATTAAAAGGTGTTGAGCAGAGCAGTGACATGGTCTGATTATCTTTTAATCAGCTTTCCCTAGCTTGCTGCTCTTTTGACCACAGACAGCAGAGACAAGCGTGGAAGCAGAGAGACCAGTTTAGGAGGCTAGTACAATTAACCTGCTATGTATTTTTTTTAATTGAAAAAATGATTTATTTTATAATTGTTCTGTATAGAAAGTTAGGATCTTGTTCTGCTATGTATTTTACTTTTACACTTTTCTAATCTCATTTCCATCATGGCTAGTGAAACTTTAGGAAATACTTAAGAAAAATCAATGAAAAAATATTGCAACTATAAAGTAGGCCTTATTGTTCACCGTTATATGGACGAGGAAGCAGACTTGGAACAGTGCAGGACTCGCTCAGGATCACTCAGATAACAACTGGCAATGCCCAGTCTTCCTATACGTTTCCTTCCCCCCCTTTGGAGCTGTCCTCTGTCTTGCTCCCCATCTCCCTGTCATATTTGGTCCTTGCAGACCCTCCTGGGGACCATGGTGGTCTGGCTGTATGCCACATCGGGATAGGGTATGAGGATTCTGTAGCGTGCACTTTGGGCTGTAGTTGCGCCTTTCTCCCCTGAGACTGAGAAGGGGCAGCAACATGCCTCCACAGGACTTTCGGAATTGCAGTGTGTGCCCTGGAGGAACACTGCTCCTGTGGGATTTGCCAGACTGATCAGCCAGACTGGTCTCCACTCTAGGCTCAGAGCCACCCTTACACTTCTGTCCATGAGGCTGCCCTGCTATTCTTTTCACCTTCAAAGCCTGCCCTTTCTACCTTCTAACTAAGTGGCTTGGTGTGACTGGCACAAAGGGTGTGATTGAGGGACATGGGGGGAGAAAAAGCAAGGCTGCCACGGAGGTCAGCAGCCAGATCCTAGAGAGACTGGAATGCTATGCTGATAAGTTCAGACATGCTCCTGAGGACAAAACTGGACAATGACATGGGCAGGACTGTGCTTAGAAAAGATCCTTGAGGCAGATGGATGTGGAAAATGGATTCAAGAAGGGTGATCTTGCAAGTGGGCAGATCACCCTAGGGGATTACCGTTAACGTCCAGGCAGAGAGAGAGAGAGATGGGGGCCTCAGCAGAGCAGCAGCAGTGAGAGTGGAAAGGAGGTTAACCTGATGCGGCTTGGCTAGGTTTAGTCCTCAGGAGAGGAGGGGGTGATCTCTAGCAGGAGAGGAAGTCCCGGAGGGGGCAGCAGCTTGGAAAAGAGCTACCATGCTCTCCCACTGTACAGAACCAATGTCTACTTGCTTTTTGTTATTGTATAGTTAGGGTGTATTCTAATTTCCTGCCTTCCCCACTGACCCATGAGCCCTTGAGGGAAGGAATTCTGTGTTGCCCCTCTCTATACCCACAGCACCTGTCACAATGCCTGGTGGGCTCAATACATTTGTTAAATTGTTGTGTCGTTTATGACCCAGAGAGATAGTTAGACATTATCCTTGTTTATTGAATGAGTAAATGAGCTCAAAGCTAAGCTTGAATTCCACCATACATTCTTCTCTGCCTACTTCAGCCTCCTCTGATCTGCATCAGTAAGACAGATTAACACTTAGTTTACATATACTTATCAAGCATGTTAAACTTTTCTTCTTCAAAACTAGATTATAGACCCCTAGCGGGCAAAAGCATTCGATTACCCTTAGCAGGCACTAGAAAATGAAAGGAGGCCTTAAAGTAATGAGACTGACTCTAAAATGCTATATAAAAAAGTGAATCTTTGTTTCTTGTCAGAAGGAAGAGAGGTTTGGATTAGCTGGAAGATCAAAGAGATTTCATTCATGTGCCAACTCCAGTTTATAGGTAATGGACTGTCTGGCGTGATATGTTTGTTGAGAAAGAAAAGTTCTGAAATTGATGACTGATGTCTGCCAAGGGCTTAAGGACAGGAAATAGTGGCCTGTGTGCTTCATACTTGTTGACCCTGGGTCTGAAAGTCTCTGAAGTTCCTTCTAGGTTTAAAATCCTTTAGCTCTATGCTTGTATAGTCATTCCTCAGTTCATTGCTGGGAGTTAGAGGAAGTATTCCTTAGGGAACCAAGGAAGGGTTAAAGGTCATTACTGGAGGGTAAAAGGACCTTGATGTTGAGTCATTTGTTCTATATCTGTGACTTGGGGTGTAAAAATGTAAATTGTGTGTGGGACTGTTACCAGGGTAATGTTCTATGTCAGCCTTAAATTATTCATCACAACAGTAATGTGAGATCTAATAAACTTACGTTGTTTCTATACATGTATATATATCTTGCATGTATCTGCTTAATTAAGTACCTTTGAGAAGCGATCCTTTAGCTGACTTGTCCCTAGTTCCACATATTGAAGGATTAGGGAAACAATTTTGGGCTTTGAATGCCTATGCCTGGTGCTTTCAGTTTTGAAATCAGAACCCACCAGAGTTGGGGAATCACTGAAAAGATTCTGATTTTTGGCTGATCAAACTTAACCCATCTGTCAAAAATTTGAGCAGTGAGCATAAGAAATAAAGGAAACTTCAAATGATGACATAAGATGTAGAAAATTATCACATGCCAAATTTGGATTTGGTGGAGCTCATATAGTAGCTCAGATGAGTAAAAATCTTGGGTTGCTCAGACACAGTGTAAATAAATGGGATTAGGAATTAGCTGTTGGAGAGCATATGCGTGCTCATACGAACACTTGCTTATAAAGAGAGAAAGCTTTCCATGTTAATTACTTGGGAGAAATTGTGATTACCTTTAGCAGAGCTGAGAATGAAAATAGCTGTCCTATATAGGGAGTCAGTGACACGCTGGCCTGGTGCCAGGCAGCTCTGTTCACCTGAGGAACTGCAGATCTCCCCCATGTTGATGTCTCTGGAGATCTGGGGTCACGAGTACTGTGGGGACTCGAACACTCTCCAAGAAAATGAACTCATCCTAGACGGCACTGAGTGGCCCACTTAAACTCCCCCGCAGCACTGTCTGTTAAAGTAGCAAGTCTTTTCAATGGCCTTTCCTATTTTGAATGTTAAACATACATCTAATAGAAGACAACATTGAAGACAGTTACCATTAAGCCAATAATTCACTTCGGAGCTGTAGTTTAGCACGGCAGATAGATTTAGAAGGAGCTGATTCATTATACTTGCTGAGGAAACAGCCCCAAACTGCGACAAAGAGTGCTCTGTTGTAATTAGAACGCTCCACAGTAACACCTCTGTTAATGGAAAGGAAGTGTTTCAGTGACTCACTCATTGCCAGAAATGTTACTACCCTACCTTTGAAAAATATCTGCCCACTGCCTGTTGCATTACCAGAGGTAGAATATTTCCTTTCCAGCAAATACTCCTGCATTTTCTGGGATGGGCAGACCTTGTCCCAGCTCACAGACACTTCATGCTGTGTGTCCTGGGTGGTTCCTCTCCCGGGCCCAGCCCCAGTTGTGTGAGCTCTGGGCAGTGGTCCCCGCTCTGCCAGGAGAGTGGGAACTCTGTGCCTTGTTCTCCACCATGAGACCCAGAACCAGCACTGAGGAAAAAAGACCCTCCCACCAATCCCTCCACACTCAGGCTAAGGTCTTTGTTCCCAGAGCCCTTGTTGGTCAGAGTCCATAACAGGGTCCACAAGCAGGACAGTTGTCACAGCAGATTTTCCTGTGTCCAGGAAGGGTCCTGATACCAGCATCATGTGACTCTGCTAGGTCTGCATATTGAAGCAGAGTGGTGGCCTTTGGGACTGGAACTATTCAGAAGTGACCTCAGTGGGGGTCTGCACTGTGTGTTAATTTTTTTTTTTTTTTTTTGCGGTACGCAGGCCTCTCACTGTTGTGGCCTCTCCCGTTGCGGAGCACAGGCTCCGGACACGCAGGCTCAGCAGCCGTGGCTCATGGGCCCGGCCACTCCGCGGCATGTGGGATCTTCCCGGACCGGAGCAGGAACCCGTGTCCCCTGCATCAGCAGGCAGACTCTCAACCACTGCGCCACCAGGGAAGCCCTGTGTGTTAATTTTTACAGCTGCATTGAGACAACTATGCTCTCAGGGGGTTAAAACTGTACTTACTTTCTTGACTAAGGAGGAAACCCTTAGAGGAGAATGCTTAAATGAGATTATAAAATTAAATTATTTTTCTACCGCTTGAGAATTATCTGGTTACTTATAACTCAGTAAAGAATTAAGTCAACAAAAAAATGCACCATCACCAGAAATGCCTAACCACAAAAAGCCTAATCTCCGAGCATTACTGGAAAATAAACTGATTCTATTCTAGTTCTGTGGCTATTTCATATACTTAATTATTTTCTGAGCCACGTAACCACTTTACAAGTTTCATATAAGATTTCCCAAATTATGAAACAATGAGGGAGACATTTTCTCCTTTGAAAATTTCTTTTTCTGTGGGTAACCAAGCCTAATAGGTAATATTTATTGAGGGCTTATTATGACTTTTATGCACATTATTTCCCATTTGAGCCTCAGCACAATGAGGTAAGAAGTGTACTTTTTTTACAGAAAAGGAGACTGAAACTTACAAGGTTTAAGTCACGTGAGGTCACAGTCAGAGCTGGGATTTGCACCCAGGACTGTCTGACTCCAAAACTGCAGTTCTTGGGGCTTCCCTGGTGGCGCAGTGGTTGGGAGTCCACCTGCCGATGCAGGGGACACGGGTTCGTGCCCCGGCCGGGAGGATCCCACATGCCGTGGAGCGGCTGGGTCCATGGGCCATGGCCGCTGAGCCTGCGCATCCGGAGCCTGTGCTCCGCAACGGGAGAGGCCACAGCAGTGAGAGGCCCGCGTACTGCAAACAAAACAAAACAAAACAAAAAAACTGCAGTTCTTAACTATTAAGCAAGGCTACTTCCTAATGAACCTTGATACACCTAATTGATAGTTCAGAGCATTCTTACAGACTTCACTCTTGTACAGTAGCTAAATAAAGCCTAGTAACCTTCTTACTCCACCCCTTGTCTGTCTCTTGGCTTTTCTTTATCATGTCCTTCAACCTGAGGCATTCTACAGTATTTAGTCCTTCCCCTATTCATCTCCCATATAAACCTTCTATTTGAACTTATTCTAGTTGAGCTTGTCTAAGAGTTGCTTTCCCAGGATGTGTCATACTCTCCTGCCCTACTGCTTTTGCTCATGTGTTTCACCCACTGTTATCCTAACCATCCTTGATGGTGGATCTAATTTTCACTTTTATCATATAGACTTCTCTGACTGCCAGAGATGATTTCCCTTCTCTGTGCTCGTATAACCCTTAATTTATTTTCCCAAATTGTACTGCCTTTGAACCACTACTCCTAATCCTGCCCTGTGGCAGACATCACTTATTGATTATAGCATTCTTTACCTTGGAGCTTTGCTATGACCTCAGAATCCTCAAAACTCTTCTCTAGGCAACTACTGTTAATCAAAGGGAACTGGCATGTAAGATGAAAAGTATTGTCCATTTCTGGGAAAATCTATTCATTTTGCAATTAATTTAAATTGAACAAGTATTGATGTTAACTGGCAAGAGATGCAGAGCTGAAGTCTGTGTTTTGTCTTAGTCTGTCAGAGGCAATATGTGCACAGAAATCACTAATATGAGTGTAAGTGTTGTAAATGCTGCAGGAAAGCTACAACACGCCTTGCGCCTTCAAAGAAGAGGGGCAATTGAGAAACAGGTGGAATTGGGAATTGGAGGAGGCCAGGAATGGCCTTGAGCAGGTGTGGTAGGATTTCTGGGCTTGAAGATTGGAAAGATGACAAACCCAGGTAGAGATAATGATACGAGTACAGGGGTCTTTATCTTGTGTCCAATTTCAGTATGGTATGAAACTATTTAATATATGTATTGTTATGTTTTTACAACTTCTCTTTCTTATTTCAGTGTCCTGAGGGTTAGAAAAAAATGCTGTCTTATATGGGTCTGTCACACTCATAGCATCTAACCTGGTACCTGCTTCATAAGAGATGCTCACAAATATTTTTGACTGATTATAGAACCTTCTTCACTGAAGAAGAGGTCAGTCCTTGATGAGCCTATCCCATTGATCCCCTAGTTACCCAGTAAGTTGCATGGGTTTTTGAAGACCCTGAGGAACTCTTATCCAAGCTGGAGTCATCTGAAATATACTTTACTCCTAGTTTGGGGGCCCCAGAAGAAGAGCAAGCCTAGTCACTAACAGTTCTGAAGCCATTTTAGTGTGAGCTCAGCATGACCCTGGAGCTTTCAGAATGGAGAGCATCTTTCTACCCTGAGGAAGATCTGACCTCAGGAAACCAGCACAGGAATGAGCCTGATCTCCAGAGAGTTCTTTGGACTAATTAGACTAACTAATAGTTCCATACAATACTGAAACTGGACAGAATTAGAGAGATTAGAAGATCCATCTGGCTTCCCAAAGTTGGGCCATGGCGTGGAGCTGAATCACCCTTGGATGGTAGTCTTTTTGAATGTGGTATTTAGCAACTCCTCTGTCTTCCAGTGAATTTTTTTCTAGGTTTTCCCCCTCCACTCATCGTTTCACATCCCTGCCCAAATTCTGCCCATTTCTGTCTCTGTCTGGAGATTATTTCTATGATAAGAGATTAATTAGCCTGTCTGTGCTGCTTGTTCCAGTAGACCTTGAGCTTAAACACCTTGGACAAATACTAGACTTGGTTGTTAAAGATTCTGAAGATGAGTTTTTACTTTTTTTATCAGCAAAAGTTAATTGTCAACCAGGAGACATAACAGGTTTGCTCCATTTCTGCTTTGCTTCATTGATTTCTTTCTCACACCTAGAGAACTTCCTGAGGTTTCATCACGTGGGAGAGATTCTGAGCTCCACAGAGCAACAGAGGGTGAGCTCTTGTTGCCAGTGCAGAACCCACAGACCCCGAGAAACATGCCCAGGTCTCCTCTGTAACTGGTTTGCCATTTGCATTGAATATAAGTATTTGCCAGTAATCTCTAACTAGCTTGTTTATTTTGAAAAAAAATTAGAAGTTTACGTCTACTGTTGTTTAAGTGGAAATGATTGGGTAAGGTTTGGCTGCGTTGGGTCTTCGTTGCTGTGCGTGGGATTTTTCTAGTTGCGGCAAGCGGGGGCTAGTCTTTGTTGTGGTGCATGAGCTTCTCATTGCGGTGGCTTCTCTTGTTGCGGAGCACGGGCTCGAGGTGTGCAGGCTCAGTAGTTGTGGTACACGGGCTTAATTGCTCTGTGGCGTGCGGGATCTTCCTGGACCAGGGCTTGAACCCATGTCCCCTGCATTGGCATGTGGATTCTCAACCACTGCGCCACCAGGGAAGCCCCCTTGGCTGCTTTTTAAATTGCAAGTAAGTAACCATAGAAGACTGGATTTATTGAATCCAAGATCAAGATCCTGAAGTTCCTGAGGCAGTGCTCATCACTGAGTTTTTAAAGGCTTTATGAATCCTGCTCAGGGCTCTGTGTTCTAGGGGAAAGTGTTGGTAGATCACAGTGGATGAGGTTTGCAGCTGTCACTGTTTGCTTAGATCTCTCTCTTTCTCCCCTTTTACAGCCTCTCCCCATGCCCTGGAACATCTGTTCATGAGGGCAATACTGAGAAAGGAGGCTGAAGATCCTCACAAACGTAAAACATTCCAAGATTGCAAGAATAAACAAAATCCTCTAGTATTACTCTGAAAAGATTATACTCACCATGTTTGATTTTTTTTTCTTTTTTTGGTCTCTGCCAGTCATCTTAAATGCATTTATACTTATCTCTAGACCTTAAATCTAATCCATTGTTTTTATCAAATGAGCTAATACATGTGGAGGTACTTTATAAAACTATAAAGTGTCTTATAAATGTTTGTTACTGTTTCCCAGAAACAAACAAAAAAGGGAGCCATGCAAATTGTAAAACTTGATTCCTGGTTACAATGTTATTCCTTGAAGACACTAATCTACAATGTTATCTTTGTGTGTTTTCTAGGGCCCAACTCTCATCCCTGTGAAAAGACATCTGGGCCCTTTTTTCTTTCAGTTAGGATTAAGAGAAGCATCTGAGATATTTAGAGACAGAAATCCCTGACCCAAACTTTCAACACTGGGTACCACTTTCATTTTAATTTAGGAAATATACAGTTCTTCAAATACACCTTAACTCATTTGAAGATGAAAGTAAATATTTCTGCAGTCCTTCTGGGAGTGGGGAAGGAGAGGTCAGAGTTAAGACTCCATAGAAGTTAGGAGAAGAGAGGGATAAACAGTTGGCAGGCAGGAACATGGTAAGAATAAGCAGGTGACACAGTTTTGAGGCAGAGGTGAGGAATGGGCTGAGAAAGTTGGGGAGTCCCAGTTACTTAGACTTAGCACTCTGGATGCAGGGTTCATCAAGATGGGAATTCCAGGCTTGTGACAGGTCTAGAAAATCCAGGATGACTGGCTCCCTTCTTTCTCGCAGAGGTCCATCTCTTTCCTGCTCTCAAATTGCCCCTGACTAAACCTCACTGGGGGGTAGATGGTCAGATTTCTTTTACACATGGAAAGAAGCCTTCCTAAGATTGTGTAATGAACCAAGAAGGTGTTTATGGGAGTTGTAAAACTGGTTACGGTAAAGAGGTAGGGTTCCCGGATAATCTGGTGTTAAACCCGAGGAAAAGGTGTGTCCTTCAAGCAAAGGATTCCAGGGCCTCTCCAAACTGTGTACGTCTGAGGGAGGAGACTTGTCATTCCTTCAGGGACTAGGAGACCAAATATTTGCCTGGGTACCAAGGAGGGGAAAGAGTGGAGTATGACCACAAGTAGATGAAGATCTTTCACAAGAATGTATAAAATAACCTGATAGGTAGAATGACCCATCAGTTTAGCAGATGTGAACCATTTTAAGAGGGGGGAAAAAAAAAGTAGAATAAAGAAAGTCAACCACAGGTAGGAAACGGGAGATTTTAGAATCCACAAGTCAAGTCATAGATAGGTATCTCAGGAAATAACCCAAACACACATATGTGGGACTGACCCATCTTTAGTGGGGAGGGACAGTCTGGTTGTTCCTAGTTTAGAACAAGCTGGGCCTCTAAGCCAGTTGAATGCTTGCCGTAGAGACTGGATTCCTGTGGCTTGGTCCTATAACCAACCTTATCCTCACTTGAACGCAAGGGACTCTTTGGATTCCAGGGGCTCCAGAAGCCTGGGAGAAGTCCCAAGGTGTAGGAACCAGGCACCTAACTTCTCATGGGTACATTACTATAGCCATTGTCCATTACTGGAGAGGCCATATTTATGATGCCTCTCTGGGTTTGATGGCCCTGGGACAACGTGGCAGAATTTGTACCCACATTCGTATAGCCCAGTTTTCACACTCTGCTAATGGTACCCTATCTCAGCTGTTTTCTCCTGCCTTTTGTAATCAGATTTGATGAGTAACGAATAGAAAATGCAGTGGTTTCCTGGGCATATGCATTAAATAGCAATTATAATACATTCCTGGTTCACTTCAGTACAGCAGGTATTAGCCAAACATCCATGGAGTGTCACGCACTGGTGCCTGGGACATTGGGGGGTACAAAAGTGAGCATACAATGCTTATGCTTTGGGAACTTGCGATGAAGGGAGGGGCTGAGATAGAGGTCTTTTAGAGGGGACAACAGATGCAGATGGAGCTCTGAAGGACCCTGAGAAGAGACTCATCCCACCTGGGGAGAGACCCTGGGAAAGGCTTTCTGGAGGAGGTGACTCTGTTTTGAGGGGTGATTAGCACTTCACTAGGCAAAGATAGTGACAAAGGGTTTTCCTTGGAGGGGGATCTTTGAATAAGCGCACAAAAGCAAGGAGCATCTTTAAGAAACAGCAAGGAGTTTATTGTGAACGGACATGATAAGATCAATGATGATGAAGATGTGAGGGCCTGTATCAGCTAGGGACCTGGCAGAAAACAGATGATCCACTCACTCAAAAGTATTTAACTGAACAGACTGTAATCAAGGGACTACTTACAGTGTTAGGTGGGGTTAAGGGATGGTGAGGCACCCAGGGCTAGTAACTGTGGGAAGCTGTTAACTCCCCTATGCCGGAATGGTCAAGGGAAGGGGGGACAGTGTTATCACAGTCCACTGGGGGCTGGGCTGCAACAGAGTAGCTGCTTGATAGGACCTGTATGGCCACAGAGGAACATAGCCACTACCAGAACCATGGCAGGACAGGGAAGGAATGAAGACAAAATTAAGATTAATTCCCCAAAAAGCATTTGTTATTTCTATATACTAACAATGTATGATTGGAAATGGAAATTTTTAAATATTATTTAAAATAGCTCCAAACAGTAAAGATCAGGTATATATCTAACAAGATGTATGAATAGGATCTATAGTTGAAAATTACAGAACACTGATGAAAGAAATTCCAGACCTAAATAAACAGTCATACCTGTTCATAGATTGGAAGATACATCATAATGATGATGTCAGTTCTTCTCAAATTGGCTTATAGTTTTAATGCAATTCTAGTCAAAATCCTGGAAGTATGTTTTGTAGATGTATCAGACAAACTGATTCTAAACTTTATATGGAAAGGCAAAGGAATAACAAACAATTTGGAAAAAGAAGAAGAAAGTTGGAAGAATCACAGATGACAGTAATCAAGACTTTGTAGTACTGGTGAAGTGATAGGCACATAAGTCAATAAAATAGAATAGAGATTCCAGAAGTAGATCTATATGAATGTGCCCAATTGATTTTTGACAAAGATGCAAAAGCCGTTCAAAGAAGAAAGTAGAGTCTTTTCAGCAAATGGTATTGGAACAGCTAAACATTCATATGCAAAAAAAAAAAAAAAAAAAAAGAACCTCTACCTAAACATCATATTTTATACAAAATTAACTCAAAATGGATCATAGATCTAGAAGAAGAGTAAAAAAGAAAATTTTCAGAGTCTTTGTGACCTAGAGTTAGGCAAAGAGTTCTTAGATATTATGACCAAATAGAATTCATAAAAGAAAAAATTGATACATTGGACTTTATAAAAAAAAAAAGAACCTTTGTTCTATGAAAGACACTGTTAAGAGAATGAACACAACAAATCATAAAGTTGTACACCTTAATTGTATGCAGTTTTTTTTTTTTTTTTTTTTTTTTTTTTTGCAGTACCCGGGCCTCTCACTGCTGTGGCCTCTCCTGTTGCGGAGCACAGGCTCCGGACACACAGGCTCAACGGCCATGGCTCATGGGCCCAGCCGCTCTGCGGCATGTGGGATCTTCCCGGACTGGGGCACGAACCCATGTCCCCTGCATCGGCAGGCAGACTCTCAACCACTGTGCCACCAGGGAAGCCCTGTATGCAGTTTTTAATTGTCAGTTATATTTCAGTAAAGCTGGGTGGGGGGAAAGAGACTGAAGAATCTTACATACTCGGAAAAAATAATTGCAGATCACATATCCAACATATCTGAACTTGTATCCAGAACATAATAAGAACTTTCAAAACTCAATAGTGAGAAAACAAAAAATCCAACTTTAAAAAGTCACTTCACCAAAGAGGCTGTCAAGTAAATACACAAAAAGTTGTTGAGCATTATTAGCCATTAGGGAAATGTAAATTAAAACCACAATGAGACAAGGAAAAAAATTTTTTTCTGTTTATTTAATTTTGTATCTATGTGAGATGATGGATGTTCAGTAAACTTCTTGTGGTCATCATCTCAATGTATGTAAGTCAAATCGCTGTGCTGTGCACCTTAAACTTATATAGTGCTGTATGTCAATTAAATCTCAATAAAACAAGGATAAATTATGAAAAAAAAACACAAGATGCCACTACATGCTTATTAGAATGACTAAAATAAAAAATACAGGGCTTCCCTGGTGGCGCAGTGGTTGAGAGTCCGCCTGCCGATGCAGGGGACACGGGTTCGTGCCCCGGTCCGGGAAGATCCCACATGCCGCAGAGCAGCTGGGCCCGTGAGCCATGGCCGCTGGGCCTGCGTGTTCGGGGCCTGCGCGTCCGGAGCCTGTGCTCTGCAACGGGAGAGGCCACAACAGTGAGAGGCCCGCATACCACAAAAAAAAAAAAAAAAAAAATACAGTACTGAGTGCTGATGAAGATGTGGAGCAACTGATCCTCTTAAACCTTGCTGGTGGGGATGTAAAATGGTACAACCACTCTAAAAAACAGTTTGGCAGTTTCTTAGAAGTTAAATATACACTTACCGTATGACCCAGCAATCCTACTCCTGGGTATATACCCTAGAAAGAGAAAAACTTATGTTCACACAAAAACTTACACACAAATGTTTATAGCAGCTCTAGTCATAATCACCCCAAACAGGAAGCAACCCAGATGTCCTTCAGTGAATGAAAAAATAAATACTGTCCACCTATAAGATGTGATCCATTCATCAAGAAGAAGGAACATATTATTGATATGCAGAAAACATGGATGAATCTCAAGGGCATTATACTCAGTGAAAGTAACCAGTATTAAAAGGCTACGTAGAGTATGACTCTATGTACAAGACATTCTCAAAAAGAAAAAAACATAGTGGTGGAGAACAAATCAGAGGTTGCCAGAGGTTAGGGACAGGGTGTGTGTGTGTGTATCATTGTAATGGTATAGCATGAGGGAGTTCTTTGGGGTGATAGAACTATTCTCTGTCCATATCCTAATTTTGACGGTGGTTGTAAGAATTTTAACACCTGTTAAAAATCATAAGACTGTGCACTAAAGTTCAGTCTTACTGTATGATAAATACACTTAAACACACACACACACAAACATACATACACAGACTCTAGTCTGGCTGGTACAGACAGGCCCAGTGTTCCAGGAGGTGTTCTATGTTTAAATGGTGTGAGGAATTCCTTCTTTCTGGTGTCTTTTCATTCCTGTGAAGGGCGAAGCCTCCAGTGGACTGATGCTGCCCTCCTATGGAGGATATCTGATCTAATTGTTTTTGGTATTTTGGGGCGTGGAAGATAAGGGATCTTCTTAACTCCACATCTGCAGGGCCAGCCAGGGCCTGCCTTGTTACCTGGACACACGTCACATGGAGGAGGTTGGGAAGGCTTTCCAAACACCCTTGAGCTGAGGTGTTTTTGTTTTTGTATTTTTAAATAAATTTATTTATTTATTTTTGGCTGTGTTAGGTCTTTGTTGCGTGAGGGCTTTCTCTAGTTACTGCAAGTGGGGGCCGCTCTTCGTTGCGGTGTGTGGGCTTCTCTGCAGTGGCTTCTTTTGTTGTGGAGCACGAGCTCTATCCGTGCCAGCTTCAGTAGTTTTGGCACACGGGCTCAGTAGTTGTGGCACATAGGCTCAGTAGTTGTGGCTCGCAGGCTCTAGAGCACAGGCTCAGTAGTTGTGGTGCACGGGCTTAGTTGCTCCGCAGCATGTGGGATCTTCACAGGGCTCGAACCTGTGTCCCCTGCATTGGCAGGTGGATTTTTAACCACTGCGCCATCAGGGAAGTCCCTTGAGCTGAGTTTTGAAGTTGCTGAAATGGTAAACAAGTAAAGTCGGAAAGCAGAGGGGCCTTTGTGCACAGGCTCAGAGACCTGGGCACTGGGCGGGGCTGGGGGTAGGGCAGACCAAGGAGCTTGCATGCCACCCCGTGATGGGAAACCATTGAAAGGGCTTTAAGCAGGAAAGTGACTCAGCCAGATTTGCATCTCCAAAAGATCGTTCTGGCTTTGATTTGGAGGATGCATTGGAAGAGACAAGACCAGAAGCAGAGAGAGTGCTAGGAAGTTGATGAAATAGTCTTGGTGAGAAATGAGGCCGACTTGAGCCAAGGTGGTGCCAGTGAGGATGGAAGGGAGAGAGACAGATTGGAGAGTTGTTTAGACAGTAGAATCAGCAGAACTTGGTGGCTGTTCGATGTGGGCCTGGGATGGGATGCAGAGTTGTCTAGAATGTCCCCAAAGTGTACCACTTGAGACTCAGACTGCTTCGGTATCTCAGCTGTGTCACTTATTTCCTGTGGACCTTGGGCAAGCTACTTTACTTCCGTGTGCCTCAGTCTCTCACCTGAAAATGAAGTCACCTCACAGAGTTGTGAAGATCAGTCAGAGTTAATTATGCTTAGAACAGTACCTGACCATAGTCTACACAGCCCTCAAAAAATGTCTGCAGTGACAACACAATTTAGGAAGATAGGGAACTCTTCCAGGTATCTATTTCTTTTTTTTAATTAAGAAGCCAATTAATTTGGTTACGCTGGATCTTAGTTGCGGCAGGGAGCCTCCTTGGTTGTGGAATGCGAACTCTTAGTTGCAGCATGCATGTGGGATCTAGTTCCCTGACTAGGGATCAAACCCCCTGCATTGGGAGCTCGGGGTCTTATCCACTGCACCACCAGGGAACTCCCAGGTATCTATTTCTGTGTAACTAATTACTTCCAAAGTTAGTGGATTAAAATAGCAATCATATTATTATCCCTCGCCGTTCTGAGAATTATTTGGGATCAGCTAAACAATTCTTACTTGAGGTCACTTTTGTGATTGCAGGGATATGGTGACTGGGCTGGAGTCAACTGAAGGACCATCACTCATGTGTTTACTGCCTGGAAGACTCAGACAGCTGTTCTCTCTCTCTGTCACTCACTCACTCACTCACTCACTCGCTCTCCCATGTGGTCTCTCCAGCAGGGCAGCTTCAGGGTAGCTGGACTTTTTACATGGTACCTCAGGGCTTCAAAGTGAGTGTCCCAAGAAGAGAAACCATCAAAAGCCACCCCTTTTCTAAGCTAGCCTCAGACTCCATGCAGGCTCATTTCTTCTGTGTTTTCTTTATTAAGGCCATTACAAAGACCTATCCAGGTTTAAGGGAAGGGAACAGAGACTCCATCTCCTGATGGGAAGAGTGTCAAATAATGTGTGGACCTATTTTAAAACCACCAGCTAACCCAGGAGGAAAAGTCAGAAGTCTTCTGGGAGAAGGAAAGATAGGTTTGTTTTTAGTATGTTGGGTCCCATGTTGAGTTATATATATCTAGGTAGAGATTGCCTGAAGAGACAGACTTGGGAGACAGAATGAGGCAGGAGATAGAAGTGGAAACTGAATCTATAAGAGCAGATAGGATCACCCTGGGAGAGTGGACAGCCCATGAAGAGGTCAGAATACAAACTCCTTGGGCAACAGCAGTATCAGTGTGGAGGGGAATGTCCAGAGGTGGGGAGATGGAGAGCTTACTCAGCCTGGCTGGGTTCCTCCAGACCTCCATCTGGTTTTACTTGTAGGATGTTGCAGTCTGAGAATTCTTTCTCCGAGTCCTAGCATCCTCTTGGCAAAGAGTTATCTTTTCAGCCAGAATGGACTCTTGGACCCACGTTGAGCATCCTCTCCCCCTCTCCCACCAGGCTGCTACTGTCAGAATCTCCTGCCCTTCCTGGAAGGCCAGGCAGTGCGTGCAGGAAGCACAGCATTCTGATTGCTTCTGTCCTGTACATTTTCAGTATGGGGCAAGGAATTAGATCCTCCTCCCTCCTTCCAGTGAGGTGTTTTCCCTGAACTGAAAGATTACTTGAGCAAGTTGTTAGGAAAGTCACTTCTCTTCAGCCACCTAAAAATGTTTTTTCTGAATTCAAGCCACGTCCCTGTGACTGGCCTTCAGTTCCCGATCCTTTTAGAGAACCGCTTTGGTACTAGGGCTAGCCTGGTTCCTCCTTTGAGTTGCCACAAGGAAAAAGGAAGTCACTTGCGATTCCTCAAAAGAGCCAGGTTCCAAATCAGATGTGTCTGACTTCAGAGCTGAGCCCTTCACCCCAGGCATCCTTCTAAAGACACCACTGTACACCTACCCTGAATGGCCTGAACATTTGGACAGTTGAATACAATACACATCAACCAGTTCCTGATAGATCGAGCTTGGGTCTGGTAGGTTTAGTTTGAGCAAGAAAGTGAAATAAGCCAGGGCTTGCAGTGGGGACATGGCAGAGTCAGAATGGCTTCTCTTGACCTCCTCCTTTCTCTGGGAAACAGATGAATTAACAAGCTGATTCGTACTCCCTCTCACCTAAGCTCTGAAATGAACCACCCTCATCATCCCATCAAACCTTTCCCTGACCCAGTTGTGGATCTGGGATTCTCATTCTTCTGCAGCCTTCTCTCTTTCCCACTCCTGATGAAGCTCCTTTTCCATCTCCCAGCCCCGTGTGGCTTCACTTTCCTTTCCAAGAACAGCCTCCTAACTACTTAGCTCCCTGTTCTAATCCATCCTACATATCTCAGCCCCTACATACCTCAGCCAGCTTTATCTCCAATCCAGGCCCACCCCTGTGCAAACATGTTCAGTGGCTGCTCATTATCTCTACTAATAGCTAATCTTGGTGTATTACGTTATAGTGTAACACATGGTTTCTCTTGTTTAATCTGCACAATGACCCAGTTATCGGAAGGGACCTACGCTTAGGGAAGTATAAATTCTCCTCCCTGGCATTCTAGGCCTTTCATGGGGTGCCCCAACTTAGGTTTCTGTCTCTCTAAACCACGCCTCGAGCACCAGCCAAAGCACCCCACGTTTCTGAGTCAAGTATGATTCCTTGACTGATGACGAAACTAAGGCACAAAGAAGCAATTGTTTACCCTCTGTCCCAGAGCAAGGAAATAAATGGTGAGCAGAGTTTGGGCCCAGTTGTAGCTAACTTATGTCACATTCTTCCTATTCTGTCTGCCTTAGGATCTTCAGCCTTTCCCACCATGTTTCTAAGGCTGGTATTTGTATAAGTGTTTATTAGTTGGAAGACAATCAGGAGCTGAGCTGAAATAAACAAAACTTGAGCTTCTGCCCCTGCTCTAAATAAGAAGTTTCTGTTCAGCCCTCCACTGGGAGTGTGTCTTTAGGCCTCCCGACTTTCCACCATTAATAGCTCTATAATTTGAATGGTCTTCAAGGAAATAGGGAAAAAAAGAATAATAAGATTAAATACGTTGTGAAATAAGAATAATACATGACTTTGGTTGAGATCAAAGTGCTTCCTACATACATTTTCTCATTTGGTTCTCACAACATTTTTGAGGTACCTTTGTTGAAGTAAATACTTCAAGCACTTCAGTGAAGCAACCAAAATCAAAGGCATTCAGTGACGGCTAAGTATGTGGTAGAAATGGAATTAAAATCTGGATTCATGACTCCTCTTTGCATTATATGCTCCTGTTTGGTTTTTACTTATACCATAGAGAGTCTAAGTTAATTTTGAAAGCTCTTTTCTCACTTGCTGCTGCTATTATCTCTGTTGTTACTCAATCACCGCTAACACTTACTGAGCCTTCCTGCCAGGGGTGGGGCTAAATCATCTGCATTCATTATTCCACTTAACATTGCAAACCACATGATACAGCTACTGCTGTTATGTCTCTTTGATGAAGATACTGCATCTTAACAGGGTTAAGTAAGTTATCTAAGGTCATACAGCTAGTACCTGTTAGAGCAGACTCAACTCCAGATCTGGATGACCCCTGGACATTTCTGATATGACTTGTATTGGTATCTTCTCCTCGACTGTAAGCCAGATGAGGACCAGGACCACAAGTGTATCCTCCATAGAGCTTAGCAAACTGCTTGTATGCAGCAGGGACTCTAGTCATTAATTAATGACAGTTGACTTTTTTCTAGGTCATTAGTTAGATTTTTCTTCTCCTGCAGGGATTTTCAGGTCATATTGTTCTCAGATTAATCCTGGTTTTCTATTGGTTTTGATTGATTTTTATAACCTGTAATTAAAAATTAAGCTCTCAAACATCTCCTTTGTGGGCTATGAACTACAATCTGTAATCACAACTTTTCTTTAAATTGATCATCTTCTTTCTGAGCTGTTAATAAACATGTCTGGCATCATTTGGGTTTTCAAATTGGAATTTCCAGATGGTAAGGCCTTCAGATCTGATAAGCTTATACATATCATACTAAGTGAAAACTTGAACAAAATGCCGCATCTTTGGCAGTCTTTGTGCTATTAGTATGATAACTAAAAGGAAAAAGAGAAGTCTCCCTATGGTTTTGTCTTCTCTCCCACCCCATGGAAAAGTCATCAAATTGTCAACCGATCAAAAAGGAAATGAATCACATTTAGTGTTACCTGCCTTTCTCTTTTTCAGTTTTTTAAGTCAATTTAGTTTGAGAGTATGTGTTTGCTTTTTCTAATTGAGGTAAAATTCATATAACATAAATAAAATTTACCATTTTAAGGTGTACAATTTAGTGGTTTTTATTATATTCACTGTGTTGTGCAGCCATCATCACTGTCTAATTTCAGAAAATTTTCAGTCATGCCCCCAAAAGGAACCTCATACCTATTAGCAGTCAGTCCCTATCCCTCACCCCTATCCTATGGCAGCCACTAATCTACTTTCTGTTTCTCTGGGTTTGCTTATTCTGGATGTTTCATGTGAATGGAATCATATAATATGTGGCCTTTTGTGTTTGGATTCTTTCACTGAGCATAAAGTTTTCAAGGTTCGTCCATGCTGTGGCATGTATTAGTACTTCATTCTTTTTTTGTAGCTGAATAATGTTCCAGTGTATGAATACACCACATTTTGTTATCCAATAATAAGTTAATAGACAGTTATTGTTTTTCACTTTTTGTCTATTATGAATAATGTTGCTATGAGCATTTTGTGTACAAGTTGTTGGTGAAGATATGTTTTCAATTCCCTTCAGTATATACCTAGGAGAAGAATTGCCTACATCAATTGTAACACTACCTGGGTCATATGGTAACACTATGTTTAACTTTTTGAGGAACTGTCAAATAGTTTTCCACAGGGGCTGTATTATTTTACATACATGCACATCTTCACCAACATATGTTATTTTTTTTATTAATTAAGTTTTTATTTTGGGCTGTGTTGGGTCTTTGTTGCTGCGCATGGACTTTCTCTAGCTGCAGCAAGCGGGGGCTACTCTTCGTTGCGATGCATGGGCTTCTCATTGCAGTGGCTCTCTTGTTGTGGAGCACAGGTTCTAGGTGTGCGGGCTTCAGTAGTTGCAGCATGTGGGCTCAGTAGTTGTGGCTCGCGGGCTTAGTTGCTCCGTGGCATGTGGGATCTTCCCGGACCAGGGCTCGAACCCGTGTCCCCTGCATTGGCAGGCGGATTCTTAACCACTGCACCACCAGGGAAGCCTGTTCACCAACATAAGTTATTTTCTGGTTTTTTTTTTTTTTTTTGCGGTACGTGGGTCCCTCACTGTTGTGGCCTCTCCCGCTGCGGAGCACAGGCTCCGGACGCGCAGGCTCAGCGGCCATGGCTCACGGGCCCAGCCGCTCCACAGCATGTGGGATCTTCCCGGACCAGGGCATGAACTCACGTCCCCTGCATCGGCAGGCGGACTCTGAACCACTGCGCCACCAGGGAAGCCCCTCAAGTCCATTCTTTACATCTGCATCTTTAAGAATTGGGTTGTCTTTTGCTCTTAAAGAAAAATTCTGGGGCAGATGAGCTCCCATCCCCTCATCAGCCATCATTAGGGCACATTTCTTGTAGTCAAGATGAGTTTGCCAGTTTGAGGCGGCTTCATAGGAAGCTTTTCCTCTGAGGTTGAAGAGGGTGGCTAAGTGAGAGACCAGGAGTCAGCAGGAACAGTTGTGTGTCCAGGGCCTTTACGGGAGCAGCTCCACTTGCTCGTGTGTTGTTGGAGCTCGTCCTCACTGTGCTGGGCTTGAGGCTGGCGGCAGGGTCCTTCTGCTCTGTTGATGCCACCATTACTGCAAAGTCCTACGGATGCCCTTGCCAGGCTCATTTACCTCTTTGTTACTCAAAGCATGGTCCCACTGACTGAATCTGCCTTTTAACAAAATCCCTAGGTGAGTGTGTGCACATCGAAGTTGAAGAAGCAGGTATTCAGTTCCCAGTCTCCCTGTTGCTGTTCACCTCACGTGGTTACTCAATCTCTGTGTCTGAACAGTCTTCCTCCTTCTTTCCTGCTTCCATGGGTTGGCCTATGTGATGTTAATGCCAGCTGTACTGACTGCAGCTTCCTTTCCTTGCTGGATGAAGAAAAATACGTGGCATTTCCCTGATGTGCTCTCAGACTTGCAAACATTTCCATAGAAATCCTGAAATAGTTCTCTCTTTGTGTTTACTCTTGAGCCTTCCTCATTCCTCTCCTCTTCCTTCTCCCCTGCCTCCCTGTCTTTCCAGAGCTCCTTCTCCCTCCTTGCATTAGTCCTTTCCCCACCTGGACTCTGGTTCTGCTCAGTTACATCTGTGACTGGCCCTCTTTACCCTGGGAGCTTCTTGAAGGAAGGGGGTCTTATGCCATCCATTTTTATATCTTTACTCCCACTGCTGCACTTAACGTCCTTTGGACAGTAAATATTTGCAGAATTTAATTAGGTTATTGAATCGCAATGAAAATGATTGTAGAAGACACCAAAAAAAAAAAAAAATCGAAACGCGTTTTCTTCTGGTGCTACCAAGATCCTGAGACTTTTATTTGAGTGATGTCAAGTGGTATCAAAATGAACAAACATTCCATTCGGTGCATTTAATGGGTGCTTTAGGTGTCATTATTTTAACCCTGAAATTTTTTTCATTTATAGGATAAAAGGAAATATTTCTTTACCAAAGTAAACACAGTAGACTAAGGGAGTAAGTTTGTAAATTTAGTCACACTGAAAATATTTTACATGAATCTCTCTCAACTCCTGACCATGCTTTGAGCTCTGTGACCATGACTCACCTGTGAGAGCCACAACTGCTTTGAGGATTTCATGAGAAACCCTATGAAGAGTGTATTACCTATAATAACAGTTAACATTTATTGAGTATGTACTATATGAGCCAGGTACTGTTTACTCTGCGCACTTTATGTATAGTCTCATTTTTAAATCTCCCAGTGACTCTGAGGTTGATATTTTATTATG
Source organism: Mesoplodon bidens (assembly GCF_964165515.1). Lineage (NCBI taxonomy): Eukaryota > Metazoa > Chordata > Mammalia > Artiodactyla > Ziphiidae > Mesoplodon > Mesoplodon bidens. Next base: position 73,160,468 of record NC_138162.1, on the reverse strand, counting down.
CCCATTGTTACAGATGGGAAAATAGAGGCACAGGCAGCCAGACCAGTATTTTGCCCAAGATTAAACATCCAGTAAATATGCCTGAAGTAAAGATTAGTAAACTGGAAGGTAGTGTGAGAAACTCAGTCAAATTCATCACAGAGAGGTAACAAGAAGGAATGTAAAAAGCCCCCAAATCCCCATGTATTTGGATACTGGGAAACATATTTGTAAAGAATTTACAGTTCAAAGAAGAAATCATAATAGAAATTATAAGACATTTAGAACTAAACAACAATGACAATACTATATAATAATTTATAGGACTCACACACAGAATTTAGAAGGAAATGCATATATTGAAAAAAACAAGTGAATGTGCTAAGCAGTCAACTCAAAAAGGTAGAAAAAGAATAGGGTAAACATAAAAAAAGAAGGAAATAAATCATTAGATAAGAGCAGAATTTAATGATATAGAAAACAGAAACACAATAGGGAGTGTGTTATGGAATACTGAACGGCACTTAAAATGGATCACCTGCATTAATATGAATAAATCTCAAAGATGTAATGAAAAAATTTCAAAAAGAAAAGGCAGATTACAAATACATCCAGACTGATACCATGTTAAGTCAAATTTTCAAACACATACAAACAGCATTATACATTTTAATGGAGAGAGACATACACAGAAACCTATTAGATCCTCACCAGAATCAACTTTCTTCCTGAGTCAGGCTAAATTCTTAATTGTAGGTAGTAGACAAAAAGGGATAAAAGACTCAATATAAACAATCATGGCTATTGACAAAACAGTGCAAACCACATTTCCTGTTGATAGTGGACAAATCCATCCATGATGGATGGAAAATATTTATTATTGCAAATAACAAAAAATTGTTTTCTTTTTTTAACTCCTCTCCCTCAGATTTTCTAGCACTCAGTGCAGTACTGGGCATATAGTTGGATGTCAATAAAAGTTCTTTGTTTTTGCTTTTTCTTGAATTCATATACTACAAAAATGTGTTTAATGTGATTTCCTTCCCTTGAACCTGAAAACGGACAGTAACTCAAGCCTTTCATCGTATTTTATGCTTGTACCCTTTGGTGGTTAGGTAAAGTCAATAACATTCAGCAAAATTGTCAAGAAAGGACATGTCTAACAGTTGGGTGATGGTCAAGAAATATGTCCATCCAAAGTAGTATTATCCAGCATTTTAAAAAGATGGAGATGTGTAACATGAGGAAATGCCTGTGATATAATGTCAAAGGAGAAATACCCAAAACAAAACAAAAACCTGTACATGCTATAGCATGGATGCACTTTGAAAACTTTATGCTAGGTGAAAGAATCCAGACACAGATGCCACTATTGATCAATCAGGATTTTCTAGAGAAATAGAATCTCTTTATGTACACTTACATGAGATTTATTTTAAAGAATTGGCTCATGTGATGAGTCAAGTCTGAAATCCAAAGAGCAGGCTGGAAACTAAGCAGGAGTTGATGCTGCAGTCTTGAGGCAGAATTCCTTCTTCTCCAAGAAACCTCAGTTTTTGCTCTTAAGGCCTTAAACGGATTGGATGAGCCACCTAGATGATCAGGGATAATCTCCTTTACTTAAAGTCAACTAATTATGGGTGTTAACCACATCTACAAGACACCTGCACAGCAATACCCAGATTGGTGTTTTATTGATTTCAAAACCCTGTAATTATATAGCCGTTCAGAATTGCAAGAGATATGCAAGAGATCATTTACTTTAAGTGTTTAGCACAGTCTGACATATAGTATGTACTCACTGATTGTTAATCTTTGTATTATGATTAACCATAATACTATATGAAAAATGAAAACAATTTCACTTTACATATATTTGAGTTGATGAGATTGTGGGTGAATTTTATGACTTTTGATTTCCAGTAGAGCTGTTATAACATTGCTTAAATTATAAGCACTGGTGAAGCTACTCAGTTCCAAAGAAAAAGATGAGAAAAAGGGACAGGTATATTTCCGTGGAAGGATAAGATAGGGAAACCATCCTCCCATCTATTGAGTGTATGCACATAGTCATTTGTTAATAACATTATTCATTCCATACTTTTTATTTTCTGTTTATCAACGTTCATCTTAGGTTAGCTCCTGAGGGGCTTAATCCAGTGCTTAAAATAGTGCATAGCATGATGGCATGGCTAGATAACTATTTCAGTGATAATAAAAAATACGTTTTCCTTTGCCAGTAATTCTTATTTAATCAAGACAAATTCAATCTGTGTACCAGAGAGCTGTTCTGGGGCTTTGATTAAAAACCACAGAAGATTTCTTTGCCTATTTGGTGTCTTTTGTGTTTCCATACAAATTGTGAAATTTTTTGTTCTAGTTCTGTGAAAAATGCCATTGGTAGTTTGATAGGGATTGCATTGAATCTATAGATTGCTTTGGGTAGTGTAGTCATTTTCACAATGTTGATTCTTCCAATCCAACAACATGGTATATCTCTCTATCTGTTTGTGTCATCTTTAATTTCTTTCATCAGTGTCTTATAGTTTTCTGTGTACAAGTCTTTTGTCTCCTTAGGTAGGTTTATTCCTAGGTATTTTATTATTTTTGTTGCAATGGTAAATGGGAGTGTTTCCTTAATTTCTCTAGACAAAGCAATCTTGAGAAAGAAAAAGGGAGCTGGAGGAATCAGGCTCCCGGACTTCAGACTTTACTACAAAGCTACAGTAATCAAGACAGTATGGTACTGGCACAAAAACAGAAATATAGATCAATGCAACAGGATAGAAAGCCCAGAGATAAACCCACGCACATATGGTCACCTTATTTTTGGTAAAGGAGGCAAGAATATACAATGGAGAAAAGACAGCCTCTTCAATAAGTGGTGCTGGGAAAACTGGACAGCTACATGTAAAAGAATGAAATTAGAACACTCCCTAACACCATACACAAAAATAAACTCAAAATGGATTAAAGGCCTAAATGTAAGGCCAGACACTATAAAACTCTTAGAGGAAAACACAGGCAGAACACTCTATGACATAAATCACAGCAAGATCCTTTTTGACCCACCTCCTAGAGAAATGGAAATAAAAACAAAAATAAACAAATGGGACCTAATGAAACTTCAAAGCTTTTGTACAGCAAAGGAAACCATAAACAAGACCAAAAGACAACCCTCAGAAGGGGAGAAAATATTTTCAAATGAAGCGACTGACGAAGGATTAATTTCCAAATTTACAAGGAGCTCATGCAGCTCAATATCAGAAAAACAAACAACCCAATCCAAAAATGGGCAGAAGATCTTCTTCTCCAAAGAAGATATACAGATTGCCAACAAACACATGAAAGAATGCTCAACATCACTAATCATTAAAGAAATGCAAATCAAAACTACAATGAGGTGTCACCTCACACCAGTCAGAATGGCCATCATCAAAAAAATCTACAAACAATAAATGCTGGAGAGGGTGTGGAGAAAAGGGAACCCTCTTGCACTGTTGGTGGGAATGTAAACTGATACAGCCACTATGGAGAACAGTATGGAGGTTCCTTAAAAAACTAAAAATTGAACTACCATACGACCCAGCAATCCCACTACTGGGCATATACCCTGAGAAAACCATAATTCAAAAAGAGTCATGTACTACAATGTTCATTGCAGTTCTATTTACAATAGCCAGGACATGGAAGCCACCTAAGTGTCCATCGACAGATGAATGGATAAAGAAGATGTGGCACCTATATACAATAGAATATTACTCAGCCATAAAAAGAAACGGAATTGAGTTATTTGTAGTGAGGTGGATGGACCTAGAGTCTGTCATACAGAGTGATGTAAGTCAGAAAGAGAAAAACAGATACCGTATGCTAACATATATATATATATATATAGAATGTATTAAAAAAAAGGTTCTGAAGAACCTAGGGGCAGGACAGGAATATAGACGCAGATGTAGAGAGTGGACTTGAGGACACGGGGAAGGGGAAGGGTAAGCTGGGACGAAGTGAGAGAGTGGCATTGACGTATGTACACTACCAAATGTAAAATAGATAGCTAGTGGGAAGAAGCCGCATAGCACAGGGAGATCAGCTAGGTGCTTTGTGTCCACCTAGAGGGGTGGGATAGGGAGGGTGGGAGGGAGAAGCAAGAGGGAGGAGATATGGGTATATATGTATATGTATAGCTGATTCACTTCTTTATAAAGCAGAAACTAACACACTATTGTAAAGCAATTATACTCCAATAAAGATGTCAAAAAAAAAAAGAATATATGGGACAGTCTCCAAGATAGATCATATGTGAGGTGGTAAAACAAGCCTTAATAAATTGAAAACGATTGAAAAAAAACCACAGAAGATTTTAATCTCTTTTCTGCAAATACCCTAAAACAGGAACACTGCTGTTTTCATAAATCTGAATCAAATGCAGTTCAGCTACTATCCCCAGGTTTAATTTTTATAACTATTAAAAACACGCGTGCATCAGAACAAAGACTGGGTAGGACCTGGAAATTGGTGAGGGGAAAGGAGTGGATAGGTTGGTGTAATTAATTATTTATGACTTTCGTCTTTTATTTTGATCTTCAGAATTATTTCATGAACAATAATTTTTTATAAACTTTACAGGAAAAAAAATCACCCCATTACCTCCAAAATAGGGCTACTGGACTGGCAATTGTTGTTTGAGACAACATGAGCACAAAGAGATGACATTCTGTGTATCTTCTATCTTAAGCTTAAGTTTTTGAACTTGAAGAAGAAATCTGTAGCTGTGCTCTTAATTGTTTTCCTCCCTAGTTTCTCCCTTCCATTTTACCAATGTACTTACTTTTCGCATAAAAACTGGAGAAAGCACGGCGAGCTCTCCAGGCACTAATGAGCTTGTTTTATGATCCCATTTTAAAGTCGAGGACACCAAGGCTCAGTGATGCTCACAGCATCTTGAGCCACAGAAGGAACCTTTGAAGACATCTAATTCAACCTTTCTGCCCTACCTCTAATCCCACCACTTGACAACGGGAGAAGTTAAAGTCATGGCCCAAGTAATGCACCTTGTAAGTGGTGGAAGCAGAACTCAGAGCCTACTCTTCTAACACCACATTCTTCCCAAGCTGTGTCAGTACCTGCTTGGGATCTTCCTGCCTGTGTGGGGTAAGGCAGCCAAGAATGAATTCCTGGTAATTAAGGGGGCTACAGAGGTCTACGTAACAATTTTACCTTTGGGCTTACTTGTTGGCCCTGCTGAAGACCTCCGTAGAGCTATACCATTCAGGGAGGTTCTTGATCTTCATCTTCCCTAGTTCTGGGAGTGGCCCTACCATGTGCGTCTGATCTGTGCACCTCCAGGCAGGCACTTATTCCCAGCAGCCTTTGGCTATGGAGCCCTCTCCATGCCTCTTAATCCACTCCAAGGTTCTGACTCTGGAAAAGGGTAGGGAAGGACTGTGCCCTGTGAAATCCTGACCTCATCTTGGAACCTGGCAAATCTTCCAGTGATTTTTTTTTTCTTATCTTGCATCTCATTTTCCCAAATGTGTTTGAGACCAAGATAAAGCATACCCATTCACAAGCATAACTCCTGGCTGAGGTCATTCACCAGCTACTTGCTCTTGAGAGTCCCAGGATGACATCTCTGGCCCAGGATGAATCTCCCAACTGCTTTTCCAGGTTTTGGTTGGCACTTATATTCTCCTTTTCAGTAAAAAAAAACCAAATATCAGAATATAATTTGTGATACTTAACTTCAAGAACAAGCTTGATAGAAAGCTTTCATTACTAAATATAGTAACCTATTCATTGTGCTTGTCACCTTTGATTGCTTTTAAATGATTCCTCGTGGTGACTCTTTTATGTCTCCCATAAAAACCCATATCCAAGGCTTCCCTGGTGGTGCAGTGGTTAAGAATCCACCTGCTAATGCAGGAAAATAAAAGTAAGCTAAAGGTAAGGTTACTACACAAATGTATCTTATGTGGTTCATCTATTTGGTCTACTAGTGAGCATGAGAAGTATACCAGAATTTAAATGAAAACTCTAGTATTGATTATAATTCACATCTCTTTTCATTTGCCCTAGCATTCTTAACTGGACCCAAATAACTAAATTTTCACATACTAATTATTTGAATTTGTGAATTAACATATCCAGTGATATCCTCCTTGAATCTTTCTGCCCTCTAGTCATTTTACTCCCAATTAGCATGTCATCCATCAGAGGTTGATGAAGAAAAAAGAGATGTGTGAGTCATCCCAACCCATTTTCTTTCTTGGTTAATAAAAGGTAGTAGGGAGTGAGGGTTCCTGGGGATGGGGGGGAGTAAGCCAATTAGACGTTATTAGAACCATTTGGAAGAGGATAAAGAAGAAATATTTATTGATAGAATTTGTGATTTTTAGTTGTCAAAGTCATAACAAGTGAAGAAGTTCATATTAACATTAAGGCAAGCTTTCAGAGAATGTATGTTTCTTGATATGGAACATTTCCTTGCTATATATAAAATAGATAACCAACAATGACCTACGGTATAGCACAGGGAACTATACTCAATGTCTTGTAATAATCTATAAGGGAAAAGAATCTGAAAAAGAATATGTATATATATATATATATATATATATATATGTATAACTGAATCACTGTGCTGTACACCTGAAACTAACACAACATTGTAAATCAACTATACTTCAATTAAAAAAGAGAAGAGTATTACTACAATTATTATTAAAAGAATATGAGAAAAATATAAACTGATATGTAAACTATAAAATATAAAATATCTATAGGTAGAATAAAAGTGGTGTGTAAAAACAATAGTTATATTGGGTTGACTAAGATGAACTTTTTTTTTCCTTCTCACAGTATTCTTAGATGTTTTGTCATGATAATAAATATAATTGAAGGGGAAGAAAATAAATGAAAACAAAAGCTTTCACACGAACTATACTTTTTCCAGATTTGCTGAATAACGTGTACTTGTACTCTTTACCTTTTAAAATGTGATTTGTTTTTTAAGTCTAACATTTACAGACTCATGGGAGATCATCAAAATTGTTTTTCCTGCCACTAAAATTTGCACTGGGGGTGGTATTTTTCCATAGAAATTTATACAGGAGAACTCAATGTTGTTCCTTTCTTCTTTCCAATTCTTGTTTTTCTTAGGGATTGCCATAGGCGTTTTGGTTCGAGAACACAGCAAGCTCTCTAACCTGGAGAAATTCTACTTTTCCTTTCCTGGAGAAATTCTAATGAGAATGCTGAAACTCATCATTTTACCATTAATTGTATCCAGCATGATTACAGGTACCTTGAGAAAACTGACATTCTCCATGATTATTTAAGGAGCCATCCCATCACCTGAGTTGTTCTTTTCTTATTATGGAAAAAGTCAAAATGCATTTGATGCATCTCACACACACACACAAACACACACACACAAAACACCCCTCACTTGGAAAGTGTATATTTGCTTGAGTGAAATATTTCATTATTCACAAAGTCGCATTGCTTTGTGGCATTGCTCTGCCTGTAGCACTGTCCACCGCAGCTCAGATCTTCATTTGACCAGCCATATAATGTCTTATGAGGAAGGAAACAAAAAAGGCATATTTGGTCAATGAGATGTCAGCCAGTGTCCTCAGGGAAAACGTAGTTGTCAGTCTTGATCGTGTTTTCAGTAGTTGACTCATTTGTTTCTCAGCTGCATCCGTCCTGCCCCCAACCCTGCCGGCGGCAGCCTGCAGAGTCCTCTGTCCCCTCTTCTCACTCACAGCCACTCCTCCACAGAACTCAGAACTTGCTACATACTTGCCTTGGAAATCTGCCCAGGGGACCAGCAGTCACATGCTGTGGGAAAGGTTTAATGATGGCTTGGCACCATATTTTAAAAACCTGGTTTTCTTAAATCTGAACTTGTGATGCCGTTGAATTTGGAAATGATTGTTTCCTTATAGATCATTATATTGCAGGGTCTCTTTAAAGAACAAGCGCCTTTATGTAGATAGAGATTAATTTGGCTTACAAAAATGTCATTTGTCTGGGTATGGTAAGCTTCTCTCTGCATTCCATAGTTTCTTGTCCTTATCTTCATTCTGGCAGTAGGTAAAATGTGGCAATCACTAGTGTTGCCAGCTTGAAAATCATGGTTTTATACAACCAGGCAATTAGGGTTCTCAACATGGCCTCTTCTAGAACATTTTTCTCTACTGCCACTAAAGAGACCTAGGATTGATCTATGTAGAGTACTGGACATTGGCTGGGTTAAGGGAGGGTGGGTGTCAGGATCTTCTGCATTCAGCAATGCATTGCTTGAGCTGTGGATTTGGCCATTGACCTTTTGAAGTGCCAAACTCCAGTCAGACTAGAGTCCCTTGGGTGTTGGTGTTCTTGGCCTATTACAAACCTAAAGAGAGTATAATTATGTTTTGAAATGACTGGCTCCTTTTAGGCCCTGCAGCCAGAGGGCCAAATCAGCAGACCAGTCATTTGTACCATATAATGTTTGTTTATTTGTAGAAGTGATTGTAAGCATTTAAAATTTGGAAGACTTCATGTAAGCATCCAGATTTCTGGCTTCCTCTGAAAAAAAAAATAAGGTCAGGAAACATTGGAGCCATGTTCCCACACACCAACAGTGGTTTGGAGCTGAGAAACAGCTACTCTGTTTACTTGGAGCAAATGCATTTGAGGATGCCACAGTCCCCACCACTCCCTATTGCCTAATACCTCATCTACTTCACTCATTTGCATTACCTGCCTTCCCCTGTAGACACTGCCATTACAACCCCTTAGAATTTTCTCCATATTGAAGAGTCTTAATCTCTTCTTAGGCTCCTTTGAGAACATGATGAAAGCTTTGGACTCTCTCCCAAGAAAAGTGTTCACAGTTGTACATATATACTGTATTTTACATGCAATTGCACGAAGTTCATAAACTACTTAGTGATTGATACTTACGTCTATGGAGGAAGGTATGGAAAGTTGATCCAGATTAGACAGCAAATCCAAAACTCATGCCGTAAACCAGGTTTTAGACGAAAAGGTAACAATACATGTATGCATATACTAGTTGTAGGATGTTTGAAAATATATACTGCTCTTGGTATTCAATAACTAGTGAGATTTTTGCAGTCTGGCTGTTTTGGGTGCTAGCTCAGCCTTGCAAATAATCTAGGAAAATAATTTGCAACCCTCAGCATTCCATTCACATAGCCTAGCTGCTTTTTGAAGGTGTAGCACAGGTCTGGAAATTTCTACAATTTTCCTTCACCAAATCCCCAGCAGTTAAACAGGAGTTAGAAAGCAGAACAACTACCCATTCTTTTGACATAAAGTGATAAAATGATCAAAGATTCAAGGGACATGAACAAAACAGAATGGAAACGATGATGCTATATTTGTGTTTTAAGTTGTCAGATTAAAAGGAAAAAATAATAACAATATAAAGGCAAGGTATGGGGAAATGGGCTCATTCATTCACTTTCAGTTACTGTATAATTGGAACAAACTTTCTGGGGGCAGTTTGGAGCATGTTCTGAACTTTCCACTTAGTATTTCTACTTTGATGAATTTACTGCAAAGAAATAACCAGAGATATGTTCAAAGATTTAGGTACAAGGATGTTCATGGTAACATTTTTTTAAATAATGGTGATAAATTATAAGCTGTCTAAATGTATGTTATACCTGTAAGTTAGGATTCTATGCAATTATTATACACTTTGTTTTGGAAACATAGTTAACGAAGGTGGAAATGTTCCTAATACAATATAAAGTAGAAGGATAAAACAAATTAAACAACAAGATATTGTGTACAATCCAAATTTTATTAAAATGTATATACATTTTAAGAGTTGGGATCAAAACCAAATGGCTAACAATGATTAGATCCTGATACTAAGAAAAAGTGATTCACTGAGCTTTCTTTACATTTTCAAGGCAAACACATGTTATTTTTGTTTTGTTTTGTATTTTCTTTCTTCCTTCCCTTCCTTCCTCTCTCTCTCTCCCTTCCCTCCTTCTCTCCCTCCCTCCCTCCCTCCCTTCCTTCTTTCCTTCCTTCCTTCCTTCCTTCCTTCCTTCCAGAAGAAGGAAGTAGGATGGATTCTGCTCTGTGCTCCTCCAGCCTTCCCTCTGGTAGTTTCCCTCCCCCTCTCCTCCCCAGCTCTGCTCCCTGTTCCTGCAGCTCAGCACCACCTTTACCTGGTGTGTGGTCCTTCCCCCAAACCCTGCAGTGGTCCTCAGCCTCCCCACCCAGCACAGAACCAGGAGAGTAAAGCAGAAGATGACTATGGAAAATACACAGGAAGAACAGTTTTCAAGTTTTGAAAGCCTTTATAAATCCAGCAGGTCAAGAGCTTATTTTATACATTTATTAGGACAAAGGAGAATACATGTTGGAAGTGGGGGAGAGTTGAGTGAGTGCCCTAAGGATACATAAATTAGTGGTAGAGACACAGCAAAACTGCGACCTAAGACTAATATCTGTGCTTATGCATAATCTTGCATAACAATTAGGAAAAAAACCTCTGCCATCAAAGCCTCTGCTGATGTAAAACTACTTTATAGCTATTTTAACAGGAAGAATATCTCTTTATGTGATGATGAGGATCAGATGTCACATTAATCAGGGAAATTTGAATATATAATGGTTGTGAGATGGTATCAAGAAATTGTTGAGGGCTTCCCTGGTGGCGCAGTGGTTGAGAGTCCTCCTGCCGATGCAGGGGACACGGGTTCGTGCCCCGGTCCGGGAAGATCCCACATACCGCGGCGTGGCTGGGCCCATGAGCCATGGCCACTGAGCCTGCGCGTCCGGAGCCTGTGCTCTACAACGGGAGAGGCCACAACAGTGAGAGGCCCACACACCGCAAAAAAAAAAAAAGAAATTGTTGATAATTTTGTTAGCAGTAACAATGGCATTTAGTTACGTAAGAAAATGTTCTTTTATCAAAAGTGTGTGGAATTATGTAGGGATGAAATGACATAATGTCTGGAATTTGCTTTAAAACAGAAAAAAGAAGGACTTCTCTGGTGGCACAGTGGTTAAGAATCCACCTGCCAATGTAGGGAACATGGGTTTGAGCCCTGGTCCAGGAAGATCCCACATGCCACAGAGCAACTAAGCCAGTGCGCCACAACTACTGAGCCTGTGCTCTAGAGCCCGCAAACTACAACTACTGAGCCCATGTGCCACAACTACTGAAGCCCATGCACCTAGAGCCTGTGCTCCGCAACAAGAGAAACCACCGCAATGAGAAGCCTGCACACTGCAAAGAAGAGTAGCCCCCTGCTTACTGCAACTAGAGAAAGCCCGCGCACAGCAACGAAGACGCAATGCAGCCAAAAATAAAAAATAAAATAAATTAATTTAAAAAAAGAGAGAGAGAAGGCACAGTAGACATAATCTCAAGGCATTTTCAGAGGCGGATAGTGTAGGCACTAACAGAATCCTACCCTTAATTTACATCCTGAGGGACACACTCATGCCATGTGCAGAATATCAGTGCTTAAGGCCCTGTTAACGTTAGGGTCTGTAAGCTGTATTTATATCACACCACCAGGGAAATAGCAGGGGAAATGGCTATGGCCGTGCCTGAGAATTGTGGCTCTGGAAAATCCTGGCCCATTCTTTTTTTTTTTTTTTGCGGTACGCGGGCCTCTCACTGTTGTGGCCTCTCCCGTTGCGGAGCACAGGCCCCGGACACGAAGGCTCAGTGGCCATGGCTCACGGGCCCAGCCGCTCCGCGGCATGTGGGATCTTCCCGGACCGGGGCACGAACCCGTGTCCCCTGCATCGGCAGGCGGACTCTCAACCACTGCGCCACCAGGGAAGCCCCTGGCCCATTCTTATCAGCCAATGAGTTTAAATTCGGGTCACATTTTCTTTAATATACAAATTATAATGACTGGAGCCTCCAGCACAGGAATGGAACAGCTCCTTGGCTCCTGCTCCAAGAAATTCCCTGAGCATCTTTCCAGAATGCTGTCTTGCTCCCCTGATGCAGAAGCTGGAATGACAACCATTTGATCTCACCTCCAGGGGCAAAGGTTTTCCATTACTGGTTTAACGAAAGCTTTGATATAAACAGTATTTATTAAGCAACAGCCAGTACTTATTAAGGCTTAGATATAAACAGTATTTATTAGAATATATGTGTGAGTAGATTTCCTTTCAAGCAGGGATCTGGAAGCTTTTATTGTAAAGGGCCAGATAGTGAATATTTTAGGCTTTTGAGCCATACAGTCCCTACCCAACTATCCAACTGGTTATCACAGAAGGGCAGCAATCAGTAATATGTAAAAGATTGGGCCTGGCTGCGTTGCCAACAAAATGTTTATTTACAAAATAATAGGAGACCAGCTGGCAGCTGACCTCTGGCGAGATAAATTTAAGACTAGATTCTAACTCTCAGGATACAGTCTAATTGAGATGGAATCTGAGTGACAAACCAACACACCAAGCAAATACTACTCATAAGAAGTGAAGAGACACAAGAATGAAGGATGGAGCAGATAAAGTGAAGTCTCAAGGTATTTGGAGACCCCTATTTTTATTTTTGTTTAATATTTTTAAAAATTTATTTTATTTTTGTCTGCGTTGGGTCTTTGTTGCTGCGCAAGGGCTTTCTCTAGTTGCAGTGAGCGAGGGCTACTCTTCGTTGCGGTGCGCAGGCTTATCGCGGTGGCTTCTCTTGTTGCGGAGCACGGGCTCTAGGCGCGTGGGCTCAGTAGTTGTGGCTTGCGGGCTCTAGAGCGCAGGCTCAGTAATTGTGGCACACAGGCTTAGCTGCTCTGCAGCATGTGGGATCTTCCCAGACTAGGGCTTGAACCAGTGTCCCCTGCACTGGCAGGCGGATTCTTAACCACTGCGCCACCAGGGAAGCCCGAGACCCCTATTTTTAAATTCAGACTTTGCAGGTGATGACATACTGGGATCGTCTAGGCTGGGAAGGGCATTTTTTTTAAGGATACATATTCATTTACTCATAATAGGCTGTGTACTGGGAAGGTGTCCCACACCCTCCAGTGGAAAGAATCATGCCATGTGCCTCCCTGAAACAGGTTCAGTTTAATTCAGAAAACACTGGTTAACTGTGTGAAAACAAACTAACCCTGCGAGAGGCTGAAGTTCCTACCATCCACCTGGTCATGGATCCCAGGTCTTCTGCTAGCCACGCAAGTCCATGAGTCCCCTTGTTGTCCAGAAGGTATAAGAGTTGAAGACTCACATATCACTTGGCTGTACAGCTTGCTATTAGGTAACTAAGAGCATCCAGTGTCAACTTCATCTATGGGGGAAAGTATGCATGCTTTTCTTGAAACATTGGTGGCTTTTTTATATAGTTTAGTCTCTATGAAAATTGCCACTTCAAGATGGATTATAAATTTAAAACTTATTGCTGGAGCTTAAAATCACACAGGCTGAGAATGAACATCTTACCTCATTTGCACCATCTGGAACCACTGGACTCTGCCTGCATTTCAAGAAGTGCCTCCTCTCTCTTTTCCCAGACTTGTTTGGGAACCAAGAAAATAAGATGGCCTAAACAGCTTTGCACACATGAATTAAACATTTCCCTAAGACCCACAAGAAACTTTTGTTGTGTCAGAACACAGTTATTGAAGCCAGAGGACTTATTATATTAACTGGGTTTCTACAACGTGTTTTCTCCAAAAAAGGAAGGGGTACATTGTATACATAAGGAATGGAGTTCCCATAATGAATGTGCCACTGGCCACGGTAATAAAGAGAAAAGCGGCAAGAGGTAAATATTCCCTGCTTCAGTCTCTGACATAGTGAAACCCAGAGAATCCACCCTGAATGAGCTTTCCTTTTGCCTAAACCAGTGCTGTTAGACTGGTTCACAGCTCTGTTCAACTGAGTTAACCTGGTTTTGTTTCTTAAAAAAAAAAAAAAAAAGGAGTGAGCCTCATATACTTTAGTCACTTTTCCACAATTGCCTCTCTTTGTCAACCTAATGTGAAAGCAAGTAGGTTTTGCCATTTCTTTGGGACTTCATTCTTTATGAGGGCTTCCATGTCCTGTAAAACTTGTGTTAAATAAATGTGTATGCTTTTCTCCTGTTAAAAAAATAGAAAAACTGAGTGAGAAATCATGCAAGGATTCTAAGGAACCTCCTTTGTGGAATACATGGATCTGGGAAACTACATTCATTTCATCTTCAGTGTCCCAGGCTCTGTGCTGGGCATACAAGATATAAAGAGAAGTCCTGTCCCTCAAGAAAGGGAAACTACATTGCGATGCTGTGTGATAAGTGCTTTGTGGGAATGAGGACAGGAGAGGGGACATTGGGTGGAGTTTTGAAGAAGAGATCGGAATCAGATGAAGTGAGGCAGGCATTCCAGGCAGAAGAAAATAGCAGAAGGCATGGCATCTTGGGAGGACAGTGAGACTTTGACTGGAATGCTGCAAACCTGGGGAGGAGGCATGGGAATGGAAGGGTGAGGGCATGGCTTCATGTGATTTGTGCACCTTCCTGGGAGGTCAACGTGAGCCTGTAGGCATGTGAAGCAAGTTAGAGCAGTGACTCCTACCTGTGTCATCTCCAAAGGAGCACCCTGAACAAGCTTCAAGTGAGGAAGTATTGTTTAAAAGAAAATTCAGTGACACTCCAAGATGGTAAGGCAGACTTTATTCCAGACCATCATGGTAGGTAGAGGTACCACTGCAATGGGATTTTGCAGTGGAGGAAAGAGTGGGTTCAACTCCAAATGAATACAACATGAGCCCCTGGGAGTTGATAGCCAAGAAACTGAGTAGTGAGATCAGTGGATGGAAAATTGCTGTGAGGAAACGTCGGAGGTAAGCAGGATTCTGGCTAAACTGACCTCTAACAGGATTCTTGCTGAAGACAGGCCAGGTTAATCAGATATCACCTGAGGGGTGGTGGAGAATGAGGAACCTGATTAGATATGGAGAGTGATCAGATATTGAGGTTTGGGGTTCTGGTTAAACTGATTTAGCAGGGTTCTTGCTAAAACTAGATTTTACAGTGAAGTCCACAGTTAGGCCTAGGAGGAGGTTCAGGAGCCTGACTAAAGTGTGGTCAAGCAAAGAATCTTTGTCAGTATCAATCACAGAGGAACAGGAGAGTCTACTGGTTAAGAGCCAGACTACCTGGGTTTGCATCCTGGCTCTGCCATTTACTAGCTGTGAAACCTTGAACAAGTTACTTAACGTGTCCTCAACTGTAAAATAGGGATAATGATAATACTATGTCATAGTGCCCTGAAAGAGCTATATAATTTTTTAACTTACTCTTTTTTGTCTGATACCATCAGAGGTTTCTAGACAGTCCCAACGTTGGCATTCAGAAGCTACAGGGCCAATATTAGAATCAAGCCCACACAGGTGAGTTCTCACAATGAGTTCATTCTGGAAATGAAAATAATAGGAAAAGGCTTGCTCTGCCAGCAGTGTTAAGTTCCTCAGCATACAAGCAGCCTCTACCCAGATGCCTGAGCTACCAGCTTTGTAAGGGAAGGAGAAGCAAAGAGAGAGCTCGGTAATAATTAGCTTGCGGTAGAAAGCCAAAAAAGTCTCACTGAGCTGTTAGTTATCCTGATGTCAAAGCATGGACTTTGAAGAGAGCGGCTGAGCTCCTTAGATCCTCTGAGGTGTGTTTAATGCTTATTGAACAAGAAGCCTCCTATAAAAGCTCATTGAATCTTCTGAAAAATTGGCCCAACTACAAATACCACTGTCCTCTATGATATTAAAAAAAAAAAAAGTTAAAACAGCACCTGGATTGCTGAAGAACCAGGAGACCAGCCCATTGCTTCTTGACAGATGTTTTGAACATCAAATGTGGACCTGCTGACAAAGGCTGCAAGTGAGAGCCTTTAGTTCATTTGCTGGGGACCTTTTTTTTTTTTTAAACTTCACAGAATAGTCTGGGAGGTGATAGAACCTATTTCAAGGCAGTTCTTTGTATTAATGTCTCTAAGGAAAATAGATGTCATAGGTGAAGCGTAAACAGAAATATATTTTGCATGCTCCCCTCTGCCTTCTCTCTTTCCCCCTTTTAACATCCCAGGAGTATTAATCCATGCTGCCCTGAATCAACAAAATGAGAACATAGCCAGCCTTGTTTTCACTGGGGAATGAACTTATTTCTTTATCCTCATAGCAACCCAATGAAAGTAAGTAGGACCATACCTCTCTATCTTCAGAGATGAGGCAACAGGAGATTGAAGAGAGATTCAGCCAATTTTCCAAGATTACACAGATCATAAGGGCAGCACCTAGGACTGACACAGAGTCTCGAGCTCCATTCTGGAACCTTCTGCTGCCTGGGGACCAAAGCCTGGGAAGAGGTGCCTGGGGGCAGGCAGCCATACATAGATTTTCTATTTTACCTTAAGTGCCACGAGAGGCTTATACCTGCATGTGAAATGGCCTGATCTGTGTTTTAAAAAGATCTCTTTAGTGGCCATGTGATGAAGGAATACAGAGGATTATGGTAGGAGTGAGGGAACGAACAAGTTAACACTTGTGTAGTGCCTTCCATGTGCTCAGTGACACACTTCATATTGATCATTTCATTCAGTGATAACGGAGGCTATTGACCGAGTAAAATTTAAGTTCTAGGCATGCTATAGGTACTGTTTCTGACCCTCACAACAGCTGTACAAGATGGGGTTGTTCACTTTGCTCTTCACAATTTCACTTTATGAGGTAGAGGCATTTAAAACCTCCATTTTAGGGATTTCCCTGGTGGTGCAGCGGTTAAGAATCCGCCTGACAATGCAGGGGACACAGGTTCGAGCCCTGGTCCAGGAAGATCCCACATGCCGTGGAGCAACTAAGCCCATGCGCCACAACTACTGAGCCTGTGCTCTAGAGCCCGCGAGCCACAACTACTGAGCCTGCGTGCCTAGAGCCCGTGCTCCACAACAAGAGAAGCCACCACAAGGAGCCTGCGCACCGCAACAAAGAGTAGCCCCCGCTCGCCGCAACTGGAGAAAGCCTGCGCACAGCAACGAAGACCCAACACAGCCAAAAATAAATAAATAAATTTATTTTTTAAAAAACCCCTCCATTTTATAGATTTGATCCCAGGGGGTCCCACCGAAGCCCATACTTGTTTCTCCATGTGCCGGTGGCCTCTGCTGGTGATGGAGAGACAGGAGTCCTGTGGATAAGAGGATGCCCCAGTGCAACGAGTTTCTTGAATGATGTGTCCATTCACCATTGTGAAGCACCATCAGATGCCAGACCCAAAAAACTTCCAGTTACAGTTAATTCTGATACCTTAATGGCAAGGTGGGGAAAGATCATCACGAAATTTTGTTCTCAGGTGGGTGGTAGCTTAATCAGAGAGCTCTCAGAGGAGTCTTTTGCCCTCAGTTGTTTATCTTTAAAACATTACTATTGTTTAGCCCATGGTAACGTCTTCCTTTGCAGTGTTTTCATTAAAAAATTCTAGTAGATTGTTACTGCTTTGGTCAAGAGCCAGCACCCCAGCTCATCCAAGCCTCCTCCGGAGGTGAAAAAACAAGTGTGGTTTCTTAAACTGCTAGCAGGTGCCCCTATTTCAAGGACTACCTCTGTTTCTAGGCCACAGCTCAGCCTCAAAACTATCCCTGTTTTTAAAGGACAATCCTGGACTCACTGGTAACTGGACTTGTTAAAGAAAAGAAATTCAGTGATACTTGTTAAAGATGGTAAGGCAGACTTTACCTAGAACCGTAAAGACAAGTGTAGGGGCCACTACAATGAGATTTTGCAGTGGAGGAGACAGATTGGGCTCAACTCTGAATAGAGCATGGACAAATGGGAATTTATAGCCAAGGAGCAACGGGGGTGGGGGGCACTGGATGGATAATTATTAAGAGAAAACATCAAGGGTAAGGGGGATTCTGGCTAAATCAACCCAATAAGATTGATGTTGAAGACAGGCCAGAGTAATCAGACATCATCTGGGAGATGGTAGAGGATTAAGAGACCTGATCAGATATCTAGGATGATCAGATATCAAGGGTAGGGGGTTCTGGCTAAACTGACTTAGCAGGGTTCTTGCTAAAAGTGTATTTTGCAAGGAAGTACACAGATGGGCCTAAGAGAAGGTTCAGAAGCCTGACTAAAGTGTGGCCAAGCAAAGAATCTTTGTCCGAATCCGGCACATCTTGATGCTGCCTGCTGCGAGTTGCTTCTGGTCACCTCAGCCTGGTGACACCTCTGGCTCCTCTGAAAGCCCGTGATACCAGGTCTCTGCACCAGTGCTTTACAGAGCATCCAGTTTTTAAAGTGGGGTGGGAAAGATCCAGTTTTTAAAATTTCCATCTGCATGGATCAATAATCTTTGTAAACTATAATAGAAATGAATTACTAGGAAGAAGATATAAAAAACAAAGACACACAAAACACTTGCCCAATTTTTTATTATTACAGTCAACACACACAAAATTCTGTTCAATTGCTATAAACACTTTCAAACACTTACCTTTGATTTCTGTGCAGATCCTGTCGTACCTGCTTTGCAGTGTATTAGTGCACAGTTCCCTCTCATTTATTTGTCAGTTGCTAAAGGGCAGGTGTTAGCTTCCAGAAGAATTGAGTTTGGCAGTGGACTGTAAGGAGAGGCGGTCCTCTAGACTTCGCCAGGCATGAGGCGTGGCCTGAAAACCAGGAATCCAGGAGGCTCTTCAGAGTAAAACCCAAGGATAAAGCATGGTGATGTTTCACCTGTAAGAGTTCTAAATTTTTTAAATTATTTTTAACACATAACATAAAATATACCTTTTTTTTTTTTTTTTTTTTGACCATGTCCTGTGGCATATGGCATCTTAGTTCCTCGACCAGGGATCGAACCTGCGCCCCCTGCTTTGGAAACGCAGAATCTTAACCACTGGACCGCTAGCAAAGTCCTAAAATTTACCATCTTAACCATTTTTTAGTGTACAATTCAGTGGCATTAAGTACATTCACATTGTTGCATAACCATCACCACCACTCATCTCCAGAACTCTTTTCATCTTGCAAACTGAAACTCTGTACTCATAAATAGCTCCCCATTCTCCTTTATCAAGGGGGCCATATTCTCAACCACTATGTCATACTAGCCCCATGCATGTGCTACAAAATCTAGTCCAGTGCTTCCCAGTAGACCTTCCTGTGATGATGGAATTTTTCTCTATTTGTGCTGTCCATTGCAGTAGCCACCAGCTACATGTGACAAGAGAGCACTTGAAAAGCGCTGTCTTCAGAGAGCAAAGTCTGGATTAAGTTACCATTTGCAGGACAACATCCATTGAGCTAGACCACACATTCTCAACAGGAGCAATATGGCCTCGAGGCAGCAAAAGCTGGTTCCTAGGATGGAGGGGGGACTTACTCTTCTCATGTAAAGAGCACTTATATACATTTAGTACATGACCAGATGAACAGTTTGTGCTATTAAAATTTCATGGGATGGCAATGAGGAAAAAATATCTAAAAGACTGGGGGAGGGGTGAGTGGGGTGGAGCACACAATAATGAAAAAAAAAAAGAAACACTAAGATGCTAAATATGTTCTCACATGGAGGTCTGTTATGGGTGAAAAGTATTTTTGTTGGCCGCTCTGGGAACCATACCAAACTGCCCTGTATGAGTGGTTTTTAAGATTACCTGCCAAGTTCCTAATCTCTGACACAGGAGTGGATCTTTGAAATGGGCTCACTTTGTAAGGAGAGGAATACCAATAAGAAGTGCAGTTTTTTCTGTCACATGGAAAGCATCGAGTACAAAATTCATAAAGCATCTTATTTAATACACGGAGGATCCAGAAAAGAAAAAGCCTCCGGCCTTAGAGCACTATGGTCAGCATGGTGATGGAAAAGCACACCAAGAGATGATGGCTGATCAGGCTTACCGTCATCCTCTCCACCGCCCCTGTGCTATCAAGGTACAGGTTGCACTGAATTTCTTTTTTAAATAAATTTATTTATTTATTTATTTTTGGCTCCGTTGGGTCTTCGTTTCTGTGCACAGACTTTCTCTAGTTGCGGCGAGTGGGGGCTACTCTTCGTTGCGGTGCACAGGCTTCTCATTGTGGTGGCTTCTCTTGTGGAGCACGGGCTCTAGGTGCACGGGCTTCACTAGTTGTGGCACACGGGCTCAGCAGTTGTGGCTTGCAGGCTCTAGAGCGCAGGCTCAGTAGTTGTGGCACACGGGCTCAGTAGTTGTGGCTTGCAGGCTCTAGAGCACAGGCTCAGTAGTTGTGGCGCACAGGCTTAGTTGCTCCGTAGCACATGGGGGTCTTTCCGGACCAGGGCTCGAGCCTGTGTCCCCTGCATTGGCAGGCGGATTCTTAACCACTGTGCCACCAGGGAAGCCCTACACTGAGTTTTGTAATATATTTAAGCTTGACTTTATTCATTCAACATTGCTGAGCACCCACTAAATGCTGGACATTCTGGTAAGGTCTAGAGATTATGCTGATGTCCAGTATGGTAGCCATTAGCCACATGTGGCTATTTATATTGAGATTAAAATTAAGCAGAATTTAAAATCAGTTCCTCAGTCACACTAGCCACATTGCAATTGCTCACTAACCATGTGTAGCTGGGGCTACTGCAATGGACAGCACAAACCAAGAACATTTCTATCATCACAGGAAGTTCTACGGGCAGTGCTGGTCTAGAATTTTGTAGCACGTGGATAGACCCAGTACGACATAGTGGTTAAGATCTGGCCCTTGGGGTCAAACCTGGGTTGGGATCCAGCTCCACCACTCAACAGCTGTAGGACCTTGGCATGTCACTTAGCCTTTCTGAGCCACAGCCTTCTCTGTTAAATGGGAGTAATAAGGCCTACCGCATGGGGTTATATAGTAAGCATAAAAGGAGATGATGCACTTAACATGCAGTCATTGCTCAATACACAGTTTCTATTATCATTTTCATTTTTATTATAATTATCATTATTACTGGCAGGTGGGGTGTTTAGACCATTCAGACATTTTATATTCATGTTAGGTTCAGTAATGTTCCTGTTATAAAGGTTTTCAAATATTAGGCTGTTTCCCTGCATATGTTCCCTCCCTTTATGGCAGTCACCCACCCCTCATCCTCAACATTGTGTTAAAAATTGTTGAGAACCTGGATTTGAGTGCGAATTCTGCCCCCAATCAGTGGTGGCTAGAAAGTTACAGTGGTAACTCTAGAGAGGTGGAGAAGTGTGACTGTTGATTTGAATAGACTTCTGATATATCCAAGAGAACTGTAGGACCTAGGTCGATTTGAGAAGTGGGGAACAAAGCTCTTTCTGAAAGTAACTACAAGAGAGTTGCTGTACTTCAGCAGAGGGGACTGCTTTGGGGGCTGTATTTGTTTAAAATATTTCCACCAAGAATCTCATTATTATGAAGCCTTTTATTGCCAGCTGGAACCTGGAATAAAAGCAGAGGCACCAGCCCATGACCAAATCATTAAGACAAATTAAGACATATCCATATATGCTGGAAACAATTACCCACATAGATTTAATTTGTTTCACTGCTGGAAGAAAATCCTGAGCGGGCATGAAACACATACCTGAGAACAGTTCTGCAGTCACCCTGTGAGCCTGTCACTTGTCAGCGCCTTAGGGACTGGGAGATGCTTAAATTGGATGTCTAACAAAGGACAATATATCTGAAAATACATCTTCTGTTAGATCAGGGATACAGGTGTTTGTACAGGTTACTTGGAGTGCTGTTAAGTTGGTGATTTTCTTTTTTTTAACCTACCATTATTGTTACGAATAATTATAATTGTTTATCAAAATGTATGGAGCTCAAAAATGGAACAGGAACATTTTATAATCAAATAATACACATAGCAAGCTTATATATTTGCATTATTGTTTGCTCTTTTTTAAGAGACCAAAGCTAAATATGAGATAGTTCATTGGTTTCTGAGTTGTAGCCTTCAGTGTCTCTTAATTTTTTTGTTGTTATTGTTTCTTGCAGAATTATTGTTTTTAATTGTCTTAACATTAGGAAAAGAAAGTCTGCTCAGCATACCACATTCTTTTTCCCAAAGAAAGAGAATAGGATCTATCATCCAGGTTATTCTAGTATGTGACTGCTGCAGTATACCCATCATATGGTAATTGCACAATCTTGCTCTGGAGGTTGGTGAATGAGCCCTTAACAACATCCTGGGGTGACTGCTAGAGGCCAGAGCCCCTTCTCTCAAAATATTAACTTCATAAGGAGCAATCAACAGCCAGAGGAATGGTGTGTTTAGAGTGAGAGATGACTTTTTCTGTCATCATCATCATCATAGCTTCCTTACAGATTTTTCCTGTACGTCAACTATGTACGATTATATTTGAGGAGCATAATCCCCTAGTCACTTAAAAAAAATGGATAGGCCTTTTATAGCATGAGGAGTGAATATAAAAGCTACTAGTGCTTGCTGATAGCCTGCAGGTTTATGACCTTTTCCTCGGGGTTGCCTCATGACAACCTCTTCATTTTTCCTGCTACCCTGTACTTCAGGTTTTGCAAACAGTTATGGAACAACTCATGTGTGTTGAAGACTCAAAAATCACTTTCTATGGTGATTGTTTGATTCAAAATGTGATTCTCATTTTGGAAATCGGACAGGGTAGTCTGAAACCTTCAAATGACAGTGCTGAAAGATGACTTGGTCACTTCTGAACCTGCCTCGTGTCCCATGTAGAAGCAGTCCAGTTAGAGAGATGCATCATTTGATTCCATTTATATAAGCATCTTTGATGAAATGCAGAGGTTTCTAGCAAGGAGGGATGTGTGCCTTCTACCTCTACAGCTATCCTTGGCATTCTACACAACCATTTCAAGTCAGGTAACATTCAGTCATTTTACTGGCAGCCAAAGACCATCTGAAACTAGATCTAACAATGTGGTCCTAAGTCTCTTTGATTACCTGTGCCCTCGGAAATTTTTATTTATATCCCAACTCCAACTGGGATTTTAAGGAGTCTCACAATCAAAGCCATACAGAATAAGGTTGTAAACATAAAAGCAATTTAAAAATCATGAAAAGAAGGAAATTTGCTAGCCAGGATGGATAATGAAATTACTGTCATTTATTATTGAATCTGGCCCTGAGATTGTCTAAAGATCCATCATTAAGTAGATGATTAAATACCTATGGTACAGCCACACGACAGAAGATTATGTAGCCTTTAAAATTATCTGCAGGGTGAATTTGTAACAATAAGAAAAGATGCTTATAATACAGTATTTAGAAGAGAAAGGATTAAAAACTATCAAATTATCTCAGCCATGTTTACAAAACATTGAGAAAAAAATATGGGGATAAAATTCACCAGAATATTGACTACAGCTGATGACATGAAGTGATTTTTTTTTTGTTTTCATCTTTATGTTTTTTTCTTTTCTTCAGATAATTACAATGAACATATATATTATAATCACATGTAAAATTTATTTTTTTAGTTGACTCTGAGATTCCTGACAAAAAAGGCAGAAAGGGAGACAATCATGAGTTACATGGTTTTTATTATGTGATGAAAGAACTTCCTCAGTTCTTCAAGGTAAACTTTTCCTTGATACTGAATCCCAAAAGAATGTTGAGTGATATAATGTACAAATCTTGATAAAGTTCTTAGAGCGGATGCAGAAGGGGGGACTCCTTTTACTGTCTCATGACCACCCCCAAGAGCAGCCAAAGACACAGCACTCACTATGGGCTAAAGTAGTGGGGATTAGCCAGAGGGGAACTCGCCTCCCACTAGGCTCCCACCTGCGTTTGGAATGTTGAAGTGGTTCTTTTGCCCATTGCATTTATTCAAACAAAATGTGTGAGATAGGCCTAGCAGATGCAGACACAGCTCTCAGCTCTTTTTTTCACACCTTGAGGATTGAATCACCACCAGTCCTGGAAATTTTTTTGAGTAATATAATTTGATTTCTCCCCCCTTTTCAGGTGTTGCTGCACTGGATTCCAACATATCTGGAAAAATTGGTCTACGTGCTGTCTTATATTATTTCTGTACCACTGTCATTGCTGTAATTTTAGGTAAAATTTATTTCTGAATCCTTATTTTTCTATATAATTGTGACTTTCCATTTAAAAGTAGTTGGCTTTTAAAAATGCACACTTTTTAAAATCAGAAAGTACAATTGTCAAACTACTATGAAGCTTTTTGGCTTGAAGTCAGCACAGCACATTTTATATGAACAATATAATACTGACTGAATTTCAGCTGTGGTACTGCTTATTAGTGTCTCTAGTAAGAAACAGAAAGAGGGTGACAGTTCTGTGCCATATCTACCTTATTGGGTAGAAAGAAATGAAGCCAAGAGCTAATATAATCTTTAAACTTGATAATTAGTCTATAATAGTGGCTTTGAGTATGATTATAAAGTATTTCCAGAAAGATAGCGTTTCATTACATTTCAAATTTCATGTAGTAGCCAGAGCTAACAGAGTCTTGCCAAGTATAAATTCCACTTGAAAGAGGGAGAATGTTCTAATAAGGGAATATGGTTGCTCTTATACCTTTGGCACTCTTTTGTGAAAAAAGTATGGTCCATCCTTTGGGACCTAGCGTAACATCTTAAGAAGGATGCCCGGAGTGGGAAGAGAGGAGAGGAGTGTACTCAGATGTTACAGCCAGTTTGACCCTTGCAGCTCTGCTTTAATGAACTGATAAAAGGTGATGAAGATGTGACATTTTAGTGGTATTAGGCCAGGGGACTTAGGAGGGCCTGAACCCTGCCTTAAATCAAAGCTACATCTCCTCATGAGATTCCTGAGGGAGGCCAACAGCAAAGAACAAAGCTGGGCTTATCTATTTTCTGCAACCCTGAGACAGAAGAGTGGACCACACCCATTCATTGCCCCTCTATTGCCCAGTGACTCCTCCCATTAGCAAAACTGACCCATTCAGCATCCTTAAGTCCTACCCCCTTGGACTAGCATTTCTCCTTGGGAAGAGTGATAAAGGGCATGGGGCCTTTTCTTCTTCACTCCCCTCCAGTCAAACAACCTGGTCTTTCCTAAAACCTCCCACCTCTGCTTGAACATCTCAAGAGGAACCCATTACCTCCAGAGGCCAGGATGGGGCTTTCAGATGCTCTCTGTTTAGACATTTCTTCTTTACAATGAGAAGAACTCTCTCTCCTTGGAACTCCTGTCTTCATTCCACCCCCTAAGAGTCACACGGAACAACACTTCCTAACCCAAATCCTTTTGTGGGTTACACAACAGCTTTCCAGATATTTGAAGGCTTGTGATATGAAAGGAAAATAAGGCTTATTCTGTATGACCCTCAGAAAAATAACCAGCAACTGTGGGTAAAAGTTACAGAAAGATGTTGAGTGAGTGCCCTGAGTTGGAAAATGAATTATTCTCACCCTAACCCCTGCCTAGGCTGATCTCATAAGCTAAAGAAAAGAAAAAAAGAGGATTCTCATCAGCAGGTGTTTCCAGAAGCAGTTTTGGAATGCAGCCCCTTCCTTTTTTAAAAACACACATGAAGAGTTCTTTCTGCTTCATTTAGATGGAAAAGTAATAAAGGCAGCTGCTGAGGTCCCCACTGAGGCTTGTCATTTTGGCTGGACCTCAGGGTCCCCATCCCAGGTACCACCAGGCCTATTGCTTCTAAAATGGATCCACGAGGGGTGTCAGGTGCCCTGGGAGGTTCTTAATGCTCTGTGGGTGCTATCTTTGGTCATAGGTATCGTGCTGGTGGTGAGCATCAAGCCTGGTATCTCCCAGAAAGTGAATGAAATTGACAGGACAGGCAGCAGCCCTGAAGTCAGTTCAGTGGATGCCATGTTAGACCTGATCAGGTGAGTGTCTGGCCAGCAGGGTGGCTTCATAGGCATGCGACCTATGTGGTCGCACAGGGCCCCATACTTGGTTTAATGCTCTGCTGTTGCTGTCTTGAAATTTTTAAATTATCATACATGTTCATTTTGCCCTGGACCCTGCAAATTACACAGCCAGTCATGCTTACCAGGTCATGGTTCCAAGAGGGAATGGAAGGAACAGCGTTCTCTGTCAGGGTTTAGGATGGACAGAGATGCCTAAAGTATACTTGTTGCATTAAGATGCCAGGCTGTGTTGGGTGGTCAGTTCTGAAGCATACTTGAAGAAATACATTTTTTAATTGTACAGGAGAAACCCCCTTATCTGAAGCAATCAGGGCTGGAGATTGGTCAGTTAATTAAAAAAAAAAAAACAGCATTTAAAGCAGAGAATCATAAATATGCATTACATATTTTGTTTACACTTAAAACTTAAATGCGTTTATTTGCCAATTTTTTCATGTCGGGCCAAGGTCTTTTCTTAGAGCGTGTCAGTTGATTTTTCATACTCCTGTTGCCTAGGCTGCCTTTATAAACGCATCATCTACAATTTCCAGATTCAGTTTCCATGAAGTGGAGAAACAAAACCCTTAGAAATAGCAAAGAAAGCTGATTGCCAAGTTCTTCCGGTTGTTTTTTATTTCAATTGTCTTCCCTTACCTAATGTAACCACAGAAGTTTTACTCACTTGCCTCGATTGAGTTTCCAGGCATTCCAGCTTAGTTTTTATAGAACTCCTTCCTTTTCACACTTATAATGCATTGATTTACATAATTTTTAATTCAATAATAACGATTATTTGCAACTGGCGTAAAGAATTTGGGAACAAGTGCAGTGGACTCTCATTATCAATGAAAACAAATGTGGAAAATATTAAAGAAGTCTCTTAACTGTGCATGTCTACCTGCCAGCGTGAATTTCACCAAGGACAGCGAGCATGTCAGCTACTCGGTGAATCAGTTAGGCGTGACAGGTGGTTAGGAGAGCTTTCTATCTATCCCTGGTTGAAGCTCAGCAGGGAAAAATAAGTCTTAATACAAGGAAGTATTATGTAAAGGAGAGGCCAGAAGAGAAACCAGAGTACTAATTCTATCACATAATCATTTCCATCAAAGTACTGGGTATGACCCAAAAAAACCCCAAAAAACAAAACAAAACACTTTTGCCTTGGGCTTCCCTGGTGCAGTGGTCGAGAGTCCGCCTGCCGATGCAGGGGACACGGGTTCATGCCCCGGTCCGGGAGGATCCCACGTGCTGCCGAGCAGCTGGGCCCATGAGCCACGGCCGCTGAGCCTGCGCATCTGGAGCCTGTGCTCCGCAACGGGAGAGGCCACAACAGTGAAAGGCCCTCGTACCCCCCCCCCCAAAAAAAAACCAAAACACTTTTGCCTTAATGTAATACTGCTTGTCCTGTCTCCAACAGGAATATGTTCCCTGAGAACCTTGTCCAAGCCTGTTTTCAGCTGGTAAGAATAATGACTTTTGCCCTCAAGTTGCTCCCCTCTTCCCCCTTGCCAATTAAGATTTTTTTCCTGCTATGACCCAAGAAATGGAATGAGCCCGTCAAAAATGACAGGAAATTCACCTGTGAATGGAGGAATATCAGGTGACCTATTTTGTAACCCTAGTATTTCCAGGCACAGTGACATGCCTGTTGTAGCTCCTCCATTTTCCCTTAGGCCTTTATTTCTTTCCTCCAAAAGGGCTCAACTGGAGCAAGTCAGGAACCTGTCAAATAATGAGTGTTTTAAAATGTGGCTTCTAGTGCCTATTTTTGGAGAACCACATTATATTTGTGAAGAAACTTAGACTGTCTATAGATACAATGCAGTTAGAAAAGTAGCCCTCCACCTCTTCTTTCCTTTCCTTCCCATGTTGGGAAATCAGTATCTGACCCACATGGGTGGTTAGTGTTCCTGGCATTTGGTCTTTTGTTTCATCTTTACATGCCCATTGCTGGCACTCTACAGAGCAATATAACAAAGCCAAGGTTTTCTTCCTTTAGGAAGTTTAAGAATCTCTTCACTCCATTTCCTTTAAGGTTTTTCCTCTTGTTTATCTATGCACTTTAAGACAGCTGAGTCTATCACAAGCTGCTGAATTCATTTACATAATTACAGGAACAGAGACCTCTGTGTAGACCAACAAAAATAGCAATTAAATTGCTCCCTGCCGACCTCCAAGAGGTACAGAACCACCTCTATTTAGGGAGTGCCTTTGCAATTCAGCCACAGTGGTCATTTGTAAGGTTCCTGGTGTTGGCAGAGCCTCGTAGGAGTGACATTTATGCCTGGCATGATGTTATACTAGCTCTTTCTTAAACATCTCTGCTGAAGTCCAGCAGAATCAAACAGGGCTGAAGAAATCCAACAGAAATCTCACTCACGTAATAGCCCTAAAGGGACTATTGACTTCGGAACACCTGTATAGTTCTTGATGTTTGTTAAAGTCATGGTGACTACATTTATCCAAGTGATGAGGGTTTTTTTTCCAGCTTAAAAATAATAAATGGATAAATAAATAAACAGAAAAATGATTCATGATTCCTATAGAATCCTATAGTATTGTCTGGTAAAGCAACTACAAATAAAACCCATGCTTTCTTTCACATTATTGCTCCATTAATTGGTCCCTTATTACAGAAGTGAGAGAGCATTTTGACACCATTGAATGGTGGCTGTGGAGGTCAGGAGGTTGGATTTCTCAATCCCATTTTTGCTTGCAAAGCCTCATGGGAGGTACCGTCCAAAACTGAAGCCAACAGAGGCCTCGGAGGTGGACCCTTTCAGTGACACTTGTCTGGCCAAAGTAATACTCCTATAGTTTAGCCTCAGAAGCTTAAAAAAATTCTTTTTTTGTTTGTTTGACTTTCTTCCCCCTCCAACGTGCAGTACAAAACCACACGTGAAGAAGTGAAACATCCCGATGAGCCAGGGACAAACACGATGGAGGCGTCTGTCACAGCCCTCATGACAACTGTTTCCAAGGTACCATTTCCATCCTGTTGTTTGCTCCCTTCCCTGGTAGGCAGGGGCTGAGCCATGAGTGAGCAGGAGATGGAAATAAGTAGATCCTCATTGTTCGCAGATTCCACGTTTGTGAATTCACCTACTCACATTCACAGACGCACAAAGAGTGGTGAAAATTTTAAGTTGCCCAATGCACATGTTCCCCGCTGAGGCTGAACGAGGTTACACTCAGCCTTCTTGGTTCAGCTCTTAGACGGTAAATAAGTGTCCTTTGTGCAGTGTGTTTATGCCACATTTTTCACGTTTTTGTACTTTGTCTTGGTGATCTTGCTGTTTGAAATGTCCCCCAAGCATCGTGCTGCAGTGCTGTCTAGTTAGTTTTCCCAAAGGCAGGCAGGCTGAGGTGCCATATGAGAAAATACATGTGTTAGATAAGTTTCATTCAGACATGGGTTAAGGTGTGTTGGCTGTGAGTTCAATGTTAACAACTAAATAATATATATTAAATAAGGTGTCTTTGAACTGAAACACAGAGAAAACAAGGTTTTATGTTGATTATTTGGCAAAAATGTTGTGACTGTTGATTCCCAGGAACCTAATCCTATATTTCCCCTAGGAACATTGATTCAATATTCACTAATTCAGTGTTCGCAGCCACTTTATAGAGTGTAACTTCTGAGAATAATGAGAAGCAACTGAACCACGCAGAGAAAAGAATGAGCCCTCTCACTTCTGTATCTCTGCCACCCAGAGTTGAGTTGGGCACCTCTGGGAACTATGTTAGATTTGCAAGACTACTTAAACTGCAGGCCTACAGTTCCTTACCTGAAACTCTTTGCCCATATTTGATACCGAGTCCAGAGCTTTTCACTTTAGAAGGTCCAGGTGGTGTATGTACTATATGTTACACAACATCCTTAAGTGGAATTGACAATAACATTCTAGAATCAAGCACATCAGTATTTCTGCAACTAACTTATGAATGTTCTACCAAGTAAGAAAAATAGGCTATATGTAGCCTCATCTCAGTTCGGGATAGGTTTTGCCACCAAAAGTTTGCCATAAATTTATCAATGAAATCAACAGGCTTTGAGAACTTTGGGGATTTCAGCACTGGAGATTAGATCATGTGGGCCTAAAGTAGTATATTTGTAGTCCTGTAGATCGCTCCTGAAGGTACTCTGCCTTCACACAGAAAGGAAAGATTTAAGGAAAAAAGAAATACTCAGTAGACTTAAGAGTTCAGGTTAAGTAGGCCACAGTTAGCTCCCTCTTTCTTCCTACAGAAAGCCCTCCATGACCTAGCTCCTCCCTGGTTTCCCAGCTTATTTCTTGGTGAGCCCAATCTATTCTATCCAGATCCACCTCCTCAATTAGTTTCTATTCCTGCTTTTTGATATGGTTCCATAAAGATTTTCTGAGCACCCTCCATGAGCCAAGCCCTGCTGGGCAT
The DNA here is from genome assembly GCF_964165515.1 of Mesoplodon bidens. Classification (NCBI taxonomy): domain Eukaryota; kingdom Metazoa; phylum Chordata; class Mammalia; order Artiodactyla; family Ziphiidae; genus Mesoplodon; species Mesoplodon bidens. Next base: position 73,130,255 of record NC_138162.1, on the reverse strand, counting down.
TGGGATTACACTAGAGAAAAGACAGATGTGACATATGCCCTCATGTGAAGAGTGATGAATATTAAAACAGGGAAGAATAGGGTACTCTGGGGCATTCAGCAGGGAGGTTTAAATTAGTCTGGGGTCCATAAAGGATGAGTAGGAATTATTCAAGCAGGGTCCAGGGACCTGGTGATGATGGCTTTTGCCTTCCTTACATTGTTCTGGACTGTGCTTTCATCTCCTGGCTGCCTACTGCTCAGGCCTAGCTTTCCCTAACCTCACAGCCCTCATTCATGTCCCCAGTCTCCATATGATGCCTGTAACTCACAGCTTGGCTGTGCAGCTAATTACACACCATCTTGCTATCATTGGCTCATGTTTCTCACAGTTAGTCTCGTCTGTCCAGCTGCATTTTAAGACCTTATGCTGTAGCCAATGCAGGTAGCACACTAACTGCTCAGTAAATATGTTTGATCATGTCAGATCATAAGTAAGAAATAATTGGTACCCCAGTGGCTCGTCCACATAATTCTTTGTAAACCTGGTTTGCACCGCTCAGAATACTTTATCTCCCTGTGAAATCTCTCTGTAAATCTCATGCTGCACAACGCAGATTGAGTTATCTCTTGGTATATCTCATGCTCTTCTTACCCAGCAGAAAACAAAGACATGGTTCATAGTAGTATATGTCTGGTTAATTTTTATGTGTCTAAAATCCTATTGGTCATCCAGGATTAGAGGCAGAAAAGAATATTCCTGTGTTCATTATCAGGATAAAACAGATAGTAAAGTGTCCTAAAAATGTCCACACTGGTAAATATTTTGAGCTTTCTGCATTATTAATCTGTATCTTTTTTATGCAGACTCCAAATGTAACTAGTTGTTAAAATAACCCTGAAAAGTACCTTGATTCTAAAGTTCTTATTAAAAATTTAAAACACCCCAGAATAAGAAATCTTCAAGAGAGGGCTTCCCTGGTGGCGCAGTGGTTGAGAGTCCGCCTGCCGATGCAGGGGATACGGGTTCGTGCCCCGGTCTGGGAAGATCCCACATGCCGCGGAGCGGCTGGGCCCGTGAGCCATGGCCGCTGAGCCTGCGCGTCCGGAGCCTGTGCTCTGCAACGGGAGTGGCCACAACAGTGAGAGGCCCGCGTACCGCAAAAAAAAAATTCAAAAGAAATACTCAAATATGGATTTGTTGAAAGAAAGGAAAAAAAAACACACTTTAAACTTCAGTGGCAGAGGGTGGGGGGCAGTAAAATTTGACCCACGCGTAGGTGTTTGTGTTTTTAATTATGTTTCCCAAAGTTGTTGATCCAAAGTTCTTGCTAGAGCCACTGGTTGGTATGGCTCTCATATCTTTCTGTTTCAGGGTCTATGGATTCTAACAAGATTGTAATCATGCATCAATATATTTTCTTGGTTTTGATCCACAGAACAAAACAAAGGAATACAAGATCATAGGCATGTATTCAGACGGCATAAATGTCCTGGGCTTGATTGTCTTTTGCCTCGTCTTTGGAATTGTCATTGGAAAAATGGGAGAAAGGGGACAGATTCTGGTGGATTTCTTCAGTGCTCTGAGTGATGCAACCATGAAAATCGTTCAAATCATTATGTGGTGAGCACACGCCGGTTAATGCCATCTTGCTTCCCCCTGACCCTTCAAAACCAGCATGAAGAGATTTATGTTTCTCAGTTGACCTCACCTTAGAGGAGGGTATCCAGACACTGGAGTATTAAATAATTCCATGTATTACTTAGGACTTAGGTCACTAACAAAAGTCTAGATATCAGCCATTGTCTTTTCTACCAAAGCCCTTGATCATCTTGCAACCAAGCAGCATTTATGTAAGAAATAACTCTTAAAGGAGTGATTTGAAAGAGTTTCCTGCACATCAGAACACAAGGTGCTTTCCTTCCCAGGCCCCAGGCAGAAGGGATATTCAGATATTACAGTTGGTACGACATGGGCCCTAATGCATCCAAATAAAAGCTGCCGTTGGTGAGCATAGCAGTGGCACCACCTGAGTATCTGCCCTGTCCCTAGAGATGCCAAAAAGTCCACCTTTCCTAGGAGACCTCTGCCCCGCTTATCTCATAGCAAGTTGGTTCAAAGTATAGACACACTGACAGTGACATTTCAGTCACTTAATCCTGCTGAACCTCAGCTTCATCATATGTAAAAAAAAGGCTAATAACCTCTACCCCTAGAGCTGGGAGAAGTACATTAAGTGAAATGGTGCATGTAAAATTCTCAACCCAACGCAAAGCACGTAATGACAGCTCCACAAAGAGAGCTATTACGACCACTTGCACAACTAATCCTATTCTATTGCTGATACCACTACCTGGGAAACAAGACAACCATGTCTAGAAAGAGCCTAGTGGCCATATTTGGAGGGTCAAGCTAAGGAGAGATCTGCAGATGTGACAGGAGGCAGGGAGTTTGTGTACCAGAAGCAAGGCATGGGGTATGTACCAGTTTAACCACACCTTCTAGCCAAGTGTACCCCTTACAGTAGCTTAGGTGGGTAGAAGTTAAGGTGCACAGGGGTGCTGAAACCTTGTGCCAGTGTGGTCCAGCAGGGCTGAAAGTGAGACCTTAGCTTCATTGTGTACTCCCAGCTGAGGGCACGTGCCAAGCCCAGGTGCATGCCCTGGCTTGTTTCTTCCCCGGCATTCCCACCCTGAGAAAATACTTGATGACAGAAGTGAGTCTTTCTTATGTTTACTTTCTAGCTACATGCCGGTTGGTATTTTGTTCCTGATTGCCGGAAAGATCATGGAAGTCGAAGACTGGCAAATATTCCGCAAGCTGGGCCTTTACATGGCCACTGTCCTGAGTGGGTATGTCAGACTCAAGGGAAGAAAGAGAAACCTCATTTGAGCCAATGGATTGCTGCTGAGAGCCTGGGTTTCAGTTGGTTAAAATTGGCTTCTCTCCCACGTGCAGGGAAAGATGGGGTTCAGAGATAAGAGAGCAGCGGGGAGGAGGGCTGCCCTTTAACGGCTGAACTGGAGGTGGATCACACTGTGCTAATTTCCAGATCTTGGCAGAACAGCCTGGACCATGCTTTGTCACTGCCTTTATTAGTTGTGTAAAAATCATATCTTAAAACAAGAGAAAAACCCACTGGTGGCCTCTCTTGGCCCACTCCTGGCCTTAACTTCTTCAAGGATGTAAACCAACCAAACCAGTAAGAACAGGCCCCACGTACCCCGAGTCTGAAAGAAATTAAGCAGGGCCTAAATTAAGTCAGACTGGAGCAAGTAGGAGTGGGATGGCTGGTTGGTTCCACTCCTGTTGGTGGGGCTGGTAGGCACAGTCACAGCCTGCATCATTGGAGAGGGTGCTAGGAGAATCTTCAGATTGGTAAGAACTGTGCAAAGCAGGAGGGCAGTAGGAGACAGGTTGTGTGCATATTTATTGTAGCCCACTTACTGGTTCTTGAGGGGAGATGTGGTGGGAGAGGTTATGAGTGGTGTGCCCAGATATCTAGCCGGGGGCAGGATACATCACGTGTGCTAAGAAATATGGACCAAGGGAATGACTAAACATCATCAACTTGACTCCCATGGGTCCTTGCCCCCAAACACCCAACTGGAGCCATCAGCTCACCTATTGGAACTCAGATGCACTGGGGACTTTCCACTGCACAGCATTTGGTTCTTAATCTGTGTGTACCAAAAGCATAGCCCTGCTGGTCAATGGAGAAGAAAGCCAGAATCAAATCCCAGGGCCCCAGTAGTAATGGAGGTGGGACCATCCACCTTACTGGAGGCCAGGGGCTGTGTCCAGGTCATGGGGTGGCTGAGGTTTATTATGCTGAGCTATTTCATAATGGGGTTCTGCTGGTTTCTGCTCTATCGACCTATCTAGGTTTCTAACAGAAAACTAAAAGTCAGTTTCTCATAGTTCTAAGCCACAGGCTTTCTGTCTATAAGATCCTCTTTCCTGACCTCCAGGATCTGTATTTTCCATGACCATTTCTTATTATTTCAGCTTCACATAACTGATCTGTAAACTCTTAAGTTCCCACTTACATGGCATCTGCTAAATCAGTCTCATTTCTTAAGCCCCCTGGCAAGGAATAGTTCGGAAGGTAGGAATGACAAAGAAAAGAGGGTCAGTCCTGAAGTATGACTGTGGAAAAGCAGGGATTACTTCCTCCTTATTGCACCCTGATTCTCCTCTTAGGTGGTGGGTGCCGTCCAGCCAGACAATGGCGTGGCCCAGGCTGAGTGCTGTGATGAGGGCTATAATACTATCGGCCACAGAGTCACCAAGGAGGGAAAGGTCAGCTTGACCTGGGAAGGTGAAGGAAGGCTTCCCAGAGGAGGGGCAAGTTTTGCTGAGTCTTAGATGAGGAATAAGAATTCAACAGGAGAAGGAAGTGAAAGCATGTTAGCACGTGTAGCAGGAAGCGCAGGTACAGGGCTCAGCAGCCTGACACAGTTCGTTCTGTGAGCTCCTGAACATGGGCTCAGCTACTGGCTTAGCCATTAACTTTGACAAGATATTTGATTTGCTGAGTCTTTTCCTCCTCATATGTGCACTGGAGACATATATTCCTGTACTCTTTTTCATATTCTCGTTGGGTCATTATGAAAGTTGAATGCTACATCATGAGTAAAAATGCTGTTTGAAAAAAAGTAGCATGAAGAGATGATAACATCTATGAACCTGTTTCTCTCCTGTTTACAGGCTTGCAATCCACTCCATTGTAATTCTCCCACTGATGTATTTTGTAATTGTACGAAAGAACCCTTTCCGATTTGCCCTGGGAATGGCCCAGGCTCTTCTGACAGCTCTCATGATCTCCTCCAGGTAAATAGAAGAGGGGTGTCTGGAAGAAGTCTGTGAACCAAGCCTTAGCAACTCTCACCTCACCAGATGAAGCACTGGCCGCCGCAGCTGGCGGGTTTTGTAGCTGCATTTGAGAAATGACCTCCATAGTCTCTGCCCATGTCCTTAAACATATTCCCTCACCTATTGGATATTTCCTGCCCTCTTGGCAGAGCCTGCAGCCCGGAAGGGGTTACAGTGTAGCTGGGGGCAGTGGCAAGCACAGCACCTTCTGACTCCTGGACCTGCCAAAAGTGCCATCATGCTTTGAGATCTCGGTTTAGTTTTTGGAACAGAGGTATCTCTTCAGGCAGGGATCGAGGACCAGCATTCCTAGACCATCAGTTCCTTTCTTTTTTATCACACAGTTCAGCAACACTGCCAGTCACTTTCCGCTGTGCTGAAGAGAAGAACCGGGTGGACAAGAGGATCACTAGATTTGTGTTACCCATTGGTGCTACAATCAACATGGATGGGACTGCACTCTATGAAGCAGTGGCAGCTGTGTTTATTGCACAGTTGAATGACTTGGACTTGAGCACTGGGCAGATTGTCACTATCAGGTGGGGCATGAAGTCACACTCATTTTCATCTCTGTTACTGGAATTGCCTCAAGTGAAAATCATCTGTGAAGGGAGATCAAGGATGGTCCAGTGATAGGTTGACTTTCTTGGTCTACAAGGTCCCTTCCCAAGATTAAGCACAACTATATTACAAGTAGTGGGATTGTGCTACATAAAACTGCTTCAGGTCTGGATAGCCAAAGGCATCCCTGTATTCTCAGTCCAGTGCACCCACTAGGTGCTAGGCAGAGTAGGCACCAAGGACTCAAGGTGGAATAAGGACCAGTTCCTGCTTTCAAGGGGTTCCTGGAGAAAGGTAAGGTATGAAGATATCTAAATAAGTGCTCAGTGGTATGGTAAAGGCTATGATAGAGGTTTGGGGGAACTGAAGAAGAAAGGGTTGGCTCTACCTGGGAAGGCAAGGATAGGCTTCCTGGAAGAAGGGAACGTTTAGCTAAGTCTTAGAAGAGGAATAAGAATTTAGTAGTAGAAGGAAGGAAGCTAAAAGCATTTTGGAAAAAGGAATAGCATTAACAGGGGTCTTGATGTAATTATGGCCTATACAGAGTACAGATTATTTGGTATGGTGGACATAAAGAGTACAATGTGAAGGCAGGGATCATATCGTGGAGGGCTTTGTGTGAGGAGCTCATGGAAGGGTCTTAGACAGTCTTTCATATTATGGACAGATTTGCATTTTAGAGAGGTAACTGGTAATATGGTGGATGGCCCCAGTGGGGGCAGGAACCATAAGCTAGAAGACCAGTTAGAAGACTATTGCAAGTAAGGTATGAAAAGGCCTACATTAAGGTACTGACACGGGGGATGGAGAAGAGCTAATGAATTCAAGAGGCATTTACTGGATTCAGAGTGAGGGACAGAGGAAAGCTAGGATGACCCCCAGGATTAGTGGATGGTTCTGGATTGATGGATGGTGCTTACCAGCACAGGGACTAGTATAAGAGAAGCAAGTATAGGTGGGAAGGTAAAGAGATTACACTTTTTGACACACTGAATTTGAAATGCCTTTAAGACATGCAGGTGGAAATATGCAGTGAGACATGTGGTCACAACTGCAGATACAGAAGTCAGAGTCATCAGCTTGATGGTGCTCATCAAGCATGTGGGTCGTGAGTCAGTTATGTATGTTTGACCATGATTGGCTGTGACCTTGACCAAGTTACTCGAATTCTCTAAGCTTCCGTTTCTCACCTGTAAAATGAGGATAATAGTACCTACATTTTATGCAAGTAGTGATAATTAAGTCACATGATGCACATAAAATGCTTAGAACAGTGCCTACATCCTGAGCACTCAGTAAATGTTGGGAATGGATGACATTACTTAGGGAGAGTTTGTAGAGAAGAGAAAAAGACAAAGGACTGAGCCTTAGAAAAGCCTAATATTAGAGGCAGGCAGAAAGGGGAAAACGCAATAGGAGAATGAGGAGGAATAGAAAGGTGGTAAGAGAGCCATGAAACCATGGTGTCATGGAAACCCAGAGAAGAGAGATTTTCAAGGATGAAATGGTCAACAGTAAAATCTTGCAGAGAATTGTAGTCAAACGAAGACTGAAATTGTCTGCTCAAGTAGATGGTGAAAATGTCATAGCGAATTTTTAAAAATTAATCTATTTATTTCTCACTGCATTGGGTCTTCATTGCTGCACACGGGGTTTCTCTAGTTGTGGCGAGTGGAGGCTACTCTTTATTGTGGTGCATGGGCTTCTCATTGCAGTGGCTTCTTGTTGCAGAGCATGGGCTCTAGGTGCGTGGGCTTCCGTAGTTGTGGCGCACAGGCTTAGTTGCTCCATGGCATGTGGGATCTTCCTGGACCAGGGCTCTAACCCGTGTCCCCTGCATTGGCAGGCGGATTCTTAACCACTGCACCACCAGGGAAGTCCTCATTAGTGAGTTCTGCCAGAGATGTTTCTCTGGAACAGCACTGTTCAATATCGTAGCCATTAGCCACACACACAAATTGGACAGAGCAGACAGCGAAGGTTCTATCACTGTAGAAATAGGTGCCATCATAGTGGAAAACTCTACTGGACAGTGCTGCTTTGAAGTAGTGGGTTGGGATTAGAGTTAATCCTGAGACTTCAGTTTAGAGTAGAAGTTTAAGACTAAACCGGGTCCCTAGGCCTACCCACAGTTGAATCCGAACCTTTCAGAGCTAATTCACTCTTGCATCTGCAGCACTTGACATAGGCATAAATCCCAGGCATAAAGTAAGTTCTTGCAGTGTTCTAATGCAGTAAATTTTTAAATCTTCCCAACCCTAAATCATAAAGTATGTACTGCAGTTTGCTTGAAATTAACCGAAGACAAGTACAAACTAGACCCTTTGGCACATCAGCTGGGAAGCTATACCAGTGCCTCCCGATCTGTAAAATGTATTAAGTGGCTAAGGAAGCTAGACCTCAAGGAGCATGGGTAAAATTCTGTAATTTGAGTAGCAGCGAGTATGTTAAAAGTGAAACCCTGAACCATGCCTGAAAAAGTTCCACAACCACCGTGGTTCCAGCAGTTGTTACTTTTACTTCTCCAAGTGCCTTTTCCCACCTCCCTCACCACAGCCTGTGGAACCCAGTCTGTGCTGAACTTATTTCCAAGGAGTGGTTGTATGAGGTGCCAGTTCTTTTGGGTATTTGCCATTCGGGGGATGAATTCCCTTCCTCTGCTTCAGTCATAAGTTTCCTAGATCTTTCTAACCCCTTTTTAAAAAATTAATTTTATTTATTTATTTTGGCTGTGTTGGGTCTTCGTTGCCACACACGGGCTTTCTCTAGTTGCGGCGAGCAGGGGCTACTCTTCGTTGGGGTGCACAGGCTTCCCATTGCGGTGGCTTCTCTTGTTTCAGAGCATGGGCTCTAGAATGCAGGCTCAGTAGTTGTGGCACACGGGCTTAGTCGCTCCGTGGCATGTGGGATCTTCCTGGACCAGGGCTCAAACCCATGTCCCCCACATTGGCAGGCGGATTCTTAACCACTGTGCCACCAAGGAAGCCCCTCTGGTGTGTTCTTAAATCACACTTGCTGATAACTACTGGCCCAGAGTAATCATTGACTTAAAAAATCCTCCGGCTCTACCTGGGAGAGAATGAAATAATAAGTGTTATATTTTTTTTAATTTTACAAGTTACAGTTGTGGTTTATGTGGTTGATGGTTACAGAGATTTTTGGACCCATAGTTTATCTCTTTCTATGGTCCTGTTGGACTGGACATCAAAGAAACATCAAAGAAACCATCCACCTAAAACATTCCCTTTTGTGGTTTTGTCAAAATATTCACTTATCAAAGGTTACAACTGATTGAAAATGGGATAAAGTTTCTTATAACAAAAGAAAATTATGGGATTTGGGGCCTAGAAAGAGCTTAGAGGAAAAAAGTAGCAGCAGTAGTAATAGTAGTTGTTTTTATGATAATTTTAATAGTAATACTAGCAGCAGTAGTAGTTGTAACAGCTGCTGACGTAGCAAAATGGCATCAGTTTTAAGCATCTACTACATCCAGGTGCTTTACTTGATGCCTTACATATATTACCTCATCTAATCTTAACAGCAGCCCTGCAAAGTAGACATATTCTCCCCATTTTACAGGCAAGAAATTGAGACTCAGAGAAGTAACTTGCCTAAGGACACACCGTTAGTAAAACGGCAGAGCTGGATCTGTCTGCCTCTAAAACCTGTGCTCACTTTAGCTCACGACTCAGTCCCCAACCTGTATGGAGAGCTTAGTTTTAAATGGCCTGACCTAAAACTTGATCTCAGTGCTAGGAAAGAACTTTCTACCAATGATTGTTGTGTTTTCTTCTGTGAAACCCTCTAAGTCAAAGTGGGGTATGTTCAAGAAGAAGTAGTTTTTTAATATTTTTACCCCCATCTGAAGATTTATAGTTCCAAGTTTCAGACCTAAGCCAGGCAAATGGCTGAAGTTTAATCAGCGAGGTCAAGGCTCAAGGGCAGAGTTTTCTTTGACCAAATGGATTTTGAGTTTCAAGCCCAGCCTCAATCCATAGGGACGTGGTTAACCGTGATGTGTTGGGTCTTCCAAGAGGGAACAGTGGGTATGGACACAAATCACTTTGACAAAGAAAACCCACTGATGCATTCACTTTAAATGTTTTCGACCACCACTGACATAAACTTAAGTTTTCCAAAGACTGCTTAAGTCAGAACAGATCTAAAGGATTATGCAAGCCTGAAACTTTTAGAGGAATGGGGACAGCCCCAGAAATCTCTAATTTACTATAAGTTGGTGGTCACAGCGACGGAAGGAAACCACACTTGTCAAAGAACTCTGGCCTGTGTCTGACCGTGCCCTCAGAGACCACCTGTGACACATCACTAGGCAGATGAATGAACAGTAGAATCAGCTTGGTGAGAACTCTGAGGCTTTTTTTAGCCCACAGAGTATGGATTTGTGGATAGAATCAGGGATTCTTCTAGTTTAAATTGACAGTGTCTCCATCTTCGGCTTTAAATCCAATGGCATCCTTGGCCCAAGGATGAGAACGTGTATCCAGAAAATATAGGGGTCCCCTCAAGCTCATTCAAATCCAGGGACATTTCAGGGCAGGGCAAACCCTTGTTTTCTCCAAAATGACCAGATTTAAATCAGGAAGATGTTGCTGAGGAAAAACTGCACATTCCAAAGAGAAAAATCCCTAGTGCCACATTTGATCTGGGCAAGAGGGATCTTTTTAAATACAAGGTAATGAAGTTAATTTGGCTGCCTCTCCTGGATTCCAGATCTTTCTTCCTTTTGCACAAAGTGCATCTACTGGCAAAAAGGAGCAGTTGGGAATAAACACTTGTACCTTGGACAGGAGTCACAGCTATTTCTCAACTCAGTGCCCTAAAGGGCAGCTCCCAGAGAGGTCAAGAGACTTGTGATGTCAAAGAAAGTGCATGGGGCTTCCCTGGTGGCGCAGTGGTTGAGAGTCCGCCTGCCGATGCAGGGGACACGGGTTCGTGCCCCGGTCCGGGAGGATCCCACGTGCCGCGGAGCGGCTGGGCCCGTGAGCCATGGCCGCTGGGCCTGCGCGTCCGGAGCCTGTGCTCCGCAACGGGAGGGGCCACAACAGTGAGAGGCCCGCGTACAGCAAAAAAAAAAAAAAAAGAAAAAGTGCATGAAACCTGTTTGGCCAGTGCCTCATTCCTTTGCCTTCACCTGGAATACCCTTGCCCATCCACCCCCATCCCCGCCCCTTCACCATCCTTCAAGGCAGTGTAAATTCCTGGCACACTTAGATGCTCAATAAATGATTGCCTGGGTGAGTAGATGGAGGAAGGGAGGAAGAAAACAGGTGGAGAGGTACTTGGCACTTGTTTAGGATGGATGGATTCATGGATGGGTGGATAATGCCCTCCATGAACACCTCGGCTGGTAAACTCTTGCCTTCCTGTTAAGTGTCTCTCTAGCTCACTCTCTGTGTGTCCCTCACGCCGTTCCTCTCCACTTCCTCACGTTAGAATGACTTGCCATATCTACCCCCTGGAAAAAGATGATGCTCTTCTCAGTCTTCCACAGCTCTCTAATGAGGCAGAGCTTGTGCTCAGCAGAGAACAGATTCTGACCGGCCAGTCTAGGGACAGAGCAGTAACAGCCAACAGGACTAACCGTTTTGGACCAGGGCCCTTGAAGGGAGAAATGGGTGTCTGACTCCTTTTGTGTTGGTGTGTTTTGTCTACAGTGTCACGGCCACAGCCGCCAGCATCGGAGCTGCCGGTGTGCCCCAGGCCGGCCTGGTGACCATGGTGATCGTGCTGAGTGCCGTGGGCCTGCCCACTGAGGATGTCACTCTCATCATCGCTGTCGACTGGTTCCTGTGAGTTGGAATAAATGCATTGCCTCTGCCGGATGGGAAGGCAGGCTTCCCAGCCACGCATAATCTGCAGTCTGTCATCAGATTGCCTAATGAGCCATCTGTTGCTGCCTTAATTTCCCTCTGACCAGGCTATCTGATAACATGCTTAAAAACTAACTCCTCATAACTTCAAGCAGTGATTTTATAAAGCTAGTGATCTCCATTAACTCATTATACCTGGTAATGCTCAAGGTTAGGAGCTGGGTGTGGGATGAGATAAAATAATAAGGTGAAGAAGCTGGGCAAGGCCCCAGACACTCCAAACCCAATAGGCCACCCTAGCCTATCCCAGCCCTGAGTCAGCATCATAGATTCAGAACCCCCTGGTTCAATGTCAGCCCACCTTCCCAAGATCGTCAGCACCATCAGGGCAGTAGGACAAGCAAAGGCTTTGGGATAAGACTAATTTGGATTTGAATCCTGGTTCAGTGTCTTACTGGCTCTTTGACCTTGAGCAAGTTCCTTAACCTCTCTGGGGGCCAGCTGCATTATCTATGAGATGGGAAAGATTCTGTCTAGTTCATGGGGTTGGTATAAGGACTGAGTGAGCTAAAATCAGAGGAATGTCCAGAACAGTGTCTGGCCGGCAGTATGTGCTCAATTAACAGCAAGTTTAATTGTTATGATTAGAATGAGTTGGACCATTCAGGCCTGAACCAACAATTCATTCTCTCCCTCTCTCACAAAACAACAGACACACACATGCACACACCTACCTAAGGAACACAGCAGAACATCTGGGTAAGAACATGCCTTTTGTGACCCCCAAGGTTAAAGTTAGAATGAGCCTGGTTCCCAGCTTTAAACTTGATACCCACTCTGTGCAGTGGTCTTCCAGCATCTGGGTGTGGCTCTGTCCCCTGGCCATCAGGGGAGAGTTTGCTCCATATTGAGCCTTCACTCAGAACCAGCCAGCTTTACTGGGGAGTACAGAGCTATGTAGTTTGCAAGTAGCAGCTGAAATAGTACAAAGGGAAGCAGAAACATTCCATGTGGCTTTGAAGATACCATCATATCCCAGAAGGCAGAAGCTTCTGCACTTGGGAAGCTGCTATGGGGCCCCCTCAGCAGCTAGCTGGTTCTTCAAGGCCCAACTGAGGTGGTACCTTTCTTGCCAAGATACCCTACCACTGAGGCAAGTGCTTCAATTTTTCTTTCTAGTGGTGATGGTGGATTTGCACTTCTCTTCTTTCCCTGGTTCTTCCTGAAACACCAGTGACCTTCACTTCCAAGACATCCAGAGAAGTCAAAGGCCTGACCCGATCCACGGACAAGAAGACACTAGCTGGTCCACACCAGGGTCTAGTTCAGTCCATGTTCTAAATAGCAGGAGGGCACCCAGAATGGACGTGTGTAAGCACGTGCGTAAGCCTTTTCTGTCCTGCAGGTGTAGCTCTCACATTATTCATGTACACATTTCCTAGCAACAGTGCTCCAGCATCCAGGATGCCTCCTCCACCTACTCAGCTTCCTGCCACCAGCCTCTCTGGGCTGTCTGGGGGTTTACAGTGGCTGAGAGTGCCACAAGGAGTAAGCTGTTCCCAGGCTGGCTGGGGTATCTGATCTTGTGCTCAGTGGTGTCCCTGCTGGCTTGCTCATGGAGTGACCTTGTGTGGGAAAGAAAGGAGCATACCGGGGACACACACACCACCCACAAAACATCCAAGTTCTCTCATCTTGGCCAAAAGAAAGCTCAGAAATGCCCATAAGAAAGAGGTTGGGTGAAAGACTAATGAATCCTGACCCTCCCTCAGCTCCCCCAAAGTATCTGTGAAGACGGTGTTCACATTTCTTTGGGAGGAGAGGAGGGAATTTAGGGAGCTCAGTGCTGAATTCAGAAGATTCACTGTGACTGACGGGGACCCAGGGCAGCCTGTATGCTCATTCTGTGCCTTTACAAACCACCTCTGGCCCAGGCCTGTGAAGTGGAGAGCCTCTGGCCAGCCAGCCCTGGGGACAGTACTTTGTGCTTTATTTAATTTGTAACTGAATTCCTTGGGTCCTTTCCCGTCTCCAACTTGAAGGAAAACAAAATCCGGGCCTTCTGTCTGACTCTCCGTCTGTCCTCCCCAGGGATCGGTTCAGAACCATGGTGAATGTCCTCGGCGATGCATTCGGGACTGGCATCGTGGAGAAGCTCTCTAAGAAGGAGCTGGAGCAGATGGATGTTTCATCTGAGGTCAACATCGTGAACCCCTTTGCCTTGGAATCCACAACACTCGACAATGAAGACTTGGACACCAAGAAGTCCTATGTCAACGGAGGCTTTGCTGTCGACAAGTCCGACACCATCTCATTCACCCAGACCTCACAGTTCTAGGGCCCTGGCTTTGGAAAACGGGGAGTGGTGAAGGACCTCTCCAGGAGAGTCATCTCTTGGCAAATTCAAACATTAAGTAAGGAAAAGAAAAACACTAACGGCCAACTGTACGTTGGATTTGATATACAGACCTCTGGATTATTTTCTATATTTGGATTCACAGCTTTTGCTCTCCCGAGTTCTGAGATTTGGGGGTGGGGTAAGATGAGAGAAAATTGATTGAAAGGAAAGCTGTATTATATGGAATTTTTAAATCTATGGGAGACAGAGTTAGGAAGTATTTAAAGTAGTAACTGTTTTAATTAGGTACTATCAATAGATGTGAAAGAGAAGCTGATTTCTCATGCACAGACCAGTGTTTTGGGTTTTAAAAAAAAATATTCTGTCATTACTCAGGCTTTCTATTGCCATGGATTTCCTTTGACCTCTCACATTTTTATAGATTATAATGCATCTAAACACCCCCCCACACAAGTTAATGTGCCAAGTTGTCCATTTTGGACTCATCTCCAGCCAATTTCAAGGAAACTACTCTGAAAGAAAACAGACCAGCACGGTTCTGCAGTAACAGTTTTAAGATGTATGTGAGGTCTGGGGAGAAGAGAGATGGGTTCTTTTTTTCAATGTACTGTATTGGGACGCTGGTAACTATTAACCCAGTGTTCAGTATAGAGCTAGATCTATATATATATATAAATATGTATATATTTATTATTTTCATATAGTTTGCCAGACAGAGATCACAACTGAACTGTCAATGTGAAATACAGAGCTCTCCTTGTACTTGAATAATAACTACGATTTCAATCCAGATCTGCTTCGGGGCTTAATCAGAACCCCTCTCTCATAAGCACAAGAATGAGAAATCATGTTGTTTGATCGTTTCACATCTGTGTATCAGCCCCAAAGCAGAGAAGTTATTCTGGTGATACTCTGAGGTGGCACGGCCCACTCATTTACAACTTCCAGATTCTACTGCTGGGAGGGAATCCATATCAGCTCTATATAAGACTGTAGACAAAGTTGTCACTTATAAAGGCTGGATGTGTTTTTATCCAACTGGATGTGTTTAGTATAATAATTATATTATCCAACTATAATTCTTCCAAAGTCAATTATACCTACTTAAAATGACAGTACTTTGCCCTTTCCTACCCACCAGGCCCAAAAAACAATGGCAAGCTACCAGCTAAGTTGTATTTTAATATGAGTTTGATGGACTGAACAAGCCACATTGGCCAGAAAAGCACTGTCCCTACCCTAGATTCTTTCAGAGTAAATCCCACAACATGAGACATTGGTATCAGTGGTTCAGGGAAATTCTTCCATTGTATGAAACTTGAGTCCTCCTCCAGGGAAGTTTGTTCTAACTAACTAGTAGTCTAGTAATCTTGGCCCCTGCTCATTAAAATCCGTTGCCTGTCATTCTTCTGCTCATTTGTGAAGACAGCGTATTGAAGTCTGTGCTTGGCTCTCATCTTGTAAATAATGCTTAACATATACTTGTGTTTACACCGAGATCCAAAATAGTCCTGTTTCTGCAGTATTGCGTAGCCAATTTAAGCCTGTGCTTTTATATGTTAAGAAACCAGAAACTGTGCCAAAGATCATGGAATAGTGAAACAAAATGCTCAGTATTGACTACCTGCACCTGAAATCTACAAGAGGATGATACCAAATGGTCATGTACACATAAATTATGGACCCATGATTCAATGTGAATTTTAACATGCAAATATTGTGTTGTTGTTTAGGAAGTAAATATAAATACAGTTGAATCAGTAATTTATCTTGGGCTGAATGGTTCTACCCCCTTGGCAGGCTGCTCTGATTTGAGGCACTGGAGTTGGCAGAGCCATTCGTGAACTGCAGGTCATCCTTATTTTGGAGTGAGTTTGTAACCAGCCTTTTAACACACTGTGCTGTTAACTCATAAAAGAGAACAAAATTCCATTTCAGTCTCAATAAACATTTCCATCATTCTTTCTTCTCTGCCTTTTCCTTCACTAATCTGTTCTTTTATCTCACGCAGCACCCTGCACTCCGATGGGTGTGGGAAGGGAGAGACCTGGTCAGTTGATAGTCACACGTGAAACATCTCATTGCCCTAGTAATTCCAGAGACTGCAGGAAGGCACAGGTTGTATCTTACACTCCTTAGCATATCTCGTCCCATAACCCCAGGGCACAGTACAATACTGAGCACGTAGTATTACTAAAAACAAACTGATATCTCACTGTAGTTTTGATTTGCATTTCTCTAATGATTAATGATGTTGAGCATTCTTTCATGTGTTTGTTGGCAATCTGTATATCTTCTTTGGAGAAATGTCTATTTAGGTCTTCTGACCATTTTTGGATTGGGTTGTTTCTTTGATATTGAGCTGCATGAGCTGCTTGTAAATTTTGGAGGTTAATCCTTTGTCAGTTGCTTCATTTGAAAATATTTTCTCCCATTCTGAGGGTTGTCTTTTGGTCTTGTTTATGGTTTCCTTTGCTGTACAAAAGCTTTGAAGTTTCATTAGGTCCCATTTGTTTATTTTTGTTTTTATTTCCATTTCTCTAGGAGGTAGGTCAAAAAGGATCTTGTTGTGATTTATGTCATAGAGTGTTCTGCCTATGTTTCCCTCTAAGAGTTTTATAGTGTCTGGCCTTACATTTAGGTCTTTAATCCATTTTGAGTTTATTTTTGTGTATGGTGTTAGGGAGTGTTCTAATTTCATTCTTTTACATGTAGCTGTCCAGTTTTCCCAGCACCACTTATTGAAGAGGCTGTCTTTTCTCCACTGTATATTCTTGCCTCCTTTATCAAAGATAAGGTGAGCATATGTGTGTGGGTTTCTCTCTGGGCTTTCTATCCTGTTCCATTGATCTATATTTCTGCTTTTGTGCCAGTACCATACTGTCTTGATGACTGTAGCTTTGTAATATAGTCTGAAGTCCAGGAGCCTGATTCCTCCAGCTCTGTTTTTCTTTCTCACACAAGTCAGAATGACCATCATCAAAAAATCTACAAACAATAAATGCTGGAGAGGGTGTGGAGAAAAGGGAACCCTCTTGCACTGTTGGTGGGAATGTAAATTGATACAGCCACTATGGAGAACAGTATGGAGGTTCCTTAAAAAACTACAAATAGAACTACCATATGACCCAGCAACCCCACTACTGGGCATATACCCTGAGAAAACCATAATTCAAAAAGAGACATGTACCAAAATGTTCATTGCAGCTCTACTTACAATAGCCTGGAGATGGAAACAACCTAAGTGTCCATCATCGGATGAATGGATAAAGAAGATGTGGCACATATATACAATGGAATATTACTCAGCCATAAAAAGAAACAAAATTGAGCTATTTGTAATGAGGTGGATAGACCTAGAGTCTGTCATACAGAGTGAAGTAAGTCAGAAAGAGAAAGACAAATACCGTATGCTAACACATATATATGGAATTTAAGAAAAAAAAATGTCATGAAGAACCTAGGGGTAAAACAGGAATAAAGACACAGACCTACATGAGAATGGACTTGAGGATATGGGGAGGGGGAAGGGTAAGCTGTGACAAAGCAAAAGAGAGGCATGGACATATATACACTACCAAACATAAGGTAGGTAGCTAGTGGGAAGCAGCTGCATAGCACAGGGAGATCAGCTCGGTGCTTTGTGACCACCTAGAGGGGTGGGATAGGGAGGGTGGGAGGGAGGGAGAAGCAAGAGGGAAGGGATATGGGAACATATGTATATGTATAACTGATTGACTTTGTTATAAAGCAGAAACTAATACACCATTGTGAAGCAATTATACTCCAATAAAGTTGTAAAAAAAAAAAAAGGTGATCCTACAGACTGGAAGAAAATATTTGCAAACAATGCTACCAACAAGGGATTAATTTCCAAAATATGCAAACAGCTCATACAGCTTACTATAAAAAAAAAAAAAGAAAAGCAAAAACCAAACACCTAATTTGAAAAATGGGGATAAGACCTAAATAGACATTTCTCCAAAAAAGACATACAGATGGCCAATAGGCACATGAAAAGTTGCTCAATGTCACTAATTATTAGAGGAATGCAAACCAAAACTACATTGAGGTATCACCTCACACCAGTCAGAATGGCCATCATTAAAATGTCTACAAATAATAAATGCTGTAAAGGGTGTGGAGAAAAAGGAACTCTCCTACACTCTTGGTGGGAATATAAATTGGTGCAACCACTACAGAAAACAGTCTGGAGGTTCCTTGAAAAACGAAAAATAGAGTTGCCATATGATCCTGCAATCCCACTCCTGGGCATATATCCAGAGGAAACTCTAATTCAAAAAGATACGTGCACCCCAATGTTCATAGCAGCACTATTTACAATAGCCAAGACATGGAAGCAACCTAAACGTCCATCAACAGAGGAATGGATAAAGAAAGTGTGGTATATATATAAAATGGAATATCACTCTGCCATAAAAAAACTGAAATAATACCATTTGCAGCAACATGGATGGACCTAGAGATTATCATATCAAGTGAAGTAAGTCCAACAAAGACAAATATATGATATCAATTACATGTGGAATCTTAAAAAATGATACAAATGAAATTATTTACAAAATAGAAATAGACTCAGACATAGAAAACAAACTTACGGTTACCAAAGGGGGACCTACTGTACAGCACAGAGAACTATATTCAATATCTAGAATATAGTATTGGGTAATAACCTATAAAGGAAAAGAATCTGAAAAAGAATATATATATATATATATATATATATATATATATATATATATATATATATATATCCGGATTACTTTGCTGTACACTTGAAACTAACACAACATTGTAAATTAACTATACTTCAATTAAAAATGGTTTAAAAATAAATAAATAAAAATAGAACTACCATATGACCCAGCAATCCCACTACTGGGCATATACCCTGAGAAAACCATAATTCAACAAGAGTCATGTACCAAAATGTTCAGTTCAGCTCTATTTACAATAGCCAGGACATGGAAGCAACCTAAGTGTCCATCAACAGATGAATGGATAAAGAAGATGTGGCACATAGATACAATGGAATATTACCCAGCTATAAAAAGAAATGAAATTGAGTTATTTGTAGTGAGGTGGATGGACCTAGAGTCTGTCATACAGAGTGAAGTAGGTCAGAAAGAGAAAAACAAATACCATATGCTAACACATATATATGGAATTTAAGAAAAAAAAATGTCATGAAGAACCTAGGGGCAAGACGTGAATAAAGACGCAGACGAACCAGACGATGGACTTGAGGATACGGGGAGGGGGAAGGGTAAGCTGGGACAAAGTGAGAGAGTGGCATGGACATATATACACTACCAAACGTAAAATAGATAGCTAGTGGGAAGCAGCTGCATAGCACCGCGAGATCAGCTCGGTGCTTTGTGACCACCTAGAGGGGTGGGATAGGGAGGGTGGGAGGGAGGAAGATGCAAGAGGGAAGACATATGGGGACATATGTATATGTATGACTGATTCACTTTGTAATAAAGCAGAAACTAACACACCATTGTAAAGCAGTTATACTCCAATAAAGATGTTAAAAAAAACAACAACAGTGATTGCACGCAAGGCTACAGAATCAGTTCAGTTAATCGTCAGGGCTGGGACCATATGACCCAATGAACAAAGGATGTCATCATTCGCCATGTTGAACTCCCCTCATGCATGGACAAACGAGCTTTCACGACAAGGAGTTCTCACCATGAATCCAGCACTTCCAGCAATGACACCTATTACACACAGTCTTTCCTGGAAGTCGTCCCACTAAAATAGGTGTGATATTTACCTCAGTTCAAGATATCAGTCTAAATAAGTGCCAGTTCCTGGAGGAAAAGGAACAGGGATATTGATTTTGGGGTGGGGTGGGGGTTTCCTAAAAACGCTGTTTACAAACATAATATTCCAATGACAGGAAGTGAGAGCAGAAAGCATCTCTTGTTGGCCTAAACAAGAAGTGGTTAACCTCGTCCCAACTCCTGTCAAGAGACCTTAGTTGCCCTGTCACTTTACTGAAGGACTCTGAATTCATTTTTTTTTAAACTCTTGAGGTTGAATTATCCAGCATGCACCAGCCTCAGGGACAATCAAGTGACAACCAAGGGGTGGCAGAAAGTAGCAGAAAGGTCATGAGGTTTGGAGACAGGACAGACCAGGCTTTGGAAATAGGCTCGAACACTCAGCTTTTCTGAGCCTCAGTGTCCTCAGCAAAAAAAAAAGGGGGAGTGATGGGGGAGGGGAATGCTTTCCTCAATAATTAAATGAGATGAGAATAATAACAGGTAACACTTACTGAGTGATTGTTTTGTGCCAGGCACTGATTGAAGGGCTTTAAATGTGTTAACTCATTTACTTATGACAACAACATTATGAAATAGATGGTACCACTGACTCCATCTCACATAGACGGACACTGAGGCACAAAAAAAGGTTGCGTTATCTGCCCAAGTCACTCAGCCAGTAAATGGTAAAGCCAGGATTCAAATCCAGGTGCTCTCACTCCAGGGCCCTCAACCTTAACACCACCTACTAATGCCCTTGGGAAGCACTTGATTCAGCACCTGGCAAACTGAGGCAGTAAATACAGGAAGAAAAGAGAGAAAAAGAGGGGGAAGGAAGAAGGAAAAAAACCTTTACTCCATTTCTCTCCTGGGATTCCAGGTCTCCCAGAGTAGGTTGGTAAGGTCTTTAAAAGACTGTAGCTTGGGGCTTCCCTGGTGGCGCAGTGGTTGAGAGTCCGCCTGCCAATACAGGGCACACGGGTTCGTGCCCCGGTCTGGGAAGATCCCACATGCCGCGGAGCGGCTGGGCCCGTGAGCCATGGCCGCTGAGCCTGCGCGTCCGGAGCCTGTGCTCCGCAGCGGGAGAGGCCACAACAGCGAGAGCCCCTCGTACCGCAAAAAAAAAAAAAAAAGACTGTAGCTCTCCCAAGTCCCTCGATGTTGCCCTTGTCCTGGCCTCCTCTGTGGAAGGACCTATAATAAACCACTCCACACCCCCACCCAGGCTGAGCAAGACGTGCAGTGACATACCTTGGCTGAGCCAAAAGCAACACAAGTCAGTCATAAACCAAAGACCTATCACATATGTTTCAGCTCTCCTACCTCAGAGCGAACTCCGCGCTGCCAGAGGTCTCCCTTCTTCCTCTTCATTTGAAAATCCTAATCCTGGTACCTGAGCCGCCTAGCAGCCCCCAGTTCCCCACACCGTCTCTGGGCAGGCAGGGTGGCCCTCAGTGCTGCCATCTCAGAGCTCCTGGAATTGAGATGACACACAAAGCAAACCCTGCCTCAGAATATGCTGTATTCCTTCTGCCCACAGGGTCTTGGAGAGGCAAAGCTGTGATCCCCACAGAGAGCAAATAAATGAGCCCTGGCAGGTGATTCTCATGGTGAATGATGAGGAGGGTTGATATTATACTACGGGCTACAGGGTACTTTTAAAGTAAAGATAAGACAAGAGAAAGAAAAGTACATAAATATACATTTATGAATATAAAAATATGTACTTACGGGGGTGCTGCAGGATCACTCGAAGAATACAGAAGCCCAAGGGGGAAATTTCGGTCTGCTGGAGAAGCTCCGACAAGCCAGCCGTCCATTTGCACCAGGGTAAAGCGCCTGTCCTAGGCATGACCCTGCTTTTGCCAAATTTCCTAGTTTTGAAGGTGAAACCAAGCACAGGCTCTTTCCTCTGATGATCAAAGTAACTACTGCTTCGCCTAGGCCCCATGTGGAGGGGCCGGGGGAGCAGACCAAGGAGCAAGAAGATTGCAGCTCCGCTCACTGTCAGCAGGGCTCCCACTCCATGGGAAGAGGGGACAGAGTTCTCTCCAAGACCTGCACGTCCCCAAGGAGTGCTGGGATGGGCCCCCCATTCAGGGAAGGACAGCAGTCTCGTCAGGCGGTACTAGCAGGTTCACTGGTCACACGTGGACTAGAGAGCACGTCCTTTCCTCGGGCTGTCCTCAGAGAGGCCAGAGGGCTCCTTTAATGGAACTAATCAAGAACAGCCATGACTATTTGTAAGAGCGGCCAGGCATTCAGGGGCTAGGTGAGCTTGCATACATAATCCATCAGTCCTCCCCAATTATGCATTTAAAACTGACCAACTTCTCTTATGTTAAACATATCACATACACTCTCATTTTTAAAATCTTATTTATAATTCAGGGTCTATAGGCTTCAGCTAACTTTGGGTCAGTCAGGTGACAATAGGGAAATGGCCTTACTGTATGGTGGCTTTTGCTTGGAGGGCCCAGGCTCCACCAAGGAGATTTTCCCAGGAGCCTCTGTAAACCCAGACCCTGTGAAACACGTTTGTAAAATACAGTCCAGGCTTTGATAGATCTGCAGCTGTGAAAGTCAAGAAAACAGTAATAAACTGAAGCAAAACAGGTGGGGATTTTTATTACCTTTAATGACACAGATCTTCCCAAAGTAATCTAAACCCCAATACGTCACAAAATTATTCACATTTTTATATATTCCAAAAGCAAAATGCTGCTGCAATCCTGGCCCCAATGTAACTCCTCAAGACTGAAATAACTCCTTGAGAAATACAAAGATAAAATAGGAATAACTTAAACAATAGAGTTAGCAGATCAGAAAGTGAGCAAAAGGCAGATTGATTTGTGAAAGAAAAAAAAAGACTTTAAATAAGAATGGGCATTTAAGATCTTATCCCTAAATTGAATTAAGGAGTTATGCTCAAACCATAAAAAAAGAAAAAAAGGACAATGAGTGTCACAGTGTGTATCTGAACAATAACTGCCACGGGATACCAATTCATTAGAACTGATTTCCTTCAGCTGCTTATATCCTTCCTAAGTGGCCCTTTTCTGAGAACTGTACCATAGTCTTAATGTAATACAGTATTTTTTTATTATTGATGACTACTTAGACCTCAAAATAACAAACTGACAACTATAGTTTCAGACACACTGAGAACATACGAGCAGGTGTAATTTAAGCATATCGTCTGTCTTTCAAAGGTGGAATGCTTGTTGTGATATATACCTTTATTAGGCTGAAATTCTGAGAAGGGAATAAATGAATTTTGTTTTATTTTGGCTTTTGGACTTTTTTTCTCCTTTAATTTTTAATTTCATTTTCTTAATTTACCTAATGAACCAATTCCTGTGGTAATAATGAGAAAAGAATACTTGACTCTCACTGAATCTTGTAAAAACTGAAAGGGTTTTAGGGCATGGTAGAGGAAAGTGCTCAGGTTATAGCATGAAGGAAAGACAAAGGTTTCCATTTTCAAGCCCTCTCTTCTCTGGGTCTGTAGACCCATGAAGACAAATGTCCACTTCAATCCACCCCCATCCTCTTCTTGCTCCTCAAACTGGGTAAGCATTTCATAAAGGCACCCTTCTACTAATTTTAAATCTGGTTTTGGCAGTCATTTCTGCCAAACTTAGTGTAGTTATTTCAGAGAAATATTTGAAGGTATTGTTCCTCATATAAATTTATTTAAGAATTGCTGGAATAAAGGAGGGGTAGGTGACAGAAGGAGTGGTTTAAACAACAATCAAAAGAAATTAGCCTCCTCTTACAAATGTATCATAGAAATTAAACCTTTAAAGCAAGACCTGAATTCTCCAGAAGTAATGCTTCCTCTTCCTAGGTTTTCAGTTGATATCATGTAAATCAAGCCTAACACTAAAAAGCAAACAAACAACCACAAAAAACCAGATTCACCAAAAATGGAAAATCAGGGTGACAGTCTTTTTCTAGAGGATATATCAGTTTATTCCTCTAGATAGCAGCTTCCTCGAGCTCATGGAAAATGTAAGAGAAAAGGGAAGGAACGGGAAGGGACAGGAAGGGACGGGAAGGAAAAGGAAGGGAAGGGAAGGGAAATAGGTAGAGGTGGGGGAGGGGTGAGGACAAGCGGGAAGGAGGAAAAAATGAGGAAGGAGGGAAAGAAAAGAACTTTTCAAGAACACATCCACTGCCAAAAATGAGGAACACCTGAAAAGGCATCTTGACATTTTCATCAGAATTTTAAGAAGTGCTTTCCAAATGAAAAAGCACCAGCCACCCAACTATTATTTTCGTTTTCAAGCTCAAAACAAGCATACAAACAAACTAAAACACAAATTTTCCAGCTTGACAAGAAAACTTGAGCCCCAAACAGCAAACACTTTAATCAATGACTCTTACCTGGGTACAAAAGACTGGGTGGGTACAGGTTTGATTTAACGGGGGTTAGACACTGGTGATTTGATACATAGAACAAAAACTGTTGTTCAGTTGGCTTGATGAGTGAGCTCTTCATGATGCTCCTCCAGCTTTCATTCAGTCTCCCCTGTGAAATGTGAAGACACTTCATACACTACATGTGGTACTGAGAAAAAGGCAATCAATAAACACAACCAAGGAGAAGAAGATGATTTCCCTCTATCCAAATCTTGGCACGTAGCTCTACGTGTAGGAATGAGGCAATGTTAGGTTAGCAAGACAAACACTTGTGTGACCTTGGGCAAGTTACCTGGCCTCTTTGTATACTATCAGGATGATGACAAGCAGAGTATCTACCTCTTAGTGTTACGCTGAGGAGTTAGTACAGTCCTTGGCACATAGTAAATGTGCAGAAACTGCTAGGTGTTATTGAGCCGAACTGTTAAACATGCCCAAATCAATTCTATTCCATGGAACAATTATTTTTGAGAGTGGAGGGGGTCAGTATAGGATTTGGGGGTGTTCTGAGTCCCCCATTCTCAAGGCATTTGCAGCCTACTGCAGAGATTCTTGGTGCTAAATGTGCATTAGAATCTCCTGAAGAACCTTTATAGAAATACCGATGCCAGGCACCACCCACAGAGATTCCAATTAAGTTGGTCCAGAGTGGGGCCTGGGCATCAGTATTTTTCAGCACCCCCAGGTGATTCTAATGCTCACTGAGGATTGCTGACCCAGGAATTTGCCATGTGATTTGGGTGTATGGCCACTGCCTGTGTGGTCTGTCTGTTAGACTCTGACAGGACCAGGAGCCCCTGAGATGAAGGGTGGTGTGTCATTATCCATGTGTCAATCACCACAAGCCATCAAATGACAAATCCCTCTGAAGCTGGTGAGCAAATCAGAGAGGGAGGGCCTCGAGGTTGGAGCTTGGCATCTGTAGGCTGGTTTGCTTTTTGCTTTGGTTGTAAGGGAGGTGAAGGGGCCCCGTGGGAGGAAGTAAAATGGTTCCTGCCTGCCCAGCAGAGACGGTAAGGTTGGAAGCCATAGCAGCCCCTCCCTTTGGAGCTGGAGGCCTAAGGAGCTATGACAGAATCAGAAACCGGCATTTTAATTCACTGTTGTCCTTTTTCTTTCCTTTTCTTGGTTTATTTCCTTTTTGCTATTCTTTAATTTTAGAAAAGTTTTTGTGCTACAGTTCTTGTCTGTGTCTGAGGATGTCTGGGCCTGGGTTCTTTGCTCTCCCTCGAGTTGGGAGCATTACAAGTGGACCAGCTCCCACTGCAGGCTGGCCATGGCAGCGGCAGCTGGGATCACGGGAGCTGCTCACAGGGATGGGAGGGTCGGTGGGCCAGAGCTGGTGCCATCTGCTCAGTCTCCCATCCCTTTGCAGAGACCTCCCTCCAGTCCTCTGCCCTCTTCTTGGGAGAGTTTTCATAAGGAAAACCAACTACAATACAAGGCTGGAGGAATGAAGTCCTTAGTGGAGGCATGTGGAGGGGCAGAAGGCAGAGGGCCTGAGTCTGCCTGAGGGACCAGCAGGTTTCACAGAGGCCGCCTTGTAAGCCCAACCTTGAAAGTGGAATCTCAGTGAGCACACACCAGACGTGGGCAATCAGCTCTTGATAAGGACTGTGACACCGAGGCAATCACACCTCACAGGAGAACTAGGGATAACGGGGGTGGGGGTGGGGGGTGGGGTGGGGCGTGTGTGTGTGTGTGTGTGTGTGTGCACGCACGCACGCTTATGGAACTTTTTTAATGGTAAAATTCATATAACCTAAAATTCACCATCTTAAAGTATACAAAAGATCACCTGTTTTACACCAAAAGTATCAAGGCCCAAACCATCCTGAGTAAGGAGAAACAGGTGTATTCCAACCCCTTCGACCCATCTCTTCCACACATTCCCTGGTCAGACAATTGGACTCATTGTTTCTGGTCCAAGCATCCCTATCTTAATCCCTAAGTGCTAAGAATCTACTTTTTCACTTCCCCTGAATCTTGAGATCACCAGGAAACCAGGAGAGGGAAAGATGATGAACAGTGAAAGAGCAGAAGTGCAGAAGGGAAGGACAAGCGCTGGTGCTGTAAGCAGGAGAGTCCTTGAGAAAAGCAGGGCAGGGGACATGGAGTGGAAACCCACTGGGTCTTCTGCCGAATGCTCCTCTCTGTTGCTGTCTACCCAGCCCATAGGCGTGACTGTCCTGTTTTAGCTGCTTGACCTTGCTTGTTTGGATCTTCCCTGGATTCACTGACAGAGCATCATTCTACTAAATGCCCTGTTTGCTTAAGACGGGTCAAAGTCACCTGGGTTCTTTACAACCATGAAAACTTTCACTGACAGTCCTCCAGGACCCCTGCCTCACCAGGAATCCATGACCCAAATTGGGACAGGAAGAGAATGGTATGGAGAGCTTTCAGAGAAGGCCTATGAGCATATTCCAAACCACTGAGTGGGAACTCATGTTACAAAGGAAACCTATTTACTAAGACAGAATTCTTTTTTCTTACCTTCTCTCTATCTCCTCACGTCAGGGTCCACATATCTGCCGGTTCAGGGCTTTATGTAACTTGATGTTAGCCATGTTGAAATTCAACACAATTTGGCATTTGGTAATTACGTG
This sequence comes from Mesoplodon bidens, assembly GCF_964165515.1. Lineage (NCBI taxonomy): Eukaryota > Metazoa > Chordata > Mammalia > Artiodactyla > Ziphiidae > Mesoplodon > Mesoplodon bidens. The sequence continues at coordinate 73,103,821 of NC_138162.1, read as the reverse complement.
GGCCACGTTCCCTAAGTGGTAATTAAGTGGGCTGTGTTCCGTATAACCACCTAATAAATGCCTAGATGACTATTTTGGCAACCGGAGATTATGTGGCCCAGAAGCCATCCTTTAATCTACCAAGCAGAACGTTCTAAGGTAGAAGCCTGCAAAATGGGAAATTACTGAGCTGTCCTCCACATTCCTCTGTGCTGAAGGCAGGAAATCCTGGCCAGCCCTGGGCAAGGCGATGTGTGCCCTAAAGCATGAATGACCCTCAAACCAGAATTTCAGGAGCCTGATGACAGTGAAAACCTAGCACGTTATCCCACACTCCTTTATTGTTTAAAAAGATTCGTTAATTATCTTGATGTTGCTAGAATGAGGGACTACATGATACAACACCATAGGACCCTCTGGGGGATGTTCAAGGGCAATGTCCACCAACTCTGCTTAGGTTCCAAGGGGCTCTGCTCTTTCTCCCCAGGGTTCTCCTATCACATACTCCAGTTTTGGAGAACAATGGAATGTAATGGTTAAAAGCATGGTCACTGAAGCCAGATCACCTGGCTTCAGACTGTTGCTGGGCCATTCACTAGCCATGTTACCTTGAGCAAGGCACTTAACCTCTCCTTGCCTCAGTTTCCCTATCTGTGAAATGGAACTGGTCATAGTACCTACTTCACAGAGTTGTTGTGATAATTAAACATTAATTCATTAATACAAGTGAAGTATTTGGGCCAGTTACTGGCACTCAGGAAGTACTTAATAAGGAAGAGCTATTCTTATGATGGGCCTGGGTAGGAAGGGAAAGAAGAGAAAACCTGAGAAATGACGACAGCCCTCAAAATGACGAACTTCTTACCACACATCTGAATTCAAGAGTTGCCTCATCACCTCATTCAACAGCTTCCCACAAAAAATATTTACTGAGCACCAACCACAGTGGAAGGTCATCTGACGCAAGGGTGGCAACAGGGTGGTGGGGGGAAGGAAGGCTCTTGTTCAGGGCACACACCTGGCTTGTGTGGTTAAATGGGATCCCACTGTAATTCTGGCTGTAAAATAGTGAGCAGGATGGCAGAGTCCCTGACCTCGGGAAGATGTCCTTCAAGTAGAAGGAGCAGACTTTTAAGCAATCAACCCACATAAAAATATAACAACAAACTGTGTCATACTTTATGAAAGAAAACTGCAGAGGGCTAAAAAGGTGTACCTCAGAGCGGGAGGGGGTGTCATGGAAAGTCATGAGACCCGAAAGGTAAAGAGAAGTGACCCATACAGGGTCAGGAAGAAGTATTCCAGTCAAAGAGCACATGCAAAGGCCCCACAGCCGGAAGGAACTTGTGTCTGAGGAGCTGAAAGAGGGACCACTAGGTAAGGGGGTGGGGGGAGAATACAAGAGGCAAGACTGCTGGCAGACCCGCATATGTGCTGTCTGAAGGAAGAATGTGGCTCTTATCTCCTCCTTGACTCCTGTCCACCACATTTTCTAGGTACTTTATATTGTAGCAGGAAACTGAATTTATTTTAGCAAATCAACAAGAAGCAATTAAGCTGCTTACTTGCATAGGACAGCAGTTTAAAAATATCTCTGTTCATGCACCGGATATTTCTTCAGAGGGTAGCTTGGTCTTTCAAGAATATTCCTTACTTCAGAGATGGAGTCTTCCTATATAACAAAAACAAATCCAGCAATTGCATTACTCATAATGTAATACAGATCAAGGATACCTGGATGTGTAGTTTTGCATTTAAGAGGTCTATGAATCCCATATACGCCGTATATATTGTGTTCGTGATACGTGTGTATACAGATACTATTTCCTTTTTCCCCCTCCCTCCCTTTATCGCTCTTTTTCTTTCCTCTTCCTTCTTCTCTCCCACGCCCCCTCCCTCTTCCCTTTCTTCCTTTTTTTCTTTTTACATTTTAAAGGGATTCCCTTACTTGAAAAAACTACGAATTAACAAAGCAAAGCAAATGACTTTGCAGACAGGCTGTAAAGTAATCCACGACCCTGGTGATTAGGGGAATCAATATTCATTTAAATAATTCATTTAAATGCCAGCATTTAAATAAGTCAAGATGACCAATTCAACTACATGGTATAGTTAAATCCAACCAGAGTGGGCACTGTCAACCTTCCATTTGGTGACAGGTCACAGCTAACGGCTGTACATCTGCAGTAGACAAAGTGCTGGGTTTACCTACCTACGGATCAGAAACACTCCCCTCACCTCCATAAAAGTCAAACAGTGAAAAACACCTTATTAACTTTGAGGAAAACTTTTTTCCATGTTATGAGCTCATGCAGACCACACACGTCCCTAGATTCTTCCCTGGACAGGGATTCCTGTCCAGAGCGGAAGGAAATGTGCTTCGGGCCAGTTACACTGTCTTCTCTAAGTTCTTTGACAGGACCACGCTCCCTCTCACTGTAGGACCTCTGCTTGATGCGTGCTGTTCTCCAAAGTAGCTACTACTCATCACTAAGATTGAAGCACCACTGTCTCTTCCTCAGGGAAGCCTGCCCTGACTGCCAACCAAGCCCAATACTCCTTTTCATACACTCTCAGGATACCATGTAACCTCCTTGGTGAGCATCACAATTTTACATTTATTTCTGTGGTTACTTGATTAATGTCTGTCTCCCCTGCTAGACTGTGAGACCCAGTTCCCATATTATTTTGTCAGCCAAGATCTAATTCCATCGGAAGCCCTGACCTTGTTTAGGTGTTGCTGAGATCTGTGGGACGTCAGACGACTGCAGACCCTTTCGTGGATCTTCTTCCACATGGACTGGGACCCAGGGTGGAACCTGCTCAACAGAGTAAACAGGGTGGAGTATTATGCAGCTGATAAAAAGGACACTTAGAGTGCCTAACAATAAGGGTCGATATTTATAACTTAAAGGTGAGAAAAAAAGCAGCAACATGCAAAACAGTGTGCATAGCGTGGTTTCAATGTCTTTATTAAACCTAGGTATAGGAAAAGCACTGGGAATAAAAACAACCAAGATGTTAAAAATGGTGTGTGTCAGGGTGTGTGACTCTTTTCTTCTTTGTAATTTACTGTGTATTTTAGATATTTCTCTAAAGAACAAATCCTGCTTCTACTTTTAAAACATGTAACCCCAAAATTTTTAATACAAAATTTAATCCCAACTGTTTTCCACTACAGGATATTTTATGTGTCATTTACTTTAGGCCACCCAGACCCAAACTTAACCACAGATCTTACAGTGTCTTTCAGTTCCTCAAACAGGCTGCATTTTCTCCCTTCCATAGGCACTTGCCAGCACTGCTCCCTCGGGTAGAATGCTGCCACCCCCAACCCCCATCCCTGCTCATGTTGAGTCCCACCCACCTTCAGAGCTCAATTCAGTTATTGATTTCTCAGGAAGATCCTTCCTGAGCCCCTTCCTGTAGAGCAGTGGTCCCCAACCTTTTTGGCACCAGGGACCGGTTTTGTAGAAGACACTTTTTGGCACCGGGGTGGGGCAGGGGGGAGTTCAGGCGGTAATGCGAGCGACGGGGAGCGGCAGATGAAGCTTCGCTTGCTCGCCCGCCGCTCACCTCCTGCTGAGCGGCCCGGTTCCTAACAGGCCACGGACTGGTACCGGTCCGCGGCCCAGGGCGGTTGGGGACCCCTGAGGTAGAGGAAGTCGGCTTCCCTATTTCATGCACTTGGAATCCATTCACCCCTCATTCATAGCACTTCCCCCAGTGGACATTTCGTCATTATTTGGTTAATGTCTGTCTCTCCTCCTAGACTGAAATTGGGACTGAGCCTCTTGGGCTAATAGCTCATCTCAGGGTTTTGAATACCACAGGAGGAATTTAATACATACTTCTTGAGTGATTGAATTCATCCATTCATTCATTCATTTTGGGGAGGGAAGTGAGTACCAATTCTTAAGTTGAGGCAGAATTTGCAGTTTGATTATGAAAAGCACAGATATTGTTTTCTTAAAATGCCAAAAAATTTTAGCAATTTGGATAAAATTGTTCTCTTTAACTAATATACAGTAAACACTGGAAATGACAGAAATATGTGAGAATCAATCCAGTTGTTGTTATGGCCACCACACTAGTGAGTCCCTGTGCAGTTGCCCCTCTGCTCGGTTTGGGACCCACATCCAGGCTACCCATCCTGGCTCCCTGTAACGAGCATGTACCCTCTGGTTTCCAGGGAGACAAGACCAAGAGAATGACTGGATCTACACAAATCCATTACCAACCCAGGAAAATGACTCACAGCAAATGAACGAACCACCTAAAGCACTGCCCATGTTTAAAGCACTGCCCAGGCACATCATTTCTACACTCCTCTAAGAATTTTTAAGATGAAGGAATAGAAATATTTTGAAGCTATAAATAAAATTGGCATTTAAAAATAGCCACCAAATGGACACTGCAAATGCTTTCTCATTGGCCTTGAGTAACCAATGCCAGAATTATCCGTACACTTGTTACCCTTATTACTATATACAATCAACACTATATTTGAAGACCTCTGAGAATAAGTCAACAGGCAAGAGCAGTGCTCTGCCTTGACTGTGGCCTTCTCCTTGTGCAGTGGGATGACTGCGGATGGATGCTGAACTGAGGATGGATGCTGAAGGGATGTGACTCTATCCGGACACTGGAGCTAGGGAACCGACTTGAGAGTGTTTCTCCCATGTTTGGGACTACCATTTCCCATGCTGCTAGTTAAAAGGGTTTTCCACTTCCTCCATTAAAACCTTGGGCTGATTCTCACTCCAAAACTTGCCTCCCATCTCATCCTTGCAAACTTGACCCTTGCTGATTTCAGTATTAAGTCAGCAGAGACTCAAAAGGTATTTCTCATGCACTTCTGTGATCTGAGCAGAGGGAGACTGGTCCCCGTGGCTCGTGTGAAAAGAACGGTGAGTGAGGCAGAGCCTAAGCACGGGTAGTGAAACTATGCCTCCTATGGTTGACTCCCAGAAATTCTTGAGCTTGACGTACAGAAGATAGGGAAGCAGCTTGTTAAAAACCCCTCTTCTTACAAACTGCCTTTACTGATTAAGCTTGCTTTAGTTGTTTTTATTCTTTTTTCCCTTCTTTATTTGCATACCCTCCAAGCTTCATATAGCCTAGGGTAATATATCACAAGACTTCTTAACCGCCCCTATAGATAAAGCCTCTGACATCACAGGTCACTATAGTAATGGTGGGCTTAAGTTGTTTTACAAGAACGTGGAGTTGGATCCTGTCTAGTTCAAGCTGGCTAAGACTGGTTGGGATAACTGACCCTAAAACTGTGTCTGCACAGTTATCTGATGAACAATTTTTTGACACCAGAGGGCCAAAAACTCCACCCTCAGATCATGCTAAGTACCTCCATTTTTGAACATGCATCCCATGAAGAAGCATGTAACCCAGATATGCCTGGGCAAAGTACCGATTACTTCACCTTTTCTCTACCTCCAATCACATTTCCTCATGCCTAAGACCACCCTGCTTCTTTATCCCTTCAATATCTCAAGCCCCTTGCCTTTGGGGAGATGGATCTGAGACTTGTTCTCCCATCTCCTTACTTGGCTGCGTTGTGAATAAACTTTCTCTGCACCTCAGCATTTGGCTTGCTGTGCATAGGGCAAACGAACCTGGTTCGATAACAGTGACACCTAGTGTTCCAAGGGCTACCTCTGTGAGGTCAACGGGGAATGGATTCTTCCACAGGGGCTACACTGAGGTCAATGGGGAATGGATTCTTCCCCAAGGATACAAAGGGATATCCTTTACTCAAAACAGCTGCCTTAAAAATATTATCTTCAGTGCCACTTCCCTGGAGGTTAAGGTGATAAGCTTTCCTGGATGCCTGGAATTAAGAGGTCTCCCACAGTGCAGGACTTTCAGCGCTATAACCACGACAGTCGTGGGCAAACCAGATAGCCTTTGTGTGACCATGTTATACTTTGTCACCTTATTTGCAAATTCATAGATTGATTAGTTCCAAACTTATCAGTTTAGAGTTTTTGGACACAGAATTTGCTGACTTTTCAGAGATAAATGATTAAAACTCTGGTCTGCAGCCAAAGTCATCATTCTACAGTCAACTGTGCTAATTCCTGTGAATGACTTGCAAAAGCTCCCCACTGCCTTCCAGCTGAGCCCAAATTCCTTAGCTTGGTTTCCACAGTCCCCCTCAGACTCTCAGCCTTGGAACCCACTACTCCCCAAGGCTGCTCTAACTTCTAGAACCTGACAGCACCCCCTGCCTTCTCACCTCCCATCCCTCCCTCCATTAACTATCACAATCCAATCCCCTCCCCTCTGGGCCCCCATGAAAATGCCACCTCCTCCATAAAACATTCCAGAGTACTTTCCTTCTCCTTTATATATACTCTGATAGCATTTGGTCTGTACTGTTCTCAAAGTTCTGCCTTGTAGGAAACTCTCTGTGTCCATTTTTTTTTAACATCCTCTGCAAGTTCTCAGAGATCAGAAGAAATGTCTTAAATGTTAGCATTTCTATTCCAGGACTAGCACGTTGACTATCAATCCTGTTTTCCTTCTGAGGCACTGTTTTTTTCCCTTGTGTCAGCAAGTATTTATTGAATGTCTACTAAGTGCCATGAACTGGTAACTGATTCTTCATGTGTCTTTTTTTTAAATTGAGGTATAATTGGTGAGGCACACTTTTAATCACAGAGATTCTACATTCCCCTCCACACACCCAGTACTAATCTCAAGGACTCTGACTCAATATGAGGCAATTCTTCAGTGAGCCAGAGTTGAGAATTACTGTCCTGCTGCATAAAGATACTCAGGAAAGACTGGCTGAATGAATGCATAAACCATCTAACAAATTTATTTAAAAAGAAACGAGGCCTTCCTAGATCTCCTTCCTAATGGAATTAACCTCCTCTTGCTCTGCCTTTCCCCTACATTTCGATTATACTTCTGTTAAGTGTACATCATAATCCATCTCACATTTAGTGACATGGGAGTATGCCTGCCACCCCGTCTAGTGTGTGAGCCACTGGGAAGCCAGGAAGTGTCACGATCACATACACTGCACATAATAGGTTCTCAATAAATGGATGCTCAATTCAGTCCCTCAGAAAAGCTTGCTATGCTGATTATAAGGAGTTTGGGTGATGTACGAAAACAAGGCACATGGGCAAAATCCACTAGCTTCTTCCAGTTCTGGCAGCAAAGAAGCACTTTGAGCTGCAAGAGGATGAATCTTTGATCACTAAACCCCTTTTACAGATGAGGAAAGTAAGGTCTAAAAGGCTGAGTACTTGTGTGAGATCACATAGCACTTGGAGACAGGTGAGCAGAGCTCAAAGTGTCCTGACTACCACCAGTTGAAGGTTCATCCCCTTCTCTGTTTAAAATAAATTCTAAGTCTTTACATCTGGGGTAACCCCCCACCTTCTCTGTCCACCTGTTAAGCTGCAGGCTGGTAGAAAGAGAAGAAGCCAGAAGAGAAGGGAGACCAGGCCCAGAGATGGGTGTAAATGTGTCTCTCACCACCTGTCTCTGGGAGCCAAGGCCAATTTAAAAAAATCTATGTTGTGTTATTTTCTTCCAATATAGTAACTAATCAAGGACTCACCATTACTTAGTAGATTTTATCAAAATATTTTACTTGGTTTCCTCAAGTCCATTTTAATATAAAGGTATTCTATCATTTCTGAAAAAAGTCTAAGAATGCATTGTCACTTTCTTATAACTCCTACTAAAATTTCAGTGCCACTTTTGTTCTGGGATATTTACTACAAGTCTCTTTGTTAGCAATTGTATTATTTTTATGTGGAGATTTCTTATTCTCATCACTAACAATGCAGAGAAAAGCAGACTGACCTATCTTTCATTCAAAACAACTATCTTAAAAATATTATCATTTGTGCTACTTCACTGGAGTTGTGACCAACTGTCCTGGTTTGCCTGGGACCAAGAAGTTTTCCAGAATGCAGGATTGTCAGGGTTAAAATCAGGACAGTCTGGGGCAAACCGGAAGGTTAGTCACATCAGCTGGGAGTGCAGTTTGGAAAATAAAGGTTCCTGCTCTCAATCTCTGGCCTGCCCTCCAGACATATGCAATTGTGTGTGTGTGTGTGTGTGTGTGTGTGTGACAATAATATAAACAAGCCAACAAACCATGTCTAGAAAAAGAGAAAGAAAATACACCCACATATTAATCATGCTTGTCTTTGGGTGGCAGGACTATAGGTGATTTTTTTTTCACTCCTTTTCATTTTTCTACAATTTCTAAACTTTCGATAGTGAGTTCTTTTATACTGGTGAAATCAAAAGCTTGAGTTCTAAAATTTATGACAGATAATAATGGATAGATAAATAGTACCTATGCCAAGTTAGCTGTCTGTCCCATTTTCAACAGGCATTCTGAGATATGCTTTCCAGGGTAAGAGAAAAGTCTCAATTCTTACTTTTGGGATTATTTTTCAAGGAATAATAATTTTTCATATCAAGGTGTCCCCAGCTGAATATTCCTAAGGAAGCAAACTGATGAAGTGACCTGACTTTACTCCTCCCAGACCACAAGGCACTCTTCTAGCAAAGAGATGGGAGCTTGCTGCTGACCTTTCTCGGAGAAGGGGCTGATCCAGAAGAGGGCTGGGAGATCTGGAGTGCTGGGAGATGGCAAATGAAGTTTCCCGGTGGAAATCGGCATCCCCTTGATGACTGTAACTGGCCGAGGGCTTTCCAAACTTAATTGAATCTAACGATGATGGTGATTCATTTCTTAAAACAATCCGTTCATCTGGCTCTTTGATAACCTGAGTGACAATGTGCATTAATCTTTAGTTGTAGTTTTTGCTTTGGTTTGCTTAATTTAGAGCTGGGGCCCGGGTGGGACAGGGAAGAGAACTGGGGGCAAGATGATAGAATACCTGCCCCGGGGACCTCCTGCAAATAAAAGAGGGGTGGGAGTAGAGAAGACTAGAGACAAAATGCTCAGGAGTCAAGGGCAAGGAAAGATAACCAAAATTCTGTACATTTGGCATATATTCACAAGCCAAAATAAACTCATGTTCTGAGCTTTGGTTTGTGAGGATTGGAGATTATTGGGTTTGGGAAAGACATAATTTTTTAGACAAAATATTTAACGCTATGGCAAAGGAAGCTCAGTGTACTCCATTTTCTTTGCATATATCCATTCTCATGTTGTAACATGGAAGTTTGCAACTTCACCTGAATAAATCAATCAAACTTTAAGAACAAGTGGTTTACCACCTCTATATACAAAGGTACTCGATTAGAGAAAAAGTAATGAAAATCCCTACTGATAAAGTAGATACTGGGCCTACATACACCCTCACTGGTGATTGATCCTACAAATGAAAGGAGTTTATGTCAGGGGAATAAACCAACTAAAGCAAAGCAACTCAAGTTAAACTACAGCAATTCCATAAGCAGCATTAGCTAGAAATATACTTTCCACCACTCATGGGAGAAAGTACAATAATTGACATTAGATAACTGGAAATAAATCAGTTTACAAATGCTACTTCTAAAATTACCTTTACGTTAGCTGCAAGGCTGTCAAGAGAAGAAGCTAGAAGAAAGAGGAACAGGTGTTTCAATGACTCATTATTGCCAGTTACCCCTAAAGCTGCTGTTACATTTATTCCACAGCAGTACAAAAATATTACACAATGAATGAATTATCAGAGAACTTAAATGCTCCCTTGTAAATTATACCATCACCTTCTTTAAGTCTTCCTGAAGTCACAGCAATTTATCTATTAGTTTTACTGTCCCCTTGAGCTCAACAATGAGGTTATATTAATGACAGCACGTATGGATACAGGAAGAGTAAACGGGAGTCTAAAGTCTAAAGTGAAGCAATAAGTTCAGTAGCCCTTGGGCAGCCTGGAAAACTCTTATTTGCCCAGGTGCCCAGGGCCTAAAAGAAAGCCATTTGGCTCAATGTAAAATTCATACCCTCTGCCTCTTCTGGCATTCCCTTTATATTTGGTTTACATAAAATCCTACCTATGCAGAAACTCTTGAGTGTATTTGTCCAAGGTAGATATAAAAATGAATACATAAGAGCTTGGAAAAAAAACACAGTAAAACTGTAAATCATTATGATTACCCAAGTAATCATAATAAGTAAATAGACCTAATGCCAGAGAATGGTAAGAATTACTAGAATAAATACACACAGATAAAACCAAGAATAAATGGGATTTTTCCAGGTTGAAAAAAAAATGCTTTTGAAATGAGTATTTACAAGGCTATATGCTAAGGCCACCGTGGCTTCCCCCAGCATGACTGGGGCTTAGGCAGTGACAAGGGACTGCTGATTCCCCAATGCCACTGGCAATAAGAAGGAAGATATAAAAAGGGATTTTTTAAAGCACGCTAATTGTCATATCCTCTGGGCATGCACATATGTGTGTGGGCATCTTGTCCCAGAAGCTCTCTTCTACCCAACTCCCAGCTGAGTAGGGAATTGGTAATGCTAAGCCCCTTTTCAGCTATAACCATAAACCTGCCCTGTTGCCTAGGAACCCCCTTGCTACTGATTTTTGAACACTCCCTTTCACGGGGAGTTTGCCCTTGTTCCCTAGCTTCTCAAAGTGTAGTCCATGGACCAGCTGCATCGGTATCACCTGGAAGCTTGTTAGAAAATAAGGATTCCAGGCCCACCCCAGCCTTATGGAATCAGAATCTGCACTTTAACAAGATCCCCAGGTGATTCAAATGCACGCTGAAGTTTGAGAAGCACTGCTTTATTCTACCTTAGGCCTGAATGAATGAGCTGACAGGTGACCTAAGGAAAAGTCTGGCTTGGAAGCTACAGGGATTCCAAGGATCTGAGCCCAGAGGTCTGAACGTCTTCTCTAAATGTAAGTATGCCAAAAACTTGGTGTGTGACCTGTACCCACTCTGTAACCTCTCTGGAACCTTAGTTCTCCACCTGCCAGGATTAAGAAAGACAAAGGCTGAGACCAGTGTGATATATGAGTCCCGTTGTAATTGAGCTAGCATTAAGCCCAACTGTCCTCCCTGGGAAAGGACATTTCCTGTTGCTTGATTTCACAGTAATGGGGAAGACAGTGCTGCTTTTATGGGCTACATGGGTGATTTTCAATCCAAAAGACTTAAATGTCAGAGGTGATGAAGCGCTTTCTGCTTCAAACCCTGTCTTCTGTCCCTGGTTTGCTGCTGTAGAACAGTCACAGTGATTCAAGGACACCGTCTTGAGTTACCACAAGAGAATGTACAGCCCCTTAAAAGTATAAATCTTTCAGCCTAAGATAGGAAACCCTGTTGTCAGGGATGGTACAGGTACAGTCTCACCAAGAGTCAAGAGAATGGGCCACCACCATCCCTTTCTAGCCTAAGAATTTTTATTAATTCAGGAATGGTTGAAATTCACTGCCTTGACCTTCAGTATTGACATGGTTCATGTATTTCAATCATAAAGTAAAGGCCTCCCAGGGAGGCCTTAACCCAGTTCCTCTCAGTGTGTGATCCAGGGGCCTCCCCATGGGTCCCTAAGACCTTTCAGGAGCTCTGCAAGATCAAAACTGTTCTCCTAATAATATTAATCTCTTTTTCACTCTCTTTCTCTCACGACTGTATAATGGAGTTTTCCAAAAGCTACATGATTTGTCATGATGTCACCACTCTGATGGCTAATGGAATGTGGGCTTGTATATTCTTGAATTTTACAAATTTCTCAGTTTTAATTTCTAACACTAAATATTGATAGATATCATCTGCATACACAAAGTTCATTGGGGTCTTCAATAATACTTAACGCAAAAGGGTACTGAAATCTAAACATTTGAGATCCCCTGCCTTAACCTCACTGCTTCAGACAAACTGCCTCTCCTCCTTGCTGACATGGAATCTTGTAAAGTAAGTGTTGCATCTCCTGATCTCTGACAATCCCCTGCTACTTCCTATCCAGAGAAATGGAGAGTCCTATATGTTAGCTATCAGTGGTGCCTTAGCAAGAAGATTCCACCAGGACAAGATGCTCCCTGCTTTTCCAGCCCAGCCAGGGAACAACCACAATCAGAGCACACTCAGTGGTCACACTACTCAGGGCAGTCTCCTTCAACAGCTAGGGGAACTCTGAAACAGCTTCTCAGCTGACTCTGCTCATGGGAACTCCCTCCCTGGAAACTCCACAGCGGGAGGGCACCTGAGAATTAGGCCCTGAATTTCCAAAGAAACATGTGATTCCTCAGAATGAAAGAACACTTAGAGGTAGGTAGGACGCATTCGTTCCCACGGGGAAACTGTATAGGAATAACAAGAAACTCAAGTACCTCTTATCACTGGAAATGGAAAGTCTGAAAAGTCAGATTTTCTTCTAGACTTCTGGGAATGATGCTCTGAACTGTTCTCACCAAAGGGCTTTGCACTGTCCACCTGAAAGGAAAGGAAAGGAATGAGACTTGAACCCACTGTAGCTTGTATTACCCGCTCCTCATTACCTGTAATGCCTTTCTCCCCCTCAGTCACAGTCATGCAGGTGAGAAAAGAGGTTGGGAACAGATTAAATCACAGTCTCCAAGTATATAAAATGTTATACCCAATAGGGAAACCTGTCTGTCCCTACCTTCACTGAGGTTAGAACACGAAGACATGGGCTAACACTAGGCACAAATCATATTCTAACCACTGGTAAGGCTCCAGCCCAGAAAACAGCAAGTGACATTTATTTCACATTCTTTTAGAACCAGACAGAGTTTCATGTTCCTAAACAGTCTGAGTAGTACTGGCCTAGGTGTGGTCCTCCCTGAAGACAAGGGATTTTCACAAGGTGACATTTCAGCCTTCCACATCCCCTTCCAGTCTGAGTGTCTATATCCTTGAAAAAAAGAATAGTGGTGACTGTATTATTTTACTTAAGGTAACCGTATTTTCCTACACTGGACAACATGATTTGCCAACATGTCAAAATACTTGAAATAGAGACTCTTCCAGAATATGTATGACATAAAGTTGCTGGAGTTTCTTTGTAACATTGTTTATTTCTGTTTTTTTTTAATTTTAAGAAAGCATGTTATAATATTACTCTTCAATCTACTTCAAGAAATACTTTGATTATAATTTACAATCTTGACAACATCAGGTCCTCTACATTTTAATGCTGCCACTTAAACTTCAGATATCATCAGGAAATCTGGCTAAATAAAAGAGCACTTAGGAAAGAGCTTAGCACATTAGTAAAGACTGTATAAGAATTTGTTAAATAAAAGTATCAAGCAAGTTTTAATTCCCTAAGAAAATTTCCAAGATTTTAAGGTTATTTAGCCCATAATGGCATACACTAAAGTTGTATTTTATAAAAATTTATGTCAAATGATATAAATCAGACTCAGTAAACTCAATTCAACAATATTTGTATGAAGCCACGTTTAAAGAGTGGTTGCTAGATCTTGCCAGACATTTTTACCCAGGTCACCATGAACAAAACAGCTATCCTGTACTTTCTAGCCAAACAACATCTCTGTTCTACCTACAAACCAACTCTATATCCAGTCATCTCAAAAGCACCTTGCCTTTGAGATTTACCATGCTTCATTTCTTGTGTCTAATGCACAAACATCATCACGGGTAACTTTAAGTCAAATTATCAACTTGACAATAACAGCAATAGTTAACATTCTGAAGAATAAGTCATGAACTAGAATGTGGAATGGTGTTCATGAAAAATATGAACTAATACTGGAAGTGTTTTTAATGTAATATTAACTGTAAATATCAAGAAACAAATCTGTATATACAGTATAATTACAACTGTGGGAAAAAATAAGACATTATGAATACCAAAAAAAGGCAAAAGAAAATGTATCAAATTAAACAATGATTTTATTATTCTGGTGAACCTGTGGGTAATTTTTGTCTTGAACTCTTCTACATTTTCCTTTACTTTTATAGTAGTAAAAAAATCTTGAGACTATGAGAACAAGTGTGATTAAATTTGCCTACTATTTCCTGAGGGCTGAATCTAAGATAACTTTAATTAAGGGCTTTGACTGTGGCACATCATTGCATCTTCCTGCAGACATATGTTTCCTGCTCTTAAAAGTGTGGCCATTAAGCAACAACCTCACTAATAAAACTCAAACCAGTTTTCTTAAAACAAATGAGGCTTTGGTTTCAGATTGGTACAGAGTATATGCCAGCCTTTGATATGCATCCTCTACCACTGAGAGTTCATTCATTTTTCTGGACAGTGGCAGGTTATCATATGTATATAACACTCTCTATTAATAATTTTCAGAAATTAAAAATAGGGATGGCAGACATTTACTAAGCAAGTCTTCTGCATAAGACATCTTTCCTGACAATGACTCTAGGAAGTGAACATAATTTAATCATAGCTGTCATTCATTTTGAATTTCCTCTATTTATTTACTTACCCATTTGTTTTCATGGTCCAACCTTCCTTTATTCCACCCTCATTCACACCCTCACCATTCCAAAGGACTGTGAAAAATAATTTTAGGCTCACATGTCTTACTACAAATGGAGGTTTGCTTTCTCCAGGTATTTTGAAACTATCTCCAAGATTCAGTTGAGCTGGCTGGTCCTGAAAGAAACGCCTGGTGAAATATGGAGAGGGCGGCCGGGACTGCATGCCTTGGGGCAGTCTGTTGAGATTACTCTCCCTTGGTTTCATCTTTATACTACTTAAGGGGAATTTTGGTCCATTTGATGTGGATAAAGGCCTTCGTGACTTACATCTTTCTTCCTGAAAACCCAAAAAAGAAACAATATTTTTAAAGAAGAAAACTCAATCAGAATATAACTGTGTTTAATTGAACTTTAACTAAGGTAGAAGATTGAACATCTCAGATTTATAAAACATGAACTTAAGGAAGGGCATTTTAAAAATTTTCTTCAGGTCAGGTTAGTATCACTAGTATATTTCAACTATTAGCAGTGACATTTATTTGTATTATGAGAAAGTTGGAAAGTATTAGATACCCCCCCACCCCATCATAGACAGATGATTGATAGATGTAGAAATATAGTGAGAGAGAGAGAGAGAATTTGGCATAAACTTGGGTCCAGCAATTTCACTTCAAGGAATTTATTATAAGGAAATAATTATGGCTATACGTATAGCTACAGAAATTCTTAGAACACTTCAAAAATTAGAAACCAACTATATTGGTGAGTAAGCACTTTCCTTTCAGCTCCAAACCCACCTTTCTACACTCAGCTTTATGATACTGGACCTGGCACTCTGCAAACCCCCTTCGGCTTTTCCAGCTGTTCTGTTAGGCTTCACCACTAGAGGGCGCTAGAGGGAGACCATAAGACTAGAGGAGGAGGAAGGGACCGGGACTTCCAGTTTTGCATTCTGTTCCTGTCAGCATCACCCCAGCAACCATTCTTCACCTTGACAGCAGCAAATGGCTCCAGTTTATAGTTTTTTCCAACCATAATCCAAAAGTAGCCTCACAGCACCAGGTGGCCAGAGCCCCTTGCTCAGAGATTTGAGTCTAGCCCCACAGGATCCTTCCTCCAAGCTCCTGGGACACCAGCAATGAGCAGTGTCCCTCCTTAGAGGTCTGAGTCCCAGCTCATCAGAGTCTCCCCTCTGAAATCATGAGGAAACACCCGGGAGAGCAGCCCCTCCCCACATGTCTGGGTGCCCTTTCTATGGGGTTTCTTCCTCCACTTTCTATGTTCTTGATGACCCAACCTCTTCCCTTTTTTCCCCCAACTCTAGAGGTGGAAGCTGTTTCCTGTAGTTACTATCTCCATCACTTCAGTGTTCCCCTTTTCCTTTCAGTCCTCCAGTCCTTGTTTAGCCCTTTTTTTTTTTTTTTTTTACATTAAATCTTTCTGTTAAAGTAACAGGTATGGTTTGTTTTCCAGACTGGACCCTGACTGATTTATCAGCTTAGTACCCAACAACAGAAAAATGAATTGCCAAAAATTATGGTACTTCTGTACAATGGCATAGTATGAAGCCATGAAAAATTGCCTGGCTTAAGCATACTTAAGGATGTGAGAACACGTTCATGACATTCAAAGTGAAAATATGATATGAAATAATATGCAGTGTAGTATGATCCTAATCTTCTAAAATTAAAACAATATGTGTATGTGTGTGTGTGTACAGAAGAATATATTCAAAAAAGTAGTCATGCTCATCTCTAGATAGTAAGAATAACAGGTAATTTTTATTTTTGTCCTTTTTTCTTATCTGTATTTTCTAATTGTATAAAATAAATGGGATACTTTTGTTATAGGAAAACAATGAAAGCTATTATTTTTAAAAGTTAACACTTAAAAAAGTTAATATAGGAAGACCTATATTAGGAGATTAAAACAAGATTAAAATGGTGGAGTGGAAGAAAAAGAATAATTAACTGAAAAATCACTGTGTACACTTAAACAGATTGGAGAAAACAGTGGGTAAATAAGGAGAGACTAAAAAGCAGCTATTGCCTTCCTGAAAATTAACCACTGGTTTCCCATTTATGAGTTATGGTGCCCAGGGGATTGATGGACTTGCACAGATTAGTGACCCTTCTCATTCAGTACCTCTTAACCCAAAGCCCACATTTTCAAGGTATTTTCTAGGACTCCAGGTGAGGACTACAAAGTATATTCATTAATTCTCTATATCATTTTAGAAATGATTTTACATGGTTGCAAAATTATGGACAATAAGGTAAAACAAAAACAGAAAGAAATCAGGGTGAAGGGGAAATTAGGGCTGAACAAGGGAGTAAAATGAAGGTAGTGCTCATGGATGCCCCAAGACCCTCGCTGTTACCAAAGGTGGCCCACAAATACAACTCTGAGCTTCAGCCTCAGCCCAGGAAAGAAGGAAACACTACTGTTGATAAAATCAAGAGTAAAAGTCATGGAACAACAACAACAAAATCTAACTAAATGACACATCAAGCTTGTGATCGTAGCTTCTGGATCATTCTGTTCCACCAATTATGCCATGATGAATACACGCCAAACATACTCACTCTGATGTGACAGGCTGAACAAACAGTTTGACTATGGAAATTCAAACGTAGCAGTAAGTCTCCAGGTTTCTGTTTGTTCAGTTGCATCTAAACTTGGTAAAGCGAGTTTAGGCTGAAATTCTTCAAATTTGTGGAGAAAATTTCTAACATTTCTATCACTGGATTCTCGATTATACTTACAAGAAATCTGTTTCTATGCAGAAACACACGTTCTCTGATGGCTGTCCTTGCAGAAAACTCTATTTTGGGAGCAATGCCCTGAAAATAAAACAGCATAAAAGAAACAAATAAAATGGAAAGGGCGTCTTTGCTCATCCTATCCTAACTTGAAATCATCCGAGAACCTAAATGCTCTTTTGTGCAGTTGGCATAATCTACACACATTATCTAAAATACATACATAACGAATATATATACAGTGAAATATTATTCAGCCTTTAAAAAGAAGATCCTGCCATTTGTGACAACATAGAAGAAACCAGAGGACCCTATACCAAGTGAAATAAACCAGACACAGAAAGGCAAATACTGCATGTCTCACTTATATGTGGAATCTGAAACAAACTCATAGAAACAGCTAATAGAAAGCTGGTTGCCAGGAGCTGGAGAATGGGGGAAATGGGGAGATGTTAGTCAAAGGGTACAAAGTTTCAGTTAGGCAAGATGAACATATTCTAGAAGTGGAATGTACAGCAATGTGACAATAGTTAACAATACCATATTTTATATTTGAAATCTTCTAAAAGGGTGGATGTTAAGTGTTTTCACCACAAAAAAGAAAAGAAACAACAGTTTACAATGTTAAATGATGGATATGTTAATTAGCTTGATTGTGGGAATTCCCTGGCAGTCCAGTGGTTAGGACTTGGCCCTTTCACTGTCGGGGCCCAGGTTCCATCCCTGGTCAGGGAACTAAGATCCCACAAGCCACACAGCATGACCAAAAAAATAAATAAATAAATTAGCTTGATTGTGGCAATTATTTTACAATGTATATACAAAAATAAAGTTGTATACCTTAAATATATATAGGTTTGTCAATTATACACCAACCAAGCTGAAAATAAAATAAAATACATACATAATAAGAATAGCTAAACACATATAATACTACATATTATGTGCCAGAGCCCAACCAAAGGGATTTGCATATATTAACTCATCTAACCCTCACAACAACCCTGTGAGGTTGGTCCCAGTAGTATCTCCACTTTGTAGATGAGTGAGCTAAGGCACAGAGAATTTAAGCAACTTGTCCAGCTAGTACTGGCAGAGCTGGTAATTGAATCCAGGCATTGCAACTTGTGTCCCCACCATTAGATACTCTATTTAAAACACTGGACCATGGAACTGAATGAGATTACCTAGGGGGAGGGATGGATACAAGTTCTCTTTCCCTACCTACCTGCTTTGAAAACATGCTTTATACCTCATACAAAATATTTATATCCATTTCCAAACTCTTCATTTTGTTTCACTGATCAATACTTCTTTTTCTGCTCGGTACCATCCTATCTAAAACATTGTGATACATACATATATATATATACATACATACATATATATATACATACACATACATATACCCTATCCTACATCCTACTTAATTCTCATAGTGCTGTAAGGAAAGTACAACTATTAACATCAACCCGTTTTATAAATGATAAAACTGAGAACTGGACAAAAACTTGAAACAACTCTAATGTTCTTCATAGGTGAATAAACTGTGGTATATCTATATAAAGGAATCTACTCAGTAATAACAAGGAACAAGTTACTGATATACACAACTACATGGATGAATCTTAAAAACATTGTTCTAAGTGAAAGAAGCCAGTCTTGAGTGGTTACAGACTATATGATTCCATTTATGTGACATTCTCAAGAGAAAACAAAGTTTTAATGATGGAGAACAGATTAGTGGATTATGGCGGAGGATGTGTCTATAAAGAGATAACATGAGGGAGATTTGGGGAGTGATGGAACTGTTCTGTATCCTGATTATGATGGTGGTTTCACAAATCTATACATGTGTTAAATTCATAGAACTGTGTATCAAAAAAAGTCAATTTTACTGTACATTTAAAAAATACAATTATTTTTCTTAAAAAAAACTGAGGCAGAAAGAGATATTAAGCAATTTTCCCAAGGTCACATGTCTTGTAAATGTCAAAACAGGGATAGGACTTGGAGCTGAATTACACTGTCTCCAACTGACCCCATCCAGTCACCTGCAGCCCCTCTGAACATGACCCTTTGCTCTCCTCTCCCCCAGAGAACACCGCCTGGCCACGTACCCCTTTGTTCTGGGGGCACTTTCCCTTTCTTCTTGTTGCCCATCCAAATCCCACCTGTCTCTTGAAGCCTGGCCTCACCCTCTCCCCTCCAGGCACACCCATAGTGACTTCTCCCTCCAGTTGCTAACAGCTCATTTCACTTATATAACATACTCCAGGTACTTGCAAGAAGAATTTGCATCAGCCGAAGCCCTAGAGGGAAAAGAAACCAACGTGCACTGCATGTTTAGACAGGTACCAGGTGCTCCTAGAGGCTTTCACATGTGCGATCTCATTTAATCCTCATACAACCTGTGTAGTAGACAATTATATCCCACTTTAAATGTGAGGGAACAGGCTCGAAGAGGTTAGTCTGTCCAATGTCACACAGCTGGGGATCAGTAGAGCCAAGAGTTGAAACTCTGTTGGACAGCAAAACCCATCCTCTTTCCATTACCTCATCCTACCTCTCAGGGGGCTTCATGGATGAACTAGTCAGCTCGATTCCTGTGCATTCATTCATTCTGATGCACATTCAGTCCTGTACATTCATCTTGTCTACAGAACAGGTCCTCACAGGTACAACCTACCTCCTCAGCTCCCCCTTCTCTTTTTTTTTTTTTTTTTTTTTTTTGGCCTCTAGGATGCACAGTACGCCCATAAGAGTGTTAGGCCCGGACTGGTGACTCAAGATTTCTGGGCTTACAAACACAAGAGCCCAGTTGCTGCACAGAGTTGAATAACTGGGGCGGAGGGGTGGTGTTTCATAAAGAATGCACAATAACATGGCCGGCACAGCCTCACCTCCAGCTATCAAGACTGCCCACATGAAGAAGAGGGTGGGGGAAGGGGAGTTCTGGGGTCCACAGCACCACTGGTGGAGATCCAAAACCTCATGGGTGCGTGAAGCCCCAGGTCCCCAGCAGCCCAGCTGCCTGAACCTGAACAAGTTATCTCTTAAGCCACAGACTGGTGTAGTCTTCTTAATGCCTCATGGAGAAGTAGTACTAACCCTTGAATGACAGTTTAATAAAATATAACAGCTCACATTTATTGTGCACTTAACTATACACCAGATATTATGCTAAAGACTATACATATATTACCTCATTTAACCCTCCTAATAACCCTATAAGGCAAGAACTATTACCAGTCCCATTTTACAGATGAAGAAACTAAGGCACATGGAGATTAAGTAATTTACCCCAAATCACACAGTCATTCAGTGACAAAACTGGGCTTGAACCCAGACCACCTGAGTCCACACTTAACTGCTGTACATGCAGCTCCACTTTGCCTGGGGAAGAGGAGGAGGGTCCCCTACCAGTAAGGAATCCACAGCCTGTAACACCATCTTGTTCACCTATTTGACCTCCACTCCTGGCAGTGACTTCCAGACAATACAGAGGAAGGTATTTTTCATAGAAGTACTGATTTTAGCGTAACAGTTTATAGTTGAAATTTACAGGCTCTATCTTGTGCAATCCCCTCAGCAATGGGATGGTGGTGATGATGGTTAGGTCAATAAATGTATTTAACAGTAGGATTTTCCTAGAATCACTGCACTAAAGAAAAATGGAAATTATTATCTAAAAATTAATAATTAAAAAATAATATTGTTTCCACTTAATTTACAAATTCAGCCTTTACCTAACAAAAAAACAGATTACATTCCCCTCCTCAGAATTCTTGACCTCAGCAGGAAAAGGAGGAAAAAAAGGCTGTTAGCATAACAAGTGAAATGAAATAAAATATGGAAGCACAAAGAAAAAGTCACATTTTATTGGAGGAAATAAATCTAATTCTTAATGAACTAAGAAGAGAAAATAAATGAAGTGAATGATTTGCCTGACCCGCACATGTCATTTATTCTCATATCCTACAACATTAATGAAAAGAAATTGGACCCTGGGCTGAAATAAACATGAGAGAATTAGCATCATGCAGCGACTTGAGTGCAAACTTTGAAGCCCGACAGGCCAGCATGAGAATCCCTGCTCCATTGCTCACCAGGTCTGTGACTCTGAGTACCTTTGATAAATTCTCCATGCCAGCTTCCCCATGCCTAAGATGAGGAAAATAATAGTACCCACCATGCAGGGTTAAGGAGGATTGAACAAGATAATCCATGTAAGGAGCTCAGCACAGTGCCTGGCATCTAGCGAGCATGCAATGAATGTCAGCTATTAGTAAAGCTTCAGCAATTGGTTTTATTTTGCTTTATAGAACATAGAGAAATTGAGCTCCTCTATCTTTTTACAAATTGTTTAAAATATACTTTCATTAACTTCATTGTAAGAATTGATACTTTACCTCTAATGCATGAAGATGTTTCCCTGCAGTTTTAAAGCTCTTTCACTTATGATTACCTGCATTTATGAATAACTACAAACACAACTTCTGTAGGTTCTTCTCCCTACTTATGCCCATAAAGTTAAACAAAGATAACATTTGGGAAAATATGAGAAAATGTGTTTCTTCTTGTCTTGATACTTAGCTGGATACCAGCCCAGTGTTTGTAGATAGAATTTATTTAATAGAAAACTTGGGCAAACCAAAGTTAATATAAAGAGTATCTCCCACCTAATTCTCACCAGTTTTTATCCCTTTTTGCTTCTGAAGAGCAAAATCCCAATAACTCAACATAATAAAGACGAGCATCTCACAAGTACCATGGGTATAAGTGATACACAAAGAACATCTCTGAGAAAAAAAAAATGATGTCAGTGATATTCACCAAACCTTCAAAGATTACTGGAGGACTTAAAGTTATGCTCATTAGGAATTCAGATTAGGAGAACTTTTGATGAATGCTTGCTGTTTGAAGTATTAGAACTAGAAGTCCTGTCATCATAAACATCCTAGAAACAGGGGTCCTGCATGTTATGTATTCTGCACAGTACTCTCAACAAAATGGAGACAATAACACTTTATTAAATTATAATAATGGTGATTCATGGGGCAGTAACAGAAAAGTTGAGTATTAAGTATGCTTTTTATAATTCACAAGGATGTGGCCCTTAGAACAGAGGTCATCCAAGTGACATAAAAGTAAAGAAAATTGTCAGAGTTTCTGCAGTGTTAAAAATCATCCCAGATAACATCAAAATTAATATTTTGAATTTGGGTTCAGATAATGCCCCCAAACAGTTAGATAATCAACTAAATAACTGCTGTATCTTTTAAGATCCTTCAGTAATATCAGTCTGTGAACCTCTGACAGTTTCCCCTCCATTAAGCAGAGACCATAATATCTGCCTTGGCTGACTTAAGAACTGTTATGAGGAAAATAAGATATCACATGAAAAAACCCAAGCACAAAATAAATGAGAGGTAGCATTATTACTATCACTGCTCTATTTTACTATTATTATTACTAAAACAATAGCTATGATTAAATAAACTGATATTAAATCTTTCAGTTAGTCTGCATTAAGAGGAGATGAAAAAACAGACACAGAAAACAAATTTATGGTTACCAGAGGGGAAAGGCGGTGGGGGAGGGATAAATTAGGAGTTTGGGATTAGCAGATACAAACTGCTACATATAGAATAGATAAACAACAAGGTCCTACTATATATAGCACAGGGAACTATATTCAATATCCTGTAACAGGGACTTCCCTGGTGGCACAGTGGTTAAGACCGCCTGCCAATTCAGGGGACACGGGTTTGAGCCCTGGTCCAGGATGATCCCACATGCCGCAGAGCAACTAAGCCCGTGCGCCACAACTACTGAGCCTGTGTTCTAGAGCCCGCGAGCCACAACTACCGAAGCCTGTATGCCTAGAGCCCGTGCTCTGCAACAAGAGAAGCCACCGCAATGAGAAGCACACACACCGCCGTGAAGAGTAGCCCCCGCTCGCGGCAAGCAGAGAAAGCCTATGCGCAGGAATGAAGACCCAACCCAGCAGATAATAAATAAAATTAATTAATTCAAAAAAAATCCTGTAATAAACCATAATGGAAAAGAATCTGAAAAAGAATATATATAAATAATAACACATTATTATATATAATACATATAAATAACATATTATTATATATAATATATATAAAACTGAATAATTATATATATATTATATATATAAAACTGAATCACTTTGCTATACACCAGAAACTAACACAACATTGTAAATCAACTATATTTCAATAAAAAACTTTAAAATTAAAAAAAAGGTGAAAGAAGCAACCTTTTTATAACTATGTGATGGTGTGAATATGGCAGTGACTTGGAATGGTTAGATAAGACTCCCACATCTCATGCCTGACAGACCTCCATGGCTTACGTTATACAAGGATAAAAATCTGAACTAGTGGAAGACTTCTGTGCGTGGATTCTGCAAATTCCTTTTTCTAAAGTTTAAGTTCCCTATTTAACAGAAGAAGACTATGTAATGCTTAACTCTTTTGGAAAACCTTGGTGATCTCTTCTGAGTGGCTGGAGAGATCAGGGAGCCAGTGCTGAGTTATGCAGTGAATTAAGACATGGGCAGCTGATGATTAATACCTGTGTGATCCAATTAATAACTTGGAGCCATGAGAAGCACAAAACTAAACTGGTTTGGCTGCTCCCACCCTTGGTAGCAGTAGTAGTAGGAGCAAGGTAGGCTCGGCCATGACCAGAAGGGATGTATGCGTGTGTATGAATGTATCTGCTCACTGGCCTGCAGTCACAAAGTGATATCCTTAAGTATGCGAGGTCCCACAGCCTGAGACCTGGCCACATTTGGGAGGGTGAAGGTGAGCTGTGCCGTTTGCTTTTTTTTTTTCATGGTAAATTGAAATTTATTACTGGGAATGGTGGAATGGGTTAGTAAGTATAATTGAACTATACAGAGTAGTCATTAAGCCTGGAGATAATAGACAATTGTAGTGAAAAGTCATATCAACAAGCCATTTATTATGTATATCTCTGTTCCCAGGCCTTTATGGCCATCTGTATATTTCCATATTTTGAATGCTCATTAACAGTGAGGGAGAACACTGACCAGAGCTTTATCTCATTCTTGTTGATTTCTTGGGTGTAGTTGTGGCACAGGGGTGAACTCGCCAAAACATGGGTAATCCAAGGAAAGGATACGGGGCTGGAGATAACCACAGCCTCGGCAATCTTTTTCCCAGTAACCAGGGGTGGTTGAGCTTAATTCTGAACTTTAAAATAATTTTTTTGTACTTTAGACCTTTTATATAATGAAAAATGCCTTGATCTGTATTCTTATAAATGGTGCTAAAATATGGTACTCCTACAGGAACCAGGGCAATCCACAGTAATGTTGGTTACTTCGAGTATTTCGATGTGGGAAGAAAGCCAAAATGAATGTATTTAATGAAAAAAAAAGACTCCCACATCTCAGATCAATAGTGGGAATCAGTATCATTTATTATTTTGAGTGGGGCATCTAATCAGGGCTGCTGAAGAGAACATGAGGAGCACTAACCAAGATGAAGTGATCTGCCCACAAACTGGTCCTGTCAGGAGTAAAATGTTCAGGTCCCAAGAATTCTTCTCCCAACAGAAGCCCAGCTGGGCACAGATCACTTACCGGAAAACCTTCAACTGTCTTCATGAGCACCTCCCTACACATCCCAGGGTGCAAAGGTGTCAGCCTGGGTTCAGGGAAGAGAAAGTCCCGTGTGTTTTCTTCATAGTAGGCCAACTCTTCCCACGCTAGAAACAAAGGAAAAAAGGCATAAGTAGATTTATGTTCTGAAAATGATGTATCTACATCCCTGAGTTCAACGAAATAAAAGCTTAGACAAGTGATGTCAGAGATGGCACTCAGATAAAAATAGACATTTTGATCACAGCACCTGTTCTTCAAGAGGCAACGACTTCTACTACTTTTTGTCTCATGCATAATCTTTAAAAGCCTTCCCAAGTCACTGCAGAGAAAAAGACTATCTAAAGGGTTGCTCCACAAAATAGAACAAAAGGGAGAATCTCTTTCCATCCATCTCTTTCCATCCAACATCGACAAATGTTTTCTAAGGACATACCGTGGGCAAGGTCCTAGGGATAGAACAGGCAGACAATGCCCTGTTCACTCAAAGGTTACAGTGTAGACTAGGCTTCCATGTGTTCTGTGATGTAGGAATGTCAGCATCCCAATGGCTCAGAGGACAGCCAGAGCTGTGGTTCTCAGCAGTACTGGTAACAAACCCAGGGACATTTTGGAAATTTGTGGAGAAATTTCACAGGCAGGAACCAAAGTTCAATGTATCCTGCAATGCTCAAGACACTCCTGCACGACTTTTTAACATCCTACCAGACATTCTTTCAGGCAAGAAAACTTTTTATAGTTATCTGAGTCTGGAATCTAACTGTTACATTATAAACACAAAGCATTTTTTTGTACAACTTAAAAATACACTGAATTTTCAGGAATGCAGGTACCATGTAAATTAAGGAACAATTGTACTTTGCTTTGTTTGGATATTTACCAAGACCCTTTTGGCATTGTGAAAATCATATCATATCCAAATATTACATTTTGCTCAACATTTACGTATTAGTATACATGTCATTTTATTTTAAATCATTTTCCTTTGTATTTCTCCTTTATATTATGGCTGGAATACTATATATTTTTTGCAGTGACCTATATAATTGGTTATATTAACTGTGAATATTATTTCAATATGGTAAAAGCGATAGTATGAAATACTCATTACCAAAAGATAATCTTGGGTGTAATATGATTAAGAATCACTGAGCTAAAGGATGGAGAAGGTGCCTTCTACAAAACAGGCACTACACAAGTTGTTTGGACCAAGAGTGGCCCCTGTACAGAGCACCACCAAAAAATTAACTGTAGTGAGTGAGGTAGCTTTGATACTGACCAGGGTTCCTGGCCTTCCCCAACCAATAGCAATTGACTAGAGGCCAGATAAGAAACTCAGGCAAGGCTTTATTGGGGCCCCTGCGACCTCAGGAGGGAGCAAAAACAAATAATGTTTCCCTTGCTTGCTCGGTCCCGGAGGCGGAGCTGGTTCCTTATAAGGGGGTGAGGGTAGGGGTGTGTCCAGGGATCAGGCTAGAGGGTGGCTTAGGTGTTTTGTCCACCCCTCCAGTGGGGTGTATTGAGTGCAGGCGGCATGCTCAGGACCCTGCATTTGCTCCCCGACACCTTGTTTTTGCTCCAGGCTCTTCAGAAGTGGCAGGTGGGTTTTTTGGTCTCTGTATCTTTTGTCCAGAATTTGCCCCAAGTGCCCATGCACGCAGTTATTTTTAGTCCCATATAGTTTCTTTGTATTTCATTGCTGGAGGATAGGTGTGTCCAGGTGCAGGAATTGTAGCAAAGGGTCCCAGGTCCCAGCCTGTCTCAACTTTACTGTTTTGTGACTCCTATTTTATTTGTCTGAAGAATTCTGATGAGGGTATATTTTGGTGCATCAACTGTAGAAAATAACTGACCTTACATCAAATAATATGATGGATTAATTTCTTCCTACTTATTCCATTTAATATGAATGTTTGGATTCCAACAAGGATCAAAGTGCAAAAAGAATGTGTTCTACATTTTTCATCATATTTCTTTCTCTTCTTCCCTTCTCAGACATGCTCCAGCCACAAAGCACTGATGATGTGTCTTTCCCTGCTCTGCTCTGCACTTCCTCAGTTATGCTATTTCTTACAAAACATCCTTTCTTCCTTCCCATCCTGCTGAGATTCTATTCATATTTCAAGTTTTACCTTAAGTGTCTTATAGTATCTTCAACATAACAGGTCCAAAATAGAACTCTTGACTTTTTCCCACAAATCAGCTCTCCCCTACCTTCCCATCAGAGGAACCAGTACTAGTTACTCAAGCCAAAAATCTAGGATTTATCCTTGATTCCACTCTCACTCCTTACATCAATCCATTAGCAAGTTCTGTTGACTATATCTCCAAAATAAATCTAAATTTTGTTCCCTTCTCTCTATTATTACAGCTACCACCATGGTCCAAGCCCCCACCATGACCTCCTAGCTGGTCTCCCTGCTTCCATTCTTCCTGAACTCAAATCTATTCCCCGCACACTGTGAGGTTACATCAGATTGTGACTTTCACGTGGTTAAACCTTCCAATAGGCTTGCCATATTAGAATAAAATCTAAGCATCTTATCTTAGCCTTTAAGACTCTGTATAATCAGGCCTCTAATCACCTCTCCTACTTCCTTTATTATCACTCTCCTCCTTGGTCATTCCATAGCATCCCTCCTGCCCTTCTTGCTGTCCCTCAAACACACCGAGGTCATCTCTACCTTAAAGATTTGTCCGTCTTTGGACTTCCCTGGTGGCGCAGTGCTTAAGAATCTGCCTGCCGATGGAGGGGACATAGGTTCAATCCCTGGTCCGGGAAGATCCCACATGCCACAGAGCAACTAAGCCCGTGTGCCACAACTACTGAGCCTGCGCTCTAGAGCCTGCAAGCCACAACTACTGAGCCCGCATGCTGCAACTACTGAAGCCCGCCTAGAACCCGTGCTCCACAAGAGAAA
The DNA here is from genome assembly GCF_964165515.1 of Mesoplodon bidens. Lineage (NCBI taxonomy): Eukaryota > Metazoa > Chordata > Mammalia > Artiodactyla > Ziphiidae > Mesoplodon > Mesoplodon bidens. The sequence continues at coordinate 73,076,105 of NC_138162.1, read as the reverse complement.
ACACCTCAATGAGAAACACGCGCACCGCAACGAACAGTAGCCCTAGCTTGCCGCAACTAAAGAAAGCCCGCGTGCAGCAACAAAGAACCAACGCAACAAAAAATTAAATAAATAAATTTATACATATATTTTTAAAAAGGTACTGGATTTAGGGCTCACTCTAAATCCAGGATAATCTCACCTTGAGATTCTTAACTTAATTAGCATCATACATTCAATGATCTGTGATACCAGCCCAGCAGTGCTCGCCACACTACGCTGGTCTGCACAAACATCGTGTGTTTTCAATCGTATGTTCCTATTGGGAACAAACACCTGGTATGATGCTCTACACAGTGGGCTTTTCCTTTTTCCTTTCATATGTTTTTGGCTAGTTCTTGTCACTGCATCCAAAATGATACCTATTACTTACTATTCCTACATTTAGCAAGAATTAAGATAAAAATGAGAGGTCCGAGAATTGGAAGTGAGTTATCTATTATCTTTGGAATCACTGGAATAAAAAAGAAACTGAAATAGGGTTAGAGAAACAGAAGGCTGTGAAGCTTCTCAATTCTGTCTCTCTGGTTTGGTCATTTCCTAAAGATCCAAACTACCACCCAGGGTGAAAATGTCAGCACACCAAGGGGATGTTACAGCAAGAGCCTAAGTTATAAATAATAAATAAACATGTGCACAGGCTGAGCAAGTCTCATAAGCCAAGTAAAATGCCTGAAAGAGCTTGGTGTTCTTAATAGGCTAGCGGCACAGACAGGGACATCGTCAATGCCATTAGTGAAAAACTTCTCCCGGAAAAAGGAAACAAATGAGACTAAGAGAAATAATAATTTTAATAACGATACTGCTTCTAGAAATATCTAACATTTAGAGAGCATATCAGAATTGACAGCTTGCTTCCCCATATGGAGTCTCACTTGATTCCTTCTTTACAGATAAATGAGGCTCTGAGAGTTGAAGACACGTGTCATGATGCCAAATGGCAAAGCAGGAATTCAAAACCAGATCATCTGAGGCAGGAGTTCTTTCCTTGCTGATGCCTAGTAAACATCACTACGAAGTATAAAATCAAGCTCTGGGGCTTCCCTGGTGGCGCAGTCATTAAGAATCCACCTGCCAATGCAGGGGACACGGGTTCGAGCCCTGGTCTGGGAAGATCCCATATGCTGCGGAGCAACTAAGCCCATGTGCCACAACTACTGAGCCCGCACTCTAGAGCCCATGAGCCACAACTACTGAGCCCGCGTGCCTAGAGCCCGCGCTCTGCAACAAGAGAAGCCACCGCAATGAGAAGCCCGCACACCACAACAAAGAGTAGCCCCCACTCACCGCAACTAAAGAACGCCTGCGAGCAGCAACGAAGACCCAACGCAGCCAAAAATAAATTAATTAATTTAAACAAAATCAAGCTCTGATTCACGGAATGGGTGCCCACTAAAAAAGAGCATTTTACAGCTGGACTGAGCATTTTACAGCTGGACTGAATATACATGACTTATCCCAAAGCAGAAGTTTCTGTGTAAGAGGTCAATAAAAAAAAAAAGCACCAAGCTCACTGTCAAACAGAATTATGCTGCCCCCCTGTGTCTATTTGCTTTTTCCCATCTTTGTAAACTGAAGACCCAGAGGAGTCTTTATTACTTCTAAGCCAAATCATTGGATCTCTTCATTCTTTAGAAGTAAATTCGTATGCAAATCTGAGGTACTTGTATCAAAAACTTAATGGTCATAATATGTCTTTTGATTATAGTAAGTGTGTTTGAAAGTGCTATGAAAAAATATCAAATACAGTAATATCTACAACAAAATGAAAAGGTAACAATTTGGCCAATGAAGAATTGTTCCCTGATAACCTAAATGTGGTCCATGTGACCCCACAGCACAGTCCACTTGAGACTTTAAGCAAATCATTTTTACTTAATTAGCTAGTATCAAGAACCAGCAGATCAAGGCGGCTTACCGTCACCACTCTGTACCTGGTGCCACTGGCATACCACCAGGAAGTGGCACAGTGTAGGGCATTTTCTAAGTACACCTTCAATAAACATGTTGGACAAATTAATGGATCAATCTGTAGTGCATCTGAAGCTAAACAAAATTAATTACATCAAGCAATTCAAGTTTAATTCCACTAAAATTACAATCTGAAACTGAAGGATTGTAGACAAAAGGAAGACAAGTACAATAAAGCCCCCACTTTGTATCTGATTAACTTCTGAGTTATAACCTGTAAGCATCCACCCAGCTTCAATATTCTCCAGTCATCACAATTTTGAACTATTCTTGCAACCTTCTCACAGATGGATTTCCCGTCAAGTAAAAAAAAAATTGGCAGTCAAAAATATACCAAATTTTAAAAAGTTGCAGGAAATATACATTCAACCTATATATATACATATATACATTAAATATACATATACTAAATATTAGACATATTTAATATTTATGTATATATATGTGAGTGTGTGTTTGTGTGTATGTCTATATATTTTAGAATTGGTTGAATATACTAAATGCATTATACATATTAAATGCATTATTAAAGGCCTAAGAAAGATATACAACAAATTGTTAACTGTAATTATTGTCAGAGGTAGTTGACGAATGTGGCTTTTTACTTTTTATTTTATATTATTTTGCTATTTACAATTTTTACAGTGAGAATATTTATTATAGATATTGGGTAATCTTTTTAACTCACGAAAAATTAAATAAGATCAAAATGGTCCTGCTTCTATTTTGTTAGCATACTAAAATATAACTTGCCAGTTAACAGTGACATACGTTTGAACATAAAATTGGGTCAAATAAAAAACTTATGGAAGAAAACTCAGTGCCCTGATTTTAGCCTGTTACTTTTAGGCTAAAACACATTCCATGAGAATTTCTGAAAAGCAGGTAGGAGGCATCTCTGATCTTCCCTCTGTTCTGCCTACCTAAGAAAGCACTGACCTATACAAGTGTGTCCATCCCTAGACCCACTAAGAGTGGGGTTCTTATCTGTTTTCAGGACATGCCTCTACCAACAAACCAAGCAGCAGAAGAAAGAACTACAGACTCCTGGGTCCACTCCACTCCACTGGGGCCCTTGACCTGCTCCAGAACAGCCACAGTAGGCAGGGCCATGATCCTCATAAAAGCCTCCACAGCCACCTCTGCTTTAGCTGAGGCATCTGCCAGACTCACCTTCCTTCTCCCATGCTTTCTTAAGAAAAAGAAAGTTTCACACAATAAAATATCAAAATAATGCAACAAAACAGGGGAAATACATGCGTCAAGCATAACTGATTTAAAACTTTGGTAAAAATATCAGGAATTTATACCAAAATGCAATGTTAATATGCAGACGTCACTCCACAAGTAATCAAAGGACACTGACAGTCATACTATACAGAAGGAAAGAAAGAAAATAAATTATAATATGGGAAAATGGAAAATTTCTGAAGTAAATTTAAAATGTTAAGGTTGTCACAAATCATATCTAAAAAGAAGGGACCGGAAAATATGGTGAAATGTATTTTAAAGAATTATTACACACCTTATAAACACAAAAAATCCAAATGATAGCATCCAGCATTAGCTAGGATATGGTGAACAGGCACTCTATACAGTGCTGCATGCAGCAGAAATAATGGAAACTTGCTGGGGATCAGTTTACTCTCAGGTTATAAGATATGGTTCAATCTAGCAATTCTATTCTTTACAAATATATCAAGAGAAAAAATAATTGTTATAAATATATGAAAGACAAATCCTAATGTGCAACAATATCAATTTAAAATTGGTAATAACACTGGAAAATACATAGCTATTGAAAATGACAAATAAGTTACCTACAGGTAACGATGTAGAGTGAAAAAGTAAAACCCCAAATATTATTTACAGACATTTTATAGACCTATAAAAACACATAAGTAAATTCATGAAATTCTTCATGATACCAAAAATAATGCTTTTCGATCTGTTTTTAAAAATTACAATATAACAGTAACATATAATTGGGGAAGTTAGTAAGAGAAGAAAATGTATGTGACATTATTTATGTAAAAATTCCATATCCATGTGTTCTTCTAACCACAGAGAAATAGCAAGAAACATGTTCACCAAAATATAAATAGAGGTTTCCTCATCATTTGGGGATGCTTTCTACAAGTTAAAACTGTGAAGCTGGGAAGGGAAAGGGCAAAGCATATGGTAGCAAAGATCAGAAGAGTATTAGAAATGTTTCTGAGTTTTAGGTACCCTCTCTCTCTCCCTCTCTCTCTCTCTCTCTCTCTCTCTCACACACACACACACACACACACACACACACACACACACATACACACAGACTCTAAAATCACCAGATAATCAGCCACATTGAGAAACTCTGAGAAGTGGTGTCACCAGGTGGCAGTTCCTACTTGCTCTCACTAGCTCAGGTCTCTTGAATAACACAAAACAAAGTCCTCACAGAACAGTTTCCTCCTAAAGTCCCATGATTCCAGCACAGAGGTCTCAAACTTTTTCTGCAAAGGGCCAGAGAATAAATATTTTAGGCTTTGCAAGCCATATAGTCCCAACTACTGAACTCTCATTCCAGCACAAAAGCAGCCGTAAACAATACTTCTATGAATGAGCATGGATAAAACATCACAGATGATGAAATTTGAATTTCATATAATTTTCATGTATCAGTAAATATTCTTCTTTAAGAAAATTTCTTTCCAACCATTTAAAAATGTAAAAACCAAAGACAGTTTGGCAGTTCCTTAAAAAGTTAAGCATGGAGGGCTTCTCTGGTGGCGCAGTGGTTGAGAGTCCGCCTGACGATGCAGGGGACACGGGTTTGTGCCCCGGTCCGGGAGGAAACCACATGCCGCAGAGCGGCTGGGCCTGTGAACCATGGCCGCTGAGCCTGCGCGTCCAGAGCCTGTGCTCCGCAACGGGAGAGGCCACAACAGTTGAGAGGCCCGTGTACCGCGAAAAAAAAAAAAAAAAAAAAAGAACAGAAAACACGTATTCACACAACTTGTACATGAATGTTCACAGAAGTGTTACTCATAATATCCAGAAGGGGAAACAACTCTAATGTCCATCAACTGATGAATGGATAAACAAATTTGGCATATTCATATAAAAGAACATTATTTAGTCATAAAAAGGAAGGAAGTACTGATATATGCTTCAACAAGGATGAACTTTGAAAACATTTTGCTAAGTGAAAGAAGCCAGACATAAAAAGGGCACAAATTGTGATTCCATTTACATGAAATGTCCAGAATGAGCAAATCAATTAGAGGTAGTAAGTAGATTAGTGGTGGCCAGGGGTTGGGAGGAGGAGGGAATGAGGAGTGACTGCTAATGAGTACAGGGTTTCTTTTGGGGGTAATAAAAATTCTAAAATCAGATAGGGTGATGGTCACACAATCTTGTGAACATACTAAAAACAATTGAATTGTACACTTGAAAATGGTGAATTTTACAGTATATGAAGTAAATCTTAATTCTTAAAAATGTAGAAGCCATTCTTAACTCACAGGCCATACAAAAACAGACTGCAGATTGGATTTGGCCTGGGGGCTGTCGTTTGCCAACCCTGTTCTAGCATCAACACAGAAGATGGCTTTGGGTTTCACACACACACAAACACACACTCTCACTCACTCACTCTACAAATGACGACACAGCCAAAAGCAAACATTTGAAAGAAGCTGAGCCAGGACTAAAAAAATTATTTGATGATTATTAGATAAAATTATGAAAAAATGGAAAGTCAAAGAACCTGTTTAAGCTATGCTTACTGCTTTTTCAAACCCATAAAGTTACTCTTTTGAAAGTGGGCAAAATTCAACAGACTGGTGGGGGTAAAAAGCATGTGTTATACAAAGCACAGCTTTTAAATGCCAGTCCCCATTTTGTCATGCCAAATCCTTTTAAAATTAAATTAAACTAATTTAGAAATTCATTTATTGGCACATTACCTGGAGGCACTAGCTGTATTAACTCAAACCTGGTTAGAAAGCCTAAAAAGGAAAAATGAGATATTAATACTTTAGAATACTGTCAGAGTGTTTCATTAATTACTAAGTTTAAAACTGCCATAAACACCCCATTTACGTTACTACTACTGATAGTAAGTGGCATACCAACAATGATTCAGGTATTTCTAGACCCAGTAAATTGGGGGCATGGGGTGAGAATAACTGAGTTATAAACATACCATTTTGTCTCCTGAAAAATATTGACAAAATATGATATTTTCTCTCTTAAAGATGTATTCATAAATCACGGAAATAACAATATACTACTTTTCATTTTAAAAATTCAAAATACAACTGTTATCCATTAACCTATAAAAGCTTATCTTGCTTAAAACAGTATGTTATATGACTATATAAATTAGACATAAAACAACTTTTTTTTATAGTTCCTGAGTTCAAAGTATATTTAGAAATAGTGAGCCCAAAGAAGATATATAAATTGCCAACAAACACATGAAAGAATGCTCAACATCACTAATCATTAGAGAAATGCAAATCAAAACTACAATGAGGTATCACCTCACACCAGTCAGAATGGCCATCATCAAAAAATCTACAAACAATAAATGCCGGATAGGGTGTAGAGAAAAGGGAACCCTTTTGCACTGTTGGTGGGAATGTAAATTGATACAGCCACTATGGAGAACAGTATGGAGGTTCCCCAAAAAACTACAAATAGAACTACCATACGACCCAGCAATCCCACTACTGGGCATATACCCTGGGAAAACCATAATTCAACAAGAGTCATGTACCCCAGTGTTCATTGCAGCACTATTTACAATAGCCAGGACATGGAAGCAACCTAAGTGTCCATCAACAGATGAATGGATAAAGAAGATGTGGCACATATATACAATGGAATATTACTCAGCCATAGAAAGAAATAAAATTGAGGTATTTGTAGTGAGGTAGATGGACCTAGAGTCTGTCATACAGGGTGAAGTAAGTCAGAAAGAGAAAAACAAATACCTCATGCTAACACATATATATGGAATCTAAAAAAAAAATAAAAATGTTCTGAAGAACCTAGAGGCAGGACAGGAATAAAGATGCAGATGTAGAGGACAGACTTGAGGACATGGGGAGGGGGAAGAGTAAGCTGAGACGAAGTGAGAGAGTGGCATGGACTTATATACACTACCAAATGTAAAATAGATAGCTAGTGGGAAGCAGCCACATAGCACAGGGAGATCAGCTCGGTGCTTTGTGACCACCTAGAGGGGTGGGATAGGGAGGGTGGGAGGGAGACGCAAGAGGGAGGGCATATGGAGATATATTTATAGGTATAGCTGATTCATTTTGTTATAAAGCAGAAACTAACACACCATTGTAAAGCAATTATACTCCAATAAAGATGTTAAAAAAATAGTGAGCCCATGTTCAATGTCTATAAGGCCAAGAATAAAATTTAAATATTAAAAGTAATTTAAAATACAAATGGTATAACAATAAAAAATCAGTAAAGATAATTCCCACAAAATATTAGAAGTAAAAACATTTTAATATAGACAATAATGGTGATTATAGTTAATACTGTACTTGAAAGTTACTAAGAGAGTAGATCTTAAATGTTCTCACCACAAAAAAGAAATGGTAATTATGTGATGTGCTAGAGGTGTAAGCTAACACTACTGTAATAATCATTTTGCAAAATATCTGAGTATCAAATCAACATGTTGTTACCTTAAACTTACACAATGTTGTATGTCAATTATATCCTCAAATAAAGCTGAAAAAAATATATACAATAAATGTAAAATTCTCCCTTTGTAGATTTATGAAAAACATGAATACATGAGGACAGAATTTTAAATGCCAAGAAACTTAAAAGCCAAGACACCCCATAATTTTGGGTTTTCCAAACAGGAAGGACTATATCCTTTCCAACCATCACCCCAATGGTAATGTAAAGCACTTAGTCTATCTCAGTCTCTAAATTCCTTACACTCAATTAATTCTCACCACGTGTCATGTCATGAATTGGAAGACAATATTGTTTAGATGGCAATATTCTCCAAACTGATCTACAGGTTCAATGCAATCTATCATTGCCTATCAACATCCTAGCTGGCTTCTTTGCAAAAACGGACAAGCTGATCCTAAAATTCGTATGGCAAACTAAAGGAACCCAAATAGCAGAAACAAGGCTTGAAAAAGAAGAACTAAGTTGGAGGACTCACACTTCCTGATTTTAAAACTTTCTATAAAGCTACAATAATCAAAATAGTGTGGCACTGGAATAATGATAGATTTATGAATCAATGGAATAGAATTGAGACACCCCCTCCACCCAAAAAAAATACCTCACATTTACAGTCAATTGATTTTCAACAAGAGTGCCATAACCATTCAATGGGGGAAAACTACTCTTAGTAACAATGGTGCTGAGACAACTGGATATCCAGATGCAAAAGAATGAAATTGGACCCTTAGCTCATGCCATTTACAAAATTCAACTCAATATGTATTATAGACTTAAATGTAAGAGCTAAAACGATAAAACTCTTAGAAGAAAATATAGACATAAATCTTTGACTTGAATTACACAATGGTTTCTTAGTTATGACATCAAAGGCAGAAGTAACAAAAGAAAAATAGATAAAATATAATTCATCAAAATTAAAAACTTTTGTGTTTCAGAGAACACCATTAAGAAAGCAAAAAGATAATCCAAAGAATGGGAGAAAGTATTTGTCAATCATACATCTGATATGAAAGTTGTATCTATAATATATAAAGAACTTACAACTCAATAATAAAAACCCAATTAAAATATAGGAAGAGGATCCGAATAGACACTTCTCCAAATAAGATATACAAATGGCCAATAAGCACATGAAAAAATGTTCAACATCATTAGCTATCAGGGAAATGCAAATCAAACCCACGAGGTACCACTTCATATCCACAAGGATGGCTACCAATCAAAAGGATAAATAATAACAAGTGTTGGCCAGGATGTGGAGAAATCAAATCTCATATATTGCTGGTGGAATGTAAAATGATACAACTCCTTTGGTATAGTCTGGAAATTCCTCAAAAAATTAAACTGAGTTACCATATGACCCAGCAAGTCCACTCCTAGGCATACACGCAAGAGAAATAAAAACATGTTTACAAAAAAAACTTGTACACAAATATTTATAGCAGCATTATTCATCATAGCACCAAAGCAAAAATAAGCCAGATGTTCATCATCTGATGAATGGATAAACAAAATGTGGTTTATCCATAAAATGGGACATTATTTGGACATAAAAAGAAGTGAAATCTTGACACATTCTATAGCAAGGAAGAATCTTGAAAACATTATGCTGAATGAAAGAATCCAGTTACAAATGACCACATATTATATAATTCCATATATATGAAATATCCAGAATACACAAATCTATAGAGGCAGAAAGATTAGTCAGTAGTTGCCTAGGGCTGGAAGGGATGAGGAAGAATGGGTATAGGGTTTCTTTCCATGGTGATGAAAATGTTCTAAAATTGATTTTGGTGATGGTTAAACAACTCTGTTAAGATACAAAAACCATTTAATTGTGATTAAACAAACAGAATCATACCATCCAGTAAATGCCATACATATCTAGAAAAGGGCTTGTAATTGAATCAATGACATGATTGAAATTTTACACAGACTATCTTGAACATAAATATGGGGTAAATATGGAAGTATCACAACTTAGAAAATAGAATTTTATATCTGTGAATTACATATATACAATAGTCTCTCTCTCTTTTGTTGGGGGTGAAGGGGGAAGTACCTACTTTCTAAAATGTCTGCTACAGCTCCAGGATCTATTGCATTTTCAAATACCTGCAGGAAAAAAATGGGGAAAATAAATCTTCAAAGTTTTATTAATATATACTCATAGAAAATCTAGATTATATTCTTCCAAATAATTAACACATGTCAAATCCAGCCATATAATATTTTAGGATTCAACAGGAGTACCTTTAACAGGTATGTGGTTAAAAGTTCAACAAATGACTATAGAATAAATGAAAGAGAATTAACACAACACCAAGTACAAGGAAAATTTAAGTTAGCTGAATCTACCACATGTTCAAAACATCATCTATTTGACCTAGCCCCACAGTTTGTTGCTAAAAGCACATCTAGCATCTACCTGAAAGAGTCTTGCTTGAGTACCTAGAAAAACATCCTGAATACAACAGATACTCATTACATGTTAACTGAATAAATGACTTCTCTTCCCAAGCAATTGGTTGTGCTAAAAAGGAACATAAATAAAAATTCTATGTACAACACAAAAGAAAAGCTAAGTACTCATAGCTAGACTCCCACAGAATCAAAAAATAACAAGAGAGAGAGTCTCATAAGTTTTAGGTGTATCATGAAGCACAAGAAAAACACTGTGATACCTGTCTACCCACAGCCAAGTATGTTTATTTTGTCCTGAGATAAAAGGGCCTAGGGGACTGAAGTAAAGGCATAACATGACCCTCTCCCTGAACTCTAGAACCCTGTAAGAAACACAAGTTTTCAGCAGAGTTTGATTTCAGGCATTAAATTTCTGATTTAAATGGTGTTTAACTTTAAGCATGATTAAAATCTGCTCTTGATCCAAAACCAGGTCTGCTTTAACTACAAAAGTGGAGGCTGTCCCCTGTAATCCATTTCTGTCTTACTGACTTGGATTTAACAAGCAAATGTGAGTGAGCTGGGTTATTTTCCAAAATTATTCCAGTAATATTAGTTCATTCCTTCTCTTCATCCATGTCTAAGAATTTTTTCAAGGATGATCGTGGGGAATAAATGATCAACGTGAACTGCTCAAACACAATGGCTCATACATTCTTTATGAGTAATTTCTTGTTTATCTGAATGCTTTAGAACATTGAATTCTGAATTATACAGAAGGTCCAAGGAGGAGAAAGTGTTTTCGCTACTCCCTGCAAGTATTTGCAGCTAGAGAATGGAACAGATACAAGAAAGCTAGAGCCAACTGGTAGAAAGCTTGAGTATGAATTCAAACAGCTCACACAAGAAGGCAATTTTTCAAAATTAAAAATAAAGCATTTATTTAATTGCACTTTATAAAATGAAAAATGGTCTGTGATATCTAGTAATCTCAAATACACAGCTTTGTGACATCTAGAGTATGACTCTGAGACTCATTCTCCTCTTCTGCAAGTCAGGGAGCTTGGACTAGATGACCTCCAAGGTCATTTACAGATTGATTTACAGCTTCTACAATTTTACGTCCTTGGGCTTCTTATAAAAAGATTTTTAAAGTCTTCTAGAGAAGCAAATTTACAACTGATAAAACTAGTAAGGAAATCCTTGGGGGAAAAAATAGACTGGATTTTCACCACCCACTTTTTAACCACGACCAACAATAAAATGGTTACAACTAGGTTCCTTTGGATTCAGACTATATGTTCCAAGGTAATATCCATTTATTCCTCTCTTATCCAACCAGTTTGGAAGACTATTTAAATTAACAGGCTGACTCAGAAAGAGAAAAACAAATACTGTATGCTAATGCATATATATGGAATCTAAAAAAAAAAAAATGGTTCTGATGAACCTAGGGGCAGGACAGGAATAAAGGCACAGATGTAGAGAATGGACTTGAGGACAAGGGGAGGGGGAAGGGTAAGCTGGGACGAAGTGAGAGAGTAGCATGGACATATATACACTACCAAATGTAAAATAGATAGCTAGTGGGAAGCAGCTGCATAGCACAGGGAGATCAGCTCGGTGCTTTGTGACCACCTAGAGGGGTGGGATAGGGAGGGTGGGAGGGAGACGCAAGAGGGAGGGGATATGGGGATATATGTATACATATAGCTGATTCACTTTGTTATACAGCAGAAACTAACACAACATTGTAAAACAATTATATTCCAATAAAGATGTTAAAAAAAAAAAAAAGAAACCAAAGGCAGCAATGGAGGATGGATTAAAATGTATGTTGGAAAGGGACCAAAGCCTTTGGAAATGATGCCATAAATGTGTATTTGATGGTACACAAAGGAAGTAATGATCAATATTAAGTAATAAGGCACATTATAACTGAATTAACAGATGAGAATTTTTTGGTGTTTTTGCCCTATTGTATGTGTGTTTCTATGTTTTAAGAATTGTGTGGCTATAGTTTGTTCTCTCCCCACTCCTTACATAATACTTATATTTTATCACATTTATAAAGTGCATTAATTGAGGTAAAAATAAAACAAGAGAAACAAAAAAAAATGGTACTGATGAACCTAGTGGTAGGACAGGAATAAAGACACAGACATAGAGAATGGACTTAAGGACATGGTGGGGGCTGGGGAAGGGGAAGCTGGGACGAAGTAAGAGAGTGGCATGGACATATATATACTACCAAATGTAAAATAGATAGCTAGTGGGAAGCACCTGCAAAGCACAGGGAGATCAGGTGCTTTGTGACCACCTAGATGGGTAGGATAGGGAGGGTGGGAGGGAGGCTCAGGAGGGAGGGGGTATGGGGATATATGTATACATATAGCTGATTCACTTTGTTATACAGCAGAAACTAACACAACACTGTAAAGCAATTATACTCCAATAAAGATGTAAAAAATTAACTAATGGGCTGTGATTTATAAAAATATTACACACAGCCCTAACCCTTTCAAAAATCAATCCTCATCTCCTCTGCTACTGTTTGAAATAGACAGGTCATTTTCTGGGCACCACCATCCAGACCTTTAAAAGTGACAGGCCCTACCCTGAAGCCTTCCCATTCTCATCCCCTCCCCAAAAGAACCACCTCAGTGATATTTTTTGGGACAAAATCATAGGCTTATCAAGGTTAAAAGTGATTCAATCTCTAAATTCCAAAACAAAAACTTCAAGAGATTGTCAGTGATTGGATAATAATGAAATTAATGTTCCATTAAATATGAAAGTGGGAAGCGGGTTGGTAACGTTTTGGCTACTTATATTATGATCACATTCACTGGAATGGAATCTAGCTTTTATCACTGTAGCTAAATAAACCAGATATGACCTAAGGAAACTCAGTAAATCTAAAAAGCCTTCTTGTTTTGTTACAGAATTTCAGATACAGGATTTAACTAATTTGGTTAGTCTGAGGTATTTTTCTGAGTCTAAAAAAGTTTGTTTTTAAGGTCTGCTAGTTTATTGATAATCTCTGTCACAAGCTGCCTCTAACACTTCCAAGAACATTCAGAAAATGCTCTCTGTTCCAGTTAAAAAATGCCATGGGAGTTCCAAAAATAGAAAACATCTACCAGGGTACTTAGCACTAGTTTGACAGAACTTGGCTCAGATATGGGATGCAAAAGCAAGTCCTCCAACTATGATTCTGCACTGTGCTGAGGTGCCTTCATGTAATTTTTTTTTAAAGAAAATTTACAAAATAACTTTATGAAAGCTGTGTTCTTTATAAGAACCACTAAATGATCCTCAGACAACAGAATTTGAATTTCTCCATTTAGCAATGAGAAAGTCAAGATCACCTTTTCAAACGTCATGCTCCGCTGAATCTTAATAGGGAACACGGAAGGAAAGCAGTGTGTCTCCAGGTACTGATTCAGGAGGTAAACCCCAAGGAACACATCTTGCTTGCCAGGAAGGCACACCCCTGGGCAAGAAATCTTAAAAACAAAGACAAAAATAGAGAACAGGGTTTGCGTTTTGCTTTGTAAAGGATCTATTTCCCCTAACCTCCCACAATGTCAAATTTCCCCCACCACCGTAACCCTCACCTCTCTCCCACAGCACTACCCTCCCCTCTCCTCTCCTTGCTCAAACTGGAAATTCCAATTTCCTCCCAAGTCTCCGCCAGGTGTCACAATCGTCCTCTCGCTGGCTCCTCTCCCCGCCCCTCCAGGATGGCAGTGCGGAAGCGGAAGAGGCTGCAGGGCCGGGAAGCTTCTCCTTAGGCTGGCCGGGTCCTGCGGTCCGGGCCGCCCGCCGCGATGCCGAGCCCCCGGAGGAACGCCGAGGGACGCCCGCTGGCCGCCTGCGCCCCGAGCAGCAGCGGCAGCCCGGCCCATGGCGGCGGCGGCGGCAGGTTCGAGTTCCAGTCCCTGCTCAGCAGCCGCGCGCCGGGCGCCGACCCCACCTGCGCCCGGCTCCGCGCGTCCGAGAGCCCAGTGCACCGCCGCGGCTCGTTCCCCCTGGCCGGGGCGGGCTCCTCGCTGGCGCTCCCGTCCCCGCTGCCCGAGGAGGACCGCATGGACCTGAACCCGTCCTTCCTGGGCATCGCCCTGCGCTCCCTGCTGGCCATCGACCTGTGGCTGTCTAAGAAGCTGGGGGTGTGTGCGGGGGAGAGCTCATCCTGGGGCAGCGTGCGGCCCCTTATGAAATTGCTGGAGATCTCGGGACACGGCATCCCCTGGCTGCTGGGCACCCTCTACTGCCTGTCCAGGAGCGACAGCTGGGCCGGGCGAGAGGTGCTGATGAACCTGCTCTTCTCCCTGCTGTTGGACCTGCTGCTGGTGGCCCTGATCAAGGGGCTGGTCCGCAGGCGCCGCCCGGCCCACAACCAGATGGACATGTTTTTCACCCTTTCGGTGGACAAGTACTCCTTCCCTTCGGGCCATGCCACCAGGGCCGCCCTGGTGTCACGGTTCATCCTGAACCACCTAGTGCTGGCCATTCCACTGAGAGTGCTGGTGGTACTGTGGGCCTTCATCTTGGGCCTCTCCAGGGTCATGCTGGGGCGGCACAATGTCTCCGACGTGGCTTTTGGCTTTTTTCTGGGCTACATGCAGTACAGCATCGTGGACTATTGCTGGCTTTCACCGCACAATGCTCCAGTCCTCTTTGTACTGTGGAACCAACAATGACACCATCTCATTCGTTATGGCACCAGATCTGAAAGTTTCTACACGTGATGATGCTGACATAAACCAGCAGCCATCCTGCTTGCCCCCCTAAGGATTTTAGGCTTCCTTTTGGGATTTCAGGTGTCCTACAATCTTGATGGGTTACTAGGCTAGAGCACAGTGCTGACCATTACTGATGACAGCCATATTACAGAAAGCAAAAAAAACCCCTCTATTATATACCTATTCAACGACTTTTTATATCTCCAGGACAACTGCAAAGAAACCAAGTTGAGGTGATGATAATATTGCTGCTTTTTAAAAGTTGACATCAGAAAATATTGTTTTGTGTAATCCTGTAAGTCAACATATCACTTGTAAACTGAACTTTGAAAAAACAAATCACCTTCATTCTGTAAATATACAGGCAGATGAGCCACATACTAATCCTAGTTCTTTTCCTGAGGTAGATTTTAAACAGTACTTTAAGAGTCTAAGACATAGGTTTTTCTAATTTATCCTCTGAAGATCTGTTACCACAGTTGGGAAGATTTATTCTTAATCCTAATTTTCTTGGTACGCTTTTTTAGTTTTGTCTCGTCCATCTTTGCAGATCAGGTAGTGAGAAGAGAGATTATAGTACATATCTTTCTCTCCTTTTCCTCCACCTCCTCAAAAGATCTTTAAAAAGTTATTTATTTCCCACTAATATTGTCTTTCTGCATTCAGAGAACAAACCAAGAACTTTCCTGAAGAAGAAACACTTAAAGGCGGGCATATCAACAGTGACCATAGAAAAGGAAAGATGGGACTATGGCCTCATGCTTAATTCTGTTGACAGCGAATAGCATGGCATGACAGAGGACAGAAAAGCGAAGCTGCTGAGGAGATAAAGGAACTGAGAGTCTGGGGGTAGGCTCACTACATACTTTGTCAGTGGACCAACATGGAAGAAGATGGGCCCTGCTGCGTACCATCTCTACTGAATAAAGAATAATGCTTCTTTAATGAGGTAATAAAATGGAAAAATAACTTGATTCTTTGCAATGCAAGAGCATAAGCTTTCAAATATATACCACAAGGATGACCCTGTATGTTATAGTTTTCCATATGGAATTCCATTTCTCTGTATACACCACACTTTAGGTAACAGTATTTAACTTGAAATTCATCAAGTGGAGCCTACTGCTATACCAGGCACAAAGTATAACTCCTAAACTTCCACTTATATTGACCCTCACAATTAAAGCAGTTTATCGATGGTGCCTCCCCAAATCACAAGACCAAAAACCTCCAAGTGCAGGGTGGACTCTGCTCATTATTCTTTGACCAGGAAAGATGGAAGAGGGTGTGTGCTTTAAATGCTGCTCTGCCTGAAAATATGAACCTTTAAATTACCTATGGAACTGGTGTCTTTAGATAATCTTAACAACCAATTATTTTGACATTTATAAATAGAAAGGATTATGGCATTTGATCTGTCATATAGAGATGTACATAGGAATCCGGAGAATGGCTGTGACAGGTAGGCTTTGATTGGGTGGAAGTGTGAACTTGCTGAGTGTGAGAGGAACACTGAAAAAAGAATAGCTACTTTTCAAAATGAAGCAAAATTATTTGCATTTCCACAACATCCTGAACACAGACTACATCTTCACTTCCTGAATCAGCCAAACTGTGACACTCTAAGTGGTTTCCTTTATTGTTTAGCCTTAGAGAGGTCCTTTATTTTAATTGCAGCAATATTCAGGCCAGATATTTGGAAGCAGTTTTTCCTCTTGCAGCATCTACAAGTCTGAATACTGGGAGATCAAAATTAGGCTCACCTCCTTTCTGGTTATTTTTCTGGAATTCCCTGTCTTGGTTGCTGGGGCCTGAGTTTGCTGGCTTTTAAAGCACAGATCAATTCACCTGATTTTTTTAAAGCATCCTAAGCACTGTAGAGTAAAAAAAAAAAAAACTGATTCCATTGTTAATTAATTGTACACTGAAGGATGCCTTTTAAAAATCAAAATAAAATTAACCAGTAATGTTGAATGAAGTGAGATGAAAACTTGTTTAATTTTTGCCTTAATGAGTAGGAAGACAGATTTATCACTCAACGTCTCAAGAATTCCTTTATCTTACTGCACAATTGTGAGAGGTCACAGTTGATATAGCACAATTGATACAGTCTGGTTCTATTTGCTGTCAGCAAAATCGGTCAAATCCAGGAAATTTCCATCTTTGTTTCAGAGCTGCACTTAGGATGAAATCACAGCATTTGTCACTTGTATGGAGGCTAACCAGATTTTCCATGGCCGTAACCTGTTGGTGTTCTGCTTATAATCCTGGCCAGTAGAGAAGCTCCTTATAGCTTTCAGGCAAAGCTGCGTGACAGTCTGTCACTAACCACACATGGAAGGGTTGGAAAATGGAAGCTGAAATAAGGAATGACTGACCCCAAACAGGAACAGTGGAGTCACTCTGCCACAGCACCTCACTTAAGCAGGATTCAGTGGATAATTATTAAACAGCTGTTGATTGATCCCTTTTGGAATTAGCAAGCCAGAGCCATCTGTAGGGGAAGTATCTTAGAAAATACTTGATTGGTTTATAGAGGTGGCAAATTATCAGGGAAGTGATCTGGCTTTTTGAAATTAAAATCTTCCCGGGTTATTTAAAGAAGGGGCTTTTTAATCTTCACAAATCTGTATCCCGGAAAAGAAAATAAAATCCTTCTTGGACTTAATGCAAGGTTATTTTAAAAGAACAGAAAAATTCCGGATAAAGCCAAGAAACAGCTAGGCTTGGGGGCGGGGCGGGGGGGGCGGGAGTGGGGGTTAGAGGTTGAGTTGAACTTAAGTTTAGAAAGTAAGAAAAGACCAATGTAGAGAATCTTAGGGACAGAGGTAGGATTAATGATGTGTGTGGGGCGAGGGGGTGGTGAAAACGACCCAGAACCATTTAAGAACCCTGGGGAAAGAGTCTGATTTGGGTCAAAGAGGAGAAGTTCGTCGATCTCTCTTACCGCCCGGATATGCAGTTCCACCACCACCTCCAAAGGCATAATTCCCTACATGGGCGAAAGGACTGCAATGAAAAGATCCTTTTGCGCTGAGCCTTGGACCGATTTTTCTTAGTTTAACTCAACCCTTGGAGCAAATGTTCCCAGTAGTTTCCCCAGCCCCCCACACCCCGTACCACCATCAATCCTCCCACCAGCCCAGGTCCCTCCCACCGGGACGGGTCTCACAGCGCGAGCTGGAGCCAAGGACTCCAGAAGGCTGAAGCGTCGCGTTGCTATGGACACTCAAACACGCAACCTTCCACCCTGGAACGCTTGCGAGGCCCCCGGCGCCGCCGGAGTGTGAGCCTCCTGTGCTCCACTTGGAACAACACTGGCTTCCAGACTGTGCGCTAGCGGGAGAAAATGTCCTAGTGTATATGCCCTAGTGGCCGGATCACGAGATGCTAAGAGCCCTAGCTTCCTTTCCACCATTTCCATCCACCCTCTTTAGGGCCCCAATCACTATGTTAAAATGTGTACAGTGTCAATTCTAAAAGTTGAATGTGATCATAGCTCCGTTACGATTTAAGCCCTGCCCATTTTTCGTATTTACACGACCCCCAATTCCTGGAAATTCTGTAACAATTACAATTAAAATAGTAGTATGTCCCTAAAGGTACTCTCATGCTTATAAAAATCATGCTTAAGAAATGTTACGTCCCAGTGGTTGAGAGTCCGCCTGCCGATGCAGGGGACACGGGTTCGTGCCCCGGTCTGGGAGGACCCCACATGCCGCGCAGCGGCTGGGCCCGTGAGCCATGGCCGCTGAGCCTAAGCGTCCGGAGCCTGTGGTCTGCAGCGGGAGAGGCCACAGCAGTGAGAGGCCCGCATACCGAAAAAAAAAAAAGAAATGTTACATCCTCTTGTTTGTTTCAGAAAACATGCCCACTGTCAATAAGAAATGAAACGGGTGCTAATTAAAAATACAAGAACACGGCTTCCCTGGTGGCGCAGTGGTTGAGAGTCCGCCTGCCAATGCAGGGGACACGGGTTCGTGCCCCGGTCCGGAAAGACACCACATGCCGCGAAGCGGCTGGGCCCGTGAGCCATGGCCGCTGAGCCTGCGCGTCCGGAGCCTGTGCTCCGCAGCGGAAGAGGCCACAACAGTGAGAGGCCTGCATACCGCAAAAAAAAACAAACAAGGACAATTCCTAAAGAGGTTTAAAAGTTACGTATCCTGTTTTAGCCCCAATAGAAATATTTTTCAGTCTCTTTACTGGGGTTTAGTTAACTTAAGGGAAGCAATGAATTACATTGTCTCCCAATGGGTAGTTACCATAGTTGCCAAAGCCAGGGTTGCACTGTAAAAACCGTCAGAGGTAGCAGGCAGGGCAAGAGTTCTTAACCAATAGAAGAAATTGCATTTTTTTCCCATTCACTGTATTTAATAGACAAAAATGAAGGAATAGAGGAGGGAGTGGCTGCTTCTAGCCAATCAGAAAAATCTGGGAGGGCCAATGCTGTCTCTAAACAAAACAAATTTTATTGGAATTAGTCATTTATTACTAATATTTTGCATTGGAGATTTATGCAGTTGCAGAAATGTGAGTGCAGAAAGATGTCCTGAGACAAGAATTAGGTATTAATTTTGGTAACTGGAGTGCCTTTCCCTGAAAGGGAAAAACTCAGTGTGAGGAAGGAAGATGTACTATGTCCTTAAAAAATCCTCGATGATCTGTCTGTCAGCATAGCAAGAGGCACACCAGTGGGTGCTTAGCTCCCTACAGTATCCAGAGCACTGATTTGTCAGCTCACAACAACTTGCTGGCACCTTTACTAATGCATTTATATACAGGGACAGGACCTGCCTTGACCCTTACAAGTATGTCATCAACACCAATGCTAAGACATCAAGGATAGTGACAAGCAAAACATAAATAAATAATTGGTCAGACATAATGGAAGGGAGGAATCAATCTTTATTGAGAACCTACAAAATGGTAGGGATGTTGCATATGCTAATTAACTTCATCCCCACAGTAACTCTTTCAGGGAGATATTATTATTCTTATTTACAGGTGCAGAATCTGAAGCCAGACAGTCTTTTGTCCAATGCCACACATCTAAAGGGAAGGAGCCACACTTGAATCCAGGTGTGCCCTACCATGTCTCTGCCATTGCAACATAGACAACCTATTGATCCTGAGACACAGTGTCCCATTCTATGCTCTTCCTAGCCTTAACTGGAATCTCCTTGCTTAACAGAACTCTCCTTGATATAACTGGAATCTCCTTGCTTGGCTCCTAGGGCACAGCCCTTTTCTGGTTTCCCTTCAACTCTCTGGCCATTCTTCCTCTATCTCTATTCATCCTCCTCTCCCTGGCTAAGCAGTGTTTCTAGTTCTTTCTTTTCCTCCCTCTATATCCTTTACCTAGGATGTAGGTATGGATTAGCAAATGTATACAGATTTACATATCCCACCCAAGCCTCTCTTATACTTTCCTAGACAAGGTAGAATCTCACTACTATTTATTTACACACACACACACACACATATACATACATATCCTCTTTTTGGAAACTGTGACAATAGCAGTTTTACATTTGCTCCTGTGATTGTTGATTACTATTTGTCTCTATAAACTGTAAGCTCTGCATGGTTAAGAGTTTGTATCCTAAATACCTAGCAGAGTAGATGCTCAATAATTATCCTGAATAGATGTTAATTTCGGAGATGGTCAAGCCAGGCTATAGGGTTTAATGTATGTACATGGGTAAGGGGAGGTCCCACCACTACAGTGCAAACTAAATATGCAAAATGAGAAAGGACCAGGCAGAGCTACTTCTGCTAGTCGGGCATGGGGGTATTAACTGAGTTGATAGGAAATATTTACACTCTGTTAATTTCCCCCACCCCAGTCACCTGAGGCACTCAGCTGCCAGGGAGATGTGGAAGTTGCTACATATACAATGCCTCTGGCCCATTTGCAAAGATTGAGGCTGCCACCTCCACTGGAGGCCAAGTAAAGCCATTGGACTGTCACCACGTACAGAGACTGGCTTTATTACCTGTGTAGGTACCTGTGTACGTGGCAGAAAACAAATCTCATTAAACAACTCTTAGTCCCAGAGTATTTCTGCAGTGCAGGCTGATCAGCAGTGACAACAGCACTGCAGAAATGACACGTCCGTCATGCATCCTGCTCACATCCTGGCCACTGCCAAGAAAATGGTACATGTCCCAGATGGGGATTTTCCAAAGAGTTAATTATAATGAGCAAAGAACAAAATATTACAGATAATTATAGCTGAGATTTTCCTTTTATCTAAAAAAATATAGGACACTAAATTGTAAACATTTCTTTTCAAATAACATTGGAAGGAGTATTCATATGAGGGGAGGACAATATATTTAAAAAAAGGAATCACTAATGGCAGGGATGTGGGAAAATACATTCATACATTGTTGGCAGGAGTGTAAATACATAAAGTATATTAATTTTCTATGGCTACTATAACAAATTACCACAAACTTAATGGCTTAAAACAAGACAAATGTGTAATTTTTGATTTTGTGGATCAGAAATCCAACAGAGATCTTTAAAAGCAAAATGTGAGGGCTGCATTCCTTGTCTTTTCCATTTCCTTGCTTTTCCAGCTTCTAGGGGGCTGCCTTCATTCCGTGACTCATAGCTCCCTTCCTTCATCTTCAAAGCCAGCATCATTGAACCAACTCTTTTTCATGCTACCATCTCTCTGGTTCTTTTAAGGACCTTTGTAACCATATAGAGTCCACCAGATAATCCAGGATAATTTCCCTATTTTAAGGTCAGCTGATCAGAAACCTTAATTCCATCTTCAAGTTAATTTCTCTTTGCCATGAAAGGTAACATGTTCCCAGGTTCCAGGTATTAGGGCATGGATATCTTTGGGGGCCATTATTCTGTCTACCACATATAACTTCTCTGGAAAGCAATTTGTTAATATCTATCAAAATTTTTCATTTTACTCAGGAATTCCACTGCTAGGAATAGGTATATATGGGTATACTTTCACAAGTACACAAAAACATATGCTGCAGCAATATGTGTAGTTTAAAAAAATACTGGAAACCATCTAAATGTTCATTAAGTATGGTCAGATTAAATCAATTATGGTTAAGCCTCAAGATGGAATAGTATGCAGTATGGGAAAAGAATAAAGCAGAGCTCTAAGTCCCAGCAGTAAAAACTCTCTAAAACATAGAGCTAAGAAAAAAAAAAAGCATGGAACAAAAATGTGTAAACTGTGCTGCCAGTTGGAAGAGACAGAGACTATGATATTGACATATATGCTTAGAATATATCTGAAAGAAAAAACTAGAAACTG